>NW_027507785.1:92566811-93166811 GCF_037356315.1 Lithobates pipiens
CACTGAACATAATAAGACTCGGGACAGAGCATAGTGTACCCAGTAGCTGTGAATGCTTAAACTTAGAGACCCTGTCACAAGACAATTAATTTAAACAAGAATTTTCCTGTAATATTATAGTGGCTTTTAATGTTTGTATGCAATTTACTTACCTATAAAAGCCTACCCTGTATAGACCTCCAAAAGTCTTGCGATTACTGCTGGGTTCTGCCTTTTTGAAGGTGATGTCAGAAGCCCCAGCAAACTCAACTGTCTCAAGTGACACTCTATAGCAGAATTTCACAAACGTTTTAACATGGAGAAACCCTTGAAATGACTGTTTCAGTCTTTGAGAACCATTGGTAATAATTACTATATCTACAGCTCAAGGTACATTAGTGTGATGGTCACTGAGAGGTATGTGCCTTACGCTTTTGTGTTCTTTGGGAAGAATCCCCTTTTATAGATAGCTAAAAAGATCCTTGTTATTAATGGTTGCTCATCTGAAAGACAGAAATTTCTCAGGGAACCAAGATCTACAGGAACCCTAGGGTTCAATAGAACGCTGGTTGAGAGAGGCTGCTTTATAGTATCCAGCATTACTTCTCCCAGCTGTGTGGGATCATTCCCCTGCTTAATGACTTGGCAGTAAAGTGTGGTGTGGCAGGGTGTGGGAACTGGGCCTTGGCCTACCTCTAGCAAGGCCCAAGTTGCAGTTGCTAGTGCTGTGACATTGGTTAGTGCATCACTGTGCACTTTTTTTGATTTTTGAAGAGACTCTACCTCAAAACGTTTTTATTTTTTTCCCCCGACTCCTCTGTTGAAAGCAGTATGCTTTTCCCTGTATTGCATACAAGTTCATTGATGATGATGATGATCTCCCACACAATGACCTCACTATCACCTTCATAGCCTTATGCTGTTAACTATTCTTATATTTTGCATTTAGTATGTTGAGTTTCTTTTATCTCCCTTTTTATTGGCAGCAAATATCGGACCTGAAGAAGTCTATTTGTAGCCCGACATTCTTTTGGAAATAGGGGGCTGGCTATTTTTTTTTATTTTTTTTATTTTTTTAATATCGTTTTTCTCAATTCAAACCTACCGTAGAATAAGGACAACATATTGATGCAGAGTAAATGGGAATGATTCCACTAAGAATAGTTCACATATAAAATTGAAAGTAAATGAGTGCATTATACCTACAGCAGGTAATGTTTGGGTAATCCTACAGCTACTCCTCGTATAGCCAAAATTGTTTGGGCACCTGACCATTTACAGTGGGTGTTATGTGCCTCCTGCACAGTATACACCTGAAGATACCTCTTATTGCTGGTGTTGTTCTGTTGCATATTAGCCTTTAAAATTAGCACTTTTGATTTTGAACGTTCGAGTCCCATAGACTTTAATAGGGTTCTAAAGTTCGTACGAATTTTAGGTCCGTTCGAAGGTTCCGGTTTGAACCGAACTGGGGGGGGGGTGTTCGGCTCATACCTAGTTCTGAGTGAAGGGTATCGTTGTTGCTTATAAAAACATTTGAGACAATTGTGTCCTCCTAACAATGTGGGGAAGGTCCTTTTCCATTCTATCATGAGTCAGGTCCACAATAGACATGGTATGATGAGTTTTGTCATGTGCACAGAGCCCTGTTCTAAATTCTACTCAGCACTTTAGGTGGAATGCCAGTTGGGAGCCAAGTCCTCTTTTTAAACATTGATACCTGATGACCTAATGCTCATTTTGCTGAATAGGCACAAAGGTCTACAGATGCACCATAAGGTCTTGTGGAAAGCCTACATAGAACAAATGAAGGCTATTGGAGAAAGGGAGTGGGAAGCAACTCCAAATTAATGCCCCTACATTTTTAATAGGTTGTCCAACAAATTTTATATAGGTTTGAGGGTCTGGTGTCCACAAACTTTTGGCCACGTAGTAAATTGTTAAAGAGTTTATGACCATACTCTTTATTAGAGGCAGTTATCTCTTATCCGATATTTAGGGTCCAATTGAATGCCTTATATGGTTTGGAAAGAACATCATCTAACTGGTATTTTTCTCTTATAGGCAGTAAGTACATTGGCGGATGTTGCCTGCAAATGCCATGGTGTGTCTGGTTCTTGCAGCCTGAAGACTTGTTGGCTGCAACTTGCTGACTTTCGGAAGGTGGGAGACCTTTTAAAGGAGAAATATGACAGCGCTGCAGCAATGAAACTCAACAGCAGAGGGAAACTTGTGCAGGTGAACAACAAATTCAATTCCCCCACCACGAACGACCTGGTTTACATTGACCCAAGTCCGGATTATTGTGTTCGCAATGAAAGCACTGGTTCTTTAGGTACCATGGGAAGGCTGTGCAATAAAACATCGGAGGGCATGGATGGCTGTGAACTTATGTGCTGCGGTAGAGGCTACGATCAGTTCAAAACTATGCAGACTGAGAGGTGCCACTGCAAATTTCACTGGTGCTGTTACGTCAAATGCAAGAAATGTACCGAGATTGTTGACCAGTTTGTATGCAAGTAAGGCACAAAACTGTGGACTGCGAACAATATTGAATATCTGCATTAATTTATAGAGGTCACTTAGGAGTTGCAAGCATACAGCAACTGGATCCATTCTCTTTAATTCACTCAGCCGCTCTTGGGGGTAAAATTTATAAAAAGAACAAAATAACGGAGACGATGAACTGAAAATATTTATTTACAGAAATAAAGACTTTTTATAAGTATATAATTAGATAAAGACCGAAAATGCACGGGATTTAGAAATTGTATAGTAGGTAAAGACAAGTTTATATGGAAAAGAGTAAAAAGCAAGGACAGATGGCCAAAGACTTTTTTTTTTTTTAAAGATTGTATTTAAGCGGTTTATGGAGTTTTTACTCCTAAAATGCTCAGAATTATGTCCATCAGATACAGAAGGTTTTTTTTTGTCTGGCAACATTTTATTTTCTTAAAAAAAAATACTATTTGATGTGTGATACCTCTTGAAAATGTTGGGATTGCACTTTGTACTTTTACTTAAAGTCTTATTAGTTTGGTTTAACATATTCATACTCAGACAGTCAAAAATTTACATAAGTCAGATAAAACATACAAATAACTTTTTTAATGATTACAGTCATTATACTGGTTAAATAAGGGGGAAATATTGATCACCTCTATTTTTGTTTATTTTAGGGTGTATTTTTTCAGTTAAATATTTCATCTGCTTGTCTCAGATAAGTGGCTGCACATTACTCAAAGAAATGTAGTCATCTCTCATGCTGTACGTAGTTTAAAATATTTAAAGATCCACTTCTTTATGAGCTAAAGCCATTTAAATAATACAAATTCCTAATATGCAGTTTTTTAACAAGTCATATGTTACATAATATTAATACTATACACTAAACTTTACATACCACATGGTAACATTTATGGGAAGTTGTGGTCTGCTGTTTTCTATTTCAAAGCTTTTGTGACTATATGTATATATTCCTAAATATTGCCAGTAATTACATGTATTTATTTACCTAGGCAACTTTTTCCTTTTTATTTCATAGTGACATTTTTTATTTAAAAAAAAAAAAAAATCATTTTGACATTTTTAATGACAAATTATACAGCCCCTCAATCCTTGGTGTCAGTTTTCAAAGGGCTTGTTCTGAACACATTAAAGCACATACTGATAAATGTTTCATGGGCTGTAGGGTATAGTGGAATGGAGTGAAAGGGACAAAGGGTGAGTTTCACAAAGTATAATGCACTTAAAGCCATTTTTCCCCCCGCGGTATCATTACCTCCTTTTGGAAGGGCATTAAACACAAGCAATATTTTTTTTTAAAACAACTGTTTAATAAAAACCTAAAAAATGTTTGATAAAAAAATGTCCAGATTATCCAAATTATCCAAAAGTCCACAAATTGAATTTCTTTCTTTTATAGCTGTGACTTTTTTGTGTTCATTTAAACTTCCATCACACCATGGAAACATTTCCCCCTTTACTACTTTAAAATTAAACAAAGAAAAAAAATAATTTATTACAAATGAACAGCAAATGTAGGAAGCTACCATAATGCTAAATTTTTAGCACTGCAGAAGTAAAATGTTTTGGTTTTATTATGAAAAAAGTATTTTATATATTTTTGACAGCAAGATTATTTTTTCTTGAATTTGTTTTACAGACAGAGCAAAATTTACCAATCCACACTATTCAATTGAATTATTTAATGTAAGATATTTTACTTGTCATCAAGAAATGTAAATCTATGTTTTTCTTTTCTTCTGTATGTTGTACATGTAATGTACATATTTTGCAGCCCTATATAATTTGTATATTTTTCTGGCTTAAAAAAAAAAAGAGTTCCAACAAAAGGTACATGGCTTATGCCATAATGAAAAACAAACTACAAAATAAAAAAAAAATGTTTATTATAAAGTGGTTTGATTTAACATCTTTATACAGAAATGTGTTACATGGATTTTTTTAAATGATAGGAAAGCTTAAATATATTTATAGAAACATTTTTCCTTCCATGTGGCACTACTCAAATTTTTTTCCTAAGAAAGTCTGACAATCGCCCTTTACGAAGTTTTGGAAACAAGGTCAAGGAACTCCTATTATTTCAGATGTACGCAATTAAAATGTTTGTGTGTAAAGTTTGCATACATTTTGCTACATTTGGGAAGGAATGTACTCTATTAAACTAGCGTAGAATCCATTATTGTATTTAAATACCCAGATCCAATTTTTATTGTGATATTTATTTTTGTAATTGATTTAACTCTTAGAAGTGTTTTTTTTTTATTTTTTTTATTTTATCCTTTTTATTTTCTTTTTCAAATTCTACTAAATCTAAATGTAAAATAGAACTAAACTCAAGAACAAAAAAACAAACAAAAAAATTGGCTTTCTAGTCCTTAGATGCAGTGGCCGCATTCGTTTTCAAACTAAGAACATTTTAGAAAGTACCGAAAATAATTTCTGCCAAGATAAGCAGGTAGCGTTGTAACTTCCTATGGGTAAACTGAAAGCATAAAACAATGCGATCTTTCTTTTGAAAACTACTAATCCCATTATCCCCTCCCCTTGTAATGGAGATAACTGAATCAAGAACTAATGCAGACCCCTCTTTTAAGGATTAGTAATCTGCAATATGTAAAATTGTTGTTTTCGGGCTTAGATATTCTTTAAAAATGACATGCAGAAAATGCTTTCAGGTACTACTTCAATACTTCTAAAGCAGATTTTGCATGGAATTTATTTTCTTTTTAATACACTGCTTATTTTTGAAAAGTAGTGGTATATGGCAATTACTGTTTATTTTATTTTTTTGTTTAGTAGTCCTGCGCAACAATTGTTGTTTCCCTTATTTTACTACATCTGACAAATAGGGATGTAAATGACAGGTAATTCCCATAGAGCTCTGTGCAGCCAGAGACCATGAGGTTCATCTACTAAAACTGGAGAGTGCAAAATCTGGTGCAGCTCTGCATAGAAATCAATCAGCTTTTATTATTCAGGTTTTATTGTCAAAGCTTAATTGCACAAGCTGAAGTTAGAAGTTGGTTTTAGTAAATCACCCCCCCAGGTGTTCTAGATGGTTTAGGTTTGTCACATTAGGGTGTGTGGTTTTAAATTTATGGCAAGAAAAGTTGTACTTTTTGCTCAGTTATTTAATGTTATGTGCCCCATTCATTTTTAAGAATCAAGTGTGAATTTTACCAATGATCCATCTTAACAAAAAAACAAAACAAAAAAAAAAAGTATTGTACTGTAGCTCACCATCTTTAGATGTGGTGGCTGTATTTGTGTTTTTTTTTTTCCTCAGGTCAAGTAAATTTTAGGCCAATACAGAAAATACCTGTTAATCATGCTAAAAAAGTGGTATCTAGTAATGTCCTAAAGAACTGAATAGTCAATGTTTCCTTCCAAGCTGTCTTCTATACACCACAAATACCCCAGCCCCCCCCCCCCCCCGTATTGAAGATGAAGAAAGGAGGCTGCCGTTTTTGTAGTCTGATTTAGAGAAGCCCGGGTGACGATGCTGCTCCTCCTAAGATACAGAGGAGTGAGTGTTGCCACCCTAGGATAGGAAGTGTGTTACTGGCAAGATCACTATGTGAAAATAAAGGGGAAATAACATGAATATATCTAAACGAATACAGCCACGTTTTCTACAGACTGGTAAGATTGTGTGTGTGTGTGTGGAGAGAGCTAGATATATAGAGTATGTGTGTGTGTGTGTGTGTGTGTGTGTGTGTGTATATTGCTCAAAAAAATGAAAGGAACACTTTGAAAACACATCAGATCTCAATGGGGGAAAATATCATGCTGGATATATATACTGCTATTGACTGGGTAATGTGTTGGCAACAAAAGGATGCCCCATTGTTTGATGGAAATGAAAATTCTCAACCTACAGATGGCTGAATTCAAAGATACCCTGAAAATCAAAGTATTGGGTATTTCCCAACAGGACCAGGGCATCACTGAGCTCCTAAACAGACTGAGGTGCAACCTGGCGGTGGTGGATGGACCAAAACATAATGTCCCAGAGGGGTTCTATTGGATTTAGGTTGGGCAAGCATGGGAGGCCATTCAATTGTATCAATTCCTTCATCCTCCAGGAACTGGCTGCATACTCTCGCCACATGAGGCCAGGGATTGTCGTGCATCAGTAGGAACCCAGGACCCACTGCATCAGCTTAGGGTCTGATAATGGGTCCAAGGGTTTCATCCTGATACCTAATGGCAGTCAGAGTGCCATTGTCTAGACTAAGGAAGTCTGTGCATCCCTCCATGGATATACCGCCTCAAACATCACTGACCCACCACCAAACCGATCATGCTAAACATTGTTATAGGAAGCATAACATTCTCCATGGCTTCTCCAGGCCCTTTCACTTCTGTCACATGTGCTCAGGGTGAACCTGCTCTCATCTATGAAAAGCATAGGGCGCCAGTGGCGGACCTGCCAAATCTGGTGTTTAATGGCAAATGCCAATCGAGCTCCATGGTACTGGGCAGTGAGCACAGGGCCCACTAGAGGACATTGGGCCCTCAGACCACCCTCATGAAGTCTGTTTCTGATTGTTTGGTCAGAGATATTCACAGCAGTGGCCTGCTGGAGGTCATTTTGTAGGGTTCTGGCAGTTCTCATCCTGTTCCTCTTTGCACAAAGGAGCAGATAACGGTCCTGCTGATGGGTTAAGGACCTTCTACGGCCCTATCCAGCTCTCCTAGACTAACTGCCTGTCTCCTGAAATCTCCATGCTCTTGAGACTGTGCTGGGAGACCAAACAAACCTTCCGGCAACCTCCTACAGAGTTTAGGTATCCCCCCATGCTAACAGTAGTGACACTGACTCTAGCCAAATGCAAAACTAGTGAAAAACAGTCAGCAAGGATGAGTAGGGGGAAAACAAAAATGTCTTTGGCCTCCATCTGTAAAAAGATTCCTGTTTTGGAGGTTGTCTCATTGTTGCCCATTTAGTGCACCTGTTAATTTCATTAACACCAAAGCAGCTCAAACTGATTAACAACCCCCCATGCTACTTAACTGACCAAATCAATATGCTATACTCTAATTAAAGAGTGTTCCTTTAATTTTTTTGAGCAGTGTATATTTATATAAACTGTATATGTCTCATGCTAATGGATAGGCAGAACTTTGTGCCGATTACAGATGACAACTGGTTCTGTGATGTGTAAACATTTTTTATTTTTATTTTTTGCTGCTTTTAACTTCATTTGCTTGCTATATACATTATCAGTTGTTAGTTTTGGCACTTTCATGTTTGCAAACAGCATGGCATAGATTGGAATTCTATTTAAAATTATCTTGAGTTTATAATAGGATTTTAAATTTAAATTTGACACATTAGCAGCAACATGTGCACAGCCCTAGTCAACCTTTCCTACACAAGAAAATGACAACTACAGGGATGCCATTGGGATCTTGCCCAGAAAGAACCAGTAACTGCAAACAACTTGGCCTGGCATTTCAAGAAAGACTGTTATTATGGTCAGTGATGTCTTTGTTAAAGGAAGCATGTACGCTGATGGGTCTGTCTATTTTTGTTTTACTTTTTTTAAATCTATAAATGTTCACCATATGTTATGACACCGCACATCCACTGCTGTTTAGGTGATAAACGTTGTTATATAGTAGGATATACTGCTCATAGTCCTCGTATAATTGTATTCTTAAGATGTGTAAACAAAACAAAAGATTATCTTTCTATAAAAGCTTAGCTAAAATCGGTCACAAATACATTTATCAAGTTCAGACCTTTTAATATCTAATATATTTGACAACAAAATTGCAGTTCTTATCTAACTAACTGCAGACTATTGTTCCATGTTATTTATCATCTGAAAATATCCTTAGATGTTGGAGGATTGGTGCCAAATCTTGTAGAATTAGGTAAAAGCCCTCAGTCCTGTAGGTGTCCCTGTGACAACAGATCTTTGGGGAACACTATGTGAAATAAGTTGTCATTTTCCAGTCAACAAACTTTGACAACAATTAAAAAGGAGGTATCTACGTAATATGGTGTTTAAGATGGCATGAATTCTCCTGGGAATTAACAAAAATAATCTTGTCTATAGTCCCATTGCACACATTCCTGGATCACTAGGCTCATCTGTAGCGACTACCAGCTGCACTTTGGAAATCAAAGATCAATGCACATATTCGACAAAGCGGTCCTGCGTGGCTCCAAAACGTTGCACTTGTTTTGTGATCACATGCCTGACGCAAGCATGCAATAAAAGCTTTGGACTGCATTTGAAGCTCCATAGTGTGCTGATGAATATCAATTATACAGTATCTCACAAAAGTGAGTACACCCCTCACATTTTTGTAAATAATTTTATTATACTTTTTCATGTGACAACACTGAAAAAAATCACACTTTGCTACAATGTAATGTAGTGAGTGTACAGCTTGTATAACATGGTACATTTGCTGTCCCCTCAAAATAACTCAACACACTAATGTCTAAACCCATGGCAACAAAAGTGAGTACACCCCTAAGTTAAATGTCCAAATTGGGCCCACTTAGCCATTGTCCCTCCCAGTGTCATGTGACTCGTTGTTACAAAGTCTTAGGTGTGAATGGGAAGCAGGTGTGTTAAATTTGGTGTTATCGCTCTCTCAAACTGGCCCTGGAAGTTCAACATGGCACCTCATGGCAAAGAACTCTCTGAGGATCTGAAAAAAAGAATTGTTGCTCTATATAAAGATGGCATAGGTTATAAGAAGATTTCCAAGACCTTGAAACTGAGCTGCAGCATGGTGGCCAAGACCAGTGGTTTAACAGGACAGGTTCCACTGGTCCACCAAAGAAGGTGAGTGCACGTGTTCAGTGTCATATCCAGAGGTTGTCTTTGGAAAATAGACGTATGAGTGCTGCCAGCATTGCTGAAGAGGTCAAAGGGGCGGGGGGTCAGCATGTCTTTGCTCAGACCATACACAGCACACTTCATCAAATGGCTGTTGTCCAAGAAGGAAGCCTCTTCTGACGATAATGCACAAGCAAGCTTGCAAACATTTTTGCTGAAGACAAGCAGACTAAGGACATGGATTATTGGAACCATGTCCTGTGGTCTGATGAGACCAAGATAAACGTTTTGGTTCAGATGGTGCCAAGCGTGTGTAAAGGCAACCAGGTGAGGAGTACAAAGACGAGGGTGTCTTGCCTACAGTCAACCATGGTGGTGGGAGTGTCACGGTCTGGGGCTGCATGAATGCTGCCGGTAGTGGGGAGCTACAGTTCATTGAGGGAACCATGAATGCCAACATGTACTGTGACATACTGCAGCAGAGCATGATCCCCTCCCTTCCAAGACTGGGACACAGGGCAGTATTCCAACATAACAACCCCAAATACACCTCCAATACGACCACTGCCTTGCTAAAGAAGCTGAGGGTAAAGGTGATGGACCAGCCAAGCATGTCTCCAGACCTAAACCCTATTGAGAATCTGTGGGGCATCCTCAAACAGAAGGTGGAGGAGCGCAAGGTCTCTAACATCTACCAGCTCCTTGATGTCGTCATGGAAAAGTGGAAGAGGACTGCAGTGGCAACCTGTGAAGCTCTGGTGAACATGCCCAAGAGGGTACAGGAAGTGCTGGAAAATAATGGTGGCCTCACAAAATATTGACACTTCTGGTTAAGAGGGATGGGCTGGAAGTGAGCATTTGTCTTTTAGGCTACTTTCACACTGGGGCGGTTCCAGCATTAGCCGTAAAGCGCCACTTGTTTTAGCGGCCCTTTACCGCTGTTATAGGGTTAAGGGTTAAGGCAGTGCTGGAAAATAATGGTGGCCGCACAAAATATTTACACTTTGGGCCCAATTTGGACATTTTCACTTAGGGGTGTACTCACTTTTGTTGCCAGCGGTTTAGACATTAATGGCTGTGTGTTGAGTTATTTTGAGGGGACAGAAAATTTACACTGCTATACCACCTGTACACTCACTACTTTACATTGTAGCAAAGTGTCATTTCTTCAGTGTTGTCACATGAAAAGATATAATAAAGTATTTACAAAAATTTGAGGTATGTACTCACTTTTGTCAGATACTGTAAATCTTGGATGGATAAATGAATCTGATACCACTCTTCATGCAAAAATCTGGGTCCTTTTTGTCTCTTTCAGTCAGTTGACCATGTCGAGGCCACCGACAATTTGCCCTCTTTGAAACTTATTACACTCTGACATGACTCTGTATTACTAGCAGCACACACAGTGAATGGCGAAAGTGAGGCTTCCCACCTAGGTGTCTCATCACACAACAAAAGGGAAAGAATGTTGCAGCACTTCCGCTTTCAACACGAAACATGTTGTCACTCTGACCCCTGCAAATCATGTAATATTTTTGTCCATCCCTTTCCGTTTCTGTATGTGTGCTTAGATTGCTAAATCATTGTGGTAGTTAAGTTTTGTTTTTCTCTGACTGATGTTCATTCTAGGAGTGATCAGTTCCTTTATGATCAGAATTGTTTAGATATATTTTTGGTTCTCTGGATGTATGCACAGCATCCCACGGTCAGTCGCTTCAACCGCTGATGAGGCATTTTACGCTTGACTCATCAGTTATGATTTCGTGTATGTGTGTGTGTGTGTGTGTGTGTGTGTGTGTGTGTGTGTGTGTGTGTATATATATATATATATATATATATATATATATATATATATATATATATATATATATCATAATATAGATTTTTTTCAAGTTCCATATCCCCACAATGTCCTGCTTCCAGACATTGTAGATCATTTTACAATTTTTTTCAGACTACAAAAAAAATTCTGCTTTTACAGAAAATATCTCCAAAGTCCCAGGAGTCAGTAAAATAGCCTAATATGTGTATGTATTGACGTGTGTTAACACACAAATTCTCTAAGTTTCTAGTGTGATTAAAGCTGGGCATGGACCTAAGCTTTTGATCAGATGTGCAGGCACAATATAAGAGAGTTGGATCATTTTTAAATATCATCAGTGCAGGGATATCCACATCCTTAACTTCTAATTGGTGTAGGCTGTGCACACACCTGCTATACTGACCCTTACCAAGGAGTCCACAGCAATCAGCCTGTCAAATCCAACCTGGTCATTTGACATTGTCCTAAATTTGATCCGTCAAGCTATTATACACTTCACAATAATTGCCAAAAACGTATGTCTGTGGACGCATTTCTATTCCGTCCTGATTACCTCTTGTAATAAATATGTGGTAAAATTTGAGTGAACTTCGCTACTATGCAGATGAATGATCTTTCATTTCCATATTTGTATATGTCTAGTGAACCAAATATTTTTGGCACTGGATCTCCTGATGAAGTCAAGTGGGCCTGATGATAAATTGGGATTGGTTGACAGGCACACTGGAAGTGAGTAATACGAGCTCCCCGCTAGTGGATTTTATGCTGTTGTTTTCTCTTTTTATGTGAGTAGGCACTTGCTATTTTACTATTAAATCGTTTTAAACAATACTACACTATACGAGTATTTTTCCCTTCTACATATCACATGGGAGAGCCTGGGAGGATTCCCAGACTCAGGATTCCTAGAGAAGAGTTTACATTCCCCTTAGGAGCCACACATTGGATCAAAGAGAGAGAGAGATGACCCCATAGCTTGTACCCTTTATGAGAGAGAGGACCATTTGCATCCATTGGAGCTCACCAGAGCAGTTTACACATGCTGTTACCTCACAACATTTATTTTGCAACTACTAGGAGTTTGGTTTAGATTTTTATTTTTTTTGTTTATTGCTGACATTTTCTACTGATTTCTATATATTCACCACTTCTTTCACTATAGCGCAGCACCACTCATTATCATCTATTCCAGTTTATAGTCACGGGTTTTTACCTATCGGTGTCTGCTGCAGTAATTTTCTTGCCTCTTTACAAGTGATCGCGCGAGAGCAACACTCTTACATACGGTTAGTTTTCACCTTGGTACTCGGAACTACAGAACACTGCTGCAATTTTGGAATGGGATGACCTGATTTTTTTCAGTGCATATGGATCTTCAGGGATTAAATTACTGTTGAGTTAAACTTGAGCTTTAATGAAAACTTTCTTGTTGCAAATGAAGAAGCTACTAAGTGATGTTACCTGTCCCACCACAGGTCTATTTCAAGGGCAATAGTACTCAAAGATTCCCCTTCATTCCACACACTTCCTAGAGTATCAGGCTCAGGGTCGGCTAGTGTTTATTTTTTTTTTGGGGGGGGGGGGGGCGGATAAAAACAACCGCCCCTTTTGGTCGGCCGGAGGCTCCCTCCTCTAGGCCTGTACCCCTCCCCCTAGGTCGGTCAGTGAGTCATCAAGCCTGGCACTTACCCCATCTTGGTTGCAGACGGGCAGGTTGTGGGCTCCTATGGGTGGCAGGCAGCAGCTCCTGTGTCCTCTTCTCCTCTAGCTGCATCACGCCATGCGTCTCCTCCCTCCTATTCCTAGACGTCCAATAGGATCGCTTGTCCTTTCAGCCTCTCAAGACCTGCTTCCTGATTGGCTGGGAGAAGGATCAGTGTGGCAATAGTGAATGTTCGTTTGCTATTGTCACACAGCTGGCTGGGCTCGGAAACCCAGTGCTCTGCGCCCAAGCTCACCCTTTTTTGAAGCCTTTTGGAGCCTCTGGCTCTAATAATGTGCTTAAAACCCCCCACCCCCATTGGAATTAATTGGTCTGGAGCCCTGCATGTAGATCAGGGAGCCGGATGCATGGATAGGGGGGGAAGCGCCCATGCGACCCTAATGGACAGGCTGCTGCTGGTCAGGCTCCTGGTCCCCCAGCGAATGTTATGGTCCTTTTGTCTCCCCTACACCACTGCAGGATAATATATGATGGAGGGTTGGAGGAAAGGAGCCACAGCACTCAGCAAGGGACCAGGAATCTGATACTTCCATGAAGATGAGTCTTTAGGCACTGTAGCTCCTAAAGTGTATGCAAACTTTACCAATTAGCTTCGCCATTCTGGTCTGGAACCATTTTTAAAAATCTGATTAATAAGTACAAAAAGTTGCTCTTGTCAGAGCAGATCTGAGAGTGGGCATGGTTTAGCAGTAGTTTAGCAAAAGACAAAGGGCCGGGCTGACACCACTTTCTGGTATGAAATATGTGTTCAAGTGCTATTAAACCCAAAAGCAAGCATTTATCTCATCGCAGCTTACCAGTTCTTAGATTTAGTGGTTGCATTCATTTTTTTTTGTTTTGTTTTTTGTTTTGTTTTAGGTAATGATCTGACCAGTAAGTCTGTTTTTTTCCCAACACAACAAGCTCTACTGTGGAGGTAGCAGTTGGAGGGTTGAGACAAACCCTTTGACACTGACAGAGGTGCTTGCAATAATCGGCATTTATTTATGTAAAACCTTTATCAAAAAAAATAAATAAATGTGCTCCTTCATGCAGAGTTTAGGCCACCTAATACAGCATGTGTGTTTCTGGCCAGATCACCAGGCGGACTGTGGCCTGGTAAACCTTACATACAGTTTAGCCTGTATACAGCGTGTACTAAAATATTACACATTATTTAATTTTTTTTTTAATGATTTTATTGTTCACCAACTGACACTGTAGTTTAAGCCTTTAACTTTGCTGCACGTTATTTCTTATCAGTACTAGGTGATAAAATGTTTTCTTCAATGAAAGAGTAAAAAATTGCAAAAATAAATGAATAATGTAACATATACAATTGCTGCCGAAGTTGTGGCATGAGACATTCAAAGACAGTCAGATCATGCTTCCACACCCATATTACAGATGCAATGAAGAGAATGAAAGACTTTTTAGAAGTAGCCAATATGACTACTTGAAAACTGATGTTCCTTTTGTGACTGGTGTGTCCCTCCCAATATCCCCATAATACTGGAGCTGTGATGGCGTACAAGCATATATTCACAAACAATGAACTGATCTATGCAGTAAAAGTGTTTGGATTTCTTAGCGGCCGCTGTCAGGCCCAGAGATAAATCAAATGCTGTTCCTAACAGCTTTGCCAAAAAGGTGATCTGCAGCCTGTCAGCATTAGCTTCTGACTGTTTAAAAGACATTCCCTACTTCCCAATGACAATCCCAGATCTCGGCTCTGTGATGTAAAGTGCTCCGGAGAACAGATTTGCTGCCATTCTCCAAACATTCAGATGTTCCGTTCTCTGTTCTGTGTCCAGTTCCTGTGCGGCACAGTCCCTCTAAAATGTACAGCTGGAGCCCAGATACGTCAGCCACAGACAACATTGCTAGAGACGACCTGGAATTTTCCAGCAGAAGGACCGTTATACGTAGATAAAAATCAAAGGATGGTGTGATTAGGTAAAAAGTGATCATATTATCATTTAAACATGCAGATTATAATTTTAAAGTCACTCTTTAGGAGGTTTTTGGCCAGATACAATACTCCTCCTATTGTAAAGACATGCTAGGTATTTTTGTTTTACCTTCTCCTACATTTTTCTTCTTAGCCACTAGAGTCCGTAAAGGGAATGGCAGAAGGGGTTTTGTTTCACTTCCACCAGATGCAGAGCCCCCATAAGACTATTTGTTTGTTTTTTGTTTTTTTTTGCAAATCTGTTTTTATTTTTTTGATATGAGTAAAAAGAAAACTACAAACTCCAAATGTAGGACTACATTTCTCATGAATACTGTATGCCTACAGATGCTAACTATAACTGGAAATCATAGAATAGAAAACCACAGAAAAAAAAGGTACTTTTATGGTGTTCTCATACTTATAGGACATCCACCACCATTACATTTTTCATACTTTTATTTTTAATCCACTATCATTACTTCTTTTATACTTTTATTGATTTTGACTTAAAATCTTGATCACAAACTCCAAGTGGGAAAACCTCACAGTGGAGACCACTTGTGTGAAGAACACTTGGGTTGACCATAAAAAGTAAAAAGTAAGAAAAGAAAAACCATGAGCAGAGGTAGATTGAGGCTAGGCCCTGAACAGAGCATTAGAAGCTCATATCAACAGCCATGGGGGGGGGGTCCTCCGGCCCATACCCTGTGGAAATTTTTCTTTCTGCCCCTGTTCTCATAAGTGTCTTGGTATAAGGGAAGATTGGAGATGACCAAACGCTTCCAAGAGGTAATAGAAGGGGCAGCTGCTTCTTTCCAAGGCATTGTGATCGATTTTCTGGTGTCGTAAAGTACGAGGCCCAGTAGAGTTCTCTCAGCATTTGTGGGGACCATAGGTTCTACGAGGCCCAAAAGGCACAGCTTGGGGTTCAGGGTGATATGTAGGACTACTTTTCTCATGAATACAGTATGCCTACAGATTCTAGCTATAACTGGAAATCATAGAATAGAAAACCACAGAAAAAAAAGGACTTTTAAGGTGTTCTCATATTTATAGGACATCCACGATCATCACATTTTTCATACTTTTATTTTTAATCCACTATCATTACTTTTTTTTTATACTTTAGACCTAAAATCTTCACTTTGATCATTACTAAATCCATAAATGCATAACATCCTGGCTACAAATGGGCCATACAATATCACAAAGCAATACATAAAATATGTATTTTACAGTTTGCCATCCTCGACCACACCCTTCAGCATATTCCTCATTTTGTCTGTGGGGGGGTTCCAGCAGCGCATTTCATGGATTCAAAAGTCCTACTTCTTCAGGTTCTAGGAAACAATCAGGCAAACTTAGGGGTCCACAGTAGATAAAGCCAGTCCCCAGCCCAGGGATGCTCTTCTTAACTTCTTAACCAGTCAAGCCCCAACTATGATGTCCCTCTATTGAAGCACGGGTTTTTATTTTGTAAGGGAGGGGGGGCTGGCTTTAGCTATCATGGTGCCCTACCCGGGGTGATGTGGCACGGAAGTGTAACTGATTCTTTTATTCATATGGTTTGCTGTTGAAGTTTTCCTGAAAAATGTTAATGATTGTGGATGTATTGTATGTATAAGGGCACCTTAAATGACCAGTTGTTCTGTGTTTTTTCATTTCATGTATTACGAGGGATGTTGGTGCAAAAACTGGGCAACTCAGGAAACTTTTACTTAGGCCATGTAACTAGAATTCATAAAAATGATTCTTTGTTTTTTTTTTAAAGCAACAAATGTATCATAATTTGTTGCAATATCAGTTTTCTGTAATACCCTGCCCAGCAATACTTTGAGTGAAAGTGGGAGGGGCAGCATTAGGGGCCAATCAGACTCTGCTGCAATATACATGTGCTGACATTGTACATGCTCACCAGAGGAGTTAGAGTGATAATGAATTTAGTGTTCTACAGCTCCTTCACTGTCCAATTAGGCAGAGGGTGCTTTCTTGACCAAGCCAAGTTGTAGCTGTAGTTGAGATTGAGGACATGAATCACAAGATCATCTAAAAAGGATTACGAATATTCTTGCAGGTAAAACCATTCATATATCTATGTAGCAGTGACCCCTGAGAGAGCTGCTGGATTTTTCAGGTCCCTTCTAGTTTTCCTACTGATTAAGTTGCTTTGTAGCTGCATAGAAACACTCGCCTATCCACAGACGATGACAGGCTTTTACATTGTCAATCTTTTTTTCCTATTTTAATGGCTCGGTTTTCCAGGAGAAAGAGGAAAAGGGACACCTGATACTCAAAAACAACAGCAAAAATTCCCTACACTTTGTAATATTTTTATCCTCTGACACAAACTAATGCCGGCCAGGTGAACATATGCCTTTAAAGGCTAAGTTCACCTTTTACATAAACTGGCCTATGAAGACAAAGTTTTCCAGTAGATTTACAATATCCGATACCCTGTGCTGTTTGTATAGCTTAATGCAATTGCTATTCCTGTAGGTCTTTTCTGTCATCTATAAAGCCTGTCTGAAATACTCCCAATGATTATATTTCTACTTTCTCACTTATCCAGGACATGGGCTACAAAAAAACAGCTGTTTATCCTCCTTCTTTGAGGACAACTAAAGTGATAAATTATTTAGTTGTCATCTAAGAAGGAGCCTCATGGCCATTTTGTTGTAGCCCAAAAATAATCCAGGACATTAGAATGTAAACAATAGTTCAGCCAGGTTTTGTGGGCGACTGAAAAGACCTACAGGTATGGCATTTGTAATAAATAATATTTTTTACAAATGGCACAATGCATTCTAACCTATTGAGGTCCCTTATCTGCATGGGATAGTCTTAGTCTTTAGTCTTTATCTATATTTGGTGCCTCTCATGGGCCATTTCTGGACCTTTAGGACCAGAAGGACAATTTATTGTTGTGGCCGTTTTAACCCACATGTGTCTTCTTTAGCTTTAGCCATGGGCCTTAGCAACATGAAATGAACATCTCAGTAGCAACGCTCTCCTCAGGCAAAGCCTGGGAAGCAAAGATTCTTCTAGAAAACCTCTCCAAGTAGTTATACTCTTTTCCAACCCACATCATTGGCATAAACCCCTCAGTAATTGGCCAAGGCAGAATTAAATATTAATTGTGTCTTCTCACTCTGTCTATGAGAGTACACTCCCTAGAAGCAGAAAGAAGAAAACAATATTCTTGGGTTTAGGAGAAACCTAACGATCCCAGATAACATATACAAATGCAAGCTGGCTACAGGCTAGCTATAAACACTAAATTTAGACTAGAGACATCGTATGTTGACCATGTACTGTATAGAACTGCTTGCCTGGAGTTCTGCTGTAATAGGTTATATTATGAAATCTAAACAGATGTGCCATTAAAACTATAGAAAAGTTTTAGTTTAGAGCAGAATTCTTCTGCTAGGAATCGTGTGCGAATTTTATTATTTGTTTATATATCTCTGTCATAGGCCAAAATGTTTTTGCAAAAAAATTAAAATATAAGCCATAGTCCCTAATCCCAGAAATTTACAGTCTATTGTTTCTACCATAACCATAGAGCCTTACACAAACATATAATAGCAAATTAAGCTATTAGGCCTATAAAAGTATATTTTTAGGTGCAACCCATAAAAACTGGTATGTATCCCCCACAGTCTGCCCACGGCATAGCTATTTTTTTTTATCCAGGAATAAATCAAACACACCAGGCCACTTTTTTGTTGTGTTCTCAGTCCCATCTACTGCAGAATCTTTTGCTGTTTTTCAGACAGTGAAAGCCCTTGTACACACGGTCGGACATTCCGACGGAAAATGTCCGATCGGACCGTGTTGTCGGATAATCGTGTGGGCTCCATCGTACTGTTTCCGTCAGAATATCCGACGGACAAAGTTTTATAGCTTGGCTCTAAAACTTTCCGACAACATGATCCGATCGGACTTTGTCCGTTTGTGTGTGGAGAATTCCGATCGGACAAAGTGCCACGCATGCTCAGATCAAATTCCTAGACCAAAGCTATTGGCTACTATCCTGAACGTAGTCCCATCGTAACGAAATCACGTTACGTACGATCGGATTTTCCGACAACTTTGTCCGACCGTGTTTATGCAACACAAGTTTCGGACAAAATCCAATGGATTTTGTTGTTGGAATGTCCGACCGTGTGTACAAGGGCAAAGAGGGAAACATAATTATATGTCTTGAAATTCAGTCCAGCCCAGAAGCACAAGTGGGAACTTTCTGGATTTGGCCCCTTTTGGGACAGTAATAGTCATTATTATTTACTTTACACCTGCACTCTCCTATTTTCTCCAAAGGTCTGGTTGGATGGGCAGTCCATAAGTGTCATCTCGTACAATGCAGGACTAACCCTGGATGGTACATTGAGGAGGCAGGAGTGGGACAGGGGACACACCATTGGAGGAACCCTGCTGGAGTGAACAGTAAGGCAAGTATTTCTTCCTCTTCTGGTACTTCTGGACATTATACATTTGAGATGGAGTAGGAAGCACCACAAAGATGTTTTTTCTTCTAATTCCTGGAGTTGGGATTTAATTAAACTCAGAAAACCTGAAATATGGAGGAAATGCTTTTTATGACTTCCCTATGAATATGCTGACTAACTGAATTGACTTTCTAGAGCAGGGATATGCAATTAGCGGACCTCCAGCTGTTGCAAAACTACAAGTCCCATCATGCCTCTGCCTCTGGCTGTCATGCTTGTGGCTGTCAGAGTCTTTCTATGCCTCATGGGACTTGTAGTTCTGCAACAGCTGGAGGTCTGCTAATTGCATATCCCTGTTCTAGAGCACCGACCAGCAAAACTCAGGGATCTAGTATTTTTCTAGAAGGGTAGGTGAGCAAACACAGCCACCATATACCTTGTGTATGTATTTAAGTTAGTTTTTGGTGGAATCATATGGTCATATGATATGGTCCTCCACAGATCATAAATTAGTGATTGTACATCGACATGTAAACAAACGAGGAGCCCCAATATTGTTCTCACGGGGGTCTTGTTTTGACTACATCAGCTTTTCTGACCAGCTGATTTTACTTGTTGCCTTTTAGTACCGTATGTTAGTGAGAACTTTTCTAAAAAAAAATTTTCAACTGCAACTAACTTTTACAAAGACGAGTAGTGTGAATTGTTTTGGTTTGTTTGGCGATTGTTGCAAAGTTCTGACAACAATCTCTGCTCTATTTAAGCTTCATGGAACATAAGAAATATTTTAAAAATGGTCTCCCTTGCAATTCATTTATTATGTTAAATGACTGTTTTTTTGGTTGGCCATCTCCCTGGGGTGTCATGTTTCTTTCTTATAGCTGAGTAAGTATTCCGTACATTTATTATCATTCAGAAGAAAAATGTTTCTAATCTTTTTTTCATACGCCACAAAGATATTTTGATGATGTGAAAACATTCCTGTCCGTCTTGGACATATTGGCTTGCTGCGTTTTCGCTCAGCTTTATAATTTACAAGTCATATTGTAATAGGTGTTTCAGTGCTAGAGTTTCTTGGCTCACCACAGCTACAGTATCTCCTTGCCACAGTTACTGAGGAGCCTGATACCGGTGGCTGCACAGTTTTACACAAACATTCCTTTTCCAAGTTCAACTTTGCACCAATCTGTTGTTTCTTTCTACACTGCAGTAAAAGCATGAACACTGGATCTCATTTCAAGACAATCTGGGTGTAGGGGCTTTGAAGCCCAACTGCACCTTTAGTTTAAATAAGAAAAATACATTCCAGGTGTATCAAAACAAAAGGTGCTCTGTGTCTCACAGTTCATTTCTATATCTAAATTTAGTGCTGCGTGGATTGATAATTCTGCTTTCTCTAGGTTCTCTCTAAGCTCAGTTTTCTTGTTTGCTACTGCCTGCTGTTGGCAGGGCTGGTGCAAGGATTTTTGACACCCTAGGCGGAACCTCATTTTGCTGCCCCATTGGCTCCACCCCCTTTGCCCTGCCCATGTGACAGAAGGCGCCGCTATACAGGAAGAATCAGCTCTGCTTCCTTTAGCGCTGGCTCCAGTGCTGCAGCTCTAATTACACTACCAGTCAGACTGAGTTAGTTACATGCTGCAGCCTGCAGAGCATGCAAACCTGGAGGGAAACCATAGACCGGGCGCCCCTAGAGAAGCATTGCGCCCTAGGCAGCTGCCTAGTTTGCCTAGTGGTAGCACTGGCCCTGGCTGTTGCGGAGTCTCCCTGGCAATAGTGTAAGAATTTGCTAACCGTCTGCCGTTAAATATCAGGGTTATAGCAGCAGCTAGCTGCTATAACCCTGGTATCTTTATTTACAGTGGGTGGCTGGCATTCCGATAAAAGTAGTCCCAGCAGCGAATTTGCTATGTGATCACTTTTATAGGCAGTGCCCCCCTCCTGCCGATTCCTGGTGTCTTCCAGGTTTACTGGAGCCGTCTGTAAATGGAACCGGAAGCGATCCGGTCCAGTCGGTGGCTTGGCAGGAAGTCAAGTGAGGGCAAGATGGCCTGTCATGCTTATGTATTTTACAGGAGATGTTTACATAACATAAATAAAAGTAATACAAAAAAGAAAAAAAGTAGAATTAAAAAAACAAAACAAAAAAATCTTAAAGCTGGAGTTCCGCCGTTTTTTTTTTTTTTTTTAACAGCCAGCAGCTGCAAATACTGCAGCTGCTGACTTTTGAAATAAGGACACTTACCCGCCCAGCGCGCCCGCGATGTCGGCACCCGAAGCCGATCTCTCGATCGTCTCTCAGGTGCTGCCGCCGCCATCTTGGGTATAGGAATCAGGAAGTGGAGCCTTGCGGCTTCATTTCCCGGTTCCCTACTGCGCATGCAATAAGGATGGTCCCCGCTGTCTCTGGGATCCGTGTGTTTCCCAGCAGACAGCGGGGGACCCACGGGAAGTGGCGTAAATATCCGCAGATTCTGCGGATATCTATGCCGGAAGTGGGTGCAGATACCTGTACTGTACAGGTATCTGCACCCCCCTACCCCCTGAAAGGTGCCAATTGTGGCGCTGGAGGGGGGGAGGGTTCCAATGAGCAGAAGCTCCACATTAGGGTGAAGCTCCTCTTTAAAGCACCTTATCCCTGGGAGCTCGCGTGCAGAAGTGAACGCATATGTAAGTCACGCCCACATATGTAAACGGTGTTCAAACCAAACGTGAGGTTTTACCACAATCATTAGCATGAGAGCAATAATTCTAGCACAAGTCCCCTTCTGTAACTCTAAACAGGTAACCTGTAAAAATGTTTAAAGCATCACCTATGGAGATTAAGTACTGTAGTTTGTTACCATTCCAAGAGCGTGTACAATTTTAAAGCATGACATGTTTGGTACCTATTTACTCGGCGAAGCATCATCTTTCACATTATACAAAAAAGTCGGGTAACTTTTGGGTTTTTATTCAGTGTATTTATCAAAAAAAATTAAAAATGAGTTTGAAAAACCACTGCAAAAATAGTGTATTTTATTCTCTAGGGCAGTGATGGCGAACCTATGGCACGCGTGCCACAGCTGGCACGTCAAGCTCTCCCTGTGGGCACGCCAGGGGAATCCCCCAGCCAGGCAGTCACTTGCACTGACGTTGCAGGCAGGGACGAGCCGGCTCTCTTCCTTGCATCAGTGCCAGTGGCATCGGCAGGGGAGTGGGCAGCCAGTCATCTTTTTCCATGTGTGCCATTTAAGAGGGTTGTAAAATTCTTCTTTCTCCGCCATCCAGACTCTGTTCAGCAGCTTATTGCCTTCCCTGGACCCCTACACTTCTGGTAAGGCATTCAGGGATTCCTTTCTGCGGGTACCCTATTTCAGCTCCCCCTGCTCCAGGACGACTTTGGTTCAGTCTGTCCTAGTGCAGCCTGTGAAAAAGAGAAGGGGGAGGGGCGGTGCTCGGAGCTGATTTTTCATGGGAAGAGGTGCAATGGCTGCTAGCTGGCATCCAGACGGCGGGGATATAGAGGAGTGGCCGGATGTCGGGATTTCCTTCAATACTGTCTGGGGAGAGCTGGACGATGAGGCAATAGAAAGGTAAGGAGGAGGGTGGATCCTCCGATCTACATTGTACTGTGTGGGGGCATGTTAGTAGTGCAGGAAGCATGTGTCATGTAGGTGAGTGCATGTGTCGTGTAGGTGAGTGTAATGGTCAGGTAGGTGAGTGTAATGGTCAGGTAGGTGAATGCAATGGTCAGGTAGGTCAGTGTATGTTGCACAGTGCATTCTGCATTCTTTTTGGTCCCTTATGCCCCGTACACACGAGAGGACTTATGTCCGACAGACTTCCAAAGGAGTTCCGCCGGAGTTCCGCCGGAGTTCTGACAGACTTTTCGGCCGAACGGACTTGGCCACACACGATCACACTAAACTCCGACGGATTCGAACGTGATGACGTACGACCCGACTCGAATAAGGAAGTTCATAGCCAGTAGCCAATAGCTGCCCTAGCGTCGGTTTTAGTCCGTCGGAGTAGCATACACACGAGCGGAGTTTTCGAGGGGACCGGGTCCGGCGGAGTTCCTTCGGGAAAATTTGAAGCATGCTTCATTTCTAAAGTCCGTCAGACTTTGGCGAATCAAAAGTCCGTTGCAGCCCACACAAAAGTTCTTTTGCCTCCCAGGCTCTGCCACGTTAGGATTTCACGTTAGGATTTACTTCCATACCTCCCAACCTTTTGAGATGGGAATGAGGGACACCTATTAGCAAAAGTATGTAGACATAGGATACACCCCTTGCCATGTTGCCCTAAAGGAGAATTATACAAAAAAAAAAAAAACTTTTTGAGAGATAAATAGTGCATTTTATACACACACATACACAGTACCTCACAAAAGTGAGTACACCACTCACATTTTTGTAAATATTTTATTCTATCTTTTCATGCGACAACACTGAAGAAATGACAATGCTGCAATGTAAAGTAGTGAGTGTACAGCTTGTATAACAGTGTAAAATTGCCGTCCCCTCAAAATAACTCAACACACAGCCATTAATGTCTAAACCACTGGCAACAAAAGTCAGTACACCCCTAAGTGAAAATGTCCAAATTGGGCCCAATTAGCCATTTTTCCTCCCCGGTGTCATGTGTCTCGTTAGTGTTACAGAGTCTCAGGTGTGAATTTGGTGTTATCGCTCTCACTCTCTCATACTGGTCACTGGAAGTTCAACATGGCAACCTACCGTGTTTCCCCGAAAAATAAGCCTGAGTCTTATATTAATTTTGGCAACAAAAGACCCAGTGGGGCTTATTTTTTGGGTAGGTCTTTCCATATAGCGTACTATCTTCTCTCCCTCCCTGCCTGTCTGGAATCCCCAGTTTGAATAAAGTTAAAATGCCAAAATCCTCTCTGTTACAGTAGCACACAATACACAATGTGTTTGCCCCTGCGATCCAATGGTGCCAAACACCTCAGCTCTGCTCTCCTTCACCTCTCCCAGCCACCAGCGGGGTACCCCCCCCCCTTTCTGCAATGCTTGGAGCGAGGAAGAGAGCACACCAGCATGTGAAGAAAAAAAGATCTGTAAATACCTTGTGGAGACAAGAGTATCCATCCCGCATACTGCAAACAGTATGACATGTTTATCGATTGCAGAGGCTCTGCACTGAGACTACCATACCTTATGTGACCCACCAAAGCTCTGCAGAGAGATGGGGGCTGAGATCCCCTGCTGACAGGTGGGAGAAGAGGAGGACCAGCTGGGAGATCAACTGAGAGCCACTCTGTACCAAAGGCACCTAACATGGCTAGTTCACAGAGACACACAGCCCACTGCCATCACAGAGAGGATTATAGGCGTACACAAGCACCTCAAGCTAGGGCTTATTTTTGGGCTAGGTCTTATTTTTGGGGAAACACTGTAATGACAAAGAACTCTCTGAGGATCTGAAAAAAAGAATTGTTGCTCTACATAAAGATGGCCTAGGCCAGTGATGGCGAACCTTGGCACCCCTGATGTTTTGGAACTACATTTCCCATGATGCTCTTGCACTCTGCAGTGTAGTGGAGCATCATAGGAAATGTAGTTTCAAAACATCTGGAGTGCCAAGGTTCGCCATCACTGGCCTAGGCTATAAGAAGATTGCCAAGACCCTGAAACTGAGCTTCAGCACGTTGGCCAAGACTATGCAGCGGTTTAACAGGACAGGTTCCACCCAGATCAGGCCTCGTCATGGTCGACCAAAGAAGTTGAGTGCATCTGCTTAGCGTCATATTCAGAGTTTGTCTTTGGGAAATAGATGTATGAGTGCTACCAGCATTGCTGCAGAGGTTGAAGGGGTGGGGGGGTTAGCCTGTCAGTGCTCAGACCATATGCCGCACATTGCAACAAATTTGTCTGCATGGCCATCGTCCCATAAGGAAGCCTCTTCTAAAGATGATGCACAAGGAAAACAGTTTGCTGAAGATAAACAGACTAAGGACATGGATTACTGTAACCATGTCCTGTCGTCTGATGAGACCAAGATAAACCTTTTTGGTTCAGATGGTGTCAAGCGTGTGTGGTGGCAACCAGGTGAGGAGTACAAAGACAAGTGTGTCTTGCCTACGGTCAAGCATGGCAGGGGGAGTGTCATGGTCTGGGGCTGCATGAGTGCTGTCGGTGTTCTATCCAGGGCTCAAGCCTGTGGGAACGCATGGGTATGGAGTTCCTGTACATTTTCCACAACAGGAACTCAGTTTCCATTAGCAGCCGTGTCCTGCAAGACTCTGAAGTATGCGAGCTGTGTGGCAGGTGTTACACCAGCAGCCGCCGACGCAGCTCGCAATAGTAAGTGCCGCACACCTGACCATTCAGGCATTGCCAGAAGGGGGCCCCATGACAGCTTCCGCTTTGATCTACCTGTCAATCACAGCTAGCTGACAGGTAGATCAGGTCCCAGAGATTGTATTTAGTCAGACCTCTCATGATGTGCTCCTCCCCGCTGGCCCCCACCTGATTTTCTGTCTCCTCATCCCCCCCCCCCAGTGTCCTGCATACTTGCTCTATGTGTCCCGCTGAATCCCCCCCTCCTCTATCTTCAGTGCCATATGATGAGAGAACCCAGAGGAGGAGCACCGCTATTCTGCTCACAGGACATGCAGGGAGAGAGGTGAGCTGAGGGAGGAACATCAGTTTGGGGTGGTAAGCTGAGCACAATACCTGGCAAAGTTTAATGCCAGGAGGGAAGTTTATGTGGAAATATGTGAAGGGTTGGAATAGCAGCGAGTGTGTGTTGGAGCCCTGCAGAGTTTGTAGCCCCCCAAGCTAACATACATCTCCTAAGCAGGAACACATCACTATCTCCCCAAGCATTCTGTCCAGATAATGTGCAGTTCATTTATGATCTTTCCGTTTAACCCTGTGTTATCCAAACTCTGTTTAATGAAAAGTGTAAATTCATCACATAAACACTCTATATACAAAATAAAATTCCCCAATAAAGATCAGAACATGGTGTTCACATTTGCATGGAAGCACAATTGAATGAATGCTGATTATTCAGAGAATTACCGTATTTATGTTTATTGAGGATTTTTTTTTTTATGTACTAACAGTTAAAGTGGTTGTAAACCCTTACAACACACTTTGACCTACAGGTAAGCCTAGATTAAGGCTTACCTGTAGGTCCAAGAAATATCTCCTAAACCTATACGGTTTAGGAGATATTTGCCCGAAGACAGGCACCGCTGTCTACGGCGCATGCGCCGTAGACAGCGGCGCGCAGGCGCACTGAGCGTGGCATCGTCAACGACGAAGATGCCGCACGTGTCGGCTCCTGTGCGTATGCGCGGGAGTGACGTCATCGCGGCTTCTCCGAATGACATCGGCGGAGCTGCGAGACCCCACCGAGAAGATGGATGTGCTGGACTACAGGGGACAGCGGTGACTTCGCTGGCTCCTGTGTCAGGTAAGTGACACATAATGGACTACTATGCGATGCATAGTAGTCCATTATGCTCTGCCTTTGCAGGGAATAAAAGAGGAAGTAAACTCATCAGGGTTTACTTCCTCTTTAAGCTTCATACACACAATACGAAAATTGGATGAAAAATACCACTTTTGAAGCGTTCGTGCATATGAGCGTATCTTTTTTTTTTTTTGGTGGGCGAATGGATCTTGGGTGGGAGTTCCCACACTTTTTTCCCCAGGACTTGACCCCTGGTTCTATTGATATGTGCCCACCATTGGAGAGTGCCCGCGCAGGCGCAGAATGGAAGGGCACTCCAGCTGAGTTGCCGATCAGCTGAAGTGATGTCACCATAGCACATGCGCACGTCGTAAGAGTTTTTTTTTTTGATGGGCGATACCATTTCACAGGCACAATTGAAAGCTATGCAAAGAGTGGAGGGACACCATAGATGCCACTTTGTGTGGCGCAACAGTGAGGCGCAATATGACAAATACGGTGTCCCTCCGCTGTTTGCATAGCATTAAATTGTGCCTGAGAAATGGTATGTCCCGTCGAATAAAAAGGCTCACTCCAGCTGATCGGCAACTCAGCTGGAGTGCCCTTCCATTCTGCGCATGCACAGGGACTTTTCAACGATGGGCACATATCAACAGAACACCGTCACTGGGGAGCAACAGTTCATTGAGGGAACCATGAATGCCAACATGTACTGTGACATACTGAACCAGAGCATAATCCCCTCCCTTCGTAGACTGGACTGCAGGGCAGTATTCCAACACAATAACAACCCCAAACACACCTCCAAGACGACCACTGCCTTGCTAAAGAAGCTGAGGGTAAAGGTGATGGACTGGCCAAGCATGTTTTCAGATCTGAACCTTATTGAGCATCTGTGTGGCATCCTCAAATGGGAGGTGGAGGAGCGCAAGGTCACTAACATCCACCAGATCTGTGATGTCGTCATGGAGGAGTGGAAGAGGACTCCAGTGGCAACCTGTGAAGCTCTGGGGAACTCCATGCCCAAGAGGGTTAAGGCAGTGCTGAAAAATAATGGGGGCCATACAAGATATTGACAATTTGAGCACAATTTGGTTATTTTCACTTAGGGGTGTACTCACTTTTGTTGCCAGCGTTTTAGACATTAATGGCTGTGTGTGGAGTTATTTTGAGGGGACATCAAATTTACACTGTTATACAAGCTGTACACTCACTACTCTACATTGTAGAAAAGTATCATTTCTTCAGTGTTGTCATATGAAAAGATATAATAAATTATTAACAGAAATGTGAGGGGTGTACTCATTTTTGAGAGAAACTTTAGATCAGACCAAAATCAGGGACAAATAAGGAGGGAATCAGGGACAGTTGGGATCTACACTATATTACCAAAAGTATTGAAACGCCTGCCTTTACTCACACAAGAGCAAGGTGCAGGCCAGTCAAATTTCTCCACCCTAAATTCGCTAATCCATGTCGTTATAGACCTTGCTTTGTGCACTGGTCCAAATAATTGTGTGGAGGGGGGATTATGGTGTGGGGTTGTTTTTCAGGGGTTGGACTTGGCCCCTTAGTTTCAGTGAAGGGAACTCTTAAGGCGTCAATATACCACAACATTTTGGACAATTTCATGCTCCCAACTTGTGAGAACAGTTTGGGCATGGCCCCTTCCTGTTCCAACATGATTGCACAAAATAAGGTCCATAAAGACATGGATGAGCAAGTTTGCAGTGAAGAAACTTGACTGGCCTGCTGTCAGGGCTGGGCTCAGTCCTCCCTTCTCAGTGCTCAGCTGTCGGTTAATTGCCAGCACTCATTGTTTCACAGTGCCTCACCTGGTGATCATTTCCTGCTTGACAGCCAGCCACTTCTGTCTATTTAAATTGCCTGGTTCAGTTCTCCCATGCCTTCGCCTTGGTCAACATATCTGAAGATTCTCTGCTGTGTTCCTGTTAAAGATTTGCCTGGCTGATGACCCTTCTGGTTCCTGATCCTGTTTGCTCTACGCTGATCTCTGGCTTGCACTGACTACCCACTTTGATTGTGCAAAATCTGAACAAAACTCTGGATAGCCGCACTCCGGATTGAGTAAAAAGTAAAGTGCCTTTATTTCTTCAAATGCAAGTGCAAACGGAGTGCGGATATCCAGAGTTTTGTTCAGATTTTGCACACTTGGCTCATGCAATCAGCCTGCACCTGGAACCCCCACCTATCTGGAGAGCTAGCAGCCTGTTAGTGGATCGACCTGGAGTGGTGAAATCTCTGTTTTCTTTACCCACTTTGATTACCGTACACTGGCTATGTTTTGACTATTTGTACCATTTGTACCACTATATTAAAAGGTGTGATTTTTTGCTGCATTTTATGTCTCCTTCTCATTTATGGTTCCTGACATGCTCCACTATTTGTGGCCCAGACAGGGACTCCGGCTGTAGCCATTTCCTCACCAGGTGAGTTAGGTTGAACATCTGTGATCTTGGGGGCCTCTTGTCTTGGAAGAACCAGCTGTGGACCCGCTGTGCTAGAACTGCCAAAGTGACACCAAGTTGGATTTCCCACTATACCTTTTCAAAGTCTCCCGCTTCTGCTGACTCCAAATCATAGTAGGCCTTCTGCGATTCTCCAGAATGCAAGGGGGCGACCAGTCCTGCCTACTGAGTTTTAGGCCAACCTTCCCTCTCAGCGGTCCATTCAAACGTTAGCAGAAAGGCCTCTGGATCATCCTCTGCAATCATCTTAGAAAGAAAGTGACCCACATGGATGGCTAAGGGCTTGTTTCCAACATCATCAACTTTAGCAGGTGTAGCATCTTCACAACCTCAGTCAAGGTTTTCCTATCTGCTTTTGCATCAGTGGCTAGCTGTTCATACAGCCTCTGTGATTGCTCCTGTGCGATAGCATTAGCTTGCTGTAGCGCAGCGTTTATTTGCTGTTGTGCGGCATTAAGTGCAGCCTTTGCTCTTGTACAGCACTAATCTGTTGGCACAGTGCCTTGGCTTGCTCCTGTGCGATAGCGTTGGCTTGCTGTTGTGCAGTGTTTGCTTGCTGCTGTGCAGCGTTGAATATCTCCAAGTGTTTTAGGATTTCCTCCATGTTTAGTCACTCTAGGTCAGGCATGTCCAAAGTCCGGCCCGCGGTCCGGTTTTGAACGGCCGCCTGGTGTGCTGTGGGATCAGGGCTGTCAGATGAGCCCAATCCCGGCACTGTGTGAAGCTCCATCGGCTTCAAAAGTGAAAGTAAAGTGCAGAGGAGTGTGCTGTGCTCTCTGCTTCCCCCTACAGTGCAGTACCCGGCTGAATGAGGAAGCTGGAAAGGTACTGTACTATGCTACAAGATAGATTTGTTTTAAAAAGGCTTTATGTGTGTGTATGTGTGTCTGTATGTATGTGCGCATGTATGCATTTGTCTGTATGTATGTGTATGCGTGTTACATAGTTAGTAAGGTTGAATAAAGACACCAGTCCATCCTGAGTGAGTGTCTACAATTGTCCCTATCCTTGTACATAGCACACTCACATTGGTCCCTACCCTCAAGGAGCCCACGATCCAAGGTCCCCATTCATATACTAGGGCCAATTTTGGACAGCAGTCAATTAACCAACCTGCATGTCTTTGGAGTGTGGGAGGAAACCGGAGTACCCGGAGGAAACCCACGCAGGCACAGGGAGAACATGCAAACTCCAGGCAGGTAGTGTCGTGGTTGGGATCCGAACCAGCGACCCTTCTTACTGCTAGGTGAGAGTGCTAACCACTACACCACTGTGCCGCCATGTGTCTGTATGTATGTCTGTATGTATGTATGTCTGTATGTGTGTGCCTGTGTCTGTATGTATGTCTGTATGTATGTATGTGTATGCATGTGTCTGTATGTGTGTGCATGTGTCTGTATGTATGTGCGTGCATGTGTCTGTATGTATGTATGTTCATGTGTCTGTATGTGTATGCATGTGTCTGTATGTATGTATGTGTCTGTATGTGTACATGTGTCTGTATGTGTATGCATGTTTCTGTATGTGTGTATGTCTGTGTGTATGTATGTGTGTATGTCTGTGTGTATGTATGTGTGTGCATTTGTCTGTATGTGTGTGCATTTGTCTGTATGTGTCTGTGTGTTACTTTTAATCCAGACCCCCCCTCCCCATTCTTGTACCAACAAAACTGCTTTTGTGGGGCTTGTGTGTGTGATAGCAGCCAGGACTGCTGCTCCTCTGAAAAGCAATCCATACACAGATCGCTTTTCAGAGGCATTTGAAAGGCGGTAAAGGGGCATTATGTTGCCTCCTCACCACCTGTTTTAAGCCGTAAATGCAGCATCACTATACCGCAACTGTGCAATCCACGCAGTTGCGGCATAGTTGCAGTGCAGCCCCATTCACCCTGGGTATACCTCTAGCTGCAGCCAAAGCATGTGTACACCCCCAGCTGCTCCCTCTGCAGCTAAAGGGGAGAAGTTGGGGGTGGTAAAAACAGCTTAACCATGTGGTTTTACTGCCCCTCCAACAAGCCCTTGGTTCACATCTGCGTGGCTGCATGCTGTGTGTAGGGCAGCCCATGCATTTCAATGGACTTCCCTACTCACAAAAATGCAGGGAAAGAAGTCCCAGAGCTTTTTTTTTTAATTGCACTGCACCAAAAGCACCGCACATTTTCCAATGTGCGGGATACCATTAAGAATTAACGGTACCCCTAAAGAGCAGAGCATTCGTCTGTGTGTCGGGAACGAGCGTGACAAAGGCAAGAGAATTCTTGTTGGGCAGTGTATTAGTGCTTGGACGACCGAATTTTAATGCTTCAAAGAATGTCAGGCAAAATGGTCGGCCCTCACACATCAAATCTGGCCCTCTTTGAAAAAAGTTTGGACACCCCTGCTCTAGGTACTGCCCTTTTAAGTAGTAACTTCCTACAGCTGCCCGCATTCTCCACCATATGTAACCTGGGGGACAGGTAGCAGGTACAAAAGCTTCCTGGGATAAGCAGGCTTTCAGGCACGGATACCAGAACAAGTGAAGTAGTGACAAACAGTGAAGTGTTTAATGGTGTATAATGGTGATATTTACAAGTCCATAGAGGTGCTGTACAGTGTTCAAAACAAAACAAACTGAACAAAATAGCCAAACAAAATCCTAGCTGTGTCTCGGCTCTAACTATACACTATGTAGGCCCTAAGTACCAGGCTGAGCAAGCCTACCACTTGTCAGTTTCCACAAAAAAATGCTTAACAGCTTTTTACCAACCTTGTTGTTCTCACAGACCAGCATTGTCTGTGTTTCCCAGGCAGAGAGCAAAGGCTGTCTGCTCAGGTGAGCTTAATTTAGCCTGGGGGAAGAGGACCAAGACCCGAACTAGATCATGGATCAGAGATTCCTGAATGTGTACGAGAGGAGCCTGGGAGACGTATAAACAACAAACAGGACTTTTCATAGCTCTCTCTGGGGCGCTCTGCTACAATATATATATTGTACATTCACATCAGTCCTTGCCCTAAAGGAGCTTGAAATCTAAGGTCCTTCATGCACATTCATACATACTAGGGACAGTTTAGACAGGAGCCAATTAACCTATCAGCATATCTTTGTAGTGTGGGAGGAAACCCATGCAGGCAGAGGGAGAACTTGCAAACTTCTGGCAGGTAGTGCCATGGTTGGGATTCAAACCAGTGACCCCAGTGCTGCTAGGCAAAAGTGATAACCACTTAGCCACTGTGTTGCCCTCTATTTAAAGCGAAGCTCCACCCTAAAGTGGAACTTCCGCTCATTGGAAACCTCCCCCCCTCCTGCGCCACAATTGGCACCTTTCAGGGGGGAGGGAGGTGCAGATACCTGTACAGAATCTGCAGATATTTACGCCACTTCCTGCGGGTCCCCCACTGTCTTCTGGGAAACACACGGATCCCAGAGACAGCAGGGACCATCTGTATTGCGCAGCGCAACTCGCGCATGCGCAGTAGGGAACCGGGAAATGAAGCCGCAAGGCTCCACTTCCTGATTCCCATACCCAAGATGGCGACGGCAGCACCCGAGAGACGATCGAGACATCACGGGCGCGCTGGGCGGGTAAGTGTCCTTATTTTAAAAGTCAGCAGCTACAGTATTTGTAGCTGCTGACTTTAAAAAAAACAAAAAAACGGCAGAACTCACGCTTTAACGTGCAAAGTTTAGGAGATTTCCCATTTGTAGCAGCTGGTAACATCACCAGTGCATGCACACTGCAATCTAAATAGATGTGTGCCTTCCATTCAGAACACTGGGCTGCGATCGTGGGAGTAAAGTCATTGTGGCTTGGCCATTCAAACCCGGAAGGAAGACTAGGTGAAGATAGAGGCCCTATTATTTAAAAAAAAAACATAATAATAATATAACTTACATGTATTTATTGTTCTTTGCAAAAAAAAATCTTCGTCTGCCTCTACTTTGGAAAGCGTTCCCTGGCTGCATTGCCGCATTCCCCATTCTATATATTTCCCCTTTGTCCAATAGCAGCCCAGTCTCTATATCCGTACTCCTGCTTAGTAAAGTTGAAGTACAGAGCTGGAGTAAGCTCACACTCAAGCATTAACGTCATTTTAAAAGTTATGTGTGTTTAAAATTTGTGTAATGATTCTGACATGAAAACCCTTGCCAAGGTACTTCCCTCTGGGGAGACAACTGTCTTCCTGTTGTGTTCTTGCATTGTCTCTCTGTCACATGCATCCCTGATTGCACACGCACTGTTGTTGTGATGAAGAAGCTGGTACAGAACAGTGATGTGGAGACAACACTAGAGCAGGTACATTTTGCTAGGAAGTGTCTGAAAGAGGCTGGAGCAGATGATCAGCACTGATCTGTAAAATAAGGTGGAAACAGTATTTTCAGGAGTGTTGACCTCCCTTTTCCCCCATATCGCTCACTGATTTATCCCACCGACCCCAACACCACAGTAGGACACTGTCATGACGTGGACGTCAGCAGAAAGATCCAGTGAACACTGCAGGGGACACAGAGCATTCACATTTCTGAATACATTTTAACCTGAGATTCCTCATCAAAAGATCAGCTTTTGGCAGCATGCTTGGCAGGAAAGGTGAGTATATACTTTTTTGAACATTTTAGCCTCTGGAGTTTTTTTTATGTTACTCTTGGATAGAATGAGAAAGTGTTAAACCCACTGTGAGGTTTTTATTGCTATCTACACTATACTGTCACAAGTATTGGGACACCTGCTTTTACACGCACATACACTTTAATGGTATCCCAGTCTTAGTGCATAGGGTTCAATATTGAGTCTAGATATACTATCCCTGAAGCCCTAAATAAATATTTTTTATTTTAATATAGTACATAGGTGCCAAAATGAGCATGTCCCTCTGCATAGAAACAGAGGTGTTCCGGGCCTATTCGATGGATGTGAGAGATGAAATAAGCACGGGGGGGGGGGGGGCAAGGGGACTGGGAGCCAATGCTTAGGAACTGCTGTAAAAAGGGGGGGCGATTGTTATATTACAGATTAAAGTGGTAAAGAGAGAATGATACTGGAGACTAAACCACATTATGTAATTCAATCTCTTCGTTGAGACCTTTGGGGGCAAGAGATGCCAGGGAAAAGATCCAGAAGGCCTCTCTGGTACATAGTTTTTGATGTTTTTTTGCCGCAATCCAGGTTATTAGTTAAGTTCTCTATCCTGAAGACTCTCAGGCCCTCTGTACTGCTATTGTGGACATCCGTAAAGTGACATGGGACTGAGTAGTTTTTCTTTTCAGTTGTGATACTACTCCTATATTCCCCTATCCTCGTGCTCAGGAATCCTGATGTATGGTCAACATAGATGAGTCCTGTCTAATGCCGCGTACACACGAGCGGATTGTATAGCGTACTTAGTCCGTCGAAACACATTTCAGCGGACAATCCGCTCGTGTGTGGGCTTCAGCGGACTTTTTCAGCGTGCAGTCCGGAGTACTAAGAATTTTGTTTTTTCCGAAATTCTATCCGTCGTACTTTGGTTTCAGCGGACAATACGGTCGTCAGTATGCTAGTCGGACGGACTAAGAATGGCGCATGCCCAGAAAGGATTTACAGGGCTTTGCTGTGTCTTGGACTTCCTATTTCGAGTCCCATCGTACGTGCTGTACGTCATCGCGCAAGCTTTCGTCGGACTGTTTGGGTATCCGTGTGTGGTCAAGTCCGTTCAGTGGAAAGTACGACGGACTGTCCGTCGGATTGTATGACGGACTAAGTACGCCATACAATCCGCTCGTGTGTACGCGGCATTAGTATCTTCCAATTCTTCCTAAAGATTGTTGGTATAATGGGAGCTTTGTTGTTATACCTAGTGCTGAATCTCACTTGTTTGTGTTTAGTGTTGTCATCATACGTTTCAGCTTTCTCTGCTTCTGGAGATGTTTTATCATAGAACTGCAAATATTTCTTGAAGGCTTCTTTTATATATGTGTCACTATAGCCCTTTTCCTTGAACTTATTTATGGTTATGATTTAGGAGTGTGTCTATAGGAATGTTTGCCCATTCTTCCAGAAGCCCATTTGTGAGGTCAGGCACTGATGTTGGATGAGATGGCCGCAGTCTCCTCTCCAATTCATCCCACAGGTATTCTATCAGGTTGAGGTCAGGACTCTGTGCAGGCCAGTCAAATTTCTTCACCCCAAACTCGCAATATATCATTTAGTGACAACTTTGTGTAAAAAAAAAAAAAAAAATTATTTTTTGTCATTATTCAATCGCTTGAGGCAAAAAAATAAAATATTCAATGGGCTCAACATGCCACTTATCAATTTCCTTAGGGTGTCTACTTTCCAAAATGGGGTCATTTGGGGGGGTTTTGTACTGCCCTGCCATTTTAGCACCTCAAGAAATGAGATAGGCAGTCGTAAACTAAAAGCTGCATAAATTCCAGAAAACGTACCTTAGTTTGTAGATGTGACAACTTTTGCGCAAACCAATAAATATACAATTATTGACTTTTTTTTTTACCAAAGACATGTGGCTGAATACATTTTGGCCTAAATGTATGACTAAAATTGAGTTTATTGGATTTTTCTAATAACAAAAAGTAGAAAATATCATTTTTTTTCAAAATTTGCGGTCTTTTTACGTTTATATCGCAAAAAATAAAAATCGCAGAGGCAATCAAATACCATCAAAAGAAAGCTCTATTTGTGGGAAGAAAAGGACGCAAATTTTGTTTGGGTACAACATTGCATGACCGCACAATTACCAGTTAAAGCAGCGCAGTGCCAAATTGTAAAAAGACCTCTGGTCATTTACCAGCAAAATGGTCCGGTCTGAAGGTGGTTAAACAATATAGTGTATGTCCCGGAGGGAGGAATTCTCCCTCTCATTTTGATTCATAAATCAGGGGTCTGCAAACATTTCAAAGGGCCAGTTTACTGTCCTTCGGACTTTTAGGGGGCTGGACTGTGGCCAGAGTTTAAAATTCCCCCGGGATCAATACCCTTCATTGGTATTAGTGGGAGTAATAATTCTCCATTGTGGGTGTCATTGAAACAGTGCCTCATTGTTGGTGTCAGTGGGAGTAATAGTTCTCCTTTATCGGTGTCATTGGAATAGTGCCCCACTCTAGAAAAGTGCCCTGCCATTGATGTCAGTGGGAAAAATAGTGCCCTGTTGTTGGTGTCATTGAGAATAATAATGCCCCATTGTTGGTGTCATTGGGAGGAATAATGCCTAAAGCCCCATACACACTATCAGTTTTTCTGCTGACTTTTTCCTTCAGATTTACCAAAACCATATAATATGAGGTCAAACCTTAGGAGTTTCCATTTGTATGCAATCAGGCAGGCCCCTGTACTACATGGTTTTGGTAAATCTGAAGGAAAAACTCAGAAGCAGAAAAACTGATAGCGTGTATGGGGCTTTACTGTTGGTGTCAGTGGCAGGAATTGTGTTCCATTGTTGGTGACAGTGGGAGGAATAGTGCCCCAAGAGCTGGATAAAGACAAGCAAACGTCCGCAGTTTGGAGACCACTGCTACAGATCATTGTCACAGGATAACAAAATGATAATAAAATCCAAAATTCTAGCGGTAAGGGGTAAGGCAGAATTTAAAGGGGCTATAGCTGGGAGTCTTGCTTTGTGTGGAAGACGCTTTCCCACCTCCACACCCTAATATTTGTCTATTTATTCATAGGTTTGCTTCAGCTTGAGAGAAACCTGTTAAGTGGATTGCGGCACCTCAAGGTGGATTTGGCACCCCCCACCCGAAAGGCTACAAGTGGGGATGAGCTCTGGCTATGTGACGGAGCTGTAATACTGCAGGCAGAAATTAAAGAAGGGAGGTGGAGATAGCCCAAGTTTGGAAAAGTATACATTACCCAAGAGGGTGTGCTTCATCCTCCTAAGTGGTGGTAGGCCTCCGCTACAGCATGGGGTCAAAGATGTCCAGGTACACAGTATAGACCAGCCTTTCTCAACCTTTTCAACACAGAGAAACCCTTGAAATAGTTCTCCGGTCTCGGGGAACCGCTACTAAAAATTAGATGTCTACAACTCATGATAGTGTGATGGTCAGTGGGAAGAATGGTCCTTACACTTGTGGTCATTGAGAAGAATAATCTCCTTACAGATAGCTAAAAAGATCAATGGTGTCGGTGGGAACTTATCTGAGAGGCAGAAATTGCCCAATGCTGAAGGAACCCCTAGCAATCTTTGGAGGAACCCTAGTTGAGAGTCACTGGTATAGACACTTTGAAGCCGGGTGCATAGGGGCCTTGGCAGAGTCCTGTATCAGAGAGGTATCAACTAAGCCTGAGGGCGAGCCTAACTGGGTGCCATGATTTGTGGTAGGGCTCTTTAGTAAATGCCTAAAAGTTTCCAATAAACTTGGGTTCCCCTAAATTTCTATTAAAAAGTCAGAGTTATAATTTAATTTGGGGTTACAATTTTGGGAAGGGATGTAGTTGACCAGCCAGACCTTATACTTGCTCTGTAGTCTCCATATGTCACTGCATCATCTCCAGAAGTACAGAACTTCCCTATACAGTCTGGCTCAAGAACTGCTGATCGTCATGCTAACCATTTGAGAACTGTTTATCTTTTCAGGATACACTGATACATTTGGATCTTCTATACGGAGGAAAAAAAGGGCAGAAAAATTACATTTAATTTCCCGTTGGCTTCCAATCGAGTTGGCCTCAGAAGAATAAAGAATGTGAACCATGTTTACATTAGTGTAGAAATAATTACTACTACTGGCAGACCCGCAAACAGCAAATAAAGCTAGCGAATAAATCTATAACGGAAATATAATGAACACAGCATACACTTTGACCTGTACTAGTATACTCATATTGCAAAACTGTAAAGGATAGCCACAGGAAAGAAAATAATTAATAAAACTGGTGACAGACAAAAATAAATTTCTTTTCAGACGTATTGTTCCCTTAAGCCCAAAACAGATTTCTTCCATCTTTGCAGTGCGAAAAATAGATCACATACGGCAGATTTCCTTATGATTTATAAACACGAAACATCGACCAGCAAATGGGAGATTAATACATGGACATGTTGTATATGTCTGCAGATGCGGGTGTTGTACTTGATGTTGAAATAATTATGGGATTTTTACTCCTATGCTTCTGTAAAACAGGCTGTCCCAAAATCAGGGTTAGAGATATCAGTTTGAAAAAAAAAAACAACCATCTGACAGCAGCGGTTGGACAATATCTTCTCTTTTTGGTTGATATTTCATTTCTAGGTCTTAAAGCTCATTTCTGGGTATCAGATGAAGTCAGTGTGCCCGCTATTGTTTTCTTAGTTTTTAAAGGTAAAACCTCAAGCAAGTATTTAAAGCCTCACTCCATGCAAACAGTTAAAGACAAATACATAAGAGAGATGTTTTATTTCCAAAGGATTTGTATTTCTGTCCACCACTACTGAGATTTACACAGATCTGTCAAACCGTGCAGCCTTGCCTGGCAGTGAAAACGACCTGATCTTTCTCTGCTGCAACCAAGAAATACTTAATGGTCTTGTCCCTTGCCCAGCATGCGATTGGACAGTGAAAGGGGAAACAGCAGACTCACAAGCTCATCTCTTTGTCACTCTGCTCTCCTCTCCTATCAACGTACTCCTTGTTAGCGAATGTGCAACGCAGCACAGCTAACTGGCTTCTTGTGCTGATTTCCCCTTTCCCGGCCTGAGTTTTGCTATACAGGGGACAGCACAAGGCTGACACCAGGTAAAGTTCAGGTACTTACAATCGGGGCTTTTTTTCAGCAGGAACGCTGGGGAACGCAGTTCCGGCACCTTCACCACTGACAGCAAGTGGTGCTGGGGTATGCTGCAGGGTCTATTGATACTCACTGCTAGGGTATCTATTTTTGCATGGGGTCTTTTGTTTCTGAGGAAGTCTATTGTTGCTGGTGGAAGACCTACTGTTTCTGGGGGTGGGTCTTTTATTGCTATGGGGTCAGTTGTTGCTGGGAGAGATCTACTGTTGAGGGAGGGGTCTATTGTTGCTGGCTGCCAGAGAATCTATTGATGCTGGCTGTGGGGAGATCTGCTGTTGCTGCTGCGAGTCTATTGTTGCTGGGGGGATTTTTTGAGGTGGGTGGTCTATTGTTTCTGGTTGGGGCTCTATTGTTACTGGCTGCAGAAGTTCTATTTTACTGCTTTTCTTGTTATAATTACCAAATTCCTTACGGATTACTTAGCACCACAAATTGATACTTGGTTCTGTATTGTCTAAAAGGGTAGTACTGGGAGGTTGGTAGGGGATGGAACCAAGGAACGGTGCTTGGAGGTGGGTAGGGATGGAGAAAAGGGGGTGACTTAGAAAGGGGGAGTTCCTGCACCTATTCTCTGAGAAAAAAAGCCCTGCTTACAATGCTTGGAATCTCAACCTAATAGAGGCCGTCAGAGGTAATTTGAGGGACACTACCAGGGGCAAATGCACCTTGGATTACAAATGACTCAAGCTGTACTTGTTGAATTTAGTGACAACTTTGTGCAAAAAAAAATAAAAAATTTAATATTCCTGCAACTTGTGGCAAAATATAAAATATTTCATGGACTCAACATGCCTCTCAGTAAATAGCTTGGGGTGTCTACTTTCCAAAATGGGGTCATTTGGGGGGTTTTGTGCTATGTTGGCATTTTATGGCCTTCGAAACTGTGATAGGTAGTAAGGAGTGAAATCAAAAATTTGCACCCTTAGAAACCCTGAAGGCAGTGATTGGTTTTCAGGGTGCCGTACGCAGCTAGACTCCCAAAAAGTCCCACATATGTGGTATCCCCGTACTCAGGAGAAGCAGCAAAATATATTTTGGGGTGCAATTCCACATATAACTATGGCATGTGTGAGCAATATATCATTTAGTGACAACTTTTTGTAAACTTTTTTTTTTTTTGTGTCATTATTCAATCACTTGGGACAAAAAAAAAATATTCAATGGGCTCAACATGCCTCTCCACAACTTCCTTGGGGTGTCTACTTTCCAAAATGGGGTCATTTGGGGGGGTTTGTACTGCCCTGCCATTTTAGCACCTCAAAAAATTAGATAGGCAGTCGTAAATTAAAAGCTGTGTAAATTCCAGAAAATGTACTCTAGTTTGTAGACGCTATAACTTTTGCGCTTATTGACATTTTTTTTACTAGACATGTGGCTGAATAAATTTTGCCCTAAATGTATGACTAAAATTGAGTTTATTAGATTTTTCTTATAACAAAAAGTAGAAAATATAATTTTTTCTCAAAATTTTCGGTCTTTTTCCATTTATATCGCAAAAAAAAAAAATCGCAGAGACAACCAAATACCATCAAAAGAAAGCTCTATTTGTGGGAAGAAAAGGACGCAAATTTCATTTGGGTACAACATTGCATGACCGCGCAATTACCAGTTAAAGCAGTGCAGTGCGAAATTGTAAAAAGACCTCTGGTCCTTAGGCTGTTAATTGGTCCGGGGCTGAAGTGGTTAAAGGAGAAGTATGGCCAAAGCTTTTTTGGCTATAGTTCTCCTATGTATCACAGGAGTGCAGTTTGTGACCCGTTTTCAGTCATCAGCAGGCTTAGGTCCACTGTCGGCTGACGTCACTTCCTCAGTCCAGGCCTGGATTGATCCCAACATTACAGGCGGGGTCCACCCAAAAGCCTTAAATGGAAGCTGGCACAATCTCTTAGGGAGCCGCCGAGAGCCTGAACCAGTCACTCCCGCCCACTCCACATCCCAGCACTCCAGTGACTGACAGCTATGACTCTCTGCTCATAGCGGGGAGAATGACTAAGCGATCAGTGATGTTTGATCGCTCAGTTCGCGGTGGACAGATACATTTTTTAAACCTTTAAACCTGAACTTTTCTTTTAAGAATTAAACAATGTGACAGGGCATTCCTTCTACTGGCCCATAATGTAAAGGGGCACCTTTCCTACTGACCGCCAATGAAAAGGAGAACTATTCCACTTGTTTCCATTGTAAAAAAATATTTTTATATAGCCCATCAGGAACACTTTTCCTTCTGGCTTTCAATGTAAAAGGGGTAATTTCTCACTGACCACCAATGTAAAGGAGCACCTATCTTATTGACCACCAATAGAAAGAAAAACTATTAGGCCCCTTTCACATTGGGGCAGTGCAGGTATCGGTGGTAAAGCGGTGCTATTTTTAGCGCTGCTTTACCGTAGTTTTAGCGACGTTATTTGGCCGCTAGCGGGGTTGGTTTTAACCCCCTCTAGCGGCCGAAAAAGGGTTAAAAATGCTTGCAAAGTGCCGCTGCCAGCGTTATAGCTGTGCTGCCCCATTGATCTCAATGGGTAGGAGCGGTTTAGGAGCGGTGAATACACAGCTCCTTCACCGCTCCAAAGATGCTGCTAGCAGGACTTTTTTTACCATCCTGCTAGTGCACCACTCCAGTGTGAAAACCCTGAAAGGAGACACTTTTTTTCAGGCGCTATACAGGCGCTATTTTTAGAGCTGTAGTGCCTGAAAAACGCCCCAGTGTGAAAGGGGCCTTACTCTAATTTCCAGTGTAAGAGAATGTATTTTTACTTCCCACCAAGTGCTTCCAATGTAAGAGGGGTACTTTTCCACTGACCACCAACGTTAAGGAGTATTTCTCCACTAAACACGAATATAAAGGAACACTACAATTTTCACTCTGTGCATTTCTCTTGTAGCCATTGTTGTAATTTTGCTATTATTACTATAAGTATTTTATTTATTAATATACCTTCAACTTACTGGTCAGGCTAATGTCTCATGAGCTATACTAACTATCAGAAAGGGTTCCCTGAGACTCACAAATTATTGCAAGGTTCCTTTATGGTAAAAAGGTTAGGAAAGTCTTTATACTATCAGGAATTACTGAATCTTAAATATTCGATTTTCCAAGCCATAAAGACCCATTTTAAACTTCTAAAGTTCTGTGCTTTATACTGACAACTGCTTGTGCCATCATTTTTACCATCAGGAAGCTGTCCCTAAAGAATGACATGGCGCCACTGCTGGAGTGCATGTAGGCATTAAGTGGCTTACACTAGCAAGTGGGACTATTACACCGGAATAAAGACCGTGGTCAGTGGTATCAGTTATAGGACAGTTATTACAGCCTCTCTTGAGATGCTTTACAGTGTTAAAAGGTCATGTAGAGTAAATAGAAGCATGAAAAGTCTTTCCCAGATTTACATTCCATATTCTAATAACTAATACAGCTTGGCAATTCCAACTATTTTATTCACTTACTGGCACCAAAAGTGTCCAGATTCCTTAGCTGTTCATCATTTTGTCACTAAAATGCTGCGATATTAAAATAGGTGTGACTTTTGGAAAAAGTTTATTTATTCCAAATTTATTCCTGACTAGAAACTTCAGAGGAAGGTTTCTTCTTACTAAGTGGAAAGATACAGACTGTTGGCGTATTTAAATAATGCATATCAGTACTAGGCACGCAAATAATACTTCCTTTTTATTCTGCCTTTGTTGGTTGTATGTGTTATACAGTATACCAGTATATCACAAAATATGGCACAATGGGAAAAATGACAACAGCAATGTGCGTGACTGAGCTTTCTCAAGATTGATGCAGTTCTACATTATATTGTTTCTAAATACAGTAAAACCTTGGTTTGAGAGTAACTTGGTTTGAGAGCGTTTTGCAAGACAAGCAAACGTTTTTAATACATTTTGACTTAATATTCAAGCGATGTCTTGATATACAAGTAGCGGCATGTCACAACAGAGTATAAAAGAGAAGAGAGGCACCTCTAAGTGTAGCAATTATGGTTACATTTAATGAAGGTACAACATTTAGCAACTCACATGGTTGATGATTAAAACAGGCACATCTAAGTATGCAGGCATCGGGGGTAAAGCTGTCCACATAGACCATCAGGCGCTTCTCTTCTCTTTAATATTCTCTAGCTCAGGGGTCTCAAACTGGTGGCCCTCCAGCTGTTGTGGAACCACAAGTCCCATATCATGCCTCTGCCTGTGGGAGTCATACTTGCAACTTTCAGCCTTGCAATGCCTCATGGGCCTGGTTTCGCAAACAGCTGGAGGGCCACCAGTTTGAGACCCCTGCCTAGCTCCCGCTGGATTTTGCTTCTAATCCCAATGTAGAGGTTGCCATTTGTGAATGGACATTTTATGGTTACACAACCTATCACATTGCTATAACTTTTTATATGGATTATAAACTGAAAGACCGATCAATAAATGGTTGTGGATCAAATCATCTGAGTTTCCATTATTTCTTATGGGGAAATTAGCTTTGATATACAAGTGCTTACACTGTCATACAGCCAGACTCAGCAAATGAGTCATTCTCCAGCTTGTGGTTTTGTCCACGCAGTTTAAATGATCAGTTCATGCAGAATTATTATTTCAGTTAGCAGGCCTTCATCGCTTCCTATATCTCTTAAAGGCCCTAGTGGTGAGATTTCCCTAATATACTTCCTGGCTCTGCCCCCACCCAATTTGGAGTTTGGGGTGTCTTTGTCCACCTTGGGGTGTTCGCATACATTCTGTCACACCATCCACACTACAAATTAGTTAAATAAGCAGATTGGAACAGAGTTTGCAGACACCTGACTACACAACATTTGAGCAGTTTATTTTAATGATCAATCTACTTTAAATTACATCTACCTTGTAGCTGGTCCTATAGCATATATAACCAATTGACTATTGTAGGCTCCAGGCTCAGAAGCTGTTTAGAACGATACCCCATAAAGCACTGTGGTACTAAGGCTGGATTCAAACCTTTGCATGTGAGGTAATGTACATTATCTGAAACGAGCTATGACATTCTGTAAATGAATATCTCACCATGCTCCTATTCATCTTTAAAGCTGACCTTCCATTAAAATGGAAGGTCTGCTTTACGTATAGACCCCCTACTCCCACATTCATGTTTCTTTCAAAAGCCAAAAATAATAAATAAAGCTTTTAACATTTAAAAAAAAAAAAAAAACTCAGCCCCATGCTTCTGACGCCGCTGGGAGAAGTGGGCAATTTTTCAGTTTCTCAATGCTCCCTCATGGGAAAGATGGGCAGTCAAAGACCTAGGATAATGCACTCCTGCACTCTGCTAGAGCACATTGTCGTGGGATTTTGACTAAATTTTTTTGGGGAGTCAGATCCGTAAGGTTGAGCTATTTTAAACATTTTTTTTTGGTAAAAGCTTTATTTTATTTATTTTATTATGTTTCAATGCATTTTTCAAACAGCAAACACAGGGGATCAGTATGGTATTACTTAACATGAGCAGAGCATTTATACAACAGAGAATAGAGTTAAAATAGGAAAGACTCAGTGATCTGATTGTGTTTGATTAGTATTAAGGGAGTATGGAGTATAGGATGATTGACCAGGAAGCCTAAAAATGTCATACAGGATCTCAAGTGTTGCAGGTTTTCTAAAGGATTTGGATGGGTAGTGGGATTAACACATAACAAAAACATATGGGTTAGGCATGGGGAGGTGGCGGAGAATAGGGTAGGGGGTGGCACTCCTTGTTGGATGAAAAGGGGGGGGGGTCAGAACTTCAATTCACTTCCCAAATGAGGGGAGTCAGGGGAAGAGGAAGGCGAAAAAAGAAAAGGAAGAGAGGACCACAACCAACCACTGTCCAAATATTGCCATTTTCTACTTTGTAACATTTCCAAAATACATCCCCTTCTTAACCAATGACACCACTAAATTACAGATTGACTCACTTGTTATTTCTTGGCTTGACTATTGTTGCTTCCTTCTCAGTGGTTTATCACCATACAGGTTATTAAGTCAATCATGTAATCTGCTGCCAGACTCATTCATCTTACCAACTGCGCAATGTCTGTCACCCCTCTGCCAATCCTTTCATTAGCTTCCGATCATCCTACAAATAAAATTTTAAATACTAATGACAACATACAAAAGCTATTTACAACTCTGCCCCCAGTTACATTACCGACCTCATCTCAAAAAAATCAACCAAACCATTCCCCTGTGCACCTCCCAAGATCTCCTGCTTTCTAGCTCCCTCAATACTCCCTCCCATGCTTACCTCCAGGACTTTTCCAGACCCTCTCCCATTACCTGAAACTCCCTACCCCAATCTGTATTACTATTTCTCCTACTCTGTTTACCTTTAGGTAATCCCTGAAAACTCAACTCTGTAGGAAAGCCTACCCCCCTCCCCCAACAATTTAAATTGACCTTACTACTCAAATCTATCCTATACAGTTATTGCTTATTGTATCACTTGCTCTTTGCTTTAGATTGTAAGCTCTCACAAGCAGGGCCCCTCTAACTTTCTTGTCTTAAATTGTATTGTAACAATTGTCTCACTTTATTCTGTAAAGCGCTGTACAAACGGTTGGCTTTTATTTCTCCTGTTATTCATTTTTTATTTTCTTCTGTTTATACAGTAGTCTGGAATTTTTTTCGTTATATATGACCCCCTGTGATCACCAGACAAACTAAATTATTGAGCTTTCCTCTTTGGAAAACGTCTTTCGGCATTGGATGTTCTTGGTGGGCATCTGTCAACACCACCATTGGTAGTGCTTCATTCTTTTAAGCTGCATAGTAGAACATTTTGCATGGTAGGTGTCACATATAGCATTTGTTGTCCACAAGACTCCTATGGTTGTCAAGTATCCATGTTTTGTTGCTATGATTTGTTTGTTTTTTATTTTACTTTTTAGTAATTTATGACTGCACATACTCTTACCAATACCCCTGATGAAGGTGCTCGAACCAGAAATGCATTGGGTACCGGAGACATATTTTGTACCAGAGAGTAGTTCTTTTAATAATACTTCATGCAAACTATGTAATCTGTCATGCTCTCTGTCTTTTCTTTTTTGTTTTTGGAATATGTTTTTTTTATTTTTATCAATCAGTTTTTATTGAGAATTTACAGGTAAATACATGTAACAATGCGAACATTATTGTCGTGCCGTGAGAAGTAATAAAATAAACGAGAGAATACATTTATATCTAACAGATTGTTTGTAAATTAGCTCAAGATGAATTTTCAAAGTCTAGACTCCTCTCTTTCCCTGACACTCCAATCGGGAGGACTTTTGTGTCCCGTGAGGAGAGAAGATCTGACGTGAATAGGATTGGTTAGGATAAGAGCCTCTTTTAGCTTGTAGATAATGGAATATGTGTTTTTTGATATGTCCTTTTAGTGAGGGGGATCTTCTTTTTTTCTAACGTTTGGCTTTAAGTCCTTTTAAAATAATAATAATAATAATAATAATAATAATAATAATAATAATAATAATAATAATATAAGAAAGGAAAGAAGAGAACGAGGACAAGAATGGAAAAAAGGAATGGGGATCACATCATGATTCCAGTTGGGGCGTTAGCTGCGGAGGTGCTCCTGCATCACGTTGAAGGAGGAGTTCTGACTGAGTGAAGCTGAATTAAGTGGCACTCCCAACACACATAAACAATGAAAAAAATACACACACTTGGCCTTCTGTGTACCACAACACATAGATGGGACTAAACGGTGGTGCATTGCGCTGTGGTGGCTAAAAATAGTGCAGATACTTTTTGTATATTGAGGCTCCTTCAAAGTGAATGGGCTGCCTATACATAATGCATGTCAATGCACAGTAAAACACAAATTAATCCATGCATTATAAAGCACACAAATCTATAAGTAGAGTCTAAATGACTTTAATAGATGTATAGCATTAAAAAAGTAATTTTCAAGTTTCTCAAAGTTCGAGGTCTTCCAGCTACATGCTTACGTGAGCCCAGTGTTCTTTAAAATAGAACTATAGGCAAAATGTTTTTTTTTTTTCATTTTGCATAGTGTAAGGGAGGGTTATAACCCGTCAGATATTTTTTTTTTGCAATCTGTATCCCATCGCGGAGATTTCCCATCACTTCCTGTCCCATAGCCCAGCAGAAAGTAAGAGGAAATCCCTGCAAATTAAGAGAATTTCTTGGGGATCCCCAGGTCATCAGATCTAGTGTTCCTGTTGTAAGATTTCTCCTTTATTACTTTTCTGGGGTCAGCTCAAAATTTGGGATTTTCTTTTACTTTCACTTTCAATGATAATGGTAAACATGACAAATAGAGAGGGTGAATCTCCCTCTCTATAAACAGGGGCACAGACAGCAATAAAAACTGACAAACGTTCTACCCCCCTCTCTACATTAGCCAAAATGAAACAAAAAAATTGCCTTTATACCTCAAAGCTGAACTAAGTTAAAGCGGAGGTTCACACAAAAATAAACCTCCGCTTTTTGCAACCCTCCCCCCTCCGGTGTCACATTTGGCACCTTTCAGGGGGGAGGGGGGTGCAGATACCTGTCTGAGACAGGTATTTGCACCCACTTCCGGGCATAGTTTTGAAGGAAGAAGTTCACTGCAAGGGTATTTAGAGTTTAGCTTTAAAAAAAACATGACTACATAATGGTGAAAACCTAATGAAAGATTTCAGTCCAGTATATTCGTTTTAAAATGATCTTATGGATGTAATGAAATGGACCAGAGTTATATATTTATTGTAATGTAGAGCAATAATTCCTACCGAACTGCCAAGGGTCCTGGCTGCTGCCCATATTCAAGATGGATTGCTTGGTAATATTCCTCAGAAACTGAAATTCTCTTTGAAGTCACTTTAAAGAACAAAAGCTGCAGGAAAATATCCTCCATTAAATTTCCTTTTGCTGCTGTACAATGAAATCAACTGATCTAGTCAGATGAAGTCTCATGAGATTTTATCTCTTGTGTACCCCGACAAAATATGGCAGTGTCTGAATGGTATGGCATGCTGGGACTTTTAGTTCCAAAGCAGCTATAATCCACAGTTTCAGACTACAACAATGTATTGATGTCCATTGTTTGTAGCAAATTCGGTAATAAGTGTACATGGTGGTAACAGTAACTAACATACAAAATTCTGCTGGCAAGGGAATGGATTTATGGAGCGAATCGGGAGAAAAATATTTTGGAATTTTAGGAAGGTAAAGCTTACATTAATAGATTCTGAGCTATTTGTTTAAACAAAAAGATACAAACACCAATTCACTGGAATGTGCGCCTGGACTCTAGAAGAACCTTGGAAACTGGACATACAAATCATCAATTCATTTTAGGACATGACTAGTTTTCCAGACTAAACACATTCATTGCTTCCCCAGGTCAATTGTGCACCTGTCATGTATACAATGACGGCAGCCATTTTGACAGCTGTATAGGTGGGCCTCCTCAAGTTTTCGTAAGGAAAGTGGAATTGTTGCTTAACAACCAAGCTGTAATTTATCAAGTTTACTTTGCAAAAAGACTCTAAAATTAGCTGGATGGACCCAACTGTTGTACATTCAGCTTTATTTTTTGTATGGGGGGGGGGGGGGACGTGAGGCAGGATGGGGGGTGTTGTTATATAGAATAGAGAATAAAGTCACATAGATGTGTCCGTGTGCAGTTTTATGGCTTCATTTCTTTTATTTCATTTCTTTTACAGCTGTTTTTCAGTTATTTTTATTTTTTTATTTTTTTTTATTTAAGAAGGCTAACTCTAAAAAGAACCTAACATCACATTTATTTCTTTTATATGTTATGTTTTTCAGCCTTTCCCAAATGTTTTACTTTAGAGGAGAAATAATTTTAAGTCTCAGAAAACCCTACAAAAAATTATTAGCCCTTGTACACACGGTCGGACTTTCCGACAACAAAATCCGGCAGAGTTTGTCCGATGGATTTTGTCCAAAACTTGTGTTGCATACACACAGTTGGACAAAGTTGTCGGAAAATCCGATCATTCAGAAAGTGGTGACATTATTTCATTACAACGGGACTACGTTCAGGCTAGTGCCCAATAGCTTTGGTCTAGGAATTTTATCTGTGCATGCGTGGCACTTTGTCCGATCGGAATTCTCTACACACAATCGGACAAAGTCCCATCGGATCATGTTGTCGGAAAATTTTATAGCCCAGCTCTAAAACTTTGTTGGTCGGATATTCCGACGGAAACAGTCCGATGGAGCCCACACATGGTCGGATTATCCGACAACACGGTCCGATCGGACATTTTCCGTCGGAATGTCCGACCGTGTGTACAAGGGCTTAGACATACAGCCAATGATACATTATCATGATCATTAAGTTGTAGTAAGTTTTACATAGTAAAATAAACAATGTGGCTTATCTAGCCTATTTGACACCCAGGACAGTTCATCTTTTTAACGCCATCCTGATCTAGGCAACACAATTATTCTCCATAACAATGATGAATAATATAACAACAGAGAAAAAGCAGACAGTAAAAATTGTGGTGTCTTATAACATTAGTTAAAAGTAACCCTTTACATTGTTGGTGAAAATTGCCCTTTGCATTGGTGGTCAATGTATGTAAGAGATCAATTTGGTCACTTTTCCTCTACAACTTCAGGAGGAACCCTGTTTGAGAAAGATTACAGAGTTTCCCCATAGTATTTATTTCATGTACTTATATAGCGCCGTCAATTTATGCAATGCTTTGTAAATGCAATATCTCCCAAAAGTAAGTACACTCTCACATTTTTGTAAATATTTTATTATATTGCTTCATGTGACTACACTGAAGAAATTACACTTTGCTACAATGAAAAGTAGTTAGTGTACAGTTTGTAAAACAGTGTAAATCCGATGTCCCCTCAAAATAACTCAACACACAGCCATGTTTAAAACACTGGCAACGAAAGTGAGTACACCCCTAAGTGAAAATGTCCAAATTGGGCCCAATTAGCCATTTTCCCTTCCCGGTTTCATGTGACTCATTAGTGTTACAAGGTCTCAGGTGTGATTGGGGAGCAGGTGTGTTAAATTTGGTGTTATCACTCTCACTCTCTCATACTGGCCACTGGAAGTTCAACATGGCATCTCATGGCAAAGCACTTTCTGAGGATCTGCAAAAAAAATTTTTTTCTCTACATAAAGATGACCTAGACTATAAGATGATTGCCAAGACCCTGAAACTGAGCTGCAACACGGTGGCCAAGACCATACAGTGGTTTAACAGGACAGATTACACTCAGATTCCACTCAGAACAGGCCTTGCCATGGTCGACCAAAGAAGTTAAGTGCACCTGCTCAGCACCATATCCAGAGGTTGCCTTTGGGAAATAGACGTATAAGTGCTGCCAGCATTGCTGCAGAGGTTGAAGGGGTTGGGGGGGGGGGGTCAACCTGTTAGTGCTCAGACCATACGCCGCACAATAAATCAAATTTGTCTGCATGGCTGTCGTCCCAGGAGGAAGCCTCTTCTAAAGATGATGCACAAGAAAGCCCGCCGAAGTTTGCCAAAGACAAGCAGACTAAGGACATGGAACTATGTCCTGTGGTCTGATGAGACCAAGATAAACTTATTTGGTTCAGATGGTGCCAAGCATGTGTGGCGGCAAACAGGTGAGAAGTACAAAGACAAGTGTGTCTTGCCTACAGTCAAGCATGGTGGTGGGAGTGTCATGGTTTGGGCCTGCAAGAGTGCTGCCGGCACTGGGGAGCTACAGTTTATTGAGGGAACCATGAATGCCAACATGTACTGTGACATACTGAAGCAGCACATGATTCAATCCCTTCTTGGACTGGGTCATAGGGCAGTATTCCAGCATGATAATGACCCCAAACACACCTCCAAGATGATCACTACCTTGCCAAAGAAGCTGAGGGTAAAGGCGATGAACTGTAATTTCTTCAGTGTTATCCCATGAAAAGATATAAGGGGTGTACTCACTTTTGTGAAATAATATATATATATATATATATATATATATATATATATATATATATATATATATATATATAGCTCATTCACTTCAGTCCCTATCCTTAAGGAGGTTACAGTCTAAGGTACCTAACTCACCTACTAGGGCCAGTTTTAGACAGGATCCAAATAACCTACCAGCATGTCTTTGGAGTGTGGGAGGAAACTCACGCAGGCACAGGGAGAACATGTATACTACAGGCAGGTGGTTCTGTGGTTGGGCACAGGGAGAACATGTATACTACAGGCAGGTGGTTCTGTGGTTGGAGTTTGAACCCTTGAGTATAGTGCTGCTAGATAGACGTGCTAACCTCTTAGCCACTGTGCTGCCCATGATTCTTTTGTTTTCTGTCTAGAAGGATGCAACTATGTTTGTTCAGGCATCATCCAGGATCAGTATCTACTTTTTACTGAATGTTGACTCAGAGGTGAAACAATTATATAAAATATGGTGCCTCAGAGATGTAAAATGTACGTAAATTCCAATGGTTGTTGACACAAACATCTAATACATATTAGACCCCGGTGACAACACCTCAGTCAAGGTGAGATCACTTGAGTGGAGCTGAAGGACTGCCCTTTTTAAGAAAATGTATGGCTTCTTTTAAATATTTTCCAGTTGCTATATATCTATACTGTATTTGTGATTTATCAAAAATGTGTTCATGCAAATTTCTAAAGTTACCGAAAGGCTCAGTAAGACCAATTGCTGTCATCTGCACTTTGGAAGAAAGCACTATCCTGTATCCGCCATAGATATGCATTCCTGTATTCTTTTAGTAAATTTCAAAATACAGAATGTATTAGGAGGCTTATTGACTTACTCATTATAACAAGGACCACATACATGTACAACATGCGAAGAGAGAGGGAAATGGGACTTTAAATGAGGCATGTCACTGAATGAATACTTTAATTTCATTTATTTATAAAATACAAATCACATCATGAAATGTGTCAGTCTGGGATACAGGACACAGTAAACTATGATACACTTGTTTACATACACTTCTTTAAATATACAGGTATTATACAGAATAGAATGCAACATGGTTAACAATGCAAATGCATAGACACACTCATCCATTCATAAAATCAATAAACATAAGCGATTGCTCATGGTGAGCCAAACTTGTCTGGGCATCAGTTGCAGGGGCGTAACTACAGGGGGTGTAGCAGTTGCGACCACAACTGGGCCCTGTGCTGCAGGGGGCCCATGCAGCCCCCTCTACTTATGGCCGGCAGTAGCATAGGCAGCTAGGGGTACCAGTGCACCATGCACACGGGTGGGTGGAGGGTGACTAGCAGAGCTCCATGCTTGACTATCGCACTGGCTGCTCTTTAGTTGTGCATTCCCCGCATGACCTGTGTCCTCGGCCAGCTCCTCAGAGTACCCCTCTCCTGCTCCATGCATTGCAACTCAGTCCTATGTCTGTTCTCCCCAGCCAGAGTCCCCCCCAAGTCTGGTCCACACTGCACTTTGTACTTCTCCCGGGTAAACAAACTTTAAGCACCCAGATGCAGTGCAGCCCTATGAGAGCCCCCCGGAGGACACTGCAGGCTTGTCTGCCAGCCCCCCTCCTCCCCCGTCATACACAGATGATGAAAGGTCTTTCTGGGAGATATGCTGATCACCCGTCCAGCACACTGGATGGAGCCCAGGCCAACATGGATGAGTGCACGTCCTGCAGCTTGGTCATGGTGAGTGAGAGGACCCCATCCCCCACACACCTTTACATACCCCCTCCATCTCCCCCTGGGGACAGGGGCCCCTTCTCACGTGGGGACAGGGACCCCCATCTCCCCTGAGGACAGGGACCCCTTCTCACCTGGGGGCAGTAACTTCATCTGCCCTGGAGAAAATGACCTCATCTCTTCTGGGGACGGGGACCCCATCCTGCCTAGGGACAGTCCCCCAATGGGGCACCTAAAAATTAAAAAAAAATAATTAAAAAAAACTACTGACTCAGAGGGAAGGGCCCTGGCTGGGGTTCAGGGGGGCCCTTCATGGTTTCTTGCATCGGGGCCCTGAAGATTCTAGTTACACCACTGATCAGTTGGATATATACTCAACACATGTTTCATGGCTCATGCCAATCATCAGGAATAAAAATGCTCTGAAATTAAATCAAGGATATCTATAAATATGGGATAACCTTTAGACGGAGAACTATCTCTCAAATAAACAGAGGCCAACTTACAATCCAGCCCAGAAATTATGCCCAGCCTATGTACAGGGGATGCAAAGGACAGGAACATCGATCTCTCCCGGGGCTGAGGTGAGGAATCGTATCCAAATCAAGGACAGCAGCGGGGTGGAGACCAGGTGACCATATCACGACCATATGTGTCTGATGTATGCTGGTCTGCAAGGATATAGAGATAAAACCTTGTAAAATAAATTTACTTTTAGTGGGACAATTCCATACTTGTAGATAAAATAATAAATAGTATGCAATTAATGGAATAATGTAAAATGTAATAATTGAGTAGACTACAACTGGAGAGAATGTGCAATGTATACCCACTGTGGGTAAATACAAGGAAAACCCACCATATGGTGGTAAACTAAAAGATGTAAGTAAATCTAAGGCCGCGTACACACGCGCGGACTGTTCGCCCAACTTTGTCCGTCCAACAGTTTCGGCAAACAGTCTGCTCAAAATTAGCATGGACGGACATGGCCACACACGACGAACGAACAGTTTACTGAAACCGTGCGCGATGACGTGAACGGCACGTACGACGGGACGAAAAATACGACGTCCTATACACTGCATTATAACTTTCGGCGTGTAAATCCTTTCTGAGCATGCGCGGAACTTAGTTTGACGAACAAGCCTACACACGGGCGGACTGTTCGCTGAAACAAGGTTTCAGCGGACAGTTTTTCGGAAATTCCGTAAAACCTTGTTCGTCAAACTGTCCGCTGAAACTGTCCGCTGAAAGCCCACACATGAGCGGACTGTCCGCCCAAACACTGTTCAGCGGACAAAGTTGGGCGAACAGTCCGCGCGTGTGTACGCGGCCTAAGGCCGCGTACACACGAGAGGACTGTCCGTCCAACTTAGTCCGCTGAAACACATTTCAGCGGACAGTCCGCTCGTGTGTGGGCTTCAGCGGACTTTTTCAGCGGACAGTCTGGCGGACTAAGTCTTTCGGAATTTCCGTAATATTATCCGTCCAACTTTGGTTTCAGCGGACAGTCCGCTCGTGAGTAGGCAAGTTGGACAGACTAAGTATGGCGCATGCTCAGAAAGGATTTACACGGCCGAAGGTTGCATTGCAGTGTATTGGACGTCGTATTTCTAGTCCCGTCTTACGTGCTGTACACGTCATCGCGCAAGCTTTCAACGGACTGTCTGTTCATCGTGTGTGGTCAAGTCCATTCATTCAAAAGTAGGACGGACTGTCTGTCGGATTGTCTGATTGTTGGCCAGACAGTCCGCCCGTGTGTACGCGGCTTAAGTTACCTTGTGTATAGTTCTATGGCTTTAGAAATGCCTGGAGTCCTGCTTGTGTAAATGGTCCATGTGAAATGGTCAGCTGGCTAACCCAGACAGCTTATATCCCCAGCAAAGGGTGGATCCCCACCAACGTCACGAAGCTCCAATTGGTGGAAAAAGAAGAGGAAAAACAGCTCCATGCTCAAGTGTGTGAACACAACGAGCAGAGCAAACAATCATGATGCTGATGCACAGGAGGCAGGACCCCGCCCCCAAAAACAAGGACCACATGATAATGAACTCAAAGCATGTGCATAAACCGCTTTAATTGCTCATCTAATGTTGGTTGTTGCAGCTGATTTACTGGCATATTTCTTCCTCATCTGAATCTCTGTCAAGTAGTAAGCTTAAGAATTATCTGGCATATGCTTGACTGAGTCCTGATGAAGGGGGAGCATATTTGTTCATGAAACACATTAGTTTTATATGATTATTTTATGAAAGCTTTAGGCATATTTGGCTTTTCTGCCATTGGCAGGCTCTTGTGATGTATATACATGCTTTGAGATACTTTTGGAGTACCCACTAAAGGTGAACTTTCTTCCACATGAGCAGCCTTTTCAGAGCAAGTCAGCTCATGGAATGGTTATGGTCTTTCTGTCTTCTGGAATAATTAAAGAGGGAGTCCCGCAAATTTTTTTTTTTTTTTAAAGTCATCAGTTACAAATACTGCAGCTGCTGACTTTTAAAATAAGGACACTCACCTGTCCCAGGGTCCAGTGATGTCGGCACCTGAGGCCGAACCGTCCCTCGGTCCTCGGATGCTGCCATCACCATCTTCGGTATTGCGGATTCACTTCCCAGTTCCCTATTGCACATGCTCGAATCGTGCAGCGCGATGGTCCCACTTCAGGGCACAGACTCCCACAGGAGTCTATGCCTCTTCCTGTCCCACCGCGCTGTCTGCTGGGACGCACACGGGTCCCAGAGGTCCCGTGGGAGTCTATGCCTGGAAGTGGGTGCCAATACCTGTCTTAGACAAGTATCTGCACCCCCTCCCCCTGAAAGGTGCCAAATGTGACACCGGAGGGGGGAGGATTCCGAAAACCAGAGGTTCCATTTTTTGGTGAACCTCCACTTCAAGTTTGAAGCCCCAGTGCCATTTCAATGTATCTTTTTTTTGGAGCTCACTTGATAATGAGGTCCATTAGGTTAAACATCCAGTTATAAAGAAGAAGCTATATAATAGCCCCCAAACCCTTCATTACAATGTCCTGAACCTTTTGAGCTTCCTAGTAGACTCGTGCTATTCATTTAGTTACCAATCAAAAATCAGACAACATTTTCCTTATTTGGAGATTTGAATGTATTTAAATCTCCAAATCACAATAATAATGAATTTCAACAAATCCAAAATAAATTTTAATGATACAACAAATTCATTAATTTAGACCTTTTGTTGATGTTTGAAGCATCCGCAATAACGTAATGGCATAACAAATGATCAGAATTGATTTGGATACATTTCGTTTATGTTACATAAACATTTTTCATTATTATAAAAAATGCACTACATATGAAATGGAAACAATATATATCAATAAATACATTAATATATAAAAGTGAAATAAGATGATGCCCACTTATTCTGCTTGGCTTGGATGGAGGTGGATTCATCAGAATCTCTGGATCATAACATAATGAATGAACCTGAAATTAATTTAGTTCCATTTGTTATGTTATGATTCAAGGCGGTTCTGATAGATCCACCTCCATCAAACCCAAACAGAGTGCATAAGTATCTCTCCAGAAATAATAAATTAAAAAGGTTAAAATAAATATAGCCAATCTTTCTAAATAACTTTCGAAATACAAATCAATTCGGAACAACGAATATACAAAACTAATTCTGAAAACGAATCATTCTAACATAATGAATATGACAAAATGAAATGATCAACTTAACAAATAAATTCAAAATGAAAACAAACTATTTTTTACTCTATTTTATAGATATCCAGCTATGAACCTCTTGCACATGGAAGGTTTGGCTGACCTCAGGCTTTGCAGCACAGAGTAAAAACTTACATATTGAGTTCCCTGGGTTTGGGGGCTTCTGGGGAGCAGAGGAAATAAATGAAAGCATAAACAGGCACTGCATAGTTCAGCTTTATTGGTTTTAATTTTGGACAAGTCTACTTCAAACAGTTTACCTCATTTATGAAAGTGTTAGATCAATGCATCATAAATGGACCAACTTCAACCAATCATATTTCTCCTTTGCAGTATAGGATATTCAAAAAGCAGATTGGTTTCACTGCTCCAGGGCAGTACATTTCACTTGTTATAATTTCTCCACCATGCATAAATACGTCTTGTTCTATCTCTTCCAAGTTCGTACCAGATCTATTTATTCAAACACGTCTTTGGCACAAAAAAATGTTGTATTCTTTAATTCTGCACATTTAATCCCTGCATTGTCCTTTCTTTTTGCCATAAAGAAGATTGGTTATTAATCTTTACATAACGCTCTGTCATTTATGTTGTATATATTGTAACATTTTTTTCTAAAGTGCTCAGCCCAGTTACAACGTGACACAATGTATACTTTGGCCAGAGTCCTCTAAATGGTGCTTACTTGCGGTACACCTAAAGCTTGTTCCAGTGTTGAAAGCACCACGATTTGGAAAGTATACAAATTCCATAGCTGTATTTCACTGAAAGATGCGTAACCTTTGATACATGTTCCTACAGCATGAGAAATACCTTCCTATTGTTACAAACATAGAGTAATAACACTCTGAAAAGAGTGCCAAGTGATGGGATGCCAGTTCAGTAGAGCCACCCACATATGTTAAAGGGCACCTATAATGTAGAAATAAAAATTAAAAAAAAGGGAATGAAGAGATGTGTTTGGTATATACAGTGCATCCGGAAGTATTCACAGCGCTTCACTTTTTCCACATTTTTGTTATGTTACAGCCTTATTCCAAAATGGGTTAAATTCATTATTTTCCTCAAAATTCTACAAACAATACTCCATAATGACAAGTTTGTTTGAAATCTTTGCAAATTTATAAAAAATTTAAATAAAAAAATGAACAAATCTCATGTACATAAGTATTCACAGCCTTTGCCATGACACTTAAAATTTAGCTCAGGAGCATCCTGTTGCCACTGATCATCCTTGAGATGTTTCTACAACTTGATTGGAGTCCACCTGTGGTAAATTCAGTTGCTTGGACATGATTTGGAAAGGCAAACACCTGTACCTATAAGGTCTCACAGATAACGGTGCATGTCAGAGCACAAACCAAACCATGAAGTCCAAAGAATTGTCTGTAGACCTCAGAGACAAGATTGTATTGAGGCACAGATCTAGGGAAGGGTACAGAAACATTTCTGCAGCATTGAAGGTCCCAATGAGCACAGTGGCCTCCAACAGCCATACATGGAAGAAGTTTGAAACCACAAGGATTCTTCCCAGAGCGGGCTGCTCGGCCAAACTGATTGATCGGGGGATAAGGGCCTTAAACGGGAAGGTGACCAAGAGCCAGAGGATCACACTGACAGAGCTCCAGCATTTCCCTGTGGAGAAAGAAGAAGATTTTAGAAAAAGAACCATTTCTGCAGCACGCCACCAATCAGGCCTGCATTGTGGAGTGGCCAGGTGGAAGCCATTCCTCAGTAAAAGGCACATGATAGCTCGCTTGGAGTTTGCCAAAAGACACCTGAAGACACTCTCAGACCATGAGAAACAAAATTTTCTGGTCTGATGAAACAAAGATGTTGGCCTGAATGGCAAATGTCATGTCTGGAGGAAACCCAGACATTGCTCATCACCTCATCACCATCCCTACAGTGAAGCATGGTGGTGACAGCCTCATGTTGTGGGCATGTTTTTCAGTGGCAGAAACTGGGAGACTAATCAGGATTGAGGGGAAAAAATATAGCAATGTGGTGAGATCCTTGATGAAAACCTGATGTAGGGTGCTCTGGACTTTAGACAGGGGCGAAGGTTCATCTTCCAATAGGACAATGACCCTAAGCACACAGCCAAGATAACAAAGTAGTGGCTATGGGACAACTCTGTGAATGCCCTTCAGTGGCCCAGCCAGAGCCCAGACTTGAACCAGATCTGAAAAATGGCTGTGCACTCCAACCTGTTGGAGCTTGAAAAGTCCTGCAAAGAAGAATGAGAGAAACTGCCCAAAAATAGGTGTGGCATGCAGTAGTGTATTTAGGTTTTGTGCTTCCCTAGGCCTGACTAAACTCATGCACCCCCTAATTTAAATATGACCCACCTCTTCCTGTCAAGGCCACGCCCCTTACTGTTTAAGATTTGCCCTGACATTTTCGAGTGGGGACACTAGTTATGGATTCTTACATCCTGTTTGGCTATAGGCCAGGAAGTGAAGGGAAATCCCTGCAATGGGACAGGGATGGTAAAAAAATAAAGTGACAAGAGTTTTAACCCTCCCTTACTCTATCCAAAATGAAAAAAAAGTTTTACCTATAGTTCTACTTTAAGCACAAATTTCGGATAATTTTATGGAAAGGACTAAGACGACATAACCATGCCAATGGTGCAGCAGAAAACATATAGCACAGTGAGGAAGGTTTTTGGTCCAGGATGAGAGAACAGTCAAAATTAGAAGCGGCACCCCCCCCCCCCCCCGCCCCCCACAGTTGTGGAATGCCAGCCGAAAGCAATGAGGTCGTTTTATGGGGGCACTAGACTAATTTGTCTCTCAGCCCAGTATGCCCTATAGGACTGGTGCTACACTAACAGTGTAGCGCAAGCTGGCCGGGACTCTTTCCATGCTGCCCCCCTGCAAAGTGCTGCCCTAGGCCTGGGCCTTGTTGGCCTAGGCCAGGATACAGGATACTTGTGCTTGTTTACTCAAAAAGACTCGAGGCTGTAATTAGTGGCAAAGGTGCTTCAACAAAGTATTGAGCAGAAGCTGTGAATACTTATGTACATGGGATTTTTTTTTTTCAAAAATTTGCAAAGATTTCACAAATACTTCTTTTATGTTGTCATTATGGGGTATTATTTGTAGAATTTTTATGAAAATAATAAATGTAATTCATTTTGGAATAAGGGTGTAACATAACAAAATTTGGAAAAAGTGAAGTGCTGTGAATGCACTGTACAAATATCAGCCATATGACCACTGACAGGTTAAGTGAATAAAATTGATTATCTTGTTAAAATGGCATCTGAAAGTTGGGATATATTAGGCAGCAAGTAAACATGTTGTCCCTGAAGTTGATGTGCTGAAAGCAGAACAAATGGGCATCGAAGGTGACCATGGAGCAATAGCAGAAGGTGGCGTGGTCTGCTGAATCACATTTTCTTTTACATGATGTGGCTGGCTGGGTGTGTTTGCATCACTTACCTGGAAAAGAGATGGCACCAAGATGCAGTATGGGAAGAAGGTAAGCCAGTGAAGGCAGTGTGATGCTTTGGGCAATATTCTGCTGGGAATCCTTGGGTCCTGCCATTCATGTGTATGTTAATTTGACATGTAGAAATAAAGTGTTATTAGATCTACCGATTACCAACGATACAGACCTGATCACGGATCTGGAAATACGGGGCAATTTAGGAAACAGCGATCACAAGGCTTCAGTATAAATCACACAAATAGGAAACATAAGGGAAATACAAAGACACTGAATTTCAAAAGAGCCAACTTCACTAAACTACGAACCTTGCTAGATTATATAAACTGGGATAAAATCTTAGGAACAAAGAAGGAGAGATGGGTTCGCTTTAAGAGCATATTAAATAAGGGCATTAGCCAGTGCATACCATTTGATAATACATTTAAAAGGGCAAACAAAAGTCCTAGATGTCTTAATACTAATGTAAAAATGCATATAAAAGCAAAAGTGAAGGCCTTCAAAAAAAATCCAAGATTAAAGGCTCATCATCAGCATTCAAACTTTATAAAGAATGCAACAAGAAATGTAAGGGTGCAATAAGGGTGGCTAAGATAGAACACAAAAGACACATAGCGGAAGAGAGCCAAAAAAATCCCAAGACATTCTTTAACCACTACAGATCCGCGCTATTGCCAAATGACGGCATCAGCGCGGACCTACATTTCCGGGACTACGTCTATTGACGTCGTCCCGGATACGAGCGGCCTGCGCGCCCCCTGAGGGGCGCGCGCGGCGCGCTCTGTGATCGGCGAGTCCGTGAGACTCGCCTGATCACCGATCCGTGCAAGGGGTCGATCCCGACCCCTTATCACGTGATCAGCTGTCAGCCAATGACAGCTGATCATGTGATAGAACGGAGCCGGTAATCGGCTATTATTCCTCCTCGCGCTGACAGCGCGAGGAGAGAAAAAAAAAGCCGATCACCGGCGGCCGTGATCGGCACATCAGTCCCGATCACGGCCAGCAATACTGCTGACCACCTGCCCCCTGCCAGTGCCCACCTGCCCACCGCCGTGCCATCCTGAATAAAAGTAAGTGCCCCCCATCAGTGCCCCCCATCAGTGCCCATAGTGCCCACAGTGCCACCTACAGTGCCACCCACAATGCCACCCACAGTGCCATCCAGCAGTGCCACCAACAGTGCCACCCACAGTGCCCACAATCTGCCTCAAAGGTGCTGCGACCCAGTGCCGCCCATCAGTGCCCAGCAGTGCCGCCCATCAGTGCCCAGCAGTGCCGCCCATCAGTGCCCAGCAGTGCCACCTATCAGAGCCACCTATCAGTGCCACCTATCAGTGCCCATCAGTCCCATCTATCAGTGGTACCTATCAGTGCCCATCCGTGCCACCCATCCGTGCCACTTATCCGTGCCACCCATCCATGCCATCTTATCTGTGCCCATCTTTGCCCATCAGTGCCGCCTTATCTGTGCCCATCGGTGCCGCCTTATCTGTGCCTATTAGTGCCGCCTTAACTATGCCTATCAGTGCCCACCAGTGCAGCCCATCAGTGCCCACCAATGCAGCCCATCAGTGCCCACCAATGCAGCCCATCAGTGCCCACCAATGCAGCCATCAGTGCCGCCTAATCAGCGCACTTCAATGAAGGAGAAAAATGACCCGTTTGCAAAATTTTATAACAAACTATTAAAACATGATTTATTTATTTTTATTTTTTTGCATCTTTTTTTGTTTGTTTAGCAAAAAATAAAACTCCGAGCTGTAACTAAATACCACCAAAAGAAAGCTCTATTTGTGGGAAAAAAATGATAAAAATTTCATTTGGGTACAGTGTTGTATGACCGCGCAATTGTCATTCAAAGTGCATCAGCGCTGAAAGCTGAAAATTGGTCTGGGACTGAGGGGGGTTTAAGTGCCCAGTAAGCAAGTGGTTAAGTATGTAAACAGTAAAGACCATATTGGCCCCATAAAGAATGAGGAAGGACATCTGGTTGCAAAGAATAGGGAGATGGCGAAGGTATTGAATTTATTCTTCCCCTCAGTCTTCACAAGGGAATCGGGGGGCTTCAGTAACCAAAGCTGCAGTGTTTATCCTCGTGGCACATCACAGGAAGCACCCTCATGGCTAACAAAGGACATAATTAAAGTTAGATTTGGGAAGCTCATAAGCTACCATGCACAGCTGCACCAGATTTGAGTGCTCCAGTTTAGGACCCCTTTCACACTGTGGGCGTTTTTCAGGCGCTCCATTCACTCCATTCACTCCATTCACTCCAGTGTGAAAGCCCGAGGGTTTTCATGCTGGAGCAGTGCGCTGGCAGGGCATCAGAAAAAGTCCTGCCAGCAGCTTCTTTGGAGCAGTGAAAAAGCGGTGAACTCACCGCTCCTCCACCACTCCTCCACCGCTCCTCCACCGCTGCTCCCCATTGAAATCAATGGGGCAGCGCTGCGATACTCCAGGAGCATTTTGCATGCGGATTTAACTCCTTTTTGGCCGCCAGGGGGGGGGGTTAAACCCCCCATTAGCAGCCAAATAGTGGCGCTAAAACAACGGTAAAGCAGTGCTAAAAATAGCGCCACTTTACCGCTGATGCCCTAGGCTGCTCGTGTGAAAGGGGTCTTAGTAAATATCCCTGAATGACTTTCCTAAGCCCTGTGTCCATTAAGTACTAACACTGACTATAACATAGAAATGGGGTGGTTCTAGCAAGGACTGAGCTAACTTGCACCAAACAGGAGGATAGAGTGGAAAACTAAAATCACATAAGTAAACAAGTTGTAGTGGTTCAAAACCACCACTAGATGTTAGCGTACTACCAAACAATAACGCGGTTCAATACAAGACATAAAAAAATACATATAGGTGGGACAGAACACTGGGAGCCAGGCAAAGAACATTGGACGGGGAGGTCAGCAATGGCAACCTACCAAATTAAGTTATGATGAGTGCACTTTATGATTAAAGGGCCAAGCTTGCTGCTGCATAATGCTATTACCTATACATTTTAGAGTAGATTTTTTTCTTCCCAGTTCTTTTTTAAAGCAGAAGCAGAGACCTACAATTAAAAAAAAATTTAAAAAAAAATTGGATTTTGGGTTAAGTCATACCACATTATGACAGATTTACTGTACCTTAATGAAGCTCTCTGGCTGTTGGCTCTTTCATCTTCACCTTTTTCCTTCCAGGTTCGCCCTCTCTGTATTAATGGCTGGGCTGCTTTGAAGTCACTCCCACACACGCGAGTCACATTTGTGGCACAGTGCTCCGAATGGACAGCATACGCCGGTGTGCTGTCCATTCAGAATATAGTGCGCATTCGTCGGAGATGTCACCAGCTGCTATAAATGTGAATATGTCTGACACACTACACGTTTAGGAGATATGCACTGTATCAGGCTTACCTGTAGGTAGAAATCATAAAGTGAAGTTTACTACCACCTTAATGAAGTTTACAAGCTTACCAAAACCTGTTTTCTGAGTTACTAAACCCAGGACCCTGCATTCACTATATCTGGTCCTCCATAGTAAACAGAACAAGGAAATGCAATTATTTTCATAAATATAAACTGAAACAGTAAAATCTTAGCTTGCGAGCATAATTCATTCCAGAAACATGTTTGCAATCCAAAGCACTTGTTTTTCAAAACAAATTTCCCTATAAGAAATAATGGAAACTCATATGATTCGTTCCACAACCATTCATTCATAGGTCATTCAGTTTATAGTCCATATAAAAGGATTATAGTAATGTGACCAGGTTGTGTAACCATAAAATTTCCATCTACAAATGGAAGAATCCACAAGGGGATTAGAAGCAAAATCCAGCAGGAGCTACAGAGTATAAAAGAGAAGTGAGGCGCCTCTAAAGCCCCATACACACGATCAGAAATTCTGCCAGCAAAAGTCGGATGTGAGCTTTTGGTCAGAAATTTCGACTGTGTGTATGCTCCATCGGACTTTTGCTGGCAGAATTCCAGCTAGCAAAAGATTGAGAGCAGGTTCTCAATTTTTCGGTCGGAAAACGCTCCGATCGTCTGTACGAATTCTAACGCGCAAAATTCCTACGCATGCCCGGAAACAATTCGACGCATGCTCAGAAGCATTGAACTTAATTTTCTCGGTTCGTGGTAGTGTTGTACGTCACCGCGTTCTTGACGGTCGAAAGTTCAGAGAACTTTTGTGTGACCGTGTGTATGCAAGTCAAGCTTGAGCAGAATTCCGTCGGGAAAAAACATCCAAGTTTTTTCGACGGAAAATCCATTTGTGTGTACAGGGTATTAGTGTAGTAATATGTTGCTAAATTTTGTACCTTCATTAAATGTAACCACATTGCTACACTTAGAGGTGCCTCTCTTCTCTTTTACACTCAGTTGTAACATGACGCTACTTGTATACCAAGACATCGCTTGTATATCAAGTCCAAATTTATAAAAAAATGTTGCTTGTTTTGCAAAACGCTCTCAAATCAAGTTACTCTCAAACCAAGGTTTTACTGTAAGACCCCTTTAACACTGTGCCACCCATAGCATTGGCAGTAAGTTTTACCTTCGGATTTGTGGCACATTTTGGTTAAAAGCACCCCAGTAGCGGTTGAGAAAGGGTTAAAACCGCCCACAATTCACCACAATAGTGGCGTTTTGCCACCGGTATAGCCGCGATGCCCCATTGATTTCAAAGGGGAGCAGCGGTGGAGGAGCAGTAAACACACACGCTTCTTCACTCCTCCAAAGAAGCTACTGGCAGTACTTTTCCTGACACCCTGCCAGCGCTCTGCTCCAGTGTAAAAGCCCTCGGGCTTTCACACTGGAAACAATGGAGCAGCTGTTTGAGGGCGGATTGCAGGCACTATTTTTAATGCTATAGTTCTCATCAGCAGTATATAGCAGTCTTGTGACTTCTATCAGTGCACGTTAAAGCTTGTAGGAGGGGTTTTCGTTTTCCCACGATTGTCCTATCAGGATGTAGGACCCCTGACCCTCTATCTGGACAGGGCCGATTGACCCTGTGCTGATCACATGAACTCTCCCCAAAAAAAAAAAAACAACAAAAAAAAAACTCCCTAGCAACACACACTGAATTGAGCATGTGCAGCCTGACTCCAGTAACTCTATCTTATCCAGATTTGTTTTGGAGACAGTGGAAAAAAGAGGAGGATGAGTGCATACAAGATCACACCTTTTTACACAATGCAGAGGATTAACCCTTTAGGTTCCACACTGAGTATAACAAGCATGCTTTACTTCATATACAGACTGATTTTACTGTTGTGGGTTTAGTAACACTTTAACCTTTAATTGTAAATCTGCAGTCCTGCCAAACCCTTTAAAACCATTCTATCATCCAGTCATCTTTGTTTTTGTTTTTTTTGTTATTTACCTCTGTTATAAATTTGGGGTTCCAAAATCTGACCCATGCAGCAAACAAAGTCATAATCTACAGGTGGGGTGAGGTCAACACCGCCCTCCGCCACCCATTCATAACTGAGATATCAGCTTTTATACAACATCCTAGTGAGATAAATTCTTTTCTTTTATTAGCATTCTTGTATGTTTTCCTTCCTGATAATAACCAAAGCTGTAAATTTCCAGTGTAACAGAGAGGCCAAGACATGAGCAAAAAAAAAAAAAAAAAAAGATGGCGCCATTTCATGAATATTTTTTCACCTTCTTAATTATCAGCTAAAATATCACAGAGGACCAAGCTAATGAAGTGCATGGGGATGGTTATGAATAAAGCCTGAATGTACTATACTTGGTACCGTAACTAACATTTGTTTTTTTACAGGATGGAATGAGCCGACTTGTCCAATAAATAAGAAAAAAGTTTCCTCACACTGGTTTGTGGCCAGAACTGTCACATTTTTATATATTCATCTGCCATGTAAAATATATTAATACAGATAAAAAAACATATGCAACTTATTAGATGCTACTAGGTGTCTTCATTAATCAGCAGCTTAAATGAATCAGAACTGTCGGCTAACACAGCATGTTCTGGATGGTTCAGCTGGGTTCTATGTCCATGTTTTTTTTTTTATGCTTGCGTTATATGTATCTTCCAATAAAGAGATTGGAAAAGGAAAAGGAAACATTGATCTTGATTTTTAGAAGAACGGAGCTAGGGATTACATAATGATTAGTGAAGGTGTTGAATGCTGGGGAAAAAAAGCATTTTTCTTCATCCCGACAGAATTAGTGACCTTTATTGTTATGTAGTAATAACTGGTGTATCGAAATAAGCTAAAGCTGACTATAATGTAGAAAATGTGGACAGTAGCCTAGGACCCACTGCTGTAATGGGGCCCAGACCTTGTCTCCAGTCAGTGGTCCAGATTCCAGAATCCTGCAAATGTAAGGAGGGCTACATGTTTTGGCTATAGTCTTTGCTGCCTAACCACTTGCCTTCTGGGCACTTATACCCCCTTCCTGCCCAGGCCAATTTTCAGCTTTCAGCGTTCTCACACTTGGAATGACAAATGCGCAGTCATGCAACACTGTACCCAAATCATTTTTTTTCACACAAATAGAGCTTTCTTTTGGTGGTATTTAACCACATACCTACCCGGCCATAGAAAAATGATATCCTCTGGTTTTGCAGTGGTATCTGAATGATGCCTATAGCTACAGGCACCATTCAGATATCAATCTTTACGGCCAGCGATTCTGTACAGAATGATCATAGTGGCAGTTCCACCGTTTGATCATTCTTATAGGCAACGGGAGAGGATGTCCCCCCCTCCCACCGCCATCTGGTGCTTCTCCGGGCTCTCCTGTGCCATCGGGGGCCCGGAGAAAGAATCGCCCGCCGCCGGATGATGAGCATAGAGATTTCTGGTGACCAGATGGTCACCAGTCATCTCTATGACCGGCAGAGGCCCGGGCACGATGAAGAAAACAAAGCCGTGATCGTGTCTGCCAGCATGAGATCTGTGATTTTTTTTTTACAGATCTCATGCTTTCCAGCCTGGAGGAGAGATGTGGGGTCTTATTGACCCCATATCTCTCCATAAAGAGGACCTGTCACATAGATTCCTATTGCAAGGGATGTTTACACTCCTTGTAATAGTAATAAATTTTTTTTATGTAAAACGCCCCTGGCCCCGGTAGCTCGAGCTCAGAAGCGAACGCACACGTAAGTCCCGCCTACATATGTAAACGCTGTTCAAACCACACATGTGAGGTATCACTGCGTGCGTTAGCGCGCGTGCAACAATTCTCATACTATACTTCCTCTGTAACTCTAAACTGGTAACCTGTAAAAAAAATTAAACTTCGCCTATGGAGATTTTAAGTACCGAAGTTTGGCGCCATTCCATGATTGTGCGCAGTAATCTATGCCATGGAGAATTGAGGCAGTTCTGAAGCCAAAAGGTGGTCCCGGTACTAGCAAGATGTAACTACAGTAGAGCTACAGTAGAGCTACACGATTAATCATTAAGAATCGAAACTGTGATCTTCAAAACAGCATGTCACAATTCTTTCTAACAAGTGCAGAGAGTTCTCACAGCTGGGGGGAAAAAAAAATCCAGGCAGCCTGCCAAGTTTAATCATAACACATGAATATGTAGAAACAAAGTATCTTTTCGTTCTTTTATCAAAGGAAAGAAGGCTTGTAAATGAAGGAAATTTAACCATTTAAAGACCAAACCTTTTCTGACATTTGTAAACACATTTTTATTAAGCATGATATATATATATAAATATATATTTTTAAGCAGAGACCCTATAGAATAGAATGGTGGTTGTTGCAATATTTTGTGTCACACCATATTTCAAATGCAACATTTTTTTGAAAAAAGACAATTTCATTCATTAAAATATAAAATAAAATGAAACAGTAAAGTTAGTCCAATTTTTTGTATAATGTAAAAGATGTTACACCACGAGAATCGTGATCTTTATTCTAAGCAAAAAATTGTGATTATCATTTTAGCCAAATCTCGCGCTCTAACCTACAGTAATAAAGTGGCCGGTGAATATATACAGTATATATATATATATATATATATATATATATATATATATATATATATATATATATAGTTATTTTCCGCTTTTTTTTTTTTTTAAACCAACACTATACATAAAGTATTTACTCACAAATTCTGTATGCTGCCAATGGCTCTTATTTAAATATGGGCTTGAACGACCTCCTTCCTTCCCAGAAGAAATTGCCTATTTATGTTTTTATATTTATATGTGGTTTTTATATTTGTTAGCTTTTATTGAATAAAGTATAATGAAAGTAAGTGACCTGAAACCATTTTCATGGATTCATAAAATCTGTCAGGGGCATCCAGTGTGTATAAAGTTCTGTATGTTATTACCTGCAGGTAGTCCGTCATGACAAAATGACAGCCCATATTGTTTGGACATTTTTGTGGTTGTGGCTTGGACAAGGCCATAAAACACTCTGAAACGGTCACAGATTCTGGTCCCTGCCTTGGTAGCACAGGAGACATTTAAGTGATTAGTCTGGGATTAGTGAGGTTTAAGGTGGTTTGAAGCAGGGAGGAATGATTTAGGATACGTTTTCATAGTATATAGATGATTTAGAGCACCTGAGTGAAATTTGGTATTTTGAAATAGTCTGAAAATGTACAGAAGCAATTTGAAATGATGAAAGGGATTTAAGTAAATCTAATGGTTATTGCAGGCTATTTTGATTATTGACCACATATGGTACTGAGCAGGTGAACAATGTGGGTCTTTTTTTTTCTTTGGTAAAGTTTGTTTGAAATGGAGATCAAAATATTGGACCAATATAGTAGCTGTAGAAGTGAGTAAATTGAATATATTATTACACATTACACCATATTATTTACAACACTAAACAATTACTTTGGAAATAATATTCATTCTCTTTATGGCCAGGCCAACACATAGGCCATAGAGGCCTGTGCCAGAGGTGGTGATTCTGCCAGAGGTACTGAAATCCTTAATTTTTGTTCCAAGTGCTGCCATACCTCATAGGAGCACAAATGAAAGCATATTACCAGTGTCCTACTATCATACACCTAGCTGACTTGTTGGAGGTAAGAGTACCCTGTTTGGCTTCATTTAGATATGTGGTTGGGGGGCGGAAAAAAAGCATGGTGGAGCAAAGTTTTTGCCGTAGCACAACCGCCCCCCCCCACCCCCTCGCAGCGGAATGGAGTGTTTACATGTCGTGGTCATGATGTTTTTCATCCACTGTAAAGTTTACCCGACATGTAGCAATTGACGGGCAGCAAACTACACACTCAAGAAAATGGAAAAGTGCCACAAATGTCCCACAACCACGTGCAGTGAACATGGTTGCAATGCGTTTGTCAGCACAAATAGGGTTAAAACAGGCAGTGAGGACGTGTCGCATCACTTCCTCACAGCCTGTCAGTAGCCTCTGAAGCATGATCTGAACATAGATCGAGCTTCAGAAGAAAAGGAGATGTAGACACGTGTCTGAATGTACTCTATAAGTCCACCATCCTTAAGGCAACTAGATTATATGTACTGATGAGCTGAACACCCCTCCCCCCCAGTTCGGTTCGGTTCACACCAGAACATGCAAACAGGCAGAAAATCCATAAGAACAAGCGAACACCGTTAAAGTCTATGGGACACTAACCTGAAAAACCAAAAGTGCTAATTTTAAAGGCTTATATGCAAGTTATAGCCATAAAAAGTGTTTGGGGACCCAGGTCCTGCACCAGGGGACATGTATCAATCCAAAAAAAAGTTTTAAAAATGGCCGCTTTTTCAAGAGAAGTGATTTTAATAATGCTTAAAGTGAAACAATAAAATATTCCTTTAAATATCGTGCCTTGGGGATGTCTTAAATAACAGATTTTTCCCGTGTTTAGAACAATACCACAGCAAAATTATATTTCTAAAGGAAAAAAAAACATTTAAAACTGCTCGCAGCTGTAATGAATTGTCGAATCCCCGTAATATAAATAAAAATCATTGAAAAAAATGGCATGGCCCCCCCCAGTCCATTACCATGCCCTTTGGGTCTGGTATGAATCTTAAGGAGAACCCCACACCAAAATTAAAAAAAAGAAAAAGCGCAGGGGTCCCCCCAAAATCCATACCAGGCCCTTCAGGTGACATAAACGGATGACCCTGCCTTCTTCTGACGTCATCTGGGGGCTAGTATGGATTTTGGGGGATCCCCTGCGGCATTTTTTTAAATTTTGGCACAGGGTTCCCCTTAAAATCCATACCAGACCTGAAGGGCCTGGTATGGATTGGAGGGGACCACCACGCATTTTTAAAAAGAATTTTGGTGCAGGGCACCTCCTAAATATTAATACTAGACCCAAAGAGCCTGGTAATGGACTGGGGTGGAACCCATGCTGTTTTTTTCAATGATTTTTATTTATATTGCCGGGATGCGACAATTCATTACAGCCGCGAGCAGTTTTAAATTACTTTTTTTCCTTTAGAAATGTAATTTTGCTGTGGTATTGTTCTAAACGCAGGAAAGCTGCACTACTTTACAGACATACTAAGACTAAGGACACCCCCCCCCCCCCCCCGGAACGATAGTTAAAGGAATAATTCATTTTTATTGTTTCACTTTAAGCCTTATTAAAATCACTGCTCTTGAAAAAACGTCAGCTTAAAAAACTTTTTTTGCATTGATACATTTTCCCTGGGGCAGGACCCAGGTCCTTATACACTTTTTATAGCAATAACTTGCATATAAGCCTTTAAAATTAGCACTTTTGTTTTTTAATGTTTCATAGACTTTAACAGTGTTTCACGGCTTTCGAATTTGCCATGAACACCACATAATGTTCGCTTTTCGGCGAACACCCGATGTTCGAGTCGAATGTAACATCGAGCTCATCCCTTATTATATGTCAAGAAACTTAGTAAGAGAAAATGGAAGAAAAAAACAATATGGTTCAGTCAGCAGCATAAGGGACATTGTCAAGTACCTGGTCCTGAAGCTGAAATGCTGAGAGTGCTCAGTGTCCCTGAAGGTGGAAACAGGGAACACGTAGCTCAAAGAAGCTGGGATTGCCAGTTGTGTCACAGAAGAGAGATGTAGGTGTGAAGATCGCTCTGCCAGATGCGGTGAGCAGTAAGACCAGGGAGAGCTAATGATTGTGCGGGATTCACACAGCAGGAAGTAGGTGGCATTGGTAAGTACAGCAGGCTGGATACAGCAGGTAAGTACTGCAAGCTGGACCAACAGATGAGTACTACAGGTTGGTACAGCAGACCAGGTACAGCAGGTAGGCACCAAGGCAGATCACAGCAGATAGGGCAAAGTAGAAGGCGTAGTCAGGGATGGTTGCAAAAGTCAGTGAGCCAGTGGTCAAAAGACAGGAGATCAGAGACATGGTCAAGCAAGCCGAGGTAATGCACAGGGCAGGAGACAAGAGCAGATCCATGGACAATCCAAGGTCAGAGCCAAGAGAGAGACAAGAGGTATCCAAGGGCAAGCTGGGTCGGTAACGGTAGTCAGAAGCATAAGAAAAACAAGGGAACAGGAAGCAGGAAGCGTATGACCAGTCAGCAATGTCCATGTACAACAGTTACTCTTTTAAAGGCCAGAGGGCACTAGGATCTGTTGTGCATTGCGTGCGCCCGCACGAACACACGTGCGCCGGCGTGCACATGCGTGTGCCAAGGCAAACATGCGTTTGCATGGTCGTCTCCAATACGAGTGCGCACATTGATGCCCAAATGAGCGTGGCCATATTGGATTTTGCCCACTGTACCAGGCCTACGGGCAACTCTCCTCCAGCTAGTCTCCTGACAGGCGCACTGCAGTGATTGTAAGCACTGTCTACTTTGCTGATTTAAAAAAAAAATGTTTTACCTAAAGTTAGGCTTTAATACAAGATACACCCATTACACAGGTTTCACCAAAGATTATGGGTTTTCTAAGAAGAAAGCACTGGGGTCATGTATCCCTGTTTTTATGCATTCACCTGGAGTGCCATCGTCACTTAAAAAATGAACCTTTGTTGGGCTGAGAATGACCCAGATTATAACAGACATCTTTTTTTTGGACTGACCTGGAGTGGTGGTATTTAGTCCTTATTTCCACTTCTACTCTGGGTTTCCTCTTTATTACGTCTTATGTTCAAAATGCATTCATGTATCAAACTCCAGTCACAACTTGTTTTTTTGGTTTTATTTAGAGAGGAAATGGTTCACAAACTGAGGTTCTTATTCCTGTTGCTGTCCCTGTTGCAGAGATTTATCTTGATTTGCCTTCCCATTTACAACTTTGTCACATAGACAAGAAGTGTAAGGTAAATCCAAAACTGGAACCCAGGTATCAATAAAATGCTGATGGAGCTTCTAGCCTTCCCCATTCCTCTAAGGACTCATGCACTTTGGGAGTCAATGCTGCTTTATGGACATTTGACTTTTTTTCTGCATCTAAATGTTAACCTACCTGGTCTTGCACACATAGTTTTACAGGCATTTAGAGGCAGGAGCTTTTAGAGGCAGAAAATAACACCATCACTTGTGTCTCCAAGTGAAGAGCATTTTGACCAAAAATGCCCCTTTAGGCAAGTTTTAGGCACTATTAGTGCTTGCAGGTTCATTCACTTAAATGGTCATAATAAATTAAATTCTAGCCAATGGAACGAATGAACACCCAAATGCTTGGCACACTTAAACGCATTTACAAAGCAAGGCTTGGCTTGACTTTTCCCATTGCTGACATTACAGACTTGATTTTTAGGTAACACAGCCTGGCATCTAAAGGATTTCTTTTAATCAGGCATAGATGCTGACAAGAGGAGATGAGAGAAAGGGCAGAGAGAGGCCTCAACAGTGTCCTTCTATTTTTTAATTGTCCAATCAGCAGGCAGGGGGTGCGTTCTTGACCAAGCTGCATTGTTGCCTATTTGGATGTCTGGGCTCTCTTTCAGGAGCACCTGGATTGCAAAACTGACAGCACAGAATTGAAAATCTCTTGGCTTAGAAAGGTCACCATCTGTGTGGTTTGGTGGCTTGCCTGGAGTAAGCAGTCATAAAATGGAATGATAATTATGACCAAATGATTGAAATACACAAGCAGGCTTTAGAATATTTCCCTTAAAGGGTGTGGCTGGCCAGAAATGGTCATGACATCACACTTGATGGCAGTAGGTGTGGTTTGGCAGGTTAGATATGAATGGCACTAGAGGGTAGAACTGTTGTACTCTAATTTCCAATCAATAATGTTGGCAACTATGCTACATGGCCTCAACAAGCACCCATTAATATAAATGCAGTCATTCACATTTTTAAAGCTTTTAGGCTCAACAAACACAATCCAAAATGGCACTCAGCTATAATGAAGTAGAAATTGACATCAATAATAAAAACAAATGTGCTTCAAAAAATACTAGCTGGTCATTAATCCAGCCGATGACCCTGCTGTGATGACGGTTTTATCTGGAACAATTTGCAAGGCAGAATAAGTCAAATATTTTGAGGTCTCTGCCTAGTCTGTCATCATATTAAGTTATGATAATAATCATATTAAAGTTATGATAATAAATATTAGAATGAATGTTCTCCAATTAGTCTTTGCATTTTCCACTCCTGCTATCTGATATTAGTGTAAGCTCAGCGTTTCAAGCAAATTACTCCTAAAAAAGAAAAGAAAACTCTACCAAAGTGAAGTCTTTTGTCTTAATTTGTTCTGGGGGATTAACATTACATGATTATCTTTCATGAATTAGTTTGAACAGCGTTCTACACAATATCAGCAGATTAATTAGTGATTTTGGAAACCGAAGATGGGCTGTATCCCAGATTTCTCTCCACAGTAGATTACTGTCATTGACTAATGCATATGTTCTTGACTACTTTTTTATGTAGATGGTCTGATAAAGGACTGGAAATGAAAGCAGAGCTTCAGCTAAAATAAATTACTTTTTTTTTTTATAGAAATCAGCGAACTGGACTGTATTATATTTTTAGTTGAAAGGTTAGATGTCTTTTCTTAGAAAACTTTGCATCTATTATACCTGACTGACTAGTCTTTTAATATTTTCCTATCCTTTGGAGTTCAGAAGACCTTTTCAAGGATTAGTTCACCTTTGCCTAAAAACTTCCAATGCAGTTAATGGGCACCTGTAGATAAGAACAAACTGTGTAGCTTTGACCAAAGTTGAATAATGCCCTTGCTATAGGTGCAGGTCATTCATGTACCTTCCTAAGCCTGGCCCAAAAACTCCCAGAGATGGTATCATGCCAACCTGCCTTGCTTCTTGGATATGGTTATGACACACCAAGTTAGATCACACCCATCTCTCCTCTGTCCCAGTAGCTCTGAGCTCAGCATTGCTGTGATGAAAGTGACAGTGGACCACACATGTGCAGGGTTTTGCACACTTGCCCCTATGATGATGAGGGTAAGCAATGACAGCTTGGATTGTCTTAGCAACATCCTAGCAGCAAGACAGGATGGGATGATGCCATCTGTTGGAGTTTTTCAGCCCAGCTTTGGTACCTTGAAAGGTACTTGAATGATTCATTCCTTTAGTTAGGGCATTATCCAACTTTAGTCAAAGCTGCACAGTTTGTTTTTATCTACAGGTGGCCCTTACATGCGTAGGCAGCATTTGTAAAGGTGACTTAACCCTTTAAATATTTATCAAAAGTAATTTAAAAGATTTTTATGGAAAAAAGTATCATCTTCAATTCTGACAAGCATCAACAAGGAACAGTTGGAGGAATGGAGCATCTAGCCTAATGGCCTGCGGGGAAAATTTCTAGCTTCCTCTTGGCTACAATTTCTTGCTATATGCCCCCGATTATCACACTAGCAACACCATCGATCCACATCAGGATCTCTTTGAAGAAGGTTTTTGCTTTGCAGAGCCTGTCCCAGTTTTTTATTGCTGAATCTTCTTGCTGAGTGGATGCAAGAGCCTCGGTCAACCCTCAGACAGAAAGAGAGAAAGGGGCAAGAACTTCCTCCTTACCCGGTTAAATACAACTCAAATAACTGTATTCATCTGTTCTCTCTCCACAGCATCAGACAGTACATCATTAATTGTCAAGTCCTTAATGGTATTCACCTGGTCTTGTAATGCCTATAGAAGGGAACTGGTTCAAATCCCTGAGACTTATAACTGACTTATAACCTGGTCAGGGGCACCTATAGAGGCACAGCCCTGCTGATCCTTGTCCCTCAGCTGTTTCTATAGCTACTGGGTAGTGATAGTGAATTGAGAAATAGTTTTGCCTTTCTGTTGTTTACTGGCAAAGAATTGCCACTGTAGCTCTGCCATAGAGGTCACAGCTCAATACAGACCCTCTAGGCTAGCCATAACCTATGCCACGGTAGTGAGATCCATGTCTTGCAGCACCAGGATGGCTTTCCTAGTATCATCTTCCAGTGCAGTAATTGCCAGTTTAGGGAGGAGGGCCTCTTGAACTTGAAATAGGTGAGCCACACTCCTCAGTTGCTCCACCAAGTCAATTAGTGGAAGATGTGTGCCGTTATACTTTGGAATTAGTGCTGAAGTCACTCCCAATAGTACTGTTGCTCCATCTTGGCCTGAGTCCTGTGAGGGGGACACTCTTTCCATATTCTGCCAACTACACCAAGTATCGGCAGGGCCTAATTTAGCTACTTTTCTTGGAGTAATCACTCGCATATGGTATTTTATATCAATCTTGAGCAGGCTTCTTACTACAACAAGTAAGCAAGTCTTTGGCCGTAATACAACACTTCACTGAATAATCAGTCTCAGCATTTGACAAGATGCATTACCGGAGGATAAGTTCAGCTAACAGGACTAGGTCCCACATTGGTGTATTGTAGGAATGAGACACCACATTCCTGGAGGAGTAGATTTTCTGCCTGTGTGACACCCAGCAGGCCACAAATAGTGGACTGATGAGTATAAAGCATTGAATTGGGGGTGCTGGGATGTTAAAATATGACTATACAAAAGCACAGTTAATTGTCAGTCGTGATCAGGGGTCAGGCTCCAAGACCAGTTTCTATAGCAGTAGCGAGACTACAACCGACCAGCAGGATATGTACACAGGTACACCCTGGCTCACCTGAGGTGCAGAGTTTAAGTACTAACCGGTATTCACCAGGCCTTCTGGTGTTGGAGATGGATTTGGCCAGTGGCAGCCTGTCCATAGGGGGTGCACGGGCGCTGCCCCCCGTCCAGACAGTCACGAAAAAATGCATTAAAAAAAGGTCCATAAGTGTACTATGGGAAACACCACGTCTATGCAATCACGAGATTGCAGACGAGGCACTTTATTTGTGGGGTTTGTCTCACCTTGCAGCGCATTCCATTGCCCCGAACAGCTTCTGCCCGGCGCCCGGTGCCCGTAGTATGTATTATTACAGCCGGGTGCTGTGATTGAAATTTGAGTTAGATGTCATTTCCGGTTTTCCCTGTGCCAGTGTGCCTGAGCAGAGGAAGCATGAGGAGTGGACTCGTCCACTGCCGCTGCTGCCCACTAAAGGAGACACAGCAGGAGTAGAGGACACCATAGCAAGGTAGGTGCTGGACCTCCCGTGGAGGACTGGGGGTTCTATAAGTGTGTCCAGGCTCTAAATAAGGGCGACAAGTAATTACCATGAGCAAAGTGTTATAACCCATAGCAGTGGACACTGCTTTTGGTTATAGAGCAGGGGACACAGTGAGGCTGCATTTGATGGGACACAGTGAGGCTGCATTTGATGGGGCACAGTGAGACTTCATTTAATGGGCACAGTGGCTGCATAAGATGGGCACAATGGCTGCATAAGATGGGCACAGTAGCTGCGTTTGATGGCACAGTGAGGCTTCATTTGATGGGACACAGTGATGTTTTCATTTGATGGGGCACTGTGAGACTGCATTGTACGGGGCACAGTGAGGCTGCATTTGATGGGCACAATGGCTACATGAGATGGACACAGTGGCTGCATACGATGGGCACAGTAGCTGTATTTGATGGGGCATAGTGGCAGCATTTGATGGCACAGTGGCAGTGTTTGATGGCACAGTGGCAGCATTTGATGGCATAGTGGGAGCATTTGATATGGCACAGTGGCTGTGTTTGATGGGCACAGTGGCTGCCTTTGATGGCACAGTGGCAGCAATTGATGGGCACAGTGGCTGCGTTTGATGGCACAGTGGCTGTGTTTGATGGTACAATGGCTGCAATTAATTGTTTTTTTTTTCTGAATTTTTAGCACCAGCCGCCACTGGATTTGGCTGCATTTTAGTATCAGTTTGCGGTCCTCAGGATCGCCCCACTAGGAGGTGAGCGAGCTGTAGACCAGAATCAGATACCGTATATACTCGAGTATAGGCCGACCCGAATATAAGCCGAGGCCCCCAATTTACCCCCAAAAAAACTGGCAAACTTATTGACTCGTGTATAAGCCGAGGGTAAGACATGCCTGTCCATCCCTGTGTGTGTGTCCGTCCATCCCTGTGTGTCCGTCCATCCCTGTGTGTCCGTCCATCCCTGTGTGTCCGTCCATCCATCCCTGTGTGTGTGTGTCTCCATCCATCCATCCATCCCTGTGTGTGTGTGTGTGTGTGTGTGTGTGTGTGTGTGTGTGTGTGTGTGTGTGTGTGTGTGTGTGTCCAGCCTACCTGTGTCCTGAGCCTTTGTCCCGAGCCTCCGTCCCGTGCCGAGCCTCCTTGCCTCCGTGCCTCGCCGCCGTGCCTCGCCGCCATGCCTTGCCTCCGGTCCCGTCCCGTCCCGTCCCGTGCCGTGCCGTCCTGTGCCTTGCCTCCGTCCCGTGCCCTCTTCGTTCGTCGGCGGCCATTGTAAAATTCAAAAGCTGCGCCGCCGCCTTCGCCTGTGATAGGCGGAACACTGAATTTCCCAGCAGCCTGTGTTCCGCCTATCACAGACGTCGTATCATCCTCGTCCGTAGTACGAGGATGATACGAAGTCCGTGATAGGCGGAACACAGGCTGCTGGGAAATTCAGTGTTCCGCCTATCACAGGCGAAGGGGGAGCCGGAGGCGCGGCTTTTGAATCAGAATGGCCGCTGTCTGTCTGCTCGACACGCTGATCGAGCGGGCAGACAGCGATGACTCGAGTATAAGCCGAGGGGGGCACTTTCAGCCTCAAAAAAGAGGCTGAAAATCTCGGCTTATACTCGAGTATATACGGTACGCAGGTAGGGATTAAATAGAAGCATAGTCAGTAAAACAAGCCAAAGGTCAGTAATGAGTAGTTGCAGGTTGGGATCAGGCAGAAGTGTAGTCGCGGAAAAAGCCAAGGATCGATAACGAGTGGTAGCACAATATGGACGGTACCAGGGAAAACGAGAATGAGATACTGGCTGAAGAGAGCACAATGTCCTGGCAGACAGGAAGTGCAGAGACATGGCTTGAATCAGGAAGTTGATGGAAGGAGCAAGGAGTTCAAGGTTCAGCAGAAGTCAAGGCACAAGGAAGGGTTGTGCAATGGGTCCAGCATGGTGCTGTTTAGTAGCTCAGCGAGAAGAGTCATTGCCTGACACAGCAGAGGTCCCAGATTCAAGTCCAGGTCCTGACAATAAGGCTATAACGTGGTTGTTATTCTTTCACTAATGGACTTCCCAATTATAGCCCTATTTCTATGTTGCAGGGGGATGGAGGGGTGAGGTCCATGTTAGTGTTTTGCAAGAAGGCAGGGTAACAAGGATCCGGTCATGTATAGCAAAAGCACAGAAAAGGGGATGAGGCACCATGCATGTGTGGAAAAATGACAAATGGAGGAATGAAGCACTGCCTGTTTTTTTTTTATGGATGAGGCCCCATAGGTGTTGCTGGAGGGTGGAAGCTTTTTTCGGTCTTACTGAGAGGACACACACCATTTGGTCACATAGACAGCATCTCTATAAAACTGATTAAAATTTTACATGCGTATGCAAAAGAAAAAATAAAGAGGTACACTTTTTGGCTGTGTGACACCCTGCAGGACACAAAGAGTGGACTCATTAGTATAAGACATCGGGGAGCTGGAATGTTAAAAGATGACTATACAAAAGCACAGTTAACCTTTATTGTTTTGTAATTTCAGCATGTAAATACTGCTCAGTAAATATCCAAAAAAACTTTTACTGTTCCAAACTTGAATATGTCTTGTTATAGATGGAACACATACATAGGCTAAGCTTTCCTGCATACAGAATAATAATTATATATTTCGATTTTAGTCCAAACACCGGATATAACAATAGCTTATAAATTCTGGTTTTCTTAGAGCAAGCTACAAAAAAACCCTAGCTGCTGAAAGGCATGCCTTTCCAGAAATACAATGAGCGCTAAATAACAATGCAAAAAACACTAAAAGTATTAAACGCAGTACAGTTTATCTTTGAAAAGTTTTAGCATCAGCACATAAATCCGAACACCAAAGTTCAGTAGTGAAAAGAGGTGAACCCAATATATTTTTGTACAAGCTCTCTCTCCCCGACAAAGAATGTTTGGCAACCCAGTGTTTTGCCGTTTTTGAATAATATATTGCGAAAACACTCAGATAGGCGAGATTGTTACTGGCCTCATTCCCCAGCCTGGTATTGCTCACTTAAATACGTTTTGGCAGTGATAAAAAATTTCGGCTGCTTAGTATACGGTTCTGAAAAAGGAGGAAGGAGTGAGACATTTAAGTTCAATGTTAAGAATGTGATTTGATTTCAGACCGTGATTACGAAGCTTTATCTGGGGATATTCTGCTTGTTTTTCCTGGGGTTGAAGAGTGCAATCAGCAATGGAGCTCTTTTACGCTCGTGGGCACATAACTTCATGCTAAACCATGGTGTGCTGCCTAATTCCTCATTTTCAGAAGAAATACGATACATTTCTATATGGTTCTCTCATGTCTCTCCCACACTTTAACATTTTATTTGGGATTTTTATTTAATGTTTTGGTGTAATAGCATTTACTGAAGACTAACTTGAATATGATTGTACTTTCTTTCCCTTCTAAGCTGGTGGGGAAATAAAAGAAACCTTTACACCCGAAAAAAAAATATTTAGAGGGCATCTCTACAGAATTAATATTAAATAATCTTAAACTGCTCCCTCCCCCCTCCTAACACCTATACTAACTACCTTGTGTGTAAGAAAGCTCTGTATACTTACCTATAAATAATAATGTGTGCTGGTGCCTTAGAACGTCATGCCTCCATCCCTTATTTACATATAAAAAGAACAAGAATTATTTGCCAAGGGACTTTAAATTAGGTACAACATTTGCATAGAAAGATTTATTAAGCAATAGATGAAACTTTTTTACATAATAAAAAAAAAACAGCAAGCTGATTTGTAAACACTACCGTGTATAGGTATACAATCATATTCATAACATCATATTCATATAATGATACATATACAAATTCCACTCTTCTAAATGTTTGTAAAAAACATAATGATGGGTACATCCTTTAGCTCAATGCGTTTCATGACAATAATTTCACTTCTTCAAGAGCAGGTGCCCATTGTAAAATCTGAAAATCAAAAAACAGCTTCATATAGTATGTTCAAAAGTTTCCTCAAAACAGGGGAAGGGTGGAGATGATGTGATATATATACATATAGATGTATAGAAAAACACTTACAAATCAGCTTATATAACAGTCTAAGATGACACCTCCAAATGGAAATTTAAGACACAAACAAACCAATAGGTACCACGTTTAAACTGCCACAGACAGAATGTAAAGCAAAAGTCAGAAATTAGCTGAAAGGACATCATATATATGCTGCCACAGATACGGTGTATATATATCTATTGGGGGTAGTGCTACAAGAGATTGTAAGCTGGTTTAATTTGCCTAATCTAAAAACGTTATGTCATCTATAAGGCTATAACATGGATGCTATTGGACTTCCCAATTATGCAATTATGCAAAATAATAGTAGAAGCCCGAAGTCTGACTTACTACAGTGACTTTTTAAACTTCAAACTAGATCACAGGAGCAAATCACAGTTCATAAGAGATTTTTAGGAAGTGTTCTCCTGTCTTATTTATGGGCTGTTAATTAAAAGTTATTAAAATGACAACTTGACTTTTTTATTTTAGCTTAAGAGTGCTGCTTACAAATTATCCAGTAGTTCAGAAATAGAGATGGCCTTGCAGTTCACTCGGCGATCGGTTTGCGGCGAATTTTGAACGTTCGCGAATTCGCGAAACCGCTTACATTGTGAAGAACTTTGACCCATGACACATCCATCATGGGGTACAGGACAGCCAATTAAGACATTTCAGCACATGGACATACCCCCTACCTTATAAATAGACCTGATCTGGCAGCCATTTTACATTCTGTCTTTTGTCAGTGTAGGGAAAGGACGCTGTGTGGAGCAGGGACAGTCAGTCTAAACACTAGCTATTACTATTAGGTCCACAAAAGTCCTTTTAAGGACTGGTATAGGTGTACAGTAGGGATGAGCCGAACACCCCCCGGTTCCGTTTGCACCAGAACTTGCGAACGACCCCCGCGTTCGGTACGAACGTTAGAACCCCATTGAAGTCTATGGGACTCGAACGTTCGAAATGGAAAGTGCTAATTTTAACGGCTAATATGCAAGATAGTGTCCTAAAAAGGGTTTGGGGACCTGCCTCCTGCCTCAGGGGACATGGGTCACTGCAAAAAAAAGTTTTAAAAACTGCAGTTTTGGCGGGAGCACTGATTTTAACCACTTCAGCTCCGGACCAATAAATACCTTAAGGACCAGAGGTCTTTTTGCAATTTCGCACTGCGCTGCTTTAACTGGTAATTGCGCGGTCATGCAATATTGCACCCAAACGAAATTTGCGTCCTTTTCTTCCCACAAATAGAGCTTTCTTTTGATGGTATTTGATTGCCTCTGCGATTTTTTTTTTTTGCGATATAAATGGAAAAAGAGCGAAAATTTTGAAAAAAAAAGATATTTTCTTCTTTTTGTTATAAGAAAAATCGAATAAACTAAATTTTAGTCATACATTGAGGGCAAAATTTATTCAGCCACATGTCTTTAGTAAAAAAAATGTCAATAAGCGTATATTTTTTGGTTTGCGCAAAAGTTATAGCGTCTACAAACTAGAGTACATTTTCTGGAATTTACACAGCTTTTAATTTATGACTGCCGATCTCATTTCTTGAGGTGCTAAAATGGCAGGGCAGTACAAATCCCCCCCAAATGACCCCATTTTGGAAAGTAGACACCCCAAGGAAATTGCTGATGGGTATGTTGAGCCCATTGAATATTTATTTTTTTTGTCCTAAGGGATTGAATAATGACAAAAAAAAAAATAATAATTTTTTTTTACAAAAAGTTGTCACTAAATGATATATTGCTCACACATGCCATGGTTATATGTGGAATTGCACCCCAAAATATATTCCGCTACTTCTCCCGAGTATGGGGATACCACATGTGTGGGACTTTTTGGGAGTCTAGTCGCGCACGGCACCCCGAAAACCAATCACCACCTTCAGGATTTCTAAGGGTGCAAATTTTTGATTTAACTCCTCACTACCTATCACAGTTTCGAAGGCCATAAAATGCCAAAATAGCACAAAACCCCCCAAAATGACCCCATTTTGGAAAGTAGACACCCCAAGCTATTTACTGAGAGGCATGTTGAGTCCATGGAATATTTTATATTTTGCCACAAGTTGCGGGAATATTACAAACTTTTTTTTTTTTGCACCAAGTTGTCACTAAATGATATATTGCTCACACATGCTATGGGCATATGTGAAATGACACCCCAAAATACATTCTGCTGCTTCTCCTGAGTACGGGGATACCACATGTGTGGGACTTTTTGGGAGTCTAGTCGCGCACGGCACCCCGAAAACCAATCACCACCTTCAGGATTTCTAAGGGTGCAAATTTTTGATTTAACTCCTCACTACCTATCACAGTTTCGAAGTCCATAAAATGCCAAAATGGCACAAAACCCCCCCCAAATGACCCCATTTTGGAAAGTAGACACCCCAAGCTATTTACTGAGAGGCATGTTGAGTCCATGGAATATTTTATATTTTGCCAAAAGTTGCGGGAATATTACAAACTTTTTTTTTTTTTTGCACAAAGTTGTCACTAAATGATATATTGCTCACACATGCTATGGGCAGAAGTCAAATTACACCCCAAAATAAATTCTGCTGCTTCTCCCGAGTACGGGGATACCACATGTGGGGGACTTTTTGGGAGCCTAGCCACGTACGGGACCCCGAAAACCAAGCACTGCCTTCCGGATTTGAATATAAAATGCTACCAAAAAACCTGTTAGCGATGGCAGGGATCAGGCCTGACTCTGCGATCGCTGCAGTTATGTGTTTAGTGTTTTGTAAGTGACAGTGATCGATCGATACTGCACTTGGGTGGGCTGGGCAGAGGGGCAAAACGCAGGTGCCAGCAGGTATTTGGGCTGATCCCGCTAACAATGCGTTTTTTTGGAACCCTAAACTGCTGGGGACGCTAGTATAGATCTGATCAGATCAGATATTGATCTGTTCAGATTCTATACCACTACGGGAGGTGTATGCTTTGTGTGTGGGTGTTAGCGGTACTGGCACTAACCTAGCGCTGCCTGGGGCGACGCAGACCCTGACCCTAAAACCTAATTGATATCACCCGCCGGGTGATCAGGGGGTTAAACCTTTATTGGGTAATAAATGGTGGGTGCCCTGATGCTATAAAAAACAAACTAACCAGAGTCACCCGTAACACTTATACGGTGATCAGTGGTGAAAGGGTTAACTAGGAGCAATCAGGGGGTTCAAATTTTTATTAGGTAGTATATGGGGGTCCCTGGCGCTATATAAAAACCTGACGGGGAACCTAAATAACTAACTGGCTAACCAGCGTCACCAGTGACACTTATACTGTGATCGCTGGTGAAAGGGGGTGAAAGGGTTAACTAGCAGCAATCAGGGGGTTAAAACCATTATTGGGTAGTATATCGGGGTACCTAGCGCTATAAAAACCTGGCGGTGAACCTAAAAAAATAACTAGCTACCTAGCGACACTAGCGACACTGATGCAGCGTTCAGAAAAATTATCGCTTAGTGACACTGGCAAAAGGGGGTGAAAGGGTTAACTAGCGGAAATCAGGGGGTTAAAACCATTATTGGGTAGTATATCGGGGTACCTAGTGCTATAAAAACCTGGCGGTGAACCTAAAAAAATAACTAGCTACCTAGCGACTGTAGCGACACTAATGCAGCGATCAGAAAAACGATCGCTTAGTGACACTGGCAAAAGGGGGTGAAAGGGTTAACTAGCGGCAATCAGGGGGTTAAAACCATTATTGGGTAGTATATCGGGGTACCTAGGGATATAAAAACCTGGCGGTGAACCTAAAAAAATAACTAGCTACCTAGCGACACATGCAGCGATCAGAAAAATGATCGCTTAGTGACACTGGCAAAAGGGGGTGAAAGGGTTAACTCTAGGGGCAATCAGGGGGTTAAATCTTTATTGGGGGGTGATAGGGGGCTACCCTGGACCTAACACTAACTGTCCTGACAGTTTTTACTGTCACAACTGACACTGAATGCATTGATCAGTAAAGAAATGATCAATGCAATCAGTGACACTGTGACTGGGGGGGGAGGGGGGGCGGGGGGGATCGGGGGGCGATCGGGGGGGGGGATCAGGGGGGGGGGTTTGTGTGCCTGTGTGTACCTACATGTCAGTGTAGTGTTGGTGCACACTTACTTTCTGTCTTCTCCTCGTAGTCCGGTCAAAAAGACCGCCCCGAGGAGAATGACATCACTTCCTCCTTCCTGTGTAAACAATACACAGGGGAGGAAGCTTCTCATTGGCCAGGAGCGATCCAGAGGGGGTGGCCGAAAACCAACGGCCATCCCCTCATCACGGAGCGCTCCTGGACCGAATCGGACCGCCGTAACCAGCGGGAGGGGGTCCGATCGGACCCCCCACCCGCTGGAAGGCAATCACGTAGATGTACGTGATTGTGCCTGCCTGTGCCATTGTGCTGACGTACATTGGCAATACGGCGGTCCTGAAGTGGTTAATGACGATTAAAGTGAGAAAAAAAAAAGTGAAATATTCCTTTAAATATGGTGCCTGGGGGGTGTCTGTAGTATGCCTGTGAAGTGCCACGTGTTTCCCGTGTTTAGAACAGTCCCTGCACAAAATGACATTAAACGGAAATAACACCATTTAAAACTGCTTGCGGTTTTAATGTTATATCTGGTTCCTGCAATATGGTTGAAAATCATTGAGAAACATGGCATGGGTAGCCCTCCCTGCCCATTACCAGCCTATTTGGGTCTTGTACGCATATTAAGGGGAACCCCGTACCCATATTAAAAAAAGGAAATGCGTGTGGCCCCCAGGCCCTATATACTCAGAACAGCAGTATACAGGCGGTGCAAACAAGACAGGGACTGTGTAGGTTTGTTGTGTTAAGTTGAATCTGTTTGTCATTTTCAACCAGTACATTTTTAAAGTGTAGCTCCAGTCAAAAAAACGATTTTTAAGCTTTTTGGAAAACATAGGGAAGGGTTATCACCCCTGTATAATTTGTTTTGTCGTCCATCTTTTTTCATCTCACTTGCTGCTGTCTCCTTGCGTTTGCAAGTAGGAGATGTTTGTAAGTTGGATGTTTGAAAGTAGGGGCCTGCCCTATATTATAGCGGTATGTACTGGGTACAGAGCACGCAGACAGCACGCACTATCTCCTAACACTACTGACTGCAAGCTCTATTATTAACCACTTGACCACTGGGCACTTAAACACCCTTAATAACCAGACCAATTTTCAGCTTTCGGTGCCCTCACATTTTGAATGACAATTACTCAGTCATGCAACACTGGACCTATAGGAAATGTTTGTCCTTTTTTCACACAAATAGAGCTTTCTTTTGGTGGTATTTAATCACTGCTGGGTTTTTTATTTTTTGTGCTATAAAAGAAAAAAGACCGAAAATTCTGCGAAAAAAATAATTTTTCTTCGTTTCTGTTATAAAATTTAGCAGATTAGTAATTTTTTCTTCATAAATTTTGGCCAAAATTCATACTACTACATATCTTTGGTAAAAATAAGTACAAATTGGTGGATATTATTTGGTCTTTGTGAAAGTTATAGAGTCCACAAGCTATGGTGCCAATATCTGAAAATTGATCACACCTGAAGTACTGACGGCCTATTTCCTTTTTTTTTTTTTCCACAAAATTGTCATATTATCAGGTTATTTCACACACACAGCATATGCATACCACAAATTACACCCCAAAACACATTCTGCTATTACTCCCGAGTACGGCGATACCACATGTGTGAGACTTTTACACAGCGTGGCCACATACAGAGGCCCAACATGCAGGGAGCGCCATCAGGCGTTCTGGAGCACCCAGGCCAATTCTGACATTTCTCTCCTACATGTAAAAATCATCATTTATTTGCTAGAAAATTACAGAGAACCCCAAAACATTATATATATATATTTTTTTTTTAGCAAAGACCCTGGAGAATACAATGGTGGTCGTTGCAAATTTTTATCTCACACGGTATTTGCACAGCAATTTTTCAAACGCGTTTTTTGGGGGGAAAAAACAGTTTCGTGCTTAAAAAACAAACAAAAAAAACAGTAAAGTTAGCCCAATGTTTGCATAAAGTGAAAGATGAAGTTATGCTGAGTAAATAGATATCAAACATGTCACTCTTCAAAATTGCACATGCCCGTGGAATGGCGCCAAACGTCGCTACTTAAAAAATCCCCATAGGCGACGCTTTAAATTTTTTTTTACTGGTTACATGTTTTGAGTTGCAGAGGAGGTCTAGGACTAGAATTATTGCTCTCGCTCTAACATTCTCGGCGATACCTCACATGTGGGGCACATGCGAGCACATGGGGACATGGGCGCTTTAATTTTTATTTTATTTTTTTATTGTTCATTTTACTTTATTTATTTTAGTTTGACATTTTTTTCCCCAAAAATATATTTTTGATCACTTTTATTCCTATTACAAGAAATGTAAACATCCCTTGTAATAGGAATATGGGGTGACAGGTCCTCTTTACAGTGAAATCTGGGGGGTCAATATGACCCCACATCTCACCTCTAGGCTGGGAAGCCTGAAATAAAAAATAAAAAAAAGATTCTGGCTTTGATCGTACTGGCGAGTTGGTAGAAGCACCGGAGGGCGGTGAGGGGTGGGGGGCGTCTATGGCTGGGTATTTCAGGGTATCACCGAGTATGGCTGGGTATCTCTGAGTATGGCTGGGTATGGCAATTTATGGCAGGGTATTACAGAGTATTGGCGGGGTATTGGCGGGGTACTACAGAGTAATAGCAGGGTACTGCAGAGTATTGGGGGGTACTACAGAGTAATGGCAGGGTACTGCAGAGTATTGGGGGTACTGCAGAGTAATGGCGGGTACTGCAGAGTAATGGTGGGTACTGCAGAGTATTGGGGGGTACTGCAGAGTAATGGGGGTTACTGCAGAGTAATGGGGGTTACTGCAGAGTAATGGGGGGTACTGCAGAGTAATGGCAGGGTACTGCAGAGTAATGGGGGGTACTGCACTGCAGAGTAATGGCAGGGTACTGCAGAGTAATGGCGGGGTACTGCACTGCAGAGTAATGGCGGGGTACTGCAGAGTAATGGCGGGGTACTGCAGAGTAATGGCAGGGTACTGCAGAGTATGCACTGGTATTGCAGAGTATTGGCAGGGAATTGAGGGGTTAAATTCGGTGAGCAGCGATGTGGGCACTGCAGATGCAGCCCACATCGCTGCTGACACCGATCTCTTTCCCCTCCGCTGTACCGATCGGTACAGAGAGGGGAGGGAGGAACCGGCGTCATAACATGACGCCGGTTTGTTTCCAAGTGATCACTCCGTCATTTGACGGAGCAATCACGTGGTAAACGGCCGCTATGAGCGGCCGTTTACCGTGATCCGTGATGCGCCGGGTCCTTTGGACCCGGCGGTCACGGATGCTCTCGAGTGCGCGCACCTCGGGGCACGCGAGAGCAGAATTCTGGGAGGCCGTTAATTAACGGCCTCTCAGAGTTAAACAACCGCCCTGAAGCCGTTAATCGGCAATGGGCAGTTGTTAAGTGGTTAAAGCTAGATCACTAGCTATATAGGTGAGGTGAATATAGTGGTGTATACTGCAGTCAGGGCACAGACAACAACCACTACACAGCAGCAAGATAGGAAATCAGCCAAAAACGATTGGTGTGTACTGTGTTGAAGGTACACAGAACACCCACTGCTTCAGATGCTAAGTAACACACTACACGAGGCCGCCTCAAAGGCGGCCTTATATAGTGTGGGGCGTGCACTACACAGCCTGAGCTATGATTGGCCACAGGCAGGATGCCTGTGGCCAATCATGGCTCTCCTCGCTGCCGGCGCTGCGATTGGCCAAGCATGCGGGGTCACAGTGCATGCTTGGCCAATCATGGGGCAGCAATGCACTGCACCACCGCAGTGCATTGTGGTCCGCTCGCGCGTCACTCGAATTTTGACGCGAACGGCCCAAACGTTCGGAATTCGCCGAACGGCCGAACAGCCAATGTTCGAATCGAACGTACGTTCGACTCGAACACGAAGCTCATCCCTAGTGTACAGTATATAGGGTTGTAATACACTTATACTTTCTTTCAAATATAGAAAGTATATTATGGTGCACTGCTGTGCTGCTGAGCTGAGTGCTGACCGATTCTGCAGCTGTCTTTTCTCAGTGTAGGGAGGGATAGTTTGGTGTTTGGAGAAGGGACAGTCTGCAATTCACTAGCTACTAGCTAGCTACTACTAGGTCCACAAAGGTACTTTTAAGGACTGGTATAGCTGTACAGTATATAGGGTTGTAATACATGTATAATATAATTTTTTTCAATATAGAAAGCATATTATACCGCACTGCTGTGCTGCTGACCGATTCTGCAGCTGTCGTTTCTCAGTGTAGGGAGGGACAGTTTGGTTTTTGGAGCAGGGACAGTCTGCAATTCAGTAGCTACTAGCTAGCTAGCTACTATTAGGTCCACAAAGGTCCTTTTAAGGACTGGTATAGGTGTACTATTTGGTGTGCAGGATATAGGGGTGTAATACACGTATAAAATACTTTCAAATATAGAAAGCATAGCATAGTGCATTTCCACTGTGCAGCATTGGGACTGCTGAGCAGTTCTGCAGCGATACTACAAAGAGTGACAAACACAATTAGAAAAAAGTATTATAACTGGTGTGATAGACCAGTGGCCCCCCAAAATGACAGATTGAAGCGGGGTGTTATATACCTTCTTCCACATATATTGCACTTCTCTAGAGACTTTTGACAGGTTCATTTAAAAAATGACAGGCAGAGGAAGAGGCAGGCCCTTTTGCAGTGGTGGTAGGGGTAGGGCAGGAGCAACAGGCTTGAGCCAAAGTTGCAAATTGCAGAAGGTGTGTTCGATTACGTCAAAGGACGCATCAGACTTGGTTGAGTGGCTCACTCAGCCTTACTCTTCTGCACCCTCCTCATCCTCTCGATCTGCACCCTCTTCTTCACTCTCTGCTGTGTGCACCCCCAAATACACTATCACCAACACCACCACCACCATATACCCTCCACTTGAGTCCCGGGAATTATTTTCCGATTCATCACAAGACATTGCCGATGCGCAGCCACTCTTGGCATTGGATCAGGAAGCGGAGGCAGCAACAACTGCCACTCAGCAGTCTAATGACAGTACTCAGATCAGCCCAAGGAGGAGGTTGGTCCCCGGTGTTGCTGCCTACTCCGAGGTCTATAATTATAGTGGTGGGGAAGGTAACGTTGATGATGACGTGTCTAGTGATGTCACGTGGCTGCCCATAAGAGAGGAAGAGGAAGGGAGTTCAGAGGGAGATATGGACCAGCAGATAGGGAGGAGAAGCAGGTGGAACTTAAATTGCACAGGAGGGACAAACCAGACTGCTAATGTATCAGGAGCGAGGCATCAACCATGTACGGTCACATCTGGCACTCCCAGGATGCCGGCACATGGCTCCGCAGTGTGGGCTTCTTTTAACGTGTCCGCTGCTGACAATAGTGTTGCCATCTGCAGCCTTTGCAGTCAACGCATAAGTCGCAGTAAGCCCAACACTCACCTAGGGACGACCGCCTTAAGAAGACACATGAGCTGCCATCACCAAGCCCAGTGGGAGCAACAGAACCCACAAAGCCACACTCCGGGCTCTCACCGTCCAGCCTCTTCTACTTCTCCTTCTCCTCTCTCCTCAGAATTGTCCTCCACTCCACCTTCCATCATGCCGTCCTCACGTTTTTCTGGAAAAAGGCAGGCTTCCGTGGGCCAAATGTTTGAGCGTAAAAAAATGATGATGCCGGATAACCCTCTTGCCCAACGGTTGACCGCTGGCTTGTCAGAACTGATAGCCCGCCAACTACTGCCATATAAACTGGTGGACTCAGAGGCCTTTAGAAAATTTGTGGCCATTGGAACACCACAATGGAAGGTCCCAGGAATGAAGTACTTCTCACAGAAGGGCATCCCAGAGCTATATGGCCATGTTCAGCGGCAAGTGAATGTATCTCTGGCACACAGTGTCAGGGCCAAGATACATCTGGCCACAGACACGTGGTCTAGCAAACATGGGCAGGGAAGGTATATAACTTTTACTGCCCACTCGGTGAACCTTCTGACAGCCGTCAAGCATGTAACCCGTGGCACCTGTGTAGATTCTTCTTCTCCTCCTCCTACTCCATCCTCCCTCTCCTCCTCGGCTAACTCCTCCTTTTCCGCTGCTAGCGTCTCTTCCACTGCGATGCCCAAGATCCCCAAAACCTATTTCGACATGCCAGGTGAGACGTTGCCATGCTGTGCTTCGTCTGTTGTGCCTGGAAGCCAAGAGCCACACTGGCCCTGCACTCCTTTCAGCTTTGCGTTCACAGGCAGATCAATGGCTAACACCGCTCAATTTGACAGTTGGTAAAGTGGTGTGTGACAACGGTGCCAATCTGCTTAGCGCATTGAAACAGGGCAAAATTACACACGTGCCATGAATGGCACACGTCTTAAACTTGGTCATGCAGCGATTCGTTGTCAAATACCCTGGGGTCCAGGACATCTTGCGGCAGGCAAGGAAAATCTTGGCCCATTTCAGAAGATCTTACATAGCCATGGCTCGCCTTGCTGACATTCAGTGGTGACACAATCTGCCGGTCAGACGTCTTATTTGCGATTGCCCGACGTGATGGATCTCAACCTTCTATATGCTTGATAGGCTGCTCCAGCAGAAACATGCAGTTAACGACTACCTGTACGAACTCTGCGGCAGAACAGGTTCTGGGAAACTTTTTTTTTTCACCGCGCCAGTGGTTGCTCATGAGCGACGCATGCAGACTTCTGCGGCCATTTGATGAGATCACCAAACTGGTCAGTCGCAGCCATTGCGCAATCAGTGACATGGTACCTTATGCCTTCTTTATGGAGCGTGCATTGCGTCGTGTCATTGATCAAGCCATGGAGGAGCAGGAGCAGGAAGATGAGGAAGTCGCAATGCTGGATGAATTCCCAGGGGGGGCTACTCTATCTGAGACAAGTCAAAACAGGAGTCTGAAGAGGAGTCAGAGGAGGATAGTGCCAGGGTGGATGAGGAGGAGCATGCTTTAAACCTTTCTGGGATCCCTGTTGTTGTGCGTGTATGGGGAGAGGACAAGGAGGGCGACATTATCCTGGATGATGAGCAGGAGCTAGGCCACCACACCACTTCCAGTTTAGTGCAAATGGGGGACTTCATGCTCCAGTGTTTTAACAGGGACCCCCGTATAAAAAGCATAAGGGTCAAGGACCAGTACTGGGTGGCAACCTACTTAGACCCCCGGTACAAACACAAAATGGCAGAAATGTTACCACCATTACAGAGGGCTGTCAGAATGGAGCACTTACAGGCCTTGCTTAGAGAAATGCTGCATTCTGCTTTTGCGTGCGCTGGCAGAGGAATTCCCACTCCCAGAGAAAGAGTTGTGGGTACCAATCCAACAGCGCCTGCAAAAAGAGGGCAGTTTGAAGATGTGTTGGTCACTTCTGATATGAGATCATTCTTTCAGCTGACCCATCGACAGGTGTCATCCGGATCCAGCATCAGGGAAAGCCTAGACGGACAGGTGTCTGACTACATCTGATTAATGGCCAATGTGGACGTTCTGAGAAGTGATTAACCCCTGGACTACTGGGTGGGCAGGCTTGACCTCTGGCCAGAGCTTGCCCAATTTGCAATGGAACTGTTGGTTTGCCCCTCGTCCAGTGTCCTGTCCGAAAGGATGTTCAGTGCAGCAGGGGGGATCGTGACCGAAAAGCGCACTCGCCTGGCTCACGACAGTGTTGACTACCTTACATTTATAAAAATGAATGAGGCATGGATCTCGGAGGAATTCAACACATGTGACCAGTAGACCATGTATATGCATAACTCTATAAACAATTTATATAATCTAGCACACGGACATTTTTTCTACCTTTGGCTCACTTCCTTGTACAAAAAAAGCACACCGTACCCTCCTGTTTGAAGAGGTTGAGCGGTATCATATTTTTGGGTGCCGCAGCGAGTTGCTGGTATCAGTGCTGGTGTCAGTGCTCTCTATCTCGGTGCTGGTGTGGTCAGTGCTCTCTATCACGGTGCTGGTGTGGTGTCAGTGCTCTCTATCACGGGGCTGGGGTCACTGCTCTCTCTCTATCTTGGTGCTGGTGTCAGTGCTCTCTCTCTCTCTCTCTCTATCTCGGTGCTGGTGTGGTCTCAGCGCTCTCTATCACGGTGCTGGTGTCAGTGCTCAGTCTCTATCCCGGTGCTGGTTTCAGACAGTGAGGGAGATAGCAGCGGAGAAGCCAATCAGCAGGCAGTGCCAACACCATGGCTGAGGATCAGCACTGGACTGGCACCTCCGGACCACCGCAGTGGAGCCCTGCATAGGTGGGGGTAAGGGCCGGGCAGAGGGAGGGGCTCAAGCACAGGTTGGCACACTGGGACACTGGCACAGGACTGCGCTGCCCTGACTGTGGCACCGATCATCTCCTGCACCCCCTTCATAGCCTGCCCTGACCTTGCCTCTCCTCCATGGCCTTCATGCGCTCCTGAATTGTCAACATTTCACATATAAAAAAAAGAATGCTTGTCGTTGCCGATCCCAGATTCACTTAAAATTTTGTTATGTCGTTGTCCATGTTGTGGGACTATGTGTGCACAGCTAGTAAGTATTTTGTGGCTGAAAATATGACCTGGAGGTTTTTAAGGTTTGCCTGCCATTAAAGTCAACGGGGTCCACCGCGAACCTTGCGGTTTGGCAACGTTTGTGGTTCGCATTCGCGAAATGTCCCGTCTGAAGTTCGTCCATCACTATTTAGAAGCCTTTGATATAAGTAATAGAGTTCTGGAGAACCATGCATGCTTGCACTGGGTTCTGTCAGCTAATCTACACTCGTGTCCAGCTTTTCTTTGAACTGGCTGAACTTCTAAGATGCCAGTCTGGGAATATTGCTGTACGTAAAGTATATGTTATAAATATGTAACTTTTTGCTTTTAGATAGGAGTTGTAAACCAATAAACACAGTGTTAATTGATTAGAGGCAGTCTCATTCCAAAACAATTATCAAAAAGGTAGTTTGTAGTGAAGCAGGGGCAAAGGAGACTTTCCAAACACAAAAAAAATGATTGATAGTGATTTGAATAAAATACACTGTAGGCTTATTTGTTAAACTTCACTCCAATGGGTGGAACCACTGTGAAAGCTCAAGTATGCCAACACGAGGGATAGAACACGCACAGGGAACAAATACACCACATAACAACTGTCCAGCATTCTGACCTTGACAGTCCACTTATGGTGGCTCCTCACTTTCTCCTATAGGAAGCCTAACCACTAGATCTAAACACCTTCAGAATCAATTTTTTATCTTGAGCTCAACATCTTATGTATGTAACCCTAATCCATGGAGATGCAGGATCCAACATGCTTCAACCCTTGGGGACAAGGCAGATAGCTGAACCACCCACTGTCTCTGATTACTATTCCGTGGTTTGATTGTTAACTGAGAACACCGCCCAATAAAAATAAAGGAGGAAGAGGAGCCAGTCCAGCCCACTGCACAGATCACCTAGGCAGGTGGGTACACATAAAACGAAAAAAAAAATGTTGTTTTATACCACTAAATTGTTTGATATATCTTTTTAATTTTAATTAAAAAAAAAGGGAATAATTGGTCCTCAAAGAGGGTTTACATTACTGAAAAGTTTTTTTATTGGGCAAGAAACATATATTTGCCACCAGGGCAGGGGACTCCCTAGAAGCTTGTAACTAATGGGGCCTGGATTATGATGCCATAAAGGATTATTATTCACCCTTTTGTGGAAGTCCTTGTGTTCTATATCATCAAAATGCCTAGTTATGAAGCCACTGAACCAGAGCAAGCAGTTGCATATCAGATGTCCACACATTTGATATACACATACTTGTTCCAGGCTAGTGACTTTGCAAATAATAAAAGGATAAGAACGACAGCTTTGGTTCTTATGCCTTCAAAAACAAGCCAACAATTACAGTTTCCATATTTTTTATTTTGCCAGATTCCCTTTTATGCCAAAATATCCTTTAAGAAAAAATAATAATTATTATCAAATTAAAATGTTTAAAGTAAACTTAAATAATTTTTTCCTATTACATCTTTTAGTTAGATTTCCTCATGTTATTAGACAGACAAACTTCCACCGCATCCCGCTAAACAAACATTGTGTACCCAAGCATATAATCTTCCTAGACCTTTTGATCATGTTGTTAGCCATGGGTTCTTGCATCAGTGAACTTAAAATATATGACCTGAAACTTTGGACTCATAAAGTTGCTTCCACACCAAGTTATTTACAAGTGCACCTGGTAGCAAATTACAGGGAAAATACACACTGATCTACTGTTTGTGTTAAATGATGTCCTGTGTTAGTTAATAGAAATAGGATACTGGAATTCATATTTTATTTTCTGGTCTTTAAAACTCAACTCTAGACTTGCCCTTTCCATTTTGTTTTTTGCTCCCGCACCTCCTACTAATGCACCCCACCCATTTTACTTACAGTACATACTTTTTTTTGCATATCTTTAGTATGGTCACAAAATGTCACAGGTCCTTCTCCTCTTCTTCTACCCTACCGGTGAGCAAGTTATTCTACCAACTGCCTGACCCCACAGCTAATAGATTGGCTGTAGATCATTCAACCAAAGAAAGACTGATGGATCACAGATCACTAATTCTGTAGGGGAAAGAACTGAAGATAGGACCAGTATTTTTCGTACTGCTGGACAATATGTTAAAAAAAATACACTGGAGTTCAGCTGCTACATTCCTGTGTATTTTACACTTCTGGAATTAGAATGCAGATGGTAAAGTAAGCACCCTGATTTGCATATTTGCTCTGGCTCAGTGTCTCAGACAATTATGAAGTAAATTTGGGTCTGTTACTGGGAACAGAAAGAGAACTCATCAATGACAACCTGCATGTGCCTCTCAGCACAGGTTTTCTTTAATAATATCTGGTGATAACAATAATGATATATTATTGGTCAGCACATGAGAATTGATTCCCATATCAAGGCATAAAGAAAAAGAAGAAGAGGCATAAAAGGTGGATGATGGCATTTAGGGATATAAGCCCCAGCAATGTATTACTGAAACTCAAAATTTAGGATTTCCCTTTACTTTCAGTCCTGGGGACAATGGGTAAAAAACCTGGACACAGACCATAATTAGACCTGACAGGGATTCTAACTCTTCACCTATCGAACCAAAACAAAAAAGTAACGGTTTGGGAGAAGGGAATCCGGTCATAGAACCCTTACATATTTAAGGCATATATTGCCTGTTACCACATCCTTATTATTAGTCTCAATAGAAGCCAATCCTAACCAAACATATTGTAGGACTTTAACAGTATCACAATTGCATATGTACAAAAAGTACTAAACTAATTTATTTTAACACTAAAAGTGTTAAAACAAATATTTACAGATAAAAGTAGGTCAGATTTATTCATCATCTAGTACACAAACATAGTGCTGAATCACACATGTAACAACTTGACATAGCAATAAGCTATTAATATTGTATATGACTATCTCCAACATGTTTCACAGGTCAAAGCCCACTTCTTCAGGAAGATATAAAGCAACGGAGGCTCTGAAATGATAAGATACAGTGTCAATGCCTTTGATTTAGATATTAATGTACAATTTCCCTTTTGATAATTTTACACACATGTATAATACCTAGTATGTATGATAACAATGATCAATGAAGGGATACGATCAGCAACTGAGACCACCCATGGAGAGAACAGATCCATGAAATTCAGGAAGTTGACTCCCACTTTAAAAAAATATTTTAGACTTATGAATTTGTTAAAGCTTATTGTAATGCTGCTAATTGTAATACATAAACAGAAAAATCTCCTTTCTTCTGATTCCCTTTCTTCTGATCGCTTGTATTTCTTAAAGTGGGAGCACCTTCATTTTGCTAGTGTGAAAACCAAATTAATAATTTTGGAAACTGCTGAGAAAATCCTACATCTTAGCCCTCATGAATGTGATTCATAATACAGCAATAATAAAAGAAAGAAGGATGCTCATATCAAGTTTTTTTTATTTCATAAAATAACTACTTTGATGCCTACGTTGGTACTTACCAATTGTGCTACCATTCATCCAGAATAGTAAAAAATGAATCATTTCCTCAAATTATCTTACTTTATAAAATAATCTCCTATGTATTTTTGACTTCATTGTCATTAATAGTGATTTACTGCTGTATCATTATATACTTAGAAATATGTATTTTTAAACGTATCTCTTCTACTTTGTTGTTGTTCAGTCATTTAGTGGTGTCCGAATCTTCGTGACCTCATGGATAGGGATGGTCCAGATGTTCGTTCAAATCGAACATCAGGTGTTCATTTGTTTGCACAACAAACAAACATATTGCTCGCGGCAAATTCGAGCACTGTGGAGCGTCCTATAATGCACTGTGAGATCGCAGTGCATTGATGGTTGCTGATTGGTCAAAGCATGCACCTGACCTGCATGCTTTGGCCAATCGCAGCGCAATCTGCTATGAAAGCCATGATTGGCCAAAGGCAAAGTGCCTTTGGCAAATCATGGCTCAGGGGGCTAAGTCAACGCCCCACACTATATAAGGCTGCTTACATGGCAGCCGTATGTAGTATGATACGTGGAAGAGATTGAGAGAACTTGAGCTAGATTAGGCAGGTTAGTTTGTAGTGTGCAGGCAGTTTAATATATATATATATATATATATATATATATATATTGTAATGTTCGGGGGACCAGGTAGATCGCAGGACACAGGCTTTGCTCACAACAAAGGGTTTATTAAACTTAAATCGCTTTACAGCAGCCAAAAACACAAAGGAAACATTTTTTTAGTCTCACCGACTTGCACAGTTCAGAATAGCTGTCTCTATCCAAACAGAGCTTGGTCTTGATGGCAGGTAGCTTCCCCTGCCAGGAGCCTTCCAAACAGGACACTGCTGTCCACTTCAGTTGCTGCAACCCAAACAAACACCATCCACCATGTGTTCTCCACTCCTCCACACACACCTACCACTTCCTGTCTTGCTTTTTAAAGACACTGCCTTAACAGGTGGGTTAATCAATTGTATTCCCTTAAAGAGAGCACAACCCAAACAGAGGGGAAATATAGCATCCTTCCAGGACCCAGCCACGGCGTCCATTACATATCCCCCCCTGTGTTTCGATCCGGAGGGAGGAACACCAGCACCCATCATGATGGTTGGGACACCTCTGTGCTGGCTGTCAGCCACGTAGGCCCAACCTTTTTTCCGGGTGCGCTTCCAGGAACATTCCCCCCTGGATCTTAACAGGTTCCTATATTGTCCTATACTCAGCCTTCCTCTTCTTTTGGGGTCCCTGGGCTTATTCACTTTTCTTGGGGGAACTCTGCCTTCCTTGAGCCCTCCTTTCAACTTACAAATACCCATTTTACCCTTCACCATCTGTATTTCAGGTTCAAAACAGTTTCTCTTGTTACCCATGGCAACCAAATCATTGTTTGCAGAACGAACTCTTAACAGATCACAGCTTTCCGTATCATCAGTGCTTTCCAAATCAGTGTTTGTTAGAAGAAGACCCGAGGAGGGACTACATCCGACGGAACCATAGCACAGCTCCACCTCACCCGTTGTCCAACACTCCATGGGTACCTGTTCTAACAAACTACCCTGACCTAAGCATAAACCATTTTTTCCAGGTGTACACATTACATTGTTACGGCAACCAACATTAACACTTTCTCCCATAGTGTCTCCGGGCACCTTAACTTGTACCCCTGGGCCAGTGACAGAAAGCATCTCTGCTACTGCTGAGTCCATTCTGGGCCGTTCCTTCTCATGAGGCCTAGCGGGTAAGGCAGTGTCTGCGCCCTCTACTGACAACTGCTCCGCCGCACCTCGGACCACACCAGCAGAGATTTTTCTAGTCACCGCCCCAGGCGGAGAGACCTCTGATATCTCAAGCAGTTCTCTCGCGTGCCTTCCATACCAATCAATAACTAGAAGTACGCTCACAGAGAATCTGGAGATCCTGTGCCAAATGGGTAACCATTGGTCCCACCAATTCCACTGTTGGTCATGGTTTCCCAGCACTGCCTGTACCACCTGGCTCCACTCATTGGTGCTACGCAGCACCACCTGGTCCAACTGCGGTGGAGATACCCAAGTATACAGCAAGTTCATTTTTACCAACTCTAGCATTTCCAGTAAGGTTTCGGTCATCTCTAAACATCCCATGTCTAAACACCAGAACTTTCTAGGGTCTTCTACCCTGTCCAAGACATGGAGGGGCTCAGCGACTGCAGGTTGAGAGGGTGAGACATTTGAAGAGACCTCATCCTCCTTGGAGGTACTCATCATCACAGACTGTTTCTCCCCTGGAGAGCTGTCAGACACATGTCTCACACTTATCCCTTCTGCACCAGTGTTGGTGAGCCTCTGCAGGTCATTACAAGTCACACTATCACTTTGATACTCAATATCATTTAGCTGTGGGGCTGTGGACAACACATCTGCGATGCCAGTGCCCTGAACTGTTTCTTCAGAGTGAAGGGCAGCAACCTTTGCAGGGACCAGGACGCCCTCAACCACCAGCGGCTCTGCGATCCCCCTGTCTGGCATAGCAGTTGTGTCCACACCCTTGTTATTTAAGCTAGCCTTACCCAGCATGGCTAGCAATTGTTTGGCCCAGCTGTCCCAGTCCATTGTGGTTCCACCATGGGCGTTCCACAGCGTTGCATCACCTGCTGTAGAAAGCCGCACAGAAACCTGGGATTCATTAGCTTTAACTGCACATTCCTCACTTCTATATACATCATTTTGTGACACCACACTTTTATCAACGTTGCATTGGGGTGATGCTTCGTCACCTAAAGCTTGGTGCAGCACACCATTTTGAACACCTTTTTCTGGTGGCACTACAGACACATCCAGCTTTGTATACTCAACTTTTGCAGGCTGAATTAACCCCTTGCCCACTGGGCTACACATAGGGTTGTGGGGCTGCGCCCACACTCTCTCACTGTGCGGCTCAGTCATAACATTACAGGAAACACATTTTTCAGCATCATAATCACCAATCACATTACATTGGCCAACACTATTGTCAGCATGACCCTCAATATTCTCATTATGTGTAGACATAACTACTGCTTTTGTGGGTTGTCTATGAGCCACCATAACCTCTGAGCAACTCTTCACAGCACCCGCTCTCTGTAAAGGGGCACTTTTGCCTATTTGGGCAGCTCCATAGCTGACCTGGGAAACTCTCTGCTCCAACACTGCAAGCTCCTTGGAAGTTTCCCTGGGCAACCCTGCAGCAGCTGTCACTAGGGAACATGGTACCAGCACTGTTTTGGTCACCCCTAGCTCAATTTTCCCAGCCATCTGCTGGATCATAGCAGGCATATGCAGAGTCCCCATGTCCTTTTCAGTCTTTAGCCCTGCGTCTAGTTGGGCTTTACGCTGCGCCTCCCCACTGCTCTGGGTAGCACAATGCAGAAAGTCTATGTCCATTTGTACTGCGGATCTCCCCACTGGACATACTCCCACTTCACTGGGTTCAGCATCACAAACTGAAACAGTCTTACCAGTTCCTGCAGCTGGTGTCATAGCCTTCACTTGAGTGCGTTGTCTCACTGGTGTGGTGTCTCCACAGGCTGACTCCCCCATGTGGCCATGGAGCAACACTGCAGCCTTTTTGGACCCACTGACGCCCCCTGTAGGTAACACAAGATCCTGGTTGCTAGGGGTAACTGCAGACTTGCACTCCACATCTGGTCGGCTATACCTCATGCAGGATTCAGGCTGATGTGCTCTTCTTTCTGGTCTGACGACTTTCCCTAAGCGGTCATGACAGAAAACCTTACGTTTCTCTGGATTTTCAAAACCTAGGTCTTCAGGTGACACTTCTCCCATCCCGGAGCATTGCTGGCGGCCCATGATGCGATGGAACTCTCCTCTACGAAGAATTTCCTCTTTAAACTTGCGGTAGTCATCTTGGTCCCCATCCATCAAATGGTAAAACGACCGGAACTCCATCCGCAATAAGGTTTGTAGCAGTTTTGGCCACCGGTTCCTAGGCCATTTTCTCTTTACAGCAACTTTTTCAAATTTTACAAGGAAGTCTCCCACCTCCTCTGTAGGCAGCATGGGTTGCACATAGTCAGAGGCCAAGATCTCAGCCCCTTGCAGTGCACCCCACTCTTTGCAATTCCGCTTGAACCATTCATTCGCTGTCTCACAAATCACTGGCCCCTTTTGACTGGCCCTACAAGGTGGAGACATCTTCTCAGGCCATGCTGAGCTCACATCCTCTTTAACTTGATTAAACATGAACTTCTTGCTTTTTGACTGCCTCATCCTTGCAATCACATGCACACAGCAGCTTGTAACAGTTCTCAGCAGAAAAAGAAAAAAAAATCTGATGTTTGATTCTTCCTTCACAGGTACACAACCTGCATGCAACATAGTCCATCCAATAAATGTATACACAATGCTGTTCGCCTGGCTGCCACACACAGCTAGCAGTAGTTCCTGATGCAACTCACCATGGAGCAAGGACCCGGATTCCACCGTCTAGATGCCCGCATTCTCCACCACTTGTAATGTTCGGGGGACCAGGTAGATCGCAGGACACAGGCTTTGCTCACAACAAAGGGTTTATTAAACTTAAATCGCTTTACAGCAGCCAAAAACACAAAGCAAACATTTTTTTAGTCTCACCGACTTGCACAGTTCAGAATAGCTGTCTCTATCCAAACAGAGCTTGGTCTTGATGGCAGGTAGCTTCCCCTGCCAGGAGCCTTCCAAACAGGACACTGCTGTCCACTTCAGTTGCTGCAACCCAAACAAACACCATCCACCATGTGTTCTCCACTCCTCCACACACACCTACCACTTCCTGTCTTGCTTTTTAAAGACACTGCCTTAACAGGTGGGTTAATCAATTGTATTCCCTTAAAGAGAGCACAACCCAAACAGAGGGGAAATATAGCATCCTTCCAGGACCCAGCCACGGCGTCCATTACAATATATATATATATATATATATATATATATATATATATATATATATATATATATATATATATATATAAACAGTGCATTCAGTGCAGACTATATATACAGTGCAGGCAGTCTAGTATACAGTTGAGCTCATAAGTTTACATACCCTGGCAGGATTTATTATTTCTTGGCTATTTTTCAGAGAATATGAATGATAACTCAAAAACTTTTCTTTCACTCATGGTTAGTGTTTGGCTGAAGTCATTTATTATCAATCAACTGTGTTTACTCTTTTTAAAAATATAATGGAAACAGAAACTACCCAAATGACCCTGATCAAAAGTTTACATACCCCAGTTCTTAATGCATTGTATTGCCCCCTTTGACATCATTGACAGCTTGAAGTCTTTTGTGGTATTCCATCTTCTCAGATGGTAAAGCTGCCCATTCCTCTTGCCAAAAAGCTTCCAGTTCCTGTAAATTCTTGGGCTGTCTTGCAAGAACTGCACGATTGAGATCTCCCCAGAGTGGCTCAATAATATTGAGGTCAGGAGACTGAGATGGCCACTCCAGATCCTTCACTTTATTCTGCTGTAGCCAATGACAGGTTGACATGGTCTTGTGTTTTTGGATCATTGTCATGTTGGAATGTCCAAGTATGTCCCATGTGCAGCTTCTTGGCTGATGAATGGAAATGTTCTCCCAGTATTTTTTGATAACATACTGCATTAATCTTGCCAACAGTTTTGAGCAAATTTCCCATGCCTTTGTAGTTCACACATCCCCAAAACATCAGCGATCCACTTCTGTACCTTTCATCATAGAGCTTGTTGACTCCTCTCCAAATGTAGCGTTTATGGTTGTGGCTAAAAAGCAAAATTTTCGTCTCACTCCAAATGAGTCAGAAGGTTTGAGGCTTGTCACTGTGCTGTTGGGCATATTGTAAGCGAGATACTTTGTGGCATTTTCGTAGTAATGGCTTTCTTCTGGCGACTTGACCATGCAGCCCATCTTTCTTCAAGTGCCTCCTTATTGTGCATCTTCAAACAGCCACACCACATGTTTTCAGAGAGTCCTGTATTTCACTTGTACTTGTATTCACAAGTTATTTATGGGTTTTTCTTTGCATCCTGAACAATTTTCCTGGCAGTTGTGGCTGAAATTTTAGTTGGTCTACCTGACCATGGTTTGGTTTCAATAGAACCTCTAATTTTCGACTTCTTGATTAGAGTTTGAACCCTGCTGATTGGCATTCTCAATTCCTTGGATATCTTTTTATATCCCTTTCCTGTTTTATACAGTTCAACTACCTTTTTCAGATCCCTTGACAATTCTTTTGCTTCCCCCATAACTCAGAATCCAGAAACATCAGTGCAGCACCGGATGAAAGATGCAAAGGTCTGCAAGGAGTCCAGAAACACATTTGACCTTTTATACACATTTAATAGCCATTCAAACCCTTTTGCGTCAACTTGTGTGCATTTTATCAGACCAAAATCATCAGGGTATGTAAACTTTTGATCAGGGTCATTTGGGTAGTTTCTGTTGCCATTATGATTTAAAAAGATTAAACACAGTTGATTGATAATAAATGACTCCATCCAAACACTAACCATTGAGTGAAAGAAATGTTTTTGTGTTATCATTTATATTCTCTTAAAAATGACCAAGAAATAATAAATTCTGCCAGGGTATGTAAACTTATGAGCACAACGGTATATATATATACACATACATACATACACACAGTGAATTTAGTGTACCGTATATAATACAATGCAGTCAGAGTACAGTATATAATACAATGCAGTCGGTGTACAGTACATAAGTGCAGGCGGTGTGCAGTATATAATACAGTGCAGTCGGTGTACAGTATATAAGTGCAGGTAGTGTACAGTATATAATACAGTGCAGACAGTGTACGGTATATAATACAGTGCGGTCGGTTTTGTACAGTATATAATACAGTGCAATCAGTGTACAGTATATAAGTGCAGGCAGTGTACAGTATCTAATACAGTGCAGTCTGTGTACACTATATAATACAGTGCAGTCAGTGCACAGTATATAATACAGTGCAGTCGGTGTACAGTATATAAGTGCAGACAGTGTTCGGTACATAATACAGTGCGGCTGTTGTTGTACAGTATATAATACAGTGCAATCAGTGTACAGTATATAAATGCAGGCAGTGTACAGTATATAATACAGTGCAGTCGGTGTACAGTATATAAGTGTAGACAGTGTACGGTATATAATATAGTGCGGTCGGTGTTGTACAGTATATAATGCAGTACGATCAATGCAGTGCGTCAATGTACATCATATAATACAATGTAGTCTGTGTACAGTATATAATACAGTGCAGGTGGTGTACACAGTATATAATACAGTGTGTAATACAGTGTGTACAGTGTATAATACAGTGCAGTCAGTGTACAGTATATAATACAGTGCAGTCAGTGTATAGTATATAATACAGTGTAGTGTGGTGTGCAAAAAAAATCCCTGTCATGTCCGGAAGGCCACCAAAGAGAGGCAGATACTCACAGGCCACTAAAAGAGGGCAAGCAGCCTCTTTTTCTGCAGTGAAAAGTGGTGGACGTGGACATGGTGCATCCTCTCCAGGCGGGGCAGGCTTGTCCTTTTTTTCTGCTGCTGGCCATGTTATTGAGCCTCAACATGCAGAAGAGTTGGTGGGGTGGATAACAAAGCCTCATCCTCTGTCACCCAGGCTTATACTAGTTTTCCTTCCAACACTGCTGCCAAAGCGGACTATTCCACTGCCTCCTTGTCCACAGTTACTCCTTCCATAGCCCCACCATCATGCACAGAGGAGTCAGCAAAATTATTCGACCATACTGTCAGTTACATGCTGCTGGAGGATGTGCAGCAATTTGAAGGCTCTGATGTTGGTTCCCAGGTTGAGGAAGAGGGTAATAGGAGCCTAGAGAGAGAATGTGCTGTACCACAATAGCAGGTTCCAAAAGACATTTTTTTTTCATGTAAGATCATTCCAGCTCTCTACCGTCATGTGGAAGGCAATATTTTGGCCTTGATGTACAGGGCGGTCAGCAGCAAGGTTCATATTACAGCTGACACATGGTCCAACAGGCATGATCAGGGATGTAACTTTTATTTCACAGTGCACTGGGTAACTCTGCTGGCAGCTGGGAAGGATGCAGGCAGGGTTCAGTGTTGGAGCTTGTTCCGCCACCACGCCACCAAAAAGCTAGGGGTGGTTCTACCACATCTGTCTACTCCACTTCCTCCTCTTCTTCTTCCTCTATGGCCTCTTCTGCGGAATTGTCCACTGAACCAGCAGTGCTCCCTAAGGCCGCGTACACACGAGCGGACTTTTCGACATCCAAAGTCCGACGGACTGAGTCCGTCAGACTATCCGATCGTGTGTGGGCTGCAACGGACTTTAGCTTCGCTAAAGTCTGACGGACTTTAGAAATGAAGCATGCTTCAAATTTTCCCGACGGAACTCCGCCGGACCCGACCCCTTCGAAAAATCCGCTCGTGTGTATGCTACTCCGACGGACTAAAACCGACGCTAGGGCAGCTATTGGCTACTGGCTATGAACTTCCTTATTCGAATCCAGTCGTACGTCATCACGTTCGACTCCGTCGGAGTTTGGTGTGATGGTGTGTGTCCAAGTCTGTTCGGTCGAAAAGTCCGCCAGAACTCCGTCGGAACTCCGGCGGAACTCCTTTGGAGGTCTGTCGGAATTAAGTCCTCTCGTGTGTACGGGGCATAAGCGTTCAAGGGGCTACATAAGCAGTCAGGCTAAAAGATGCCATGTGGTGCTTCAGTTGGTCTGTCTAGGGGACAGAAGTCACAATGGGGCAGACTCAGTGGTTGACGCCACGGCATCTTGAGCCAGGAATGGTTGTATGCGACAATGGCACCAACCTTCTCTCTGCCTCCTGAAGGGACACTTGACACATGAATTTGGCGGCACAACGTTTCTTGGCCAGGTACCCAGGCTTATAATATGTTCTGAGGCAGGCCAGAAAAGTCTGTGGGCATTTCCGGCAGTCATACACTGCCAGTGCTTGGCTGTCTGACATTCAGCAGGAATTCAACCTGCCCACCAACCGCCTTATTAGTAACATGGCCACCAGGTGGAACTCAACATTGGCAACCCTGCAGTGGCTGCACACACAGCAGAGGGCCATCAATGGATACCTGTGTGAGTATGGCACCAGGACAGGCTCAAGGGAGCTTGGCTTCTTTTTGCCATGCCAGTAGCTACTGATAAAGTATGCATGCACTGTCCTGTCACCATTTGAGGAAGCCACAAGGATTGTGAGCAGCGATAATGCATGCATCAGTGACACTGTCCCTCTAGTCTTCATTCTGGAGCACACGCTTCGAGGAATCATGGACAGGGCACTTGAGGCAGAACAGCAGGAGAAAGATGAGGATTTACTTTCCTCTCAAGGCCCCCTTTGTGCAGATAGCATTCCTGTGGGCCACCAAACACACACAGGAAGAAGAGGAGGAGGATTGTGTCAGCATGGATGTAGTGAATAACATGCAGCAGTCTTCAAGGGATGGTTTTCAGTCCCCAGAAACCCAAGGTGTTATATGTGGCTGGGAGGAGGAAGTTCTGGACAATGTCATCCTGAGTGACCCAGAGGACTCAGAATCTCATGCCTCTGCAAACTTACGCTGCATGGATTCTCTGATTCGGCAAAGCCTGCGAAAGGACCCTAGAATTTGTGGTATCAAGGAGAGAGATCATTGCTGGCTGGCAACCCTCCTTGATCCACATTACAAGGATAAAGTTGCAGAGCTCATTCTGCCTTCATAGAGGAAGCAGAGGATGAAACATTTTCAGGACGCCTTGAAGAAAAGTTTGTGTAACACTTTTCCAAACCCTGGGAGGTTGCCATTTCCTGGTGCTGGACAACGTGCTTCTGAGGCTTAGTTCAGTCAGATGAAGAGCAGTGGAAAAGGTGGCCCGCTGACTGATGCCTTTAAAAAAATGATTTAGCCTCAGCACCCAGGGTCGATAGGTTCAAGCAATCATCAACAGCGTCTGCATTATATGGTGCAGGAATATCTAAGGCAAGAGCAGACTTGGAGACTTTTCCTACTGAGCATCCACTGGGTTACTGACCTAGAGGATAGATCACTGGCCTGTTCTGCATCCAGTGTGCCTTCTGAACACACATTTAGTGCTGCTGGAGGGTTTGTAACAGATCAAAGAGTGCACCTGTCCACAGACTCCGTTGATAGGCTCACATTTATAAAAATTAATCAGTCCTTGATCAGCAGCTAATAAGCCCCTAATGGTGATGTAACTGATTGAATTTGCTAAGGATCTGGGATCCCTTGAAGACTACCTATGCTGCCTATCCTATTCCAGAATCTTAATGATGCTAGCTTCCAACAATATTTTTCCGTTCCTGTGCCCAACAAGAGTAACTATGAGGGGTTACAGTGTTCTGGCACCACCAACACCCAAGGCCCAATTTTTCTGCAGCTGTTTGACTAGGGCATGTAATTAAAAAATGTTAACAATTTTTTAATAGCAGGGCCTGTTCCTGCGCCCAACAAGAGTAACTGTGAAGGGTTACAGTGTTCTACTGCAGTTCAGAGTATATAGTGCAGTCCGTATAGTATATATAATGCAGTTCAGAGTATATAGTGCAGTCAGTGTAGTATATATAATACAGTGCAGGGTATATAGTACAGTGCAGAATATATAACACAGTGCACTGAAGTGGTTAAGGGGAACCCTATGACAGAATTAAGAATAAAAATGTCATGGGTCCCCCACAAAATCCATACCAGGCCCTTTGGGTCTGTTATAGATTTTAAGGGGAACTCCATGCCAAAATTAAAAAAAGAAAAACAGAGTGGGGGTCCCCCCAAAATTCTTACCAGGCACTTTGGGTCTTCAATGTAACTCCATGCCAAAATTTTTACAAAAATTGGCGTGGCACCCCCCCCCCAAAATTCATACCACACCACTTGCCCTCAACATGATGCCTGGTATGGACTGGGGGGGGGGGGGGAACCCATGCCAATTTCTTCCTTGATTTTTCATCTATATTGCCAGGAGTCGGCAATACATTACAGCCGTGAACAAGTTTAAATTACATTTTTTCCTTTAGAAATGTAATTTTGCTGCCGCACTGTTCTACACATTGCACAGATGTGCCGCTTTACAGACGGACTAAGGGCACCCCCCCAGGAATGATATTTTAAGGAATATTTCATTTTTATTGTTTCACTTTAAGCATTATTAAAATCCCTGCTCCTGAAAAAATGGTTGTTTTATAAACTTTTTTGCCTGTTCGCATGTTCTGGTGCAAACCGAACCGGGGGGTGTTCGGCCCATTCCTGCTCATGGACCATAGCGCGCCAGGCTTTTCTGTCCTCTACTGCCTCTCGGAGCTTGCTTATTTTTATGTTTATTGTTTCGATCATGCTTTCTATCCATCTTGTTTTCTGTTGACCTCTTCTCCTTTTTCCTTCCATGTTTCCCAGCATCAGTGTCTTTTCCAATGATTCCTCTCTTCCCATTAGGTGGCCAAAGTATTTGAGTTTCAGCTTCAGGATCTGTCCTTCCAGTGAATATTCAGGGTTGATTTGATTCAGGATTGACTGGTTTGATCTTCCTACAGTCCAAGGGACTTTCAAGAGTCTTCTCCAATGCCATAGTTCAAATGCATCATTTCTTTGGCATTCAGTCTTTCTTATGGTCCAACTTTCACAGCCATAGGTTACTACTGGGATCACTATAGCTTTTGACTATACGGCACTTTTGTTGGTAGGGTGATGTCTCTGCTTTTTATAATGTTGTTTAGGTTTGCCATTGCTTTCCTCCCAAGAAGCAAGCATCTCTTAATTTCATGGCTACAGTCACCATCTGCCATATTTTTGGAGCCTAAGAAGATAAAATCTGTCACTGTTTCCATTTCTTCTCCTTCTATTTGCCAAGGAGTGATGGGACCAGTTTTCATGATCTTAGTTTTCTTAATGTTCAATTTCAGGCCAGCTTTTGCGCTCTCCTCTTTCACCTTCATTAAGAGACTCTTTAGTTCTTTAGTTCTTCTTCACTTTCTGCCATTACTGTGGAATCATCTACATATCTCAGGTTGTTGATATTTCTCCCTGTAATCTTAATTCTGGTTTGTGATTTGGCGATCCTGGAATTTCGCCTGATGTACTCTGTATATAAGTTAAATAATATACATTCTTGCTGCACTCCTTTCTAAATTTTGAACCAGTCAGTTGTTCCATGTCCTGTTCTAACTGTTGCCTCTTGACTTACATACAGGTTTTTCAGAATACAGGTGAGGTGGTCTGGTATTCCCATTTCTTTCAGTATTTGCCACATCTTGTTGTGATCCACACAATTGAAGGCTTTGCTGTAGTCAATAAAGCAGAAGTAGACATTCTTCTGGAACTCCCTTCCTTTTTCCATGATCCAGCGAATGTTGGCAATTTGATCTCTAGTTCCTTTGCCTCTTTGAAATCCAGCTTGTATTTGTGGTAGCTCTGGGTTAACATGCTACTGCAAGCCTAGCTTGTAGAAGTTTCAGCATAACCTTGCTAGTAGGGATGAGCTTCGAGTTCGAGTCGAACTCATGTTCTACTCGAACATTGCCTGTTCGCCTGTTCAGCGAACAGTGAACAATTTGGGCTGTTCGCAGCAAATTCGAAAAGCCGGAACACCCTATACAAGTCTATGGGAGAAATCTAAAGTGCTAATTTTAAAGGGTAATATGCAGGTTACTGTCCTAAAAAGTGTTTGGGGACCCGGGTCCTGCCCCAGGGGACATGGATCAATGCAAAAAAAAGTTTTAAAAACTGCAGTTTTTTTAGGAGCAGTGATTTTAATAATGATTAAAGTGAAACAATAAAAGTGTAATATTCCTTTAAATTTCGTAGCTGGGGGGTATCTATAGTATGCCTGTGAAGGGGCGCATGTTTCTGGTGCTTAGAACTGTCCCTGCACAAAGTGTCATTTGTGCAGGAAAAAAAGTCTTTTAAAATCACTTGCGGCTATTGTCGGGTCCCGTAATACAGAGAACACTCAATGAGTGTTCTCTGCATTAGCCGACAATTCATTCATTCATTGATAAAAAAAAAAAAAAAAAAAAGCGTGGGGGTTCCCCTAAATTCAATTACCAGGCCCTTCAGGTCTGACATGGATATTAAGGGGAACCCCGTGTCAAATTAAAAAAAAAATTGACGTGGGGGTCCCCCTAAATATCCATAACCAGACCCTTCAGGTCTGATATGGATATTAAGGGGAACCCCGCATCAAATAAAAAAAAAAATTGACGTGGGGGTCCCCCTAAAAATCCATATCAGACCCTTTATCCGAGCACGCAACCTGGCAGGCCGCAGGAAAAGAGGGGGGGACGAGAGAGCGGCCCCCCTCCCTCCTGAACCGTACCAGGCCACATACCCTCAACATTGGGAGGATGCTTTGGGGGTCTGTGACCCCTCAAAGCACCTTGTCCCCATGTTGATGAGGACAAGGGCCTCATCCTCACAACCCTGGCCGTTGGTTGTGAGGGTCTGCGGGCGGGGGGCTTATCAGAATCTGAAAGCCCCCTTTAACAAGGGGACCCCCAGATCCCGCCCCCCCCTGTTTGAAATGGTAAGGGGGTACAAAAGTACCCCTACCATTTCACAAAGAAAGTGTCAAAATGGTTAAATAAGACAAACATACTTTTGAAAAATTCCTTTATTAAAAAAAAAAAAAAAAAAAAAGATTCCAGCTAATCCACTCTTGCTATCCAGCGACAGGTCTCCGGGGTCCAGTGATGGATGATCATATCCAGCGACGGGGGATCTCTCAGTCCAGCGCTGTCCATACATCCTTCGTATCACGTCACTGGGGAACCCCTGGCTTCCCTCTCCAGCGTCAGAGGGGCGGGGTCAGGTGACGGGTGGCCCCGCCCTCCTAATATAAGAAACGTCAGCGCTGGGCTCTCTGCAGTGTCTCCGGAGTGGAGACAGAAGAAGGATGTATGGACAGCGCTGGACTGAGAGATCCCCCATCGCTGGATATGATCATCCATCGCTGGACCCCGGAGACCCGTCGCTGGATAGCAAGAGTGGATTAGCACCGCTGGAATCTTTTTTTTATTTTTTTTATTTTTAATAAAGGAATTTTTCAAAAGTGTGTTTGTCTTATTAGTGCTGTTAGCCCTTGTACACACGGTCGGAGATTCCGACAACCAAATCCGTCGGATTTTGTGTGTCGGATTTTTTCCGAAACTGTTGTATACACGCGGTCGGACGAAGTTGTCAGAAAATCCAATCGTTCAGAACGTGATGACGTTATTTCGTTACGACGGGACTACATTCAGGCTAGTAGCCAATAGCTTTGATGTAGGAATTTGATCTGAGCATGCGTGGCACTTTGTCCGATCAGAATTCTCTACACATGATCGGAGTATGTCCGATCGGAGCATTTTGTCGGAAAATATTTCCGGCAAGTTGGAAAATTTGGTCCGACGGATATTCCGACGGAAACAGTCCGATGCAGACCACACACAGTCGCAATATCCGACAAAACGCTCCGATCGGACACATTCCGTCTGAATCTCCGATCGTGTGTACAAGGGCTTAAAGTGCTGCACTCAATATGCCAACAGATTTGGAAAACTCAACAATGGCCACAGGACTGGAAGAGGTCAGTTTACATTCCAAAACCAAAGAATGTTCAGACTGCCGTACGATCATACTCATCTCACACGCTAGCAAGTAGGGATGAGCCGAACACCCCCCTGTTCGGTTCGCACCAGAACCTGCGAACAGACCTAAACTTCGTGTGAACTTTAGAACCCTATTAAAGTCTATGGGACTCGAACGTTCACAATCTAAAGTGCTCATTTTAAAGGGTAATATGCAGGTTACTGTCCTAAAAAGGCCAGGGTTGTGAGGATGAGGCCCTTGTCCTCATCAACATGGGGACAAGGTGCTTTGAGGGGTCACAGACCCCCAAAGCATCCTCCCAATGTTGAGGGTATGTGGCCTGGTACGGTTCAGGAGGGAGGGGGGCCGCTCTCTCGCCCCCCCCTCTTTTCCTGCAGCCTGCCAGGTTGCGTGCTCGGATAAAGGGTCTGATATGGATTATTAGGGGGACCCCCACGTCATTTTTTTTTAATTTGATGCGGGGTTCCCCTTAATATCCATATCAGACCTGAAGGGTCTGGTTATGGATATTTAGGGGGACCCCACGTCAATTTTTTTTTTAATTTGACACGGGGTTCCCCTTAATATCCATGTCAGACCTGAAGGGCCTGGTAATTGAATTTAGGGGAACCCCCACGCTTTTTTTAAAAAAATTTTTTATTTTTTTTTATCAATGAATGAATGAATTGTCGGCTAATGCAGAGAACACTCATTGAGTGTTCTCTGTATTACGGGACCCGACAATAGCCGCAAGTGATTTTAAAAGACTTTTTTTCCTGCACAAATGACACTTTGTGCAGGGACAGTTCTAAGCACCAGAAACATGCGCCCCTTCACAGGCATACTATAGATACCCCCAGCTACGAAATTTAAAGGAATATTACACTTTTATTGTTTCACTTTAATCATTATTAAAATCACTGCTCCTGAAAAAACGGCCGTTTTTAAAACTTTTTTTGCATTGATCCATGTCCCCTGGGGCAGGACCCGGGTCCCCAAACACTTTTTAGGACAGTAACCTGCATATTACCCTTTAAAATGAGCACTTTAGATTGTGAACGTTCGAGTCCCATAGACTTTAATAGGGTTCTAAAGTTCACACGAAGTTTAGGTCTGTTCGCAGGTTCTGGTGCGAACCGAACAGGGGGGTGTTCGGCTCATCCCTACTTGCTAGCGTGTGAGATGAGTATGATCGTACGGCAGTCTGAACATTCTTTGGTTTTGGAATGTAAACTGACCTCTTCCAGTCCTGTGGCCATTGTTGAGTTTTCCAAATCTGTTGGCATATTGAGTGCAGCACTTTAAGCCCTTGTACACACGATCGGAGATTCAGACGGAATGTGTCCGATCGGAGCGTTTTGTCGGATATTGCGACTGTGTGTGGTCTGCATCGGACTGTTTCCGTCGGAATATCCGTCGGACCAAATTTTCCAACTTGCCGGAAATATTTTCCGACAAAATGCTCCGATCGGACATACTCCGATCATGTGTAGAGAATTCTGATCGGACAAAGTGCCACGCATGCTCAGATCAAATTCCTACATCAAAGCTATTGGCTACTAGCCTGAATGTAGTCCCGTCGTAACGAAATAACGTCATCACGTTCTGAACGATTGGATTTTCTGACAACTTCGTCCGACCGCGTGTATACAACAGTTTCGGAAAAAATCCGTCGGACAAAATCCGACACACAAAATCCGACGGATTTGGTTGTCGGAATCTCCGACCGTGTGTACAAGGGCTAACAGCATTATCTTTTAGGATTTTAAAAACTCAGCTGGGATACCATCACTTCTGCTAAGCTTTGTTATTGGCGATGCTTTCTAAGGCCCACTTGACTTCACTCTCCAGGATATCTGGTTCAAGGTCAGTGATTGCATCATCGTGGTTACATGAGACATTCAGATCATTCTTGTATAGTTCTTCTTGCCATCTCTTCTTTATCTCTTCTTCTTCTGTCAGGTCCTTACCATTTTTGTCTATTATTGTGCCCATCTTTGCACAAAATTTTCCCTTGATATGTCCAATTTTCTTGAAACGCTCTCTTTCCTATTCTGTTTCCTCTAATTCTTTGCATTGATTGTTTAAAGTGGTTGTAAACCCTTACAAACTACTTTGACCTACAGGTAAGCCTAGATTAAGGCTTACCTGTAGGTCCAAGAAATATCTCCCAAACCTACACGGTTTAGGAGATATTTGCCGAAAGACAGGCACCGCTGTCTACGGCGCATGCACCGTAGACAGCGGTGCGCAGGTGCACTGAGCGCGCGGCAGTTAATGGCGATATGCCGCGAGTGGCGGCTCCCGTGCGTACGAGCGGGAGTGACGTCATCGAGGCTCCGACGAATGACAGCGCCGGAGCAGCGGGACCCCACTGAGAAGATGGATGCGCCGGACTACAGGGGACAGCGGTGACTTCCCTGGCTCCTGTGTCAGGTAAGTGACACATAATGGACTACTATGCGATGCATAGTAGTCCATTATGCTTTACCTTTGCAGGGAATCAAAGAGGAAGTAAACCCATCAGGGTTTACTTCCTCTTTAAGAAGGTCTTTTTGTCTCTTCTTGCCATCCTCTGGAAGCAAGAAGAGACATGATGATGGGTGCTGGTGTTCCTCCCTCCAGATCGAAACCAGGGGGGGGGGTGGGATATGTGGCAGAGCGAGTCTTTGTTCCTATGAAATTGGTAAGAGACACAGAGTTTGCATATCTGCGGACTGCAAGACTACAGAGTGTAGAGTTTAAATGGAGAAAACTGCTCTGTTAGATTTCTCCAGGTTTTGCTAGTTCCGGATGGGATTCTGTAGTTTGGAGATCCCTGAGAGTCATGGGTGGGATGGGATCTCCAACCCTGTGTCCGGGTCTTGAGGAGAGCAAGCCCGGCTGCACACAGCCAATATAACGAGGGGCTGGTCAGAGCAGAAGGTGGAGTTGGAGCAGTGGTTCCTGGTGAGTGTCTCTGTGTGCAGACAGAAGCTGTGTGCATTGAGGAGCTTGAAGCCTGTGTGCATTTAAGAAGCCTGAAGCTGTGTGCATCCAAGACTCTGGGCCTGGAAGAGCTGGTGGTTTTCAGGGACCAGTATCTGTAGCAGCAGTGCTGTTGAAGAGTAATCAAGTGGGCTTGTATTTTCAGTTGTGTCTGAATGACATTTAAACCCCGGCGTGGGATTCCTGAGTGGACTTTTTTTTTTCCGTGTTTATTATTTAATAAATGTGGGCTATCAGGCCCTTAACTATAAATGCCTGTCTGATGTGGACTCACTACATGAAAACGCATCAACCACTGAGCTGAACAATACCCCATGCCACAGTATTTATATATCTGGATATACAGTGCCTTGCAAAAGTATTCATCACCTATTACTTTTTACTTACCGTATTTATCGGTGTATAACACGCACCGGCGTATAACACGCACCCCAAGTTTAGGAGGGAAGTTTAAGGAAAAAAACTTACATTTAAATGTCCATCAATGCAGCCTTATTAGTGTCCATCTGAAGCCTTGTCAGTGTCATTTGTAGCCTTGTCCACTATTGCAGCCTTGTCCACCATTGCAGCCTTGTCCATCAATCAATGCAGCCTTGTCCCCTTGTCTGTGTCATTTTCAGCCTTGTCTGTTTTATTTTTAGCTTTTATTTTTAAAAATGGCGCAGCCGAGATGTCCTGTATATCTCGGAGGCGCTCGGTAGTTCTTGGCAGCCTTCGGCCATTCTCGTTGTCTTTAGGCTGCCTTCGGCCCTTCCCGTCGGTTTTCGGCCGCCTTCGGCCCTTCTTGGTGGCTTTCGGCTGCCAGGAAGGGCCGAAAGCCGCAGAGAAGGGGGGGGGGGGGGGTTTGTATATAACACGCACCTGCGACGATCTGAATTATATGTGATGGATCAGAACACAATAGTCTAAGTTGGTGAAGTGAAATTATAAAAATATATACATAAAACCTTTTTTCAGAAATTAAAAATTGATAATTGCCATGTGCGTGTGTATTCACCCCCTTTGTTATGAAGCCCATAAAAAGCTCTTGTGCAACCAATTACCTTCAGAAGTCACATAATTAGTGAAACAATGTCCACCTGTGTGCAATCTAAGTGTCACATAATCTGTCACACCTTTTTGAAAGGCTACAGAGGCTGCAACACCTAAGCAAGAGGCACCACTAACCAAACACTGCCATGAAGACCAAGGAACTTTCCAAACAAGTAAGGGACAATGTTGTTGAGAAGTACAAGTCAGGGTTAGGTTATAAAAAAATATCAAAATCTTTGATGATCCCTAGGAGCACCATCAAATCTATCATAACCAAATGAAAAGAACATGGCACAACAGCAAACCTGCAAAGAGTCAGCTGCACGCCAAAACTCAAGGACCAGGCAAGGAGGGCATTAAACAGAGAGGCAGCACAGAGACCTACGCTAACCCTGGAGAAGCTGCAGAGTTCCACAGCAGAGACTGGAGTATCTGTACATAGGACAACAATAAGCCGTAGGCTCCATAGAGTTAGGCTTTATGGCAGAGAAGAAAGCCACTACTTTTAGCAAAAAACAAAATGGCACATTTTGAGTTTGTGAAAAGGCATGTAGGAGACTCCCTTAATGTATGGAGGAAGGTGCTCTGGTCTGATGAGACTAAAATTTAATTTTTTGGCCATCAAAGAAAACGTATATGTCTGGTGCAAACCCAACACATCACATCACCCAAAGAACACCATCCTCACAGTGAAACACGGTGGTGGCAGCATCATGCTGTGGGGATGTTTTTCAGCAGTCAGGACTGGAAAACTGGTCAGAGTTGAGGAAAAGATGGATGGTGCCAAATACAGGGATATTCTTGAGCAAAACATGTACCACTCTGTGTGTGATTTGAGACTAGGATGGAGGTTCACCTTCCAGCAGGACAATGACCCAAACACACTGCTAAAGCAACACTTGAGTGGTTTAAGGGGAAACTTGTAAATGTGTTGGAATAGCCTAGTCAAAGCCCAGACCTCAATCCAATAGAAAATCTGTGGTCAGACTTAAAGATTGCTGTTCACGTGTGCAAACCAGGCAACTTGAAGGAGCTGGAGCATTTTGCAAGGAGGAATGGGAAAAAAATCCCAGTGGTAAGATGGGGCAAGCTCATAGAGACTTATCCAAAGCAACTTGGAGCTGTGATAACCACAAAAGGTGGCTCTACAAAGTATTGACTTTGGGGGGGGGGGGGGGGGGCGTGAATAGTTATGCACATTGATGTTTTCTGTTATTTTGTCCTATTTGTTGTTTGCTTCACAATAAATAAATAAAAAAATTCAAAGTTGTGGGCATGTTCTGTAAAATAAATGATGACACTTGCCTTATTGTCCCTTTTCAGTCTGGATGGATGGATACAACACCAAAATCAGCCTCCAGCACATCCTGGCTTGCAAAGCATATGCCTGGCCATGCTCTCCTTCACTTCCTGTAAGATATCCATATATATAGCCCTGAGGGGTTTCCTGACCCTTAAGCAAGGGCATGAAACAACCTCTTAACAGGAAGAATCTGTTTGTAATAAGAACGCTATGGCAGATACCAGGCATGAATGTAAACAACTTCACAGACAGTGTACAAAAGAACTCTTCCCTATATTACCATCACAAATCATACCAATTATAAGTTTGATCAGAATTTTTTTAGCCATCACAAGTCCTGGCTTCTGGAATAGTGATGGACGAACTTCCGACGGGACGTTTCGCGAACGCGAAACGCGAACGGACACAAACGTTCGCGAAAACGACCGTTCGCCGCGGGCTCCATTGACTTCAATGGGAGGCGAATTTCGCAAACCTTTAGGTCGAATTTGCGGCCACGGGGTAATTATTAGGGGGTAGCACGTAGTCCCACCACCTGGACAATAGCATAATACATGTATGAGGTGAATTTGGGATCGATAACTACAAGCATTTTTTTTTTATTTGGGAAATTGTTCTGACAATTCAGGACTATGGAGCTAATGAAGGCAATGGAGGAGAGGGAAGGTCAGGGACCAGGGTAGGCAAACAAGAGGGTGCAGGAGATACAGAGCACTGACAGCAGCACCGTAATACAGAGCACTGACATCAGCACCGTGACATACAGCGCTGACAGCAGCTCCGTGACATACAGCGCTGACAGCAGCTCCGTGACATACAGCGCTGACAGCAGCTCCGTGACATACAGCGCTGACAGCAGCTCCGTGACATACAGCGCTGACAGCAGCTCCGTGACATACAGCGCTGACAGCAGCACCGTGACATACAGCGCTGACAGCAGCTCCGTGACATACAGCGCTGACAGCAGCTCCGTGACATACAGCGCTGACAGCAGCTCCGTGACATACAGCGCTGACAGCAGCTCCGTGACATACAGCGCTGACAGCAGCTCCGTGACATACAGCGCTGACAGCAGCTCCGTGACATACAGCGCTGACAGCAGCTCCGTGACATACAGCGCTGACAGCAGCTCCGTGACATACAGCGCTGACAGCAGCTCCGTGACATACAGCGCTGACAGCAGCTCCGTGACATACAGCGCTGACAGCAGCACCGTAAGCAGCCCCAGGAGGAAGTCAGCACAGCACAGGGATGGTGTGATCCCCTCATAATAAGAACCCCCAGGAGGAAGTCAGCACAGCACAGGGATGGTGGGAGCCCCTCATAATAAGAACACCCAGGAGGAAGTCAGCACAGCACAGGGATGGTGGGAACCCCTCATAATAAGCAGCCCCAGTAGAAATATGACACCGCTCAACCTCTTCAAAGAGGAGGGTAGGGGCATATAGTACGGTGTGCTTTTTTGGGTCAGGGAAGTGAGCCAAATGAATTAAGAAGGTCTGTGTGCTTGATTCCAAAAATTGTTTATAGACATATACATGGTCTACTGATCACATGTGTTGAATTCCTCCGAGATCCATGCCTCATTCATTTTTAGAAATGTGAGGTAGTTAACACTGTGGTGAGCTAGGCGAGTACGCTTATCGGTCACAATCCCCCCTGCTGCGCTGAACGTCCTTTCGGACAGGACACTGGATGAGGGGCAAGCCAACAGTTCGATTGCAAATTGGGCAAGCTCTGGCCAGAGGTCAAGCCTGCCCACCCAGTAGTCTAGGGGTTCATCACTCCTCAGAGCGTCCACATCGGCCGTTAACCCAATGTAGTCGGACACCTGACGGTCTAGGCGTTCCCTGATGCTGGATCCGGATGACACCTGTCGATGGGTCGGCTGAAAGAATGACCTCATATCCGAAGTCACCAACACATCTTCAAACCGGCCTCTTCTTGCAGGCGCTGTTGGATTGGTACCCGCAAATCCTTCTCTGGGAGTGGGAATTGCTCCTCTGCCAGCGCACGCAAAAGCAGAATGCAGCATTTCTCGAAGCAAGGCCTGGAAGTGCTGCATTCTGACAGCCCTCTGCGACGGCGGTAACATTTCCGCCATTTTGTGTTTGTACCGGGGGTCTAAGTACGTTGCCACCCAGTACTGGTCCTTGACCCTCATGCTTTTTATACGGGGGTCCCTATTAAAACACTGGAGCATGAAGGCCCCCATTTGCACTAAAGTGGAAGCGGTGTGGTGGCCTGGCTCCTGCTCATCATCCAGGATAATGTCGTCCTCTTCATTCTCCTCTCCCCATCCTCGCACAACAGGGATCCCAGAAAGGTTTAAAGCATGCTCTTCTTGCTCCTGCTCATCCGCCCCGGCACCATCCTCCTCTGACTCCTCATCAGACTCCTGTTGTTGACTTGTCTCAGATAGAGTAGCCCCCCCTGGGAATTCATCCAGCATTGCGACTTCCTCATCTTCCCGCTCCTGCTCCTCCACAGCCTGATCAATGACACGACGCAATGCACGCTCCAGAAAGAAGGCATAAGGTACCATGTCACTGATGGCGCCATGGCTGCGACTGACCAGTTTGGTGATCTCCTCAAATGGCCGCAGAAGTCTGCATGTGTCGCGCATGAGCAGCCACTGGCGCGGTGAAAAAAAACCCAGCTCCCCAGAACCGTTTCTTTCGCAGAGTTCATACAGGTAGACGTTAACTGCACGTTTCTGCTGGAGCAGCCTATCAAGCATATAGAAGGTTGAGTTCCATCGCGTCGGGCAATCGCAAATAAGACGTCTGACCGGCAGATGGTGTCGCCGCTGAATGTCAGCAAGGCGAGCCATGGCCGTGTAAGATCTTCTGAAATGGGCCGAGATTTTCCTTGCCTGCCGCAAGATGTCCTGGACCCCAGGGTATTTGACAAGGAATCGCTGCACGACCAAGTTTAAGACGTGTGCCATGCACGGCACGTGCGTGATTTTGCCCTGTTTCAATGCGCTAAGCAGATTGGCACCGTTGTCACACACCACTTTACCAACTGTCAAATTGAGCGGTGTTAGCCACTCATCTGCCTGTGAACGCAAAGCTGAAAGGAGTGCCGGGCCAGTGTGGCTCTTTGCTTCCAGGCACAACAGACGCAGCACGGCATGGCAACGTCTCACCTGGCATGTGGAATAGGTTCTGGGGAGCTTGGGCGGTGCAGTGGAAGAGACGCTAGCAGCGGAAAAGGAGGAGGCAGCTGAGGAGGAGAGGGAGGAGGATGGAGTAGGAGGAGGAGAAGAAGAGTCAGGCCTGCATGCAATCCGTGGCGGTAAAACCAAATCTACACGGGTGCCACGGGTTACATGCTTGACGGCCGTCAGAAGGTTCACCCAGTGGGCAGTAAAACTGATATACCTTCCCTGCCCGTGTTTGCTAGACCACGTGTCTGTGGTCAGATGTATCTTGGCACCGACACTGTGTGCCAGAGATACATTCACTTGCCGCTGAACATGGCCATATAGCTCTGGGATGCCCTTCTCTGAGAAATACTTCCTTCCTGGGACCTTCCATTGTGGTGTTCCAATGGCCACAAATTTGCGAAAGGCCTCCGAGTCCACCAGTTTATATGGCAGTAGTTGGCGGGCTATGAGTTCTGACAAGCCAGCCGCCAACCGTTGGGCAAGAGGGTTATCCGGCGTCATCATTTTTTTACGCTCAAACATTAGGCCCACGGAAGCCTGCCTTTTTGCAGAAAAATGTGAGCTTGGCGTGATGGAAGGTGGAGTGGAGGACAATTGTGAGGAGAGAGGAGAAGGAGAAGTAGAAGACGAGGCTGGACGGTGAGAGCCTGCAGTGTGGCTTTGTGTGTTCCGTTGCTCCCACTGGGCTCGGTGATGGCTGCTCATGTGCCTTCTTAAGGCGGTCGTCCCTAGGTGAGTATTGGGCTTACCGCGACTAACGCGTTGACTGCAAAGATTGCAGATGGCAACGCTATTGTCAGCAGCGGACACGTTAAAAAAAGCCCACACTGCGGAGCCATGTGCCGGTGTCCTGGGAGCGCCAGATGTGACCGTACATGGTCGATGACTCGCTCCTGATACATTTGCAGTCTGCTTTGTCCCTGCTGTGCAATGTAAGTCATTGCTGCTTCTCCTCCCTATCTGCTGGTCCATATCTCCCTCTGAACTCCCCTCCTCTTCCTCTCTTGTGGGCACCCACGTGACATCACTAGACACGTCATCATCAACGTCACCTTCCCCACCGCTATAAGTAGAGTAGGCAGCAACACCGGGGACCAACCTCCTCCTTGGGCTGATCTGGGTACTGGCGTCAGACTGCTGAGTAGCGCTTGTTGCTACCTCCTCTTCCTGATCCAATACCAAGAGTGGCTGCGCATCAGAAATGTCCTCTTGATATGGATCGGAAAATAATTCCAGTGACTCAAGCGGAAGGTATGTGGTGGTGGTGGTGGTGGTCGTGTTGTTGGTGGTAGTGTCTTTGGGGGTGCACATAGCAGAGAGTGAAGAAGAGGGTGCAGATCGAGAGGATGAGGAGGGTGCAGAAGAGTAAGGCTGAGCGAGCCACTCAACCAAGTCTGGTGCATCCTTTAAAGTAATTGAACGCACCTTCTGCAACTTCCCACTTTGGCTCAAGCCTGTTGCTCCTGCCCTACCCCTACCACCCCTGCGGAAGGGCCTGCCTCTTCCTCTGCATGTCATTTTTTAAATGACCCTGTGACAAAACTCTTAGTCCCTATACCGCTGAAGGACTGCTGCAGTATAGGTGAGCGGTCAGCAGTGGTGCACGTCAACCCTATCTATTGTGGACCTATAGCGGTCCTTACAGAACAGCAGACTGTACCGCACTCAAGCCTATGTACCGTAGCACCCTATACCAAGTTACCAGTCCTTATAAGAACTTTTGTGGACCAAGCAGGTTGTGTATTAGTGTTTAGCAGACTGTACGTCAGTCCCTATACCGCTGAAGGACTGCTGCAGTATAGGGCAGCGGTCAGCAGTGGTGCACGTCAACCCTATCTATTGTGGACCGATAGCGGTCCTTACAGAACAGCAGACTGTACCGCACTCAAGCCTATGTACCGTAGCACCCTATACCAAGTTACCAGTCCTTATAAGAACTTTTGTGGACCAAGCAGGTTGTGTATTAGTGTTTAGCAGACTGTACGTCAGTCCCTATACCGCTGAAGGACTGCTGCAGTATAGGGCAGCGGTCAGCAGTGGTGCACGTCAACCCTATCTATTGTGGACCGATAGCGGTCCTTACAGAACAGCAGACTGTACCGCACTCAAGCCTATGTACCGTAGCACCCTATACCAAGTTACCAGTCCTTATAAGAACTTTTGTGGAACAAGCAGGTTGTGTGTTAGTGATTAGCAGACTGTACGTCAGTCCCTATACCAATGAAGGACTGCTGCAGTATAGGGCAGCGGTCAGCAGTAGTGCACGGCAACCCTATGTATTGTGGACCGATAGCGGTCCTTACAGAACAGCAGACTGTACTGCACTCAGGCCTATGTACCGTAGCACCCTATACCAAGTTACCAGTCCTTATAAGAACTTTTGTGGACCAAGCAGGTTGTGTGTTAGTGTTTAGCAGACTGTGCGTCAGTCCCTATACCGCTGAAGGACTGCTGCAGTATAGGGCAGCGGTCAGCAGTAGTGCACGGCAACCCTATGTATTGTGGACCGATAGCGGTCCTTACAGAACAGCAGACTGTAACGCACTCAGGCCTATGTACCGTAGCACCCTATACCAAGTTACCAGTCCTTATAAGAACTTTTGTGGACCAAGCAGGTTGTGTGTTAGTGATTAGCAGACTGTACGTCAGTCCCTATACCAATGAAGGACTGCTGCAGTATAGGGCAGCGGTCAGCAGTAGTGCACGGCAACCCTATGTATTGTGGACCGATAGCGGTCCTTACAGAACAGCAGACTGTAACGCACTCAGGCCTATGTACCGTAGCACCCTATACCAAGTTACCAGTCCTTATAAAAACTTTTGTGGACCAAGCAGGTTGTGTGTTAGTGTTTAGCAGACTGTGCGTCAGTCCCTATACCGCTGAAGGACTGCTGCAGTATAGGGCAGCGGTCAGCAGTGGTGCACGTCAACCCTATCTATTGTGGACCGATAGCGGTCCTTACAGAACAGCAGACTGTACCGCACTCAAGCCTATGTACCGTAGCACCCTATACCAAGTTACCAGTCCTTATAAGAACTTTTGTGGACCAAGCAGGTTGTGTATTAGTGTTTAGCAGACTGTACGTCAGTCCCTATACCGCTGAAGGACTGCTGCAGTATAGGGCAGCGGTCAGCAGTGGTGCACGTCAACCCTATCTATTGTGGACCGATAGCGGTCCTTACAGAACAGCAGACTGTACCGCACTCAAGCCTATGTACCGTAGCACCCTATACCAAGTTACCAGTCCTTATAAGAACTTTTGTGGAACAAGCAGGTTGTGTGTTAGTGATTAGCAGACTGTACGTCAGTCCCTATACCAATGAAGGACTGCTGCAGTATAGGGCAGCGGTCAGCAGTAGTGCACGGCAACCCTATGTATTGTGGACCGATAGCGGTCCTTACAGAACAGCAGACTGTAACGCACTCAGGCCTATGTACCGTAGCACCCTATACCAAGTTACCAGTCCTTATAAGAACTTTTGTGGACCAAGCAGGTTGTGTGTTAGTGATTAGCAGACTGTACGTCAGTCCCTATACCAATGAAGGACTGCTGCAGTATAGGGCAGCGGTCAGCAGTAGTGCACGGCAACCCTATGTATTGTGGACCGATAGCGGTCCTTACAGAACAGCAGACTGTACTGCACTCAGGCCTATGTACCGTAGCACCCTATACCAAGTTACCAGTCCTTATAAAAACTTTTGTGGACCAAGCAGGTTGTGTGTTAGTGTTTAGCAGACTGTGCGTCAGTCCCTATACCGCTGAAGGACTGCTGCAGTATAGGGCAGCGGTCAGCAGTAGTGCACGGCAACCCTATGTATTGTGGACCGATAGCGGTCCTTACAGAACAGCAGACTGTAACGCACTCAGGCCTATGTACCGTAGCACCCTATACCAAGTTACCAGTCCTTATAAGAACTTTTGTGGACCAAGCAGGTTGTGTGTTAGTGATTAGCAGACTGTACGTCAGTCCCTATACCAATGAAGGACTGCTGCAGTATAGGGCAGCGGTCAGCAGTAGTGCACGGCAACCCTATGTATTGTGGACCGATAGCGGTCCTTACAGAACAGCAGACTGTACCGCACCCAAGCCTATGTACCGTAGCACCCTAGACAGACCAAGTTACCAGTCCTGATAAAGAGCTTTGTGGAACAAGTGAGTTGTGAATGATTAGCAGACTGCAGCAGAAGGGCAGCAGTCAAGTATAATATTCTTTCTATATTTGGAAGAAAGAATATTATACGTGTACAAGCCTATTACCGTACCACTGATACCAGTCCTGAAAAGAACCTTTGTGGAACTAATAGTAACAGCAAGTCTTTAAAATTATCCTCACTGCCTGACACACTGCTTCCTGCCTGTCCCTATACAAATTGGCAAAAAAGAGTAGGCTGGAACGATTAGCTGGAACAGCTCTTTTGTGGACCTGATAGTAACAGCTAATGATGATGATGATGATGATGATGAAGAAAGACTAATCTGGCTGAGCTGTCCCTAAAATAGCAGCATACAGCGCTCTGTCCCTTTATCTAAACTGACAAAAGAAACTCAGGCTGCTGACCTAACACCTATACCAGTCCTGAAAAGAACTTTTGTGTACCAAATAGCTAGCGTTTTCTCTGTCCCTACTCCACACAGGATCCTTTCCCTACAGTGACAGAAGAAAGAATGTAAAATGGCCACCGGATCGGGTGTATTTATAGGTTAGGGGGAATGTCCAAGTGTCCATGAGCTGTCATGTCTCAATTGGTTGTCCTGTAACACATGATAAACGTGTCACGAAAGGTTAAAGTTCTTGTATACATTAAACACGTAAGTCCGCCGGGGCGAACGACGGAAAAAGGCGTTCGAACCCGCGGACGGCGAAAGTCGGAAATTCGCCGCGAAACGACCGCCGGGCGAACCGTTCGGCCATCACTATTCTGGAACAACATGCAAACAAATGACAACTTCCAGATGAGCAAAAGCTCTATTAGTTAAACAAAGATCCTTGTTTCCAGTCTAAGTATTTTACCCTGGAATCCTCCAGACAAGATGAAACAACATTCTGTGCTTGTAAAGATCAATAGCTGATAACTTTGAAAAATGTCATCTGATAAGAGATGAGAATTCTTGCCAAAATCCCTAACCCATAATAAAAAACAAGTTTGACCAAGCTTTGAGGTAAGCCACCCAGGTTACCGTATATAACTGAGATATCAGAACAGATTTGTTTTTCTGAATCATTGCAAAATGCTGCATAAGAATTTTTTATCAATTTTAATAAAATGTTGATACATTCATCAAATAATTTTGAAAGGAGTACTCTTTGGTTTTGGTTTATGATATGCCTTAAAGGATTCATCTGAAAGGTGATTTAAAGTTGAACTCTGGTCAGCTATATAAAAAATGTAATTAGTATCACCCTACCAGATATTCATAAATTACTGCTTGTTTGGAAGGTTGTAATGCAGGGGAATGCTTCTAACACAGCTATCTTCCTTGCTGCAACATCATCCTTGGAATGTGGTTGGACACTTCAACATCATCAGGTACAATGCAAGATCAGTGATGGCCACCGGTCCTCATTTGTACATAATGATGTAGGCAAGGAGCCAGCATAACCAGAGGAGTAGTAATGGCTTTATTTGCCCATCTGGGAAGGCAGCATGACCAAAAAAACAGAAATGGCTTTGTGGGACCATTTGCTCATTCTAGAAGGCAGAATGACCAGGAGAATAGAAATGGCTTTGCTGGACCATTTGTTCACCCTAGAAGGCAGCATGACCAGGAGAATTGAAATGGCTTTGTGGGACCCTTCGCCCATATTAAAAATCAACATGACCAGAAAAACAGAAATGGCTCTGCGGGACCATTTGTCCATCCTGGAAAGCAGCATGACCAGAAAAACAGAAATGACTTTGTGGGACCATTTGTTCATCCTGGAAGGTAGAATTACCAGGAGAATTAAAATGGCTTTGTGGAACCATTCGCCCATCTTAGAAGTCAACATTAAAGAGATAGTAAACCCTGATGAGTTTACTTCCTCTTTGATTCTCTGCAAAGGTAAAGCATAATGGACTACTATGCATCGCATAGTTTTGTGGGTCCATTCATCCCTCCTTGAAAGCAGCATGACCAGAACATTAGCAATGGCTTTGTAGAACCCTTTGTCCATTCTGGGGGGGCAGCATGGTCAGAAGAATAGAAATGTCTTTCTGGGACCATTCATCCATCTTGGAAGGCAGCATGACCAAGAGAACACAAATGACTTTGTGGAAGCATTTGTCTATCCTTTTCAACAAATAAGTTAAAGGGGTGTTCCAGCCTAAAAAAAAAAAAAAAAAAACTGCCTAGCAACAGGGGTTTTTGGTAAGTAAAAAAAAAAAAAATGTATTTAAGAATATTAATGCTATTTTTATTTTTAGGGTGGCCCTCCACTTTAAGTAGTCTACACTTCCTAGACTAAACAAGCAGTAATTAAAAAAAAATTGGGAAGGAGGGCACCCCGATTTCATTTAATCTTTATTATTGCTGGCTGGAATTCAGCTGTACGTTTAGGACCACTCTCTGTAACAAGGTGAGAGATGTTCCCACTTTTCACAGCCCCTTCCCATAAAACAGCAGGGCATTCCTCTTCTACTACCTGGACAAAAATAAACTGCCTTGATGAAATATATAGTCCACCATTGCTTACTGCTACTTCTGAAAATGTTAGCTGGCCATCATGCTAATCTGCTAATCCAATATCACCAGTCAATGACCCAGAAAAAAAATATGTGGTTCAGACGTTCTGATCTGAAGATTCTGCACTGTATTAATTCCAACTTCAGCTGCTTCTTGCTTGTTCTATGTCAGTAACTTGTAAAGTTGTAAAGTATTGGAACCAAAGGTAGTTAGGAAAATAGCATTTTCAGAAGGGGGTCAGCAATAGTAGCCTAGGTATTTCCTATTAAACTGTAGGCCTCTGTGAAGGTTCAGATATTATTTACAGTATGACCATTTTATGGTCCAAAGCTGCTTCTCCAGATTTCACCAGTATGTGGTGCTGCAAGAAAACAGAAATTATTGCTCTTTATTCTGGTAAAAAAAAAAAGAGATGAAGGAGTAATTCTTTTTTGTTGCTGCAGAGATAGATTTTCACACAAAGCAAGTATAATTTTTCAGTTACTCTGAAATTTTTCTTTAGAAGGCAAACTAATCAGTTTATCATGCAAAGTTTCCACATCTTATTGTAAGATATCTGAAGTAAAAACATTAATACACAGTATGCAGTATATTGATATATTATTCAGGTCCAGTTTCTTGATAGTGACAACAGCGGATGGTTGTTGCTGTGAGTGTAGCCACGGCCGCTTATAATCTTCATTTGATAGACATGTGACTAGGAGAGCAGTTGGGAGATAGCGACAGAGCATTGCCACCCTATAACAGGGGTCTCCAAACTTTCTAAGCTAAGGGCCAGTTTTATGTCTTTCAAACTTTAGGGGGCTGAACTGTGGCCAGCAGGAGTGGAAATCTTCTTGGCATCAGTGGGAGTAAACATCACCACTTTTGGTATTAGGGGGAGGAATAGTGCCCCATCGTTGGTATCATTGGGGGGAATAGTACCTCATTGTTGGTGTCAATGGGAGAAATGGTGCCCCATTGTGGAATGTGGATGTCAGTTGGCAGAATAGTGTCCCAAGGACCGGATACAGGCAAGCAAAGGGCAGCATCTGGAGACCAGTGCCCTATAACAACAAGTGCCTGAATAAGGACCTCCAATAGCAAGATTATTAGATATTCTTGTAAGTAGCATCTTTAATGACATTGAAAACGACCTCTTATTACACTGACATGTTAAATAGTATGTGAAATTTTAAAGATTCTTTTACATGTGCTTTATTATTATTAGTATTAATATTATTATACAGGGTTTATACAGCACCAACAGTTTGCACGGTGCTTTACAACATATTTTTAAAAGTCATGTTATACCCTTATTCATTGTTTAACATGTAACTTACCATCCTGATCCCTCCCTATGACAGCAGCCCACTGTCACAATATAAAAACAGTGTGGCTGTGGGGGGCTCTGCCCACACAGCTGCATCATTCATTCACAGAGTTCTCTGAATTAATGATCTACGAGTCCCGTCTGCCAGTGTGGCTTTTAATTCTCAATGAAGTGTGCGGGTGCTAGTGACTGCCCTTGTAGTTCATTGATTCTTCCAACTTTTCAGTAACTGCCCATATGGGAGGTACTGGCAGACAGCTGTACTGTGAGTCTGCAGGAGCCTGACTTTAAGGGTGCAATACTTTGCAGGCTCCTAAGGAAAAATAAATAAATGCCCATTTTCTACAAAAAAATTGCCATTTTTTTTGTCTTAAAGTGGAGCTCCAGGCTCCTTCAGAAAAAAAAACAACAAAAAAAAAAAACAGCAGCTAAAAATACTGTAGCTGCTGACTTTTAATATTAGGACATTTACCTGTCCACGAAACCAGCGGTGTCTTTAACCGAGCCGATCTTTCAATCGGCTCTCGGTTGCTGTCACCATCATATCAGGTGAGGGAAACCAGCAGTGAAGAGCCAGTTCCCTACTGCACATGCATGAGGCACGCTGCACTTTGTGAATGATCTCGGGGTGGGGGAAGGAGGAGGGGGCCGAAGTCAGCCGGAAGTGGGAATGTGTACCTGTCAAAACCAGGTAACCACTCCCCCACCCCGGAAGGTGCAAAATGTGGCAGCGGAGGAGGAGCAAATAAGCGGAGCTTCCCCTTTTGGGTGGAACTCCGCTTTAAAGGTGGTAGCATGAATGAAAAATAAGTGATTGCTCCCTCTGCTGACTAATCTGAGATCATTGTATGCAATACAAAAAAATAATATGGAAAAACAAGTATGTAAAAATATGAAAGACGATACCTTAGGCAAACTGTGCTCTATAAAAATGTATTAACTTTTCATTTAAAGCTAGACTTCATTCAGATATAAAAAGAACACAGAATTGTTCTCTGTAATTACTAATACATAGTTAAAGTGATACTAAAGGCTCAGTTTATTTAATTTAAAAGTAACAAACATGTTATACTTACCTGCTCTGTGCAGCAGTTTTGCACAAAGCATCCCAGATCCTCCTCTTCTGGGGTCCCTTGCGGGCTTTCCTGGTCCCTCCCTTCTGCCGAGTGCCCCCACAGCAAGCAAGCTTGCTATGAGGGCACCTGAGCCGAGCCCCCGCTCTGTGTGTTCATTCAGACACAGAGTCACGGTTTGACCTCATTCCCTCTCTCTCCTCATTGGCTCACTGACTTTGACACCAGCGAAAGCCAATGGCGCTGTGCGGCTGTCTCAGCCAATGTGCTGCACACGGAAGTTTTTTTTAAACTCAATACATAGAATGCGTTAAGATAAGAAAACCTTCTGACTTTACAATCCCTAACAGTATTTTTTAAAGCAAACATTGTAAGCACCTACATTTCACTCTTGCAATCCCTGTACAGCAGAGCCTAGAGAGGGAGAGGCAGCACAAGGAACCAAACGAATGTGCTGTAATGCAATGTGCATGCTGACAGGAGAAGAGAGCAGAATTACATAGAGATGGGATTTTCTGTGTGCTGCTTATTCTTTTGCTGTCGAGTCACAGGTTGGGAAGGGGAGGAGACCTGTAAGTTAAAGTGAAACTGCAGCAGAGAAAGATCAGGTCCACTCCAATACCAGGTCAGTGGGGGGCAGCTGTGTAAATCTCAATACTGCATGGAAAGCAATACAAATTATTTGGCAGGTAATACAGCTCTCATACATTTATTTCATATGTGTATTTAGCTGTCTGCCTGGGGATCAGATTTAAGCCACTACCTTTCTCCTCTCTACATGTAACTGAACATTTTTAAAATATGAATTTCTACCTTTGTAGGATTTAAAGTAATTTATTTAACATATTTGAATATGTTTCTTAAAAAAAAAAAATACAACAGGAATTCACTGCGTGCTAATGTACAGTTCACTTTTTGAATTAAAGTCCTGTTATAAATAATTAAAAACAATATTCTATTTCACATCAGAATAATATTTATTTGGAGATCTGAATGTTCACATATAGCGATTCCACACTCCCTCTACATATTTATTGTGTGAAGAAATTCCGTAGACCTCAAGGTAGAACAGATTCATCATCTGCGTATGGAGGATGTTCTGAAACACTGCCAAATGCGAGTGTCTGTAAATCCGTGTGTCTCAGCCTTGTGTCAGGCTCCCTTTCTGGCACAGCCTATTTCCATGAACTATTATATGACATACTTTGGGAAATGCCTGTTTACTTAACTACGTTTTATCAACTCACAAAGAAAAGTTCAGATAAAGAAAATAAGAATTTTTATTTTTATTTTTAAGTCCCCTGAATCTATTAGAGAATTGCGGCATACATAGCTCAGTGTATAAAAAATCCTGCTTTGGCAATTCACCTCTATAAACGTGCATTTCTGGCGTAAAGAATATAATACACTAATGTTACATACACACGACCAGCCTTTCCGGCAGAAAAGGTCCGACAGAATCATTCCATCGGGTATTACGATCATGTGTGGGCTTCGTCTGACTTTTTTCTTCAAAAATTCAGACGGACCTAGAAATAGAACATGTTTCAAATCTGTCCGACAAAATTAATTTCTATCGGGAAAACCATTCGTCTGTATGATGGTCCGACGGACCAAATACAATGCAAGGGCAGCTATTGGCTAGTGACTATTGAACTTCCTTTTCTAGTCCCGTCCTACGTCATCACGTTCAAAACGAACTTTGGTCCGTTCGTGTGTGGGAAGTCTGTTCGGTCGGAACTCCGTCATGAAGACCGTCGGCATTTCTGCCAGAAAGTCCAGTCATGTGTAAGCGGCATAAGGATCCAACTTCAACTGTCATTGAGGAGGCCAGCAGGGGCTTGGTTTACTTTGCCTGCTTCTTCCACAGTTTCCCCTGATACTTCTTGCTAACCTGCTGCTGTTGCCTTCTCTGCTGTGAGCTATCCTGGTTCCAGACTTCCTTGCTGAGTTGTGGTACATTAATATTTCCTCCATTTATGTCCTCAGGTAAACTGAGCATGTACGGGAACAGGGCCAAGAAAACCAATGCTGGTAGCATTTGGTGTGCTCCCTGTTTTGCCTTTCTCTCTTTAAAAGATCACCAAAATCTACACTTGTTAGTTCTAGTGTACAGTTGGCTTGTGGATTACATTTTTGTGAGCTGTCTTGGATTACCAAAGCTACCGACTTTGTTTATCATGATCTCTTTTAAATTTGCTTAGCCTAACGTTGCTATGGCTTCTTACCTTGACTTTGCTGATTGTGAAACCCCTTGTAAGGAACCCTGCCACAATCTCAAGCATGTTCTTTCTTCTAATGCCCCGTACACACGATAGGATTTTCCAACAACAAAACCGTGGATTTTTTTCTGAAGGATGTTGGCTCAAACTTGTCTTGCATACACATAGTCTCACAAATGTTGTTGGAAATTCCAAACGTCAAGAGCGCGGAGACGTACAACACATGTACGCCAAGCCAAGAAAAATGAAGTTCAATCATGCGTGGACTTTTGTGCGTCAAAATTGTGTACACACGCTCGGAATTTCCGATAACTTGTTTTCGGAAAATTTGAGACCCTGCTCTCTGAAATTCCGCCAACAAATGTTCGATGCCGCATACACACGGTCGGATTTTGCAACAACAAGCTCACATCCAACATTTGTTGTTGGAAAATCCTATCGTGTGTACAGGGCATGACTGTGGTAAGAATGTCCAGCCACTTTGACATCTGCTAATCCACAACTACTCCCCACATGGGGTATCTACTGAAGAAGTGCTTCTTATACAAAAATGTCTGCAATTATAAAGTCAGATGGCCATTTTGTGGGAGTCCTAATTGAAGGTAGTGCTCTTTCTGAGGATAACATAGATGGGTGTACGCAGTAAATAAGTGTTACGTCATTAGTTTGCTTTAGTGCATTTTTCATAAGATAATTTGTGGGGGTGGCTTGCTGATGCTTGAGCACAATTCATATAGATGTGTTCATAAGCATCCCACGAAACTAGAAGCTTCAAAGCAAAAATTCTTATGGAAAATTCTTATAAAAAAAACACTAACGAATACGTAAAACAAATGAAAGATCAGAAATAAAGACACGTATGTAGATCTACTTCCCGGGATGCTTATGAACACATCTATATGAATTTCATGATTATACACGCAAATATTTTTTTTTAGGATTTTCTATATTTGATATTCATTTATTATTTATATCTGTATGAATTGTTATCTATAATTCTCTCACAGGATTTAAGATTTATTTAGGTTTAAATTTCAGATTAGTGTAATATATTTATTTTTTATTTTTTATTTTTTTATGAGCGCAACCTTTTTTTGGATTATATATATATATATATATATATATATATATATATATATATATATATATATAAAACAGAATAAAATAGAATAGAAAATAAAGCAATAGAATAGAACAGAATAAAATAGAATAGAAAATAAGAGAATAGAAAATAAAATAAAAGAATAGAACAGAAATAAAAATAACGCAAGAGAATAGAAAAGAAATAGAATGGAATAGAAGAGAATAGAATATAAATTATATGAATAGAATAGAAAATAAAAGAATGCAATAGAAAAAATAGAATAAAGTTGTCTGTTTAGAAATTTGAATTTCAAAATTAGAATTTTGAAAAGAAGAGAATGTAAAGTAAAGGAATAGAAAAGAATAGTATAATATTAATGAGAAAAAATATAGCAGTCTTTCAAAATTTGAATTTTGAAGTTCAAATTTCAAATAAAATGAAAAGAATATAGCCAACTACATAAATTCTAATTTTGAATAGAAGCAGCTATCCTTCACAATAAACTTATTTGAGATTTTCGATTTAAATCTGATTTGAATACTTCAAATATATTGGAAAAATTACTATCTGGTCGAAAACGAATAGACAAAACTAAACTGAACTAAATTAATTTTCTTACGAATGCAAAAAAAAACTGAATTTGTAAATTAACAAACCGATCCAAAAAAATTAAATACATATTTTAATTCTACACATGTCTATATTAAACTGGCCCTTGGTTTGGAAAATTTGGGGACCCCTGCTTTAGATCGTAAGCTCTCATGAGCAGGGCCCTTCTTACTTTTTTGTTATTATAATTCAGGGTTTATATAGGGCCAACAGTTTACGCAATGCTTTACAATAAAATGGTGGGCAGTACAATTACAATTACAATACAGTTCAATACAGAAGGAATAGAAGGGCCCTGCTCATGGAGCTTGCAATCTAAAGGGAGGAGGAGGTAGTACAAAAGGTAATGGTTGCAGGGGATGACCTAAATGAGGGGACTCCAGTACAGTCATTAGGTGGAGATGGGGTAGGCTTCCCTGAATAAGTGAGTTTTCAAGGATCACCTAAAAGTGGATAAGGTAGGAGCTGACTGGACATACTAGTGCAGGGAGTTCCAGAGGATGGGAAAGGCTCTGGAGAAGTCGTGGAGACGAGCATGGAAGGAGGTAACAAGGGAGCTAGAGTGCAGGAGGTCCTGGGAGGAGCACAGAGGACAATTTGGGTGATATCTGCAGATGAAGTTGGTGATGTAGCTGAGGGCAATGTTGTGGATGGCTTTGTATGTTGTGGTTAGTATTTTATACGGTGGGGTTAGGGGAAGCCAGTGAAGGGATTGGCAGAGAGGACAGCAGTCACGGATCGGTTAGTAAGGTGTATTAGTCTGGCAGCAGCATTCATGATAAACTGAAGGGAGAATAGCCTGTGTAAAGGGAGGCCAGTAAGGAGTGAGTTGCAGTAGTCAAGGAGGGAAGCAACCAAGGAGAGAATACATTTTGTGGTGTCATTAGTTAGGAAGGGGCAATTTCGGGAAATGTTGCAGAAGTTAAGGTGGCAAGATTTAGCCAGCGATTGGATGTGGGGGCTGAAAGAGAAGTCAGAGTCTAGGATTACACCCAGCACCATGGCATGCGCGGAGGGACCAATAGTTGCGTTGATCTCAAGGGTAAAGTCATGGGGAGGGGATCAGGGAGGAGGAAATATTACAAGCTCAGTTTTAGAAAGATTGAGTTTGAGGTAGTGGTGGGACATCTATACTGATATGTCGCTCAGTAATACTGTGATGCGTGAGGAGATTGAGGCAATGGGTTGAGGAGTCAAGAGACAGATCTAGGTGTCATCAACATAGAGGTGGTATTGGAAGCCATGAGAGGTTATCAACTGGCCGAGGGAAGAGGTATAGAGAGTGAATAGGAGGGTCCCAAGGACAGAGCCTTGGGGTATCCCAACAGAAAGAGAAAGAGGAGCAGAGGAGGTGTTGTTGTATGTGACACTGAAAGTGTGCTGAGATGGGTAGGAGGAGAACCAGGTAAGAGCAGAATTGTATTTGTACTGTCTCCCTTAATTTTGTAAAGTGATGTGCAAACTGTTGACACTATATAAATCTGGAATTATAATACATTACTAACAGTAAGTATTTTCAGTTCCCATTTTCTGGCACCACTGCAGATTACACAGATAACCATGACAGTAGCTGTACCTGTCTGGGCTTTGAAGCATTCACAGGAGATCTCGCTGCCAGGTTTCTGGATATCTGCAAATCCAACGTACTATAGGTGAAGTTGGTGCACAAGCAAAGTAAAATATTTATGAGACGCCAAACTATGTGCTGGGGCAACACATTGTCAATGAGATCAGAACAATTCTAATGAAAGACTATTAGTGAATTTTATAAGACCGCGCCACCCCTTGACCTAGGTTCTATTAACTACTCCTCGATTAGCTGGTCATTTGATATGTGTAGCTCACATACAACTAAAAGCAACAAAGAAGTTCTCACCCACTTGTTGGGTTCATGCCAACCATCTGCAAGAAAGACAACAAGCAAATTACCTTTGACTTGATTTATCCAGAACCTTCATTTAGATGATGAAAAACATTCTATAAATATAACATTCATTTTGATTCATAATTACACCATCCCAAAAGTATTAAAGTCTCTCAGTAACCACAAGCCCTCAGCCACATCAGGCTTGGTCTCATTATCACAGCAGAGCTTCTTTGCTGGCAGCCTGCGAAAAGTGCTTGTAAAGGAAACGCAAGCTGAGTATACAAGCAATTCTACACTACCATTTGGCTATTTTTGACAGCAAGAAGATTAACCACAATTATTAAGGAAAAGCTGAAGTTACTGTAGTATTGGTGTCAGATTGCTACATCATTGGGGTTGGGCTACTGAGATGTTTCAAGTGGTTAGTTATTTGAAATATAAACATGCACAGCTTAATGTGGTTGTTTTAATTCCTTAAAATCATTTAGTTACCCGTTTGGACACATGATTAAACACATGCAAACCACGAGATTACAGTATTCGTAGTTTTTCATTAATAAGATTACCTTGTAAGTAAACTTTGACTAAAACTAAAGGAAGCTTTGTGAAATTATTAGGGGCATGGCTTCGATTGAAGTGAATACTACATACATTTATAGTCTCTCTACAGCCAAACATTGCTTTAGTTTTAGATAGATAAGGAAAGGGTTTGCTTGCTGTCTGTACCCCTATTTTGCCATGGAAAAACAAAATGAAGTGCAAAGGAGTTTCTCCAAAGTCAGAGGAAATCCCCTCTTAATCTGGGCATACACTGATAAAAATTGGGTTCTGAATTTGGTCAGTGTGTGGCTGTCCCTGTTCGACAGGAGTTGACTATTTAATAGACTTCTGTAGAAGGGATGAGTTGGAAAAGTGTTCTTGACTTTCTTTTACCTTCTGTCCTATATATCAGGGATCCTCAACCCCACAAGTCATGGACTACTTTGGTCCGCAGCTTTTTGATGACCGGGCAGTACAGTGGGAGGTGAGCGGCAACCACGATCTGCACAGGGCTACCACATACCATGGTCACTGCTCACCAACTGCTGTGCAGCCATGCCCATGTGTCTTCTCCTGGCTCCTCCGCCCGCCCAGCCAACAAAGCCATTCTATCAGCAGGGTAGGGGGTGGAAGGAGCTGCGGATTGGAATAGAGAGCTCCTCCTGCCCTCTGCCCTGCTTATAGGACGAGAAAGGTATGAGTTATAAGCAGGGGAGGCAGAGATTAGAATCAGGAGAGAAGAAAGGGGATGCAGACTGCAAGGGTACTGTGATGGAGGAGGCTGTGATTGCTAGGGGCATGCTAATATAAAGAGACTGCACTGTAATCATTACAGTGCCCTTTTACAGTGCAATCCTCTTTATATCACAGCACCCCCTTTACAGTGCAGTCTCCTTTACATCCCAGATCCCCCTTTACATTGTAGTGCCCCCTTTACAGAGCAGTCCCCTTTACATCACAGTGCCCCCATCTTTTTGTAATGTCATCAGGAGTTAAGGTGTCTCTTCCATGTCTTAGCAGCTGGTTTCCGGATGATGCTGCAGCAGATTGTTCACAGCCTCGAAGCCTCCTGGAAACTTTAATACAGACATCTCTGGAGGCTTTGGTTGGTAGGGGGATATTATTCTGGTCTAGGCCAAAATGGAAAAAGCACTGGCTGAAAAAGGATCCCCCACATTACATTGCTCAAAGGGGGGGGGGTGTAGCCAGAATAGCAGAAGCAAAAAAAGTGTACATTTGTCAATGGATACACACAGCTTGGCTTGGGATCAGGCCCAAACAAGTGCCTTCATACGGCTTGCTATGGGGGCACTTGGAGAAGTGGTGGGGCCTGAGGAGGTTTTAGGCCACTCTGTGTAATACTATTGCACAGAGCAGGTATAACGTGGTTGTTATTTTAATTTAAAACAATTTTATCTTCCTAAGCTAAGCTACTTCCACACTGGATCGGGGAGGGGGGCGTTAGCGGTGTTATATCAGCACTTTTTGGCTGCTAGCGGGACGCTTTTAACCCTTGCTAGCAGCCGAATAAAGGGTGCCCGTAATGCGCTGCTGCCAAAGCACTTTGCAAGTGCTTTGGCAGCGGTGCCCATTGATTTCAATGGCAGGGGTAGTGGAGAAGCGGTTTATACACTGCTCCGCCACCGCCTGAAAGATGCTGCTTGCAGGACTTTTTCTAATGTCCTGCAAGCGCACCGCCCCAGTGTGAAAGCACTCCGGCTCTCACACTGGGGCTGCAGGGAAGGCATTTTCACAGGCGCTATTTTTAGCCCAAAAGCGCCTGAAAAACGCCACAGTGTGAAAGGGGTCTTACAGTCACTTTAAACCTATTTTATTTAAAAATGTTTTGAATATTTTCTTGTCTTTGGCAGTTTGGCATTGTTGTTCTTGGCACTGGATAACCTTGTCGCAGCACTGCATGTAAGTATGAATCATTATTCAATTAAGCTTAAAAACTGAGTTTTGATTGGTTGCTTTGGTTAATGTTTACAACCAATATGGCATGGAAGAGGTGAGAACAGTTCTGCTTGTGAGTTATATTTATTCAGGCTAGATAAATTTAAGCTCTCTTTTCTTGATGCTGAAATCATTCACCACTCTGTGAACACGATACAAGTTATCATCACATACTGCAGTTAATGTTTATACTGAGATAGCAGCATAATTAATGACACAAGGGTCCTTTAAGGAACAGGAAGCAGGCTCCACTTTTATAGCTGTTCACAGCAGAAACAGCATTGGGCGCTAATAATGTAGATTTTTCATAGTTTTATTACAATCAAGTCATGTATTTCTACACATTTTTACCAAGTCATAGCAATTAAATATTTTTAGGAAACTATTATCTGTGTGATATAGTTTCAAGTATATTGTCTACATGTAAACTTTTGAGCTTCTTTAAAGGGATTGTATAGATAAAAAGCTTGAACGTTCTATCTTTCATCGCTATCAATAGCAATGTTATGCTTTTTTGATTTTGTTTGTATAAGGCCAGGGTCTCAAACTGGCGGCCCTCCAGCTGTTGCAAATCTACAAGTCCCATGAGGCATTGCAAGGCTGACCGTTGCAAGCATGACGCCCTCATGCAGCGGCATGATGGGACTTGTAGTTATGCAATAGCTGGAGGGCCACCAGTTTGAGACCACTGGTATAAGGCTTCTTCTGAATTATGCTGGTGTTCCAGCAGGACGGCAAATGGGCTTGACGCAGACCTAATGCAGATCATCTCCACAACCATGCTTTCTGACAAAGTCACCCCAAGGTGAAACATGTCAGGGCACATGGGAGAAGATTTACTAAAATTGGAGCACTCAGAATCTGGTGCAGCTGTGCACGGCAGCCAATCACCTTCTAACTTCAGCTTGTTCAACTAAGCTTTGACAATAAAACAATGTAGCACCTTACACGAGACAAAGATCTACTGTTAAACCCTCTACATGCCATAGAGATTCACAGTATTTCTAAACTAAAACTATTAATGTTGGGTAAACCAGGAAGTGCAGTATCCACATGCAGGAAGCATCAATTATGATCACAGGTTGGTAATTTTACTATTGGGCCTCATAAGATATATAAATGCGGTGACTATAGCAGGCTCACCCAGTCTCTTTAGACGAAACGTGTTGGGACGAGCCTTGCTGATGTCATTGCTTTACCCACAAACCTCAATTTTAAGCGCTTGACCCACTTTCTAAATGTGAGTGTTTCCAATTCTCTTTTAATACATTTTACGTTTATACGGATACACACTATGTGGAGTATTTTATTTTTTGGTCATGCTATTTTGAACACATGAGAAGATTTGGTCTGACAAGTTGGCTGCTTCTGAAGACTGCTTCTTGGTGACATTTCGTGACCAATTGGATTGCTTTAGAACTTGATCTGGAACCCAGACGTGGCGGTCCCATATTTTGGTGGTTGCACCATAAGTCTTGTTCACTCACTGAGCATATGCCCATTTGAATCCTCTCACTCCGGTAAGACACCTCACCAACCGATGGTTGTTGTTTTGTCTGTGTCCTCACCTCAACATTGATGTCCCTTGGAATCCCACTAGTTACACAATTTTTTTTCACCATTTATTTAAAGACTGCTATGTGTATGTTTAAAAAAAAACTTTTGTATTATGGCACATGGACTTTAGTTTGGGTTTGAAATTCACATTTCATTTTCATTATTATTTGTTTTTGTGGTCATTGCACAGTGTACATTAGTTTGTATACATATGTATTTCAATGTTTTGAGCGCTGCACATAATTTCACTTTTTTATTAATGTTGGGTAACATCAATCCATTTATACTTGTTGTGGAAGACTTTAGAAGGGACGTGGATTTATGCCTGCACCTTTTTTGCAGTTCCTAGGCTAACAGCTATCCTGAGTCCTTTGGATTGCCAGCACAGGATTGAAAATATCATGTTCATTAGAATTAGAATTTAATATTGTGTAGCTACATGTGTGTTTGCAGAATCTGACTCCGCTCTCATTGATGTTTTTCACAGTGATCTGTGGCTGCTTGTGCAGTCTTATGTCAGCCAAGGATGGCCACAGACAGGCAGATGTCAAAGGGGAGGGGAGATTTAGCAACATCACATGACTCCTTTGCATCTGGGATCTTCCACGCTCTTCCCAGATGTAGTGTAATAATAGTGATAGGAGCACAAAGCTTTCTTCATATGAAAGGGAATGATTGTAAATCACAAGATGTTCTAACATTTTGTTTAATTTATGTATATACAGTAGTACTAGGTTTACAACACCCAAAATAACTTTCAATCTCTGGGCAGCACAATGGCATAGTAGTTAGCACGTCTGCCTTGTAGTGCTAGGGTCATTGGCTTGACCAATCACGACACTACCTGCATAGTGTTTGCTTGTTCTCCCTGTGTTTGTATGGGTTACCTCTTGCACTCCCAAGACATGCTGGTAGGTTAATTGGCTCCTGTCTAAACTGACACTAGTATATACACTATATTGCCAAAACTATTGTGACGCCTGCCTTTACCTGCACATGAAACCTAATGGCATCCCAGTCTTAATCCTTAGAGTTCAATATTGAGTTGGCCCATTCTTTGCAGCTATAACAGCTTCAACTCTTCTGGTAAGGCTGTCCACAAGGTTTAGAAGTGTGTCTATGGGAATGTTTGACCATTCATCCAGAAGCGCATTTGTGAGGTCAAGCACTGATGTTGGGAAAGAAGGCCTGGCTCGGAGTCTCCACTCTAAATCCTTCCAATGGTGTTCAATTGGGTTGATGTGCAGGCCAGTCAAGGTCCTCCACCCAAAACTCGCATACATTGATACAGTGGACAGAGACACACATGGTCTGGAAGTGTGTTATTTGCAGGTTTAACAGGTCAAAAATAGAAGAAAAAAGTAAAAAAAAAAAGAAAATGAGCACAGCCAACTCATCTCAGTTTTGACTATACTGTTGAATTTTCCCTTCCTTGCAGCTATAAAGGCTTCCACAAAATTTGGAAAACGTTCTACAAGATTTTGGTATGTGTCTGCGGGGATTTGTGTTTATTATTTATTTGTAAGTACATTTACTGTTGTTGCTTGAGAAGACGTGGAACAAGAGGTGTTCAGTGGGGCTTCGAGCAGGACTCTGTGCAGGCCACTTGAGTTCCTCCTCACCAAACTCATCAAACCATCTGTTTATAGACCTGGCTTTGTTGACAGGTTGGCAAACACGCAGATAAACGCCTTCCCTAAGCACATAATTGGAAGCACGTATTGTCTAAAATATGTGTGTATGCTGTAGCATAAACCAAACTTTTAACTGGAAATGCCCAAACTCTGTCATGTGGGGTGCCCATAAATGTTTGTATATAGAGTGCATTGTACAAACTAAGCATAGTTACAATAATGTTTTTAAAACAACCCCTAGACGTCAGATGCATGCATATATGCGGCGGGTGGGCCTTTAATGTCGAGGGGCTACATATGCTAGCTTGTTAAGATAACTTGACGTACTGAGAGAGCGCTCCCAGCACAGTAGCCAGTGGGTAACGGGAAGCTCTCGGTGCATACTAGCGATCAGGAGCTTTCCGATCATGTGACTGCTGTGACAGCCAATCACATCGGTCACGTGATCAAAAATTCCTGCCTCCAGACATCTGAAACCCCTTAAAGGGCTGGGAGGCGCCACCGCCAAGGGGTTAACATATACTGTTAAGTTTATTTACACCAATATTATCTTTTTTTTTTTTTACGTGTTTATCTAAAAAAAAAATTGAAAAGACTATGAGGTCTTCTGAACAACTACTGGAGTCACAGTAGGGGCCATACCTCCACCTGGTGCTATAGATCCATTGCGGTGTAGGATTATCCTTGGAAAAAAGAATTCCAGAAGTATGACAGAAATCAGACAATCTACCATTGAAAGCGAAAAATCTGTATTTGAAAAAAGATCCTACAGGTGGAACAGACCAGCTGGCTTTAAAACCTAAAATATGTATCCAGTGATTAGTCATCTGTAAATTAGGCTGTTCAACCTCAGAAATTTTACAGCTGAATTCACTCATCTTTATACATGTTTCTAAATGAGTGGAAACTGTTATACTCCTTTCTGTACAAAAAAGAACTGTTTATCCCTTCTAACATATACAAGGGCAGGTGGTGAGATTTCCTGCAACGAAAATACCACCTCACTATTTACATTACCTTAATGTACGAGATAAAATATATAGCTAAACACAAATAATATATCACAATTGCACTTATTTTACCTTTTGTGGCTTTTTCGTGCCTTGGATTATGTCTTGGGTCTGGAAATAATGCCATTGAATAGATAACATTAAAGCAAGCCAGGTTCCTCTAGCTAGCCGTGTCAAAAGGCCACTCGGTGATATTTCACAAGTTGGTTTTAGCTCAAAGGAACTGCTGCAAAGGATATTTGGGTGACTCCCAACAGCCTGTGATATGCCCAAATATTGGCTCATCGGCAATTGGGGCCCTGTGAAAATCTGGAAGAAAGTATGTTGATTTTAGAGAATATAACTCTGTTAGTAGGATATGACTTTAGTTTGAAGAACTCCAACCTGCATGGGGCCACCTTTGCATAATAATCTACTGTACTGTTATAAGTAAATATTGAAAAATTTTAAGATTCTCAATCCTATTTGCTAAAAATTAAAAGTATTAAAAATGTTAGGCCTGGGACATAACGCTCCTCTCCATACATTAAAAAAATATTCCCCACCTTCGACTCCTAGCTAATCACAGCTTATTAACAAAACACCCCTCTAAGCTAAAGCATCAAAATACTTGCCTAAAATTGAAGTCGGGTGACGGGCTGGGTCAGATTCTTCATTCTTCTCCTCTTCAGAGTGCTAAAGTGTTTTTTTTCAGTGCCCACATCTTTTCCCAGCGATTGGCTGTTTAAGGCCCCTTTAGACTGGAGCCATGACATAATAAAAGCGGTAATGAGAAGAGAGCAGCAATATTTTCCTGGTCCCAGAGGATTCAGGATTTAGGTAAATACTTTCAGGGATTAGAGAATTTTTTACATTTATTATCTAGGTGCAGGGAGTGGGTTGGGTGGGAAATGAGATGGCTGTTTTTTCTTTAACTATAAATCACATTCCACCATCAGTTAAAGGGGTTGTAAACCCTTGTGTTTTTTCACCTTAATGTATCCCCCCAGTTTTACTCACCTGAGTCCCGTAATTCCCACCCCGGACATGCGCTCTTCCCCTCTGACCGTTGCCTCGGCTCTTGATTGGATAGATTGATAGCAGTGCAGCCATTGGCTCCCGCTGCTGTCAATCAAATGCAATGATGCGGGCTCCAGGGGGCGGGCCGAGTCCAGCATTCTGCTTCTATGGATGCAAATGCTGGACTTGGGAGTGCACCCGCAAGGTAACCCCCCAGGAGAGCGCTTCTCCTAGGGGGTTATATGATGCTGGGAGGAGTTACCAGTGTCGCTGGGGGACCCCAGAAGTTGAGAATCAGGGCCACTCTGTGCAAAACAAACTGCACAGTTTAGGTAAGTATGACATGTTTGTTATTAAAAAACAAAACAAAAAAAAACCTAAGCTTTACAATCACTTTAACTAAAGACGCTGATTTTCCCGTCTCTGTTTGGCTGCTCAAGTTTTAGTCAGACAGAGAGAGTTTGAAAGAAAACTGGTCCTGCTGTGCTGCTGACTCTTTAGAAAGCCCAGAATGCTTTATGAGCTCAGTGCCATGAGTGTACCCTATATTAACCACTTTCAGACCGGACCAATTTGCTGGTCAAAGACCAGACCACTTTTTGCAATTCGGCACTGCGTCGCTTTAACTGACAATTGCGCGGTCGTGCGACGTGGCTCGCAAACAAAATTGACGTCCTTTTTTTCCCACAAATAGAGCTTTCTTTTGGTGGTATTTGATCACCCCTGCGGTTTTTATTTTTTGCGCTATAAACAAAAATAGAGCGACAATTTTGAAAAAAACTCATTATTTTTTACTTTTTGTTATAATAAATATCCCCCAAAAATATATAAAAAAAAATTTTTTCCCTCAGTTTAGGCCGATACGTATTCTTCTACATATTTTTGGTAAAAAAAAATCGCAATAAGCGATTATTGATTGGTTTGCGCAAAAGTTATAGCGTTTACAAAGGGATAGTTTTATAGCATTTTTATTAATAATTTTTTATTATTTTTTTTTTACTAGTAATGGTGGCGATCAGCGATTTTTATTGTGACTGCGACATTGTGGGGGACCCATCGGACATTTTTGACACATTTTTGGGACCATTGTCATTTATACAGTAATCACTGCTATATAAATGCAGTGATTCCTGTGTAAATGACACTGGCAGTGAAGGGGTTAACCAGTGGGTGGCAGTGTAGGGGTTAAGTGTTCCTAGGGGTGTGTTACTAACTGTGGGGGGGTTGGGCTTTCATTTAGTGAACACTGATCTCTGCTCCAATCACATGGAGCAGAGATCAGCGTCACTAGTTGCTAGGCAGAATGGAGAAATGTTGTTTACAACGGCACTTCTCCATTCGGCCGCTCCGTGAGACGATCGCGGGGATGCCTGCGGCGATCGAGTCCGCAGGTCCCGCGACCGGACTCACGGGGGTCCCGACCAGCGCGGGAGCGTGCCGCCGGCGGCGCGCTCCCGATGGCAGGGCGTCAAATTTAAAGGGACGTACATGTACGCCCATTTGCCTGCCCGTGCCATTCTGTCGACGTACATCGTCGTGCGCTGGTCGGCAAGTGGTTAAAGCGTTATTAAAATGCAAAACCAAAAATGTATTATATTGCAGATTACCAATCATTAAATATGGTGGCTGTAATAGTTTTCTTTTCTTTGGCCTTTTCCCTCTGTTTTTACCTGGTGATCTGACCAATAGCACACCTCCTGTATTAGTGAGACACAACTCTGGAGGTATAAGAAAAGAATGCACAGCAGATGGCAGTACTGTCAATCTTGGGAAGAGTGTTAAATGTATTAGCAGATTTAAAAGAGAAGTACAGCCAAAGCTCTTTTGGCTATACTTCTCCTATGGGGTACAGCAGGGATGACCCGTCCATTGTGGGCTCATGGACACAACCCCCATCCTTGCTTCGCACCCTCCCTATAAATGTGCCCAACCCCTTTCTGAATGCCTGGCGCATGAATTCCTGTGGTAGGGATGGGCGGGGGTGTGTTTTTTGAAGCACTGATAAGAGGCAGAGGCTCTAATAGGCTTCAAAACAGGGTGGGCTCAGGGCTAGCGCATTGCGTCCAGAGCCCACCCAGGTATGTTGTAACAGCAAATGAATATTCACTGTTGCAACACTGATCCTCCTCCTGGCCAATCAGGAAGTGGATCTGATACCCATCACCCAACTGTCTGAAAGGACAGGCGATCCTATTGGACACCTAGGATAAGAAGGAAGGAGCTGCAAGAAGACACAGGAGCCTGCCCGTTGTCCATAAAAGCCCACTGCCGCCGGAGCCTGCAACATGCTGCTGCCACTGGAGCTGCCCTCTGAAGCCTGCTGCTGCATGCCAGAGCCCAATACCCGCCCACCGGGGCCTGCTTGGGTGGGGGGGTGCTGACTGAGATGCCAATGATCAACAAGGGGGGTTGTTTGCTGCCCCCCCCAAAAAAAATCACCGTCCGCCACTGGATCACAGGAGTGCAATTTGCCCTGCTGTGACCTGTTTTCAGCTGACAGCGAGCTAAAACCTGCTGTCAGCAGATATCAGACTGCCGGTCCAGGCTCAGGAAAGATCCCATTAGGAGACTGAGCCAACCTCTCCCATCCCTCCAGAAAACAATGTTCCAGTGAGTGCTGGGGGGGCAGAGCAGAGAGTCGGGGACTGACAGTCACCAGATCTCTGCTCACTGAAGACTGAGAACCAAGCGATCAGTGGTCTTTGATTGCTCAGTCAGGGGACAGATCAGATCAATGCTGCATCCACCTAGGTGAGCATAATTTTTTTGTTAATTCCTATACTTCTCTTTTAAGCAGAATATATCAGTTTACATGGATGAGACAAACCATGTAACACTGGCAAGGGTGAAAAAAAATGATTAGCTTTTATTTATTCATGCACAACTTTTATCCCAAAAGGAAACAAAAAATGTTTGCTGCAACTGATTCTAAAGTGTGAGCTGGAACTTGGCTTCAATTTGTTAATGTAATTAATCTTGTGAAAAACAACAGACTTGCTGGCTAGATCCCCAGATAAAAAATAATAAGAAAAGGAAGTTAATACAGCCATTACATCTAAGAATTGGTAAGCATGAAATATATTACATGTTTGTTTTTGGGTTTAATAGTAAAACAAGAGATATAAAACTGTTGAAAATTATAGTTTGCAGAGTCAAACAAATGTGCACTGCTTCAATCCTCCAATTGCTACCCTCATGTGCTAGATTCAGATGCTTTCTTGGAGTTTTCCACTCCTTAACACATAGCTTGGTGTGATCCCGGGGTCTCTAAACTGCAGCTCTTTGCTAGCATTTATTGGGCCCTTGGGGCATTATTCCTCCCAATGATATAGGGCACTATTCCTCCCACTGACGGCAATGACGAGGCACTATTCCTCCCATTGACACCAATGAGGGGGCACTACTCCTTGTCCTAATGACTACCAACCATGATGTCATGTTTATTCTCACTGATGCTGGGCCTGGGACATTTTCTACCCTCACTGGCCACAATCCAGCCCCCCCTCCCAAAAAAAAATTGAAGGACAGTAATCTGGCCCTTTGAAAAGTTTGGAGACCCCTGGTATTAAAAGAAAAGCCGCACACTTCAGCACAATATCCCACCCCTATGAATCACCTCTCTAACATGTTTAACCCAATAGGCTTAATTGTGCAGTATTTAAGACCTTCTGGTGAAACATTTTAAAGGGGTGGTCCTGGGAGCAGAACTTTTTGTTGAAGCTTGATTAAAGTTTTGCTTGTGCATGCATCATTAGTGTGCGGTTTTTCTTTAGGATTATACAGGGCTTAAAAAAATACATTTAATAAATGGAGACAAATGGAAGAAGCAAACTAAAGAAGATGGACATGCTCTACTCAATATACAGGTGCACCATTAACAAAACACAAACAGTTCTAATTTAATTTAAATTCACTCTGTATACAAAGTTTACTTGACAAAATATTATTTTTTTACATGATTCTCCTGCTGGCTGAACTCCTACACTCATGTGAAAAATAAGTACACCTCATATCAGTTGTTGACTTTATCAATGTATTTAAACAAGCAAACATTATATCTTTTTTCAAACATGGTGTTATTCACTCTCATAATCTGAATTAATGAAAATGCAGATTTGTCAAGTGGAAAAAATTAGTACACTTCTACATTTAATAGTAAAATCAGGTGTTTCAAATTATGTGCAAATAATTATATAGATAGTACATTGCGGTTTGCAAGTGGTTTACCAGGATTATGGCTGAAGATATCAACCATAACCCCCGTACCGTTTTTCCAGCAGGCGGCCGGCTTTCTTATGAAACCCGTCTGATCGGCTCCAGGGCCGTCTTTAACCACCTCAATACAATGCACTTATACCCCCTTCCTGACCAGACCAATTTTCAGCTTTCAGCGCTCTCACAGTTTGAATGACAATTACTCAGTCATCCAACACTGTATCCATATGAAACTTGCGTCCTTTTTTCCACACAAATAGAGCTTTCTTTTAGTGGTATTTAATCACTAGTGGGTTTTTTATTTTTTGTGCTATTAATAAAATAAAACGTAAATTTTGTGAAAAAAATGCCTTTTTCTTTGTTTCAGTCATAAATTTTTGCTAATTAGTAATTTTTCTTCATAAATTTTGGCCAAAATTTATACTGCTACATATCTTTGGTAAAAATAACCCACATTAGTATATATTATTTGGTCTTTGTGAAAGTTATAGAGTCTACAAACTATGGTGCCAATCACTGAAAATTGATCACTTCTGATCAGGCCTTCAGTACATCAGGTGTATCTCATTTCTTGAGACACTAACAAGTCAGGAAAGTACAAATACCCCCCAAATGACCCCTTTTTACAAAGTAGACATTCCAAGGTATTAAGTAAGTAGCATGGTGAGTTTTTTTAAGTTGTAATTTTTTCCCACAATTCTTTGCAAAATGAAGATTTTTTTTATTATTATTATTTTTTTTTTACAAAATTGTCATATTATCAGGTTTTTTCTCACACACAGCATATGCATACAACAAATTACACCCCAAAATACATTCTGCTACTCTTCCCGAGTACGGCGATACCACATGTGTGAGACTTTTACACAGTCTAGCCACATACAGAGCACCAACATTGATGTAGTACCTTCAGACGTTCTACGAGCAAAAATTACGCATCTCATTTCTCAACCACCTATTACACTTTTGAAGGCCGTGGAGTACCAGGACAATGGAATTTCCCATAAAATGACCCCATTTTGGAAAGCAAACACCCCAACGTATAATCTGTGAGGCATAATGAGTCTTTTGAATGGTTCATTTTTTTCCAGAAGTTTTTGGAATATGTGGAAAAAAATTTAAACGCATTTTTTTTTACACAAAATTGTCAATTTATAAGATATTTATAACACATAGCATGTATATAGCAAAAATGACACCCCAAAATACATTCTGCTACTCCTCCCGAGTATGGCGATACCACATGTGTAGGTCTTTTACACAGCCTGACCACATAGAGAGGCCGAACATTGAAGTAGTACGTTCAGGCATTCTAGGAGCATAAATGACACATCTCATTTCATTCCTACCTATCACACTTTTGAAGGTCCTGGACCACCAGGACAGTGAAATTACCCACAAAATGATCCTATTTTGGAAAGCAAACACCCCAACATATATTCTATGAGACATGGGCTGCAAATAGGTACTTGGGTACTCTGATGGCTTGGTGACTGGTATTTGGGTACTCTGAAGGGCGGTGACAGGTACTCATATGGACTGTGACAGGTACTCGGGTACTAAGATGAACTGTGACAGGTATAAGAAAATTAAAAAAGCTGCGCCAATGATCCTATTCAATATTGCAAAACCACACAGGGAAAAAATAAATAGGGAATTGATAGCCCACACAAAAAATGAATATATATTACCTAACAAATATATGTTACCTAAAGAATATTTTACATTAACTTTACACAAATACAGCTGCAAGAAATTGTGAAAGAAGTAAAAATAATATATAGCAGTTTGCAAAGAGCTGGGACAGGAAAATAAAGTCCAGATTGTCCGGGCTTATCAAGTCACCGCAGTGGATCCAAACACAACTGCAAACCAGTGCCCGTCACCAGAATATTGATGCGCTTACCAGATGTAGATTAAATAATAGCCTCAGTATATTATAGCCAAGATAAATTATGGTCTCATCACGATTCCACTATCACCGGTGGATGGCAGCATCACAGCACTGAGAAACTCTGACAATCAGCAATCAGGTGTATCTCCAGCGTCAACCCCAGAAAGAAAAAAGTGCCTCCATAGCGTAAACCATTCACATAGTTTATTTAAGGATTAAAATAACACACTTACATCCGAACTTGTAAAAACAGCATCGAATCATAACAGCCGGCCGGCATTCAAAAAAGCGCCCCGTCCTCCCCTCGTAAAGCGTGGCGGCGTCACTGCATACCTTCCCAGACACGTTTCGTCATAGGTGACGTTATCAATGGGGGGGGGGACAGGTACTCGGGTACTCTGATGGGCTGGGACAGGTACTCGGGTACTCTGATGGGCCGTGACAGGTACTCGGGTACTCAGATGGACTGGGACAGGTACTCGGGTACTCAGATGGACTGGGACAGGTACTCAGGTACTCAGATGGACTGAGACAGGTACTCGGGTACTCAGATGGGCTGTGACAGGTACTCGGGTACTCAGATGGGCTGGGACAGGTACTCGGGTACTCAGATGAACCGTGACAGGTACTCAGGAACAGGTACTCGGTACTCTAATGGACTGTGACAGGTACTCGGGTATACTGATGGACTGTGACAGGTACTCGGGTACCCTGATGGACCGTGACAGGTACTCGGGTACCCTGATGGACCGTGACAGGTACTCGGGTACCCCAATGGACCGTGACAGGTACTCGGGTACCCTGATGGACCGTGACAGGTACTCGGGTACCCTAATGGGCCGTGACAGGTACTCGGGTACTCTGATGGGCCGTGACAGGTACTCGGGTACTCTGATGGACCGTGACAGGTACTCGGGTACTCTGATGTGCCGTGACAAATATACATTCTGCTACTCCTCCCGAGTATGGCGATACCACATGTGTAGGACTTTTACACAGCCTGGCCAAATAGAGAGGCCGAACATTGAAGTAGTACGTCCAGGCATTCTAGGAGCATAAATGACACATCTCATTTCATTCCTACCTATCACACTTTTGAAGGTCCTGGACCACCAGGACAGTGAAATTACCCACAAAATGACCCCATTTTGGAAAGCAAACACCCCAACGTATATTCTATGAGACATGGGCTGCAAATAGGTACTCGGGTACTCTGATGGCTTGGTGACTGGTATTTGGGTACTCTGAAGGGTGGTGACAGGTACTCATATGGACTGTGACAGGTACTCGGGTACTAAGATGAACTGTGACAGGTACTCAGGTACTCAGATGAACTGTGACAGGTACTTGGGTACTCAGATGGACTGGGACAGGTACTCGGTACTCTAATGGACTGTGACAGGTACTAGGGTACCCTGATGGACTGTGACAGGTATTTGGGTACCCTGATGGGCCGCGACAGGTACTCGGGTACCCTGATGGGCCGCGACAGGTACTCGGGTACCCTAATGGGCCGTGACAGGTACTTGGGTACTCTGATGGGCCGTGACAGGTACTCAGGTACTCTGATGGGCCGTGACTGGTACTTGGGTACTCTGATGTGCCTGGACAGGTACTCGGGTACTCTGATGTGCCGGGACAGGTACTCGGGTACTCTGATGGGCCGTGACAGGTACTCGGGACTCTGATGGGCTGGGACAGGTACTCGGGTACTCAGATGAACTGTGACAGGTACTCGGGTATTCTGATGGGCTGGGACAGGTACTCGGGTACACTGATGAGCTGGGACAGGTACTCGGCTAATCTGATGGGCTGGGACAGGTACTCGGGTACTCTGATGAACTGTGACAGGTACTCAAATACTCTGATGGACTGTGACAGGTACTCAAATACTCTGATGGACTGTGACAGGTACTCTGATGGACTGTGATTGACAGGTACTATGAGGGGTGGTGACAGGTCATCTTTATTGGGGGGGCAATCAGTATGATTGGTGTACACTGTAGACGGTAACGAGATGTTACCGCAATCCGTCTCGTTACCGCGGTTTGTTTACATTTTAGTGATCGGCTGTGAAAGGATCACAGCCGATCACGTGGGTAAACAGCCGGCCAATGGCCGTTTACCAGCGTCGGTGACGAGCAGTGTTCCCGGGGGAACACGCCGCCACCGACGTGCACACGCAGCACGCTCACGATCACGCGCATGCGCCGTGCATAGTCGGGGTGTGACCATCTGTGATCGGCCGTGACTTCATCACGGCCAATCACGTGGTAAACAGCCATAACCAATGGCTGTTCACCCCCTTCAGTGGCGAGCGGTGTCTCCGTGACACGCCGCGACACCGAAGAAACAGGGATGCGCGCGCACGATCACGTGCATTCCCTGTTTAAAACGGGAGGACGTCATATGACGGCCTCCCGCCACAATAGGTGCGCCGCCTGGCCGTCATTTGACAGCCGGCGGTCAGCATCTAGTTAATATTGATTGGACCCTGGGCAAAACTTTTCTTGGGGCCCCCCTCCCATGCAGTTTTGCTCTCCACATGCTCTGAGACATACAATAAATAGCAGCTAGACTCAAAATCAGTTTACTGAATCAGATCAGGCAGCTATTGCGATTGGTTGCCAGAGCTTACAGTGTATCATTACCGCTCACTGACTGGTTGCTAGAGGTTACAGCACACATTATGGTTCACTGATTAGTTACTAGAGGTTACAGCACATGATTTCTGCTTGTTGATTGGTTGCTAGAGATTACTGTGGATATGACCTCAGGGAGGTATGATATACATATCAATGCTGCTGGCTGCCCCTATTTACATATTAATGCCCAGAAATTTACATGTAAACACAGGGTCTGAAGGTGAGTCATCTGTACACAAGAATAGGGCAGAGCTGGGCAGCATTAGTAGCAGCACTTCACACTGAGATATTGGGACACATCGCGAGACTAAAATCTCAAGGGATGAGGGAATTAAAACTGGGATAATTGGCAAGTATGAGGCAGCTGCTTTGGGCCCCACAACAATGACAGGGCCCAGGGCAGCTGCCCCTTTTGCCCTGCCTTAAAAACGGCCCTGATCGGCTCATGATCCTCCAGCCACTCATAGTTAGTAAGGTTAGTTAGTAAACTCACATGCATATACTAGTGCCAATTTTGGACAGAAGCCAATTAAGCATGTCTTTGGACACGTTGGTAGGTTGCGGCCATATGCTCCCATAGGGGATCAAAGAGTTAACACTCATTTGATCAACTCTATGGCCTTGGAGGATCGGAGTTAAATCATGCCATGACTTCCGGTCCAGGCAGGAAGAGAGACAAAAAAATTAATTAAAGTGAAAGATCTAAAATGTCTTTTGCATTTAAAGGTAAGGAAGAGATTTGGGGTCTTTTTGACCCCAGATCTCTCCATAAAGAGGACAAGTCATCCTTATTTCTATTACGGGGGATGTTTACAGTACATTCCTTGTAATAGAAATAAAAGTGCTAAAAAAAAAAAAAATGTAAATTGCCGGTGTAAAAATAAAAAATAAATGATAATTTTTTTTTTTTAAAGTGCCCCCATCCCTCCTTGCTCGCACAGAAGCATACACGTATGTAAGTCGTACATGCATATGTACACAGTATTCAAACCACTCATGTGAGATATTTCTGTGAACGTTAGAGTAAGAGCAATAATTCTACTGCTGAACCTCCTCTGTAACTCTAAACAGGTAACCTGTAAATTTGTTTAAAGCATGGCCTTTGGAGATTTGTAGTTTATCGCCATTCCACGAGTGTGTGCAGTTTTAAAGTATGACATGCTAGGTATCTATTTACTGAGTGTAACATCATCTTTCACATTATACATAAAAATGTGAGTAACTATTGTGTTTTGTTTTTTAAATTCCTTAAAGTGTATTTTTTCCAAACAAATTGCGTTTGCAAAACCGCTGTGCAAATAACGTGACATAAAAAATTGCAACAATCGCCATTTTATTCCTTAGGGTCTCTACTTAACAAAAATGTATAATGTTTGGGGATAATAAGTAATTTTCTAGCATAAAATACTGATTTAACATTGTAAAAAAAGGTGCCGGAAAAAGTCTAGTTGGCTTTTTCTGGCACCTGTGAAAAAGCAACTGCACAGAAGAGGTAAGCATGTTTGTTTGTTTTTTTGTTTTTTTTAAAACTAACCTTTACATATCCTTTAAAGACTACAAAAGTAGCACCAGGACATCTACACTGCCCCTGTAGATGTCCTAGTTGGACGAAACGTGTCAGGAAAGGTTCATTGCTCCCCACATTGCTTTTATTTTAGTGTGATCACTTTTACTATAATTATGTTGGTTTTTATAATAAACCAACTTTGTTGACTTGCACTATTGGAGCCCCCCCCCCCCCCTCTTTTCTTCCTGCATACTTTGGTTGGATGTAAGTTGCTGTGGCGTTCCCACTGTGCACTGGTCTTCCCAGTTTGGTCGAAATGCACAAAGTCCTTTGGAGACATCACTGGAGATCCTGATTTGTTTTGATCGTTTTGGAGAAAGAGTTTTTAATCTCATATACTTAGAGGGGACTCACCATCCTGGATGTTTCTTGTTACAGCCATCTCATTCTACTTGTTTGAAGATTATCACTTTATAGCTGTGGACTCCCATTCTATTTTCCTTTTTAGGACTGAATTTTTTTTATGGGACTTATTTTCACATCACTTATCTTATCATGATGGGCTTTATCACTAGATTAGATGTTTACTAGATTATTCATTGTTTGTTTATTCACTTCACTGTGTTATTATTTTTAGCGCTACATTTTACTCACCTTCTTATTTGAATTTTTGTCACATTCCTGTGTAGCAGCTTTGCTTCCATCATATGGTTATTTTTCTTATTGTCATTATTTGTCGTAATTTGCGCAGTATTTTTTTACTCCCCATTCCCTATTTAAACAGATATCTAGGGTCTGCTTTTCCCTTTGCTATTGATATGTGTGGTGCAATCAAGGTTAAAAGTGTTCTTTAAGACCCTCAGAAAGAAGGTTGTCAATGGCTAAGAGTCTTATGCCCCGTACACACGAGCGGACTTAAGTCCGACAGACTTCCAAAGGAGTTCCGTCGGAGTTCTGCTGGAATTCCGACGGAGTTCTGACAGACATTTCGGCCGAACGGACTTGGCCACACACAATCACACTAAACTCCGACGGATTCGAACGTGATGACGTACGACTGGACTCGAATAAGCAAGTTCATAGCCAGTAGCCAATAGCTGCCCTAGCGTCGGTTTTAGTCCGTCGGAGTAGCATACACACGAGCGGAGTTTTCGAAGGGGACCGGGTCCGGCGGAGTTCCGTCGGGAAAATTTGAAGCATGCTTCATTTCTAAAGTCCGTCAGACTTTGGCGAATCAAAAGTCCGTTGCAGCCCACACACGATCGGATAGTCTGACGGACTCGGTCCTTCGGACTTTGGATGTTGAAAAGTCCGCTCGTGTGTACGGGGCATTAGCCCTTCGACACACAGTCGAACATTCCGACGGAAAATGTCCGATCGGACCGCGTTGTCGGATAATCCGACTGCGTGTGAGCTCCATCGGACTATTTCCATCGGAATATCCGACGGACAAAGTTTTAGAGCTGGGCTACAAACTTTCCGACAACATGATCCGATATGCTTTAAGGAACACCTGTTACAAAAGTTGATTTCACTTGTACATTTTGGAACATTTAATGGTAAAAAAAAATCAAATACAGCAAACGTGCTAAGCCTTGACACAGGTACCCTGGTGCTCAAGCCCTAAAGTGGGGAGAGGCTTTGTGTTGGCTGTATTTGATACTTTAACCATTAAATGATCCAAAGAGTACTGCAAGTGGATGGACATTTGTAATAGGCACTACCAAGTGTGTCCTTTGTTGCTATCAGATAGGTAGCAGCCTAGGATGAGAACTTATACTATATTGCAACCACAGATCTGCTTCTTTGATGGACAAATAACTTTATGGTAGATCAGTCCTGTGTTATTACACACACACATGTCGGATGACTATAAGTCAAGGCAAGATATTTAAAAAGATCCTGAATCCTAGCCCAAGAAAATTCAGACCAACGTGTTTCATGGTACCTGCACCTCTCTATCATTCTACGATTTTACCACGCTCAAAATAATCCTTTTCCCCATTGTTCATACCTCAAGGTTAAAGTTAAGTTATAATAGTCTTTTGAAAATCTTCATTATTTTTCTAGGTTTACATACCAAAAACCTGTATTGATGATCTCAGAGGTTGAACCTGGCAAAGTTTTGTGCCAGGGATAACCTTATCAACCTGCTGCTGATCTTTACCTGTCCAGCAATTTGGTGGGGGCAGGGATATGACCAAGCTATATTGCTTAATTGCAGCAGAGATATAAGGATATAAGGATAAGGATATATTTTTGGTGACGGCAGATGTGCCATCTTTGTATACTATAATACAACATGATGACGCACTGCCAGCGCTTAATTGGGCCCTGTGCAATAGAGAAGACATCCAATTTGAACAGAAAAGGTTCTTGGGTATGATACTAGATTATTGTTTAACTCACAACTATTTCTGGTACAATGACGACTTCTATAGTCAGAGGACTGGAGTCGCCATGGGAGCCAAATTCGCTCCTAGTATAGCGATTCTTTTCATGAGTCAATGGGAAGATAGGTGGATCTATTTAAACAGACGTAGGGAACTCACATTCTACAGTCGATATATAGATGATGTATTCTTTATATGGGAAGGTACAGAGACATTTTTGAAGGAATTTATGGAACATCTAAACAGTAATACGAACAACATTAAGCTTGATTATAGCTGGAATCAGCTACAAATACACTATCTGGATGTTGAGGTAATAAAAGATGGTAACCATCTGCGTACTAAAACGTATTTCAAGAGCACAGATAGAAATAGCTTCATTCCCATACACAGCGGACATCATCCAAAATGGCTGATCAATATCCCTAAAGGCCAGTTCACTAGGATAAGGCACAACTGCACAATAGATGGGGATTACACCATGCAAGCAAACTCACTTAAATTACAGTTCGAAGAGAAGGGATATAAACCGGAAATACTGGACAAGTTAATTGTAGATATAGGCCAAAGAACTCAGGACCAATATTTACAACCAAAGATCAAACAAAAAAATACCACCTTTGAATGGGGTTTTATTTCTAACTATCATAAACAATACAAAGATGTAGAGGCCATTATCACCAAACTCTGGCATATTCTTCAGTAGGGATGAGCCGAACACCCCCCGGTTCGGTTCGCACCAGAACTTGCGAACGACCCCCGCGTTCGGTACGAACGTTAGAACCCCATTGAAGTCTATGGGACTCGAACGTTCGAATTGGAAAGTGCTAATTTTAACGGCAAATATGCAAGATAGTGTCCTAAAAAGGATTTGGCGACCTGCCTCCTGCCTCAGGGGACATGGGTCACTGCAAAAAAAAGTTTTAAAAACTACCGTTTTGGCGGGAGCACTGATTTTAATGACGATTAAAGTGAAAAAAAAAAGTGAAATATTCCTTTAAATATGGTGCCTGCGGGGTGTCTGTAGTATGCCTGTGAAGTGCCACGTGTTTCCCGTGTTTAGAACAGTCCCTGCACAAAATGACATTAAACGGAAATAACACCATTTAAAACTGCTTGCGGTTTTAATGTTATATCTGGTTCCTGCAATATGGTTGAAAATCATTGAGAAACATGGCATGGGTAGCCCTCCCTGCCCATTACCAGCCTATTTGGGTCTTGTACGCATATTAAGGGGAACCCCGTACCCATATTAAAAAAAGGAAATGCGTGTGGCCCCCAGGCCCTATATACTCAGAACAGCAGTATACAGGCGGTGCAAACAAGACAGGGACTGTGTAGGTTTGTTGTGTTAAGTTGAATCTGTTTGCCATTTTCAACCGGTACATTTTTAAAGTGTAGCTCCAGTCAAAAAAACTATCTTTAAGCTTTTTGGAAAACATAGGGAAGGGTTATCACCCCTGTATAATTTGTTTTGTCGTCCATCTTTTTTCATCTCACTTGCTGCTGTCTCCTTGCGTTTGCAAGTAGGAGATGTTTGTAAGTTGGATTTTTGAAAGTAGGGGCCTGCCCTATATTATAGCGGTATGTACTGGGTACAGAGCACGCAGACAGCACGCACTATCTCCTAACACTACTGACTGCAAGCTCTATTATTAACCACTTGTTAGCCCAATGTTTGCATAAAGTGAAAGATGAAGTTATGCTGAGTAAATAGATATCAAACATGTCACTCTTCAAAATTGCACATGCCCGTGGAATGGCGCCAAACGTCGCTACCTAAAAAATCCCCATAGGCGACGCTTTAAATATTTTTTTACTGGTTACATGTTTTGAGTTGCAGAGGAGGTCTAGGACTAGAATTATTGCTCTCGCTCTAACATTCTCGGCGATACCTCACATGTGTGGCACATGCGAGCACATGGGGACATGGGCGCTTTAATTTTTATTTTATTTTTTTATTGTTCATTTTACTTTATTTATTTTAGTTTGACATTTTTTTTCCCAAAAATATATTTTTGATCACTTTTATTCCTATTACAAGAAATGTAAACATCCCTTGTAATAGGAATATGGGGTGACAGGTCCTCTTTACAGTGAAATCTGGAGGGTCAATATGACCCCACATCTCACCTCTAGGCTGGGAAGCCTGAAATAAAAAATAAAAAAAAGATTCTGGCTTTGATCGTACTGGCGAGTTGGTAGAAGCACCGGAGGGCGGTGAGGGGTGGGGGGCGTCTATGGCTGGGTATTTCAGGGTATCACTGAGTATGGCTGGGTATGGCAATTTATGGCAGGGTATTACAGAGTATTGGCGGGGTATTGGCGGGGTACTACAGAGTAATAGCAGGGTACTGCAGAGTATTGGGGGTACTGCAGAGTAATGGCGGGTACTGCAGAGTATTGGGGGGTACTGCAGAGTAATGGGGGTTACTGCAGAGTAATGGGGGGTACTGCAGAATAATGGCAGGGTACTGCACTGCAGAGTAATGGCGGGGTACTGCACTGCAGAGTAATGGCGGGGTACTGCAGAGTAATGGCGGGGTACTGCAGAGTAATGGCAGGGTACTGCACTGCAGAGTAATGGCGGGGTACTGCACTGCAGAGTAATGGCGGGGTACTGCAGAGTAATGGCGGGGTACTGCAGAGTAATGGCAGGGTACTGCACTGCAGAGTAAGGGCAGGGTACTGCACTGCAGAGTAATGGCGGGGTACTGCACTGCAGAGTAATGGCGGGGTACTGCAGAGTAATGGCGGGGTACTGCAGAGTAATGGCAGGGTACTGCACTGCAGAGTAATGGCAGGGTACTGCACTGCAGAGTAATGGCGGGGTACTGCACTGCAGAGTAATGGCGGGGTACTGCAGAGTAATGGCGGGGTACTGCAGAGTAATGGCAGGGTACTGCAGAGTATGCACTGGTATTGCAGAGTATTGGCAGGGAATTGAGGGGTTAAATTCGGTGAGCAGCGATGTGGGCACTGCAGATGCAGCCCACATCGCTGCTGACACCGATCTCTTTCCCCTCCGCTGTACCGATCGGTACAGAAAGGGGAGGGAGGAACAGGCGTCATAACATGACGCCGGTTTGTTTCCAAGTGATCACTCCGTCATTTGACGGAGCAATCACGTGGTAAACGGCCGCTATGAGCGGCCGTTTACCGTGATGCGCCGGGTCCTATGGACCCGGCGGTCACGGATGCTCTCGAGTGCGCACACCTCGGGGCACGGAGAGCAGAATTCTGGGAGGCCGTTAATTAACGGCCTCTCTGAGTTAAACAACCGCCCTGAAGCCGTTAATCGGCAATGGGCAGTTGTTAAGTGGTTAAAGCTAGATCACTAGCTATATAGGTGAGGTGAATATAGTGGTGTATACTGCAGTCAGGGCACAGACAACAACCACTACACAGCAGCAAGATAGGAAATCAGCCAAAAACGATTGGTGTGTACTGTGTTGAAGGTACACAGAACACCCACTGCTTCAGATGCAAAGTAACACACTACAGGAGGCCGCCTTAAAGGCGGCCTTATATAGTGTGGGGCGTGCACTACACAGCCTGAGCTATGATTGGCCACAGGCAGGATGCCTGTGGCCAATCATGGCTCTCCTCGCTGCCGGCGCTGCGATTGGCCAAGCATGCGGGGTCACAGTGCATGCTTGGCCAATCATCGGGCAGCAATGCACTGAGCCAACGCAGTGCATTGTGGTCCGCGCGCGCGTCACTCGAATTTTGACGCGAACGGCCAAAACGTTCGGAATTCGCCGAACGCACGAACAGCCAATGTTCGAGTCGAACACGAAGCTCATCCCTATTCTTCAGTTGGATAAGATAATAGGTAAAACCTTACCAGAAAAGCCCCCATTCATATATAGGAAAAATGCCACATTTGGGGATCAGGTAGTTAAAAAAAGTTCTGGACCCCCCCAAAACACTAAAAATGTTTTGGGAACAAACTGGTTTCCACGCTTGTAGAAGATGCGAGAAAAAAATCTGTATCATTCAGCTATGTTGTGAACGTTCGGGAACGGAATCAGGAAAGAAAGAAAGAAAGGTAAAAAGAAAGAATAACAAAACTGGCCCGCTAAACACCAAACATCCCCTGTCCTCTTATCCTCCCCTTTTTTTTTTTCCCCTCTCACCCCCCCCCCCCCTGCCTTTATATGAGTAACCTTGTTAAAGAAAGAAAAAAGAAAAAAAAGGGGAAATTGTTATATTTGTTTCGCTTGTAAACTTTGAGTCAATTACAAAATATATATCTTACCTTGCATTTTGATATGTTGCACTTATCTGCTCCCTGCTAGATTAATGAGCTTTCCTAAAAATTTTATAAATATCTGATATATTTTGTATAAGTGTTACTGAAATTGTATTTTTACAAGTTGTAATTTTTTTTCCGCTTTGTTCACTACCAATAAAAAATTTGTGGAACAAAAAAAAAAAGAAGATGCAAAGAGTGCAGACAAGTTACCACCCATTTAAGGGCACTGACCCAATTCACTTCTACGGCCAACAATGTAGTATTTCCAATTAAGGAATGCATTACATGTAGATCCACCCATGTGATTTACGCTTTGGAGTGCCCGTGCGACCTCATGTATATAGGTCGCACGAAACGCATGCTTTCTACACGAGTGGAGGAACATATTTACAATATTAGTATAGGATATAAAGAACACAGTGTATCATTACACTTTAGAAATAAGCACAAGAGAGACCCGAAGGGCCTGAAATTTTGGGGGGTAGACAAATCACACCTAAACTGGAGAGGTGCCAATATGGTAAGGGAGATCTCCCGACGTGAAACCGAGTGGATTTTTCTAACGGATACGCTTAGCCCTAAGGGCCTTAACATAGAATTAGATGTAAACTGCTATATTAGTAATCATTAGAATGGAACAGGCCCCCTCCCCCATGGATTAGTAAATAGGAAGAGACCCATTGGTCCAGTTACTATTTTTGAGATTGGAGCAATGGAGTAATGTAGGATGCCTCTTATGCTGGTAATAAGCCCCGGGATATGAATTTATCTCAGAGTGATGCCAGTATGGGTATCACTTTAGCACTTTATCCTCACCCTATATATCACACTTAATAAGGGAAGGATGGGGAGATCAACACATTAAAATAATTAGGAAATATTACATGTAATAATATGAATATGTCAGAGAGATTAGTCATTACTGGACTGCCTGTATGGATGATATAAGATATTTCATTATCCATACAAATAGATAAATGAGCGGTCCAGCTCTAATAATAGATCATGTAATATCAAGTATCTTTAAATTGCACAGCAGAATTTGTGCCCCTGCAAGTCAAAATCTTTTTGAGTACTTACCTTCATTAAGAACTAAATGTTAAGGAATGGTTAATGCAATAATGCTGGTTTGTCGGTTGTTTATGACTTTATAAAATGTATCTTTTATGTAATTTTTTTATGTAATTTTTAAGCAATATATGTGTAATGAACATCATAGTCTTGTAAAGTCAGGCACAACTTTCCCGCAGAGTTATTATGAGTAGCAATGCGAGAGAGACATAATGTATACTAACAGACTCGGCAGGGTACATTCATCCTTCCGGTGACACCTGATCCGGAAATCGGAGGAAGGATTGTAAACACCGGAAGGACCTGCCTTGCAGACAGCCGCTTAGGCTTATAGGAGGGACGAGCGGCTTCGTTGAACAAATTACGCCCCTCGCCAGTAATGAGTATGGTATAAAAGACTACTGCGTACATCGTGTGACCACGCCCTCTGAAGACGTAATCACGAAATGCGTCAGGGCGTGGTCACGCGAGTAGTGAGGGTGAACAGCAACGGACAAGGACCCGGGTCTCTACACACAGGCTGCAACGAACGAGGGTACCAGCCTGGTGGTGAGAAGCTTGTCTAGCATAGCTGACATCCATGTTGTACATGCTTTTAATAGAAACTTTTAAAGTAAGCGCATTATGTAAGGGGGGGAACGGGTATTACTAATAAAAGATACTACGCTATATTAGACCCCTTGCATTTTTTACATGTCTGCATAAAACGAGTGTGATTTAAACGGAGGACACAGGAACATACAGCGGGACCCTATACAGCAGAGATAGGCTCTAAAGCTATTAACGTCTGGTAAGCGGCCATTTGAGTGGACACACATAGAGGTGAAAATCTGGTGAAGGTGTAGGAATCCTCTTACGTATATCCACACACATGGGAAGACAGACTCTATGATATGCACTGCAATTACGCAGAAAGGTGTAAAGGACTCCGTTACTGTTTGGTGTTAGACTGATTATTATGGGACTGTGTTTCATTTATATATATTCTTTTCTTTATATGTTTGCAAGTTCTTAAAGTTCTTTTTGGTTATTAATGATTATTTGGAAAATAATATTGTATTTAACCTAAACTAACTGCATGGTGGGAACAGGAGACTGCTAGTTCTACCAGTAAGCAGTACAAGCGCTGTTAGTGTTTGCCTTGATTTTATCAGGTCGATCACATTGTTTTATATGATATAGTTTTTATTTTAATAATAGCTGCTGAATTATTGAGCATTTACCCCAGGTGGGAATTTTGGTCACATACATGAGCGCTGGGGACAGGTGCATGCACACCAATAATTGAGTGGATACTCCTGTATAATACCTATAATTTCTGCAGCAGAGATATGGTCGGTCACCTGCCCAATTTGAAATACAAATCCTTTGGCAGGAAAACCAGCTTCCATATGAGTATTTCCACTGTGTTCTTTGCACAATTACCATCATGGTAGTTTTTGTTGGGTTGTATTAGCAGTACAGAGACTGATTTTCCTTGTTGTTAAAAGGACACTCTTGTCTTGACACAAACCATATTTTAGCAAGCTTTTTAGCTAACAGCACCCAAGAATAAGAACAGTTGGAAACTATTCTTCAGGACTTGAGTGAGCTGTTGGGGTGGGCATAGGCAAAATACTGAGGGTTTTTTAAAAAATATGGAGAGGGTGTGGAGTGTAATAATGACTCATTTTCTAGTTTACAAAAATGCTACAGTAATGAAATAATAGCATAGCTATTGTAACCTATATTTACATTTATATTTCATTTAGACATTCCAGGCCAGAATTGTGCATATCCTAAATGAGTTACCTAATGAAAGACATATGCCATAAAAACATAATCAAAACATACATTAAATAATTCCAGCATTTTCCCCAATTTAAAGCTTCTCCATCAGATTTTATTAGAGATACTATAGCTGGCAGATTAGTTTCAAACTTCACGACCTTTGAACGTGGTATATAATTTCGGAGTTGATAGGCCACCCTGACATAACAGTTGGCTAACCTCTTAAACTTCAAAGTTACCGCTTGGCTACCAGCCACAGACCAGGACAGACTGGCACCAGGCCTAAAAGCTGACAAACTGGCTGGAGGCCCAACGGGCTGAGCTGACAGATTTTTCTACAAAGGTCCTGAAGAACAGGATTTGACAAATTGAGCAGCATGTTGAATGACTTACCTAGTAATCCCATCTTACAGACACAGTGTGTAGAGTAGGATCTTTCAATGTGTGGTACAGTGACATACTGAATTTCTTATCCTACTATTCATTGTGTGCTAGCATCATTTCAGACAGTTATGCTTGAGGCCCTGAATGTATTGTCACCAAAAAGACTTGCTTGGCATGTTTTTCTAGTGCGAAAGCAATTTTAGCTGTGCTGGAACCTTGGTGATGCTTGCTTTGGTCGGGACTTGCGTTCTAGAGATGTAGGTATGTAGCAAATCAGACGTAATTAGTGTTGGAGTTTAGTTTAGAGATTATGCAAGTGTTAAGCCTCATACACACGATAGGACTTTGTACAAACTTTCCCTTGGATTTTTGTACAAAGGGCGTCGGCCCTGAACTTGTATTGCATACACACAGCAGGACTTTTTCAGCCAACTTTCACCAAACCACGTGGTTTTTCTGCTCTTTACCGCCACCTTTGGTCAACTTCTGTATTGTTGTCTGATCTTTTGCATTGGTTCTGAGCATGCCTGTTTGCACTTTGTACAAAAGTCCTATGGTTTTCTGTACACACGATCAGACTTTGCTCCATCGAACTTTTGTTGCCAGAAAGTTTGTCCGTTCGCACAGCCAACAAAAGTCCGATGAAAACCAAAAAAGTTTGTCCGATGGAGCGTACACACAGTCGGATGTTGCTCCAAAACAGCTAATTTGCATGTTTGTTGTCAAAAAGTCTGATGGTGTGTATGGGCCTTTAGGCTTAGAGAATCAGTGTTTCAAGGATTTCTAGAATACATGTTATGTGGTAAGAGGACACATTGGGGGTTATGTGTTAAGAGACAGGTTAGGGATCAAGTGTGTGGTGCTGATGAAGTCAATTTAAGGGTTATATGTTTAGGAATGGAAGGGTTAATGTGTATTTAAACCCAAAAACAAGGCACTTACACCATTTTTAACAAGTACTGAAAATACCTGTTTTTCTGTCCAGAATGCAGTGCACGTGTCACTTCCTGTGAGATGAAAATACAGCATAAACAATGTTACCTCTGTTTTGTAAACTACTAGTCCTATTAATTCACCATGCAATAGAAAGGTGCAAAGGCAAGGCATTTTTAAAGTGAAGCCTGTGTGACAACCATGGCTCCTTCCAGAGATACCATGAAGAATTGAGTGTAGACACAAAGGGGTGATTTACTAAAACTGAAGCACTCAGAATCTGGTGCAGCTGTGCATAGTAACCAATCAGCTTCTAAATTCAGCTCGTTCAATTAAGCTTTGGCAATACAATCTGGAAGCTGGTTTCTAGGCAGAGCTGCACCAGATTTTGCATGTTTCAGTTTTAGTAAAAAAAACAAAGGGACAGAAAGTGTGTTATTCACAGAATAAAAAATAAATGAAAAAAAGAAAACCAATGCGGCCAACGCACCTAAAGCCTGGTAAGTTTTTATATAAAACAATTGTTTTTGGGTGTAGATACTCATTAATAAAAATGGAGATATTTTAATATAGAGGATACTTTAGTGATTTTTATTCTAATGGTAAAGAAGGTATAGATGTTCTCATGACCTCACGGTCAAAGCCTTATGCCAAAAACTTCCAATGACGCAAACAAATGTAGTGCACAATGCACATATTGTATAGTGGAACCCAAAATTTAAATCTGCTTGCTAATAGGAAATATCTGCATGTTAATGGTGCCTAAGCAGTTACCTAAAAGACTTACTTTTTGTCTTGATTTCCTTTTAGGATACAGCAAAGCATTTCCTGTGCCTTGAGCCTCATGTATACTCTCACAAGATTTAGCATGAGATTTTGTTATGTCACTTTATGTTGGGTATTTTTCTCCTTGCTGGAGGGCATGCTGTACCTGAGGACCTGCATTACACGGATCTCTCTGCTTCTGACTTAATTTGTTGTGTGAATCTGTGAATTCTGTCCCTCTTCTGCTAATTGGTAGATTAGACTCTACCAGTTATCAAATCAGCTGACATCAGGAGAACAGCTCTTATAAAGAACCAAAGTCCTGCCTCTATTAAGATGTTCGCCTCCACACAAAGACACTGTGTAAATCAAAGCATGGTAGGTCAGCAATGGGGAAACAATTAGATAGACAATGCATCTGACTAGTCCTTTGCCCTCTTCTTGTCTTTTTGAGCACAGTTTACACAATTCAGGCCCTCTTTAACACCGCCCAGGTTTGGACAGACATCATGGATTTTACCCCTCTGCCTGTAAATTTTTTTTAGGTAAGGATATGCAACATGAAGGTCCAGACAGGCAAAAACAACCCTTGGGAAAGTTAAAGTCCAACTGAATTTTTTATATGAAGTAATTTTCTATGGACAGCAGCCACAACCTAGAAAGAACTGTCTCTTCCTTCTCTCCCGAGTTCCAACTGGCCCTCTGCTGAGTCAAATATATCGTTCTCCAATCAGCAAAGCCTAAACTGATTGGAGAGCTGATAAACTGCTGCTTTCCAACTTAGTCCCTCTATGCAGCATGGGGACAGGCTTTTTTACTCAGGCTGCGGCTGATTTCTAAAGAAAACAAATTCTCTCCGATGGAACACAGACAGAAAAATCCTATTCTATTCTATCTAAAAATAAAAAATAAAAAAATATTATTTAAAATAGTAATGGAGTATATATTGCATGATTGAAAAATTTGCTAAACGTTTGCAAAGAAAAAGATAAAGGAAATTGGTCCTGAAATAATGCAGTGGGGGTGAGTTGCAAGGCCTGAGCCTAGGGCTTAAATAGTTACACCTCTGTTTCATTATATTAATGTTGATCCTTTTAGGTCTAAGAAGCCTAATCTTCCAGGATTATTGTGGAATTTGGAGAACAATTCATTTTTCAATATTAAGACCTGCGGTCATGGAGCCTTCATCATTTTAAGAGCACATTGATAAATACTCTTAAAAAGCACATGCATTCCTGTGTGATTTCACTTCAGGTATAACAATGTCTTCTGACAGTTTATCATAATCCTTTTCTGAATAAAGGAAAAGAGCAATCAGAACAAAATAGGATTAGAAGGCAGCAGTATTAAAAGGGATATGAGTGAATAAATAAATGGGTGTTCCCTGGCAGAATGCATTTGTATCTTTGGATCAAACAATACTTTGTTACACAACTGGAAGCTGAAGGCTGTAAACACAAGCAGGCTTATTCAATGATGTAGAACAGGGGTCTCCAATGTTTTTCTAAAAAAGGGCAATTTACTGACCTTCAGACTCTACAGGGGCCAGACTATAGCCAGTGGAAGTATAAAATGCCCAAGCATTGGAGTATATAATGCCTTATCATTGGTATTAGTGGTGGTAATAGTACCCCATTGTTGGCATTAGTGGGCGGAAAGTGCCCTATCATTGGTGTCAGTGGGAGGAATAGTGTCTCATATCATTTGGGAAAAATAATGCCACAAGGGCCGGTTAAACTTAAGAAAAGAGCCACATCTGGCTCATAGGGTGAAGTTTGGAGACCATTGCTGTAGAGCAACGAGGATGCTCAAAACGCAATAACTCACAGCAACCCTCCAAATTCTTGTTTCAAACAGTTAGTCCAGGGAAATATTTAGTTAGGGAAAGTGGAAAAATATCACTGGACTTTTAGGGTTATCTCACTGTTTTTGTTATCTTAAAGAATTGATGTTGATGTAAATGATCTGATTCCTGGACAGGCAGCTTCTTTACCCTATAGCAGGGGTAGGCAACCCCTGGCACTGTAGCCGCAAGCAGCACACAAAGCCTCTTTTACCAGCTCTAGGCTCCCTTCCCATCGGCAGAGCAGTTCAGGGAAGTGTCGGCGAGACACTAATGCATTCCAATTTCAGAATTCCCCATGCTACACCTGCACTGAGGGGGTGGCACTGTGCCACCACATGCTGTAAAAGATGGGAAACCCTTTTTAGTTCTTTAACTTTGCTGTAGCTGCAATCATCAGCTTTTGTGATGGGGAAGAGATTGGGTGCAGTTCTGCCGGGGGAGAGGGGTGGTCCCTGTTTTAAGGAGCAGGACTGTCATTGGCGACTGATAAAGCCAATGACAGTCCTACTAGCCTGTCCACCATCTGGAAGAAGATGACTCACTTGGTTGCTACTACCAATCTCAGAAAGAAGGGATTTCAATGTGATTGAGAAAACCCCAATCAGTTTGTGGAATTACTGTTGAGCTTCTAGGAACTTTGTTGAAATTATTCCTGAACCTTGTCATCACTACTAGACCCCTGCACTCTGTGTCCCTTTAAGCCACAGCCAGTATTCAGCACAATGAAAATCACACCCAACCACTTTTTCTCAGCTGCGGAGGCCCAACTTATGCCCCTGACCTGAACTCATCATTGCGTGTCCATTCCATATGCTTGTATGTGACATACAAGCACGTTCGCTGGATGCGAGAGTTGGATCAGCAAGATGAGTGTGCCAGGACAGGTAGATGTGTCTCCTTTCTGCTTCCTTTCACCACTCTGCATATCACGCATGTCATAGATGAGAAGAGGGTACAGCGGTTGGGCAGATGTGCAGGGAGGTACAATGGTGGAAGACATAAGGGGGGTTCAGCAGTGGGGCAGAAGAGCAAGTGGGTTCAGTGTTGGGCCAGATAAGTAAGGGGGTAGAGCAGTGGGGTAGATGTGAAAGGAGGTGTATTGGTGGGGCAGATGATCAGGGGGTTACAGTAGTGGGGCAAGAGAGCAGAGGGAACAGTAGTGGGGCAGGAAAGCAGGGGGAACATTGCTGGGGCAGGAGAGCAGGGGGAACATTGGTGGGGCAGGAGAGCAGGGGGAACTGTGGTGGGCCAGGAGAGCAAGGGAGACAGAGGTGGGGCAGACGAGAAGGGGGGTACAGAGGGGAGACAGATGTGCAGGAGGTACATTGGTGGGGCAGATGAGAAAGCGGGTTACAGTGGTGTGGTAGATAAGCAGATGGGTTCAGTGTTAGGACAGATGAGAAAGTAATTAAGTAGTGAGACAGAAATGCATGGGGATATGGCGGTGGAGCAGATGTGCAGGGGGGTACAGTGGTGGGTCAGATGAGAAAAGGGGTACATTGATGGGGCAGATGGGCAGGGGGGTTACAGTGGTGGGACAGAAGAGCAAGGGGGTACAGTGGTGGGGCAGATGTGCAGGAGGTACTGTAGTGGGAAGGATGAGAAAGGGGTTCAGCGGTGGGACACAAAAGCAGGGGGGTACAGTGATGGGGCAGATGAGCAGGGGGTTACCGTGGTGGGACAGATGAGCAAGTGGGGGTCAGTGTTGGGCCAGATGAGAAGGTGGTGGGAAAGAAGATCAGGTGGGATTCAGTGTTGAGGCAGTGGAGAAAGGAGGTACATTGGTGGGACAGATAAGCAGGGGGTTACAGCGATGGGGCAGAGGAGCAAGGGGCACAGAGGTGGGGCTGATGTGCAGAGGAGAAAGGAGGTACATCACTGGAACACATGAGCAGTGGGTTACAGTGGTGGGGCAGAAGAGCAGGGGGAATGGAGGTGCCATGGGGCAGATGAGAAAGGGGGTTACAGCGGTGGGGCAGATGAGCTGATAAGTTCAGTGTTAGGACTGATGAGAAGATGGTTCAGTGGTGGAGCAGATGTGCATGGAGGTACAGTGGTGGAGCAGATGAGAAAGGGAGTTACAGTGGTGGGGGAGATGAGAAAGGGGTTTACAGTGGTGGGACAGAAGAGCAGGGTGGTGCAGTGGTGGAGCAGATGTACAGGGGGTTACAGTGGTGGTACAGATGACCAGGGGGGTACAGAGGTTGGGCAGATGTGCACGGTAGTACAGTGGTGGGGCAAATGTGCAGGGGGTTACAGTGGTGGGGCAGATGTGCAGGGGGTACATTGCTGGGGCAGATGAGAAAGAGGGTACATTGGTGGGGCAGATGAGCAGGGGGTACAGTGGTGGGGCAGATGAGTGGGGGGGTACAGTGGTGGGGCAGATGAGCGGGGGGGTACAGTGGTGGGGCAGATGAGCAGGGGGGTACAGTGGTGGGGCAGATGAGCAGGATAGTACAGTGGTGGGGCAGATGTGCAGGGTAGTATAGTGGTGGGACAGATGTACAGTGGTGGGACAGATGAGCAGGGGGTTACAGTGGTGGGGCAGATGTGCAGGTGGTTAAAGTGATGAAACAGATTAGAGGGGGGGGGGGCAGTGATCTTTCGTGTGAAGTTGCAGGAATTGGGGCTGATCTGAGGCGTAAGAGTGCAGGATGTTAATTTCTCACTACTAAAGTAGTTTACAGCATTTACTTTATAAAAAATCCTTTTTGTGATTGAGAGTGTGAAGTTGACATTTTTTTGTTATAAAATGGTCACGCTCAATTTCTTTGAAAACATTTTTCGGCACACCGTGCTCCAAACGTTGCCCACCCCTATCCCGGAGGATCTCTGCGGTCTCCTTGGCTTGCAGTGTAATATAACAAAAATTTAAATTGAGGTGCGACACCAATGCTAGAGGTCCAGATTCAAATTTATTCTAATAAAGGTCAGGGGTATATTCTGAAAATAAGTATCCAATATGTTTTGGGGGTCCAAGAATATCCTCTTTAGCAGAGCTTTTTTGGCAACAATGTGAACAAACCAGAAGTAAACTGAACCTACAATGGTATTTTATCCAGTGTGAATTGTAGGCATAGGTCTTTCATCAGCTTGTTTGGCAGCCAATAAAGCCCTGATGAATAGGAAGCTCTTGGACCCCCGAAACACGTTGGATTTTTTTATTTTTTATTATACCCCTGACTTTTATTACAATAAACTTGTAGCTGGACCTCTTAGCACTGGTTTGGCACTTCAATTTCAATTTCTGGGAATATATTGGTATAGGTGGAGCCTGGTAGGTTAAGGCAGCCCTTGGTTCCATGTCTTGTACAGTCCTTCAGTGAGTCCACCTGGCAAAAATGCCAAACTAGAGTCCTTTCCACCACAATGTGTTTCAACTCTTCATAACATAGAAAAAATATGAGAATTCAGCAGGGAAAGTAGGGAACCCATCATAATGGTCACAGCAGGTGAGTAAACCCTGGAACTCAAGCATAGATATCATAACAATAAAATCACTGAGAGATAATAGCAACAATATGGTGGTTTGAGTTTCCAATATCTATGAAAAGCTTAAATATCAATTTTGTCTAGACTGATATGAGTAAAATGAACTCTAAGGACTCATTTATATGGCCACCCAGTGCCCAGATCAGCCCATTTCTATGGCAGGTATGACCAGGTATTTGCTATCAGCTTTGGTCGCTCTGCAGCTGTTCTTATGTACTTGCACATGGAACAATTAACTATGGTTAGGGACAGACGAGCAGTCTTGGACATAAACATTGATCCAGCTTGGAAAAACTTAAGTATACAACTAAAGTATAACTGAACTTTTTGTTTTGCATAGAGTGGAAAAGCATTTGAATCGCCTATCAAATTTTTACTGCTGTCTGTGCCCCTGCTAGGGAGATTGACCCTCTCTATTTATCGATTATCTCCAGAAATGATAGTAAACATTTTTTGTAGCTATCATAACAGAAATAGAGGGGAAATCTTCCAAAGCAGGACACTAGTTCTGGTGACAACCAGGAATTCCCTCACTTTGGAGGGATTTCCCCTCATTTCCTCTTTTGATTTGGCTATGGGACAGGAAGTAAAATGATATCTCCAAAATGATGGGACACAGATGGTAAAAAAATGGTAAAAAAAAAAAAAACATTGGCAGGGATTATAGCCTTCCCTTACTCTATCTAAAATGAAAGAAAAGACTTGCCTTGGTTCTACTTGAAAATCCTACCTGTGATTTAGCTTAAGGCCCCATGCACACAAAAAGCTATTAGGAGTGTTTTAGTAGTGTTTAGAAGCATTTAGGAGTCTTTAGCGTTTTTATTTTCTGCTAGAAACACGTTCCAAAAAACTCTACAAAAACATTTATTTTTCTGCTCCTAGACGCTGAAGCTCATAAAACGCTAATAGCCTAAAGGATTGTGCATGGACACGTTGGATAACACTATTTAGCTTCTAGGAGCAGAAAAAGATGCTAATAACAGCTTCTAGGAGCTTAAAAAACACTAGTGTGTATGGAGCCTTAAAGTATTTGTGTTTTCATAGAGGCCTATACATCAGACCTAAAAGTGAGGCAACTAGGAAGGAAAGACTGTCCCTCCAAATAAGGTTGCAGAAAATTGAATAATTACACTGGACCTGTAGGGTTATATCACTGGTATTGCCATCCTAAAATATTGATGTTGATGTAAATGATCTGGTTCCCAGGTGGGTGGCTTCTACACTCCAAAGGATCTCCATGGTCTCTGTGGCTTGTAGTGTAATGCAAAAAATGGAAATTGAAGCACCACATCACTGCTAAGAGGTCCAGCTACAACTTTATTACAATAAAGGTCAGGTGGACAATCCAAAAAGTAGCCAACGTGTTTGAGGGCCCACCAGCACTAGATAAAAGGACATTTCCATATCAATCCCATATCAATACAATATCCACTTTTTAGGGTTCTGTTTTGAACCAAATACCCAACAGCCAATAATACTGAAAGTATTAAAGTTAGTATACAAAAACCTCAGACATATGAACATGAATAATAAACCATTCATTTTAGTTCATCAATTAGGTTAAAAAAATAAATAAATAATAATAATAATAATAGTACCCCTGACTCTACTGGAATAAAGTTGTATCTGGGTCTCAGCAGTGGTGTGGCACTTTAATTGGCATTTGAAAAATAAAAATACCCCCAAATAAAGACAGTTGGGATGTATTGGCTCTGCACAGTGCTGACTGAACATAGAGGAGCACTAGAATTCCATCATCATCGTGCTGCTGTTCCTTCATCATCCAATCAGAAGTCTGCAGTAAGGCTTGGATCACCCTGTAATGCATACCTTCAATAAGGCAAAGTGAGATCTTAGGCCTGGTTGTGCTGACTGGCAGGATAACTTGAATCATAAGACTGACTAATCAGAATTGTACATTTTCAGACAATTAAAACATCTTCCCACTATACGTTTCAATTATGTATTCAGATATTTTTCTGTCACTCAGCTTTAAGAAACTTTACTGAAGAATAATGAAGACAAGAAACAGTGTCAAATATTTTGTGGGATAAGCTGACTGCATTATCCAGTAATGCTAAATGTATTCCACGTATGTGTCATGCAAATATCCCACTATTCTCCCTCAACCTACTTCTGTTTTCCCTCCCTGCCAATTGGCCTGGAGTGCTTGTTGCTGTTGGAGGCGAGAAGTTGTAAGACTCGACCAACTATGTCACCCATTCTCACATCTGTTTAATCCACTTGCTGCATTTGGAATCTGCTAGTGTGGAGCCCGAATAGGCTGCCATTCAACAGTAATATATCCACCGAGAGGAAAATAAGAGATATTTTGGAATTGTGCCATGGATCAGATCTTGGGAGAAAGTAGACCGAATTAATGTTCACCTCATTATCACAGGCGTGCCTTTTTTATTGCACCATAAAATGTTTTTTTTTTTTTTTTTTTGCAGAAACACGTGGCTAAATGTGGTCTATGTTTTTACTTTATTTTTACCTTTAACACGTTAGAACCAGGGAGGTGTGGTGAGGTCAGTGGCAGGCACTGGCTAGTATCAGAGCCAGATACACACAGGTTACATACACCACGAACATTAGAGCGAGAGCAATAATTCTAGCACTAGACCTCCTCTATAACTCTATACATGTGACCTGTAAAAAAAAGTGTCACCTATGGAGATTTTTAAGTACTGGTGCCATTCCAGAAGTGTGTGCAATTTTAAAGCATGACATGTTAGGTATCTATTTACTCTGCATAACATCATCTTTCACAGTATACAAAAAAAAAAAAAAAACGGGTTAACTTTAGTAGGTTTTTTTCTTTTATTCATGAAACAATTTCTTTCCAAAAACAATGCGTTTGAAAAATTGCTGCGCAAATACCATGTAACATAAAAAGTTGCAATGACCACCATTTTATTCCCTAGAGTGTCTGCTAAAACAATATATATATATAATTGTTGGGGGGTTCTGAGTAATTTTCAAATAAAAATAATTATGATTTTTGCATATAGGAGAGAAGTGTCAGAATTTATCTGGGTAGCAAGGGGTTAATAACCATAAGTAAGTAATATACAAATAATTATTATATATTGTTTTTAAGTTAATTTACTATATTTTCAAAAACTGTACTCAAGCAGGTGGCTTAATGGACAAATTACTGAAGTTTGAAGTTGTAACTTCCAACCAATAATTTCATAGTAAATAGATAAATAATAAATTATTATCGTATAACATATAGCATAATAATATATATATATATATAATTTAGCTTGTACCTTTTCAACAGCAGCAGATTCTAAATCTCCCCCTGAACTGTGTGAGAAAAACATGGGATTGTGGGTAAATCTTATACACATAAACACTTTTTTCCTTCTAGGGCTGGGCTGGAAGGGAGCATATGTCTTTTAGACAGACTCCTCCTTCTATGACACTGTAGTGAGAGGTGTGCCTCCACTGCAGCATTTTTATTGGACAGCTTGGGCCAATGGTACTTTACCATTTGTCCAAGACTCCAAGCTGTCCATTGAGCTCAGTGCCTCTGACAAGAATTGAGGAGAGGCATTGTGAGCTCATCCTCTCAGTCTGTTGCAAACAGAGTGTGCCAGCTTGTATTTAAACTGGCTGCTCCGTATGTAGCTTATGACAGGTGTATCTTTGGTACCATAGGTCGTAGGAGCCCCACATTTTGATCAGTGGTGAGGTAGGACTTCAGCTACCCCCCCCCCCCGTCTCTGTGCCCCCGGGTCGCTGAGCTACGACCCCCAAAGTCTGTCATTTTTTTTTATATGTTCATGGTTCTGTTTAAAACCCATGCCTTTAACACTTGAAGCCCCCATCCCCCAGCTAAGAAAGTGCAGTGAAAGCCATAAAGTATGAAAACTTAACCACTTGTCGACCCGCCGCAGTACATATACTGCAACAAGGCAGCTGCTACAGGCACTGGGATGTACCAATACATCTCTGCCTGCTTCCTGATTTTGGCCCGGCACTCGTGCCTCACCTGCCTATTCCCTTGTGATTTGACACGGTGGGAGTTTGTCAGCAGATCACAGCTAAAGATTCATGGCCAGTACCTGCTGACCGACTCTGTTGAATCACAGCCCAGAGCCCTGTATTGACAATAAACACAGGGCTCTGTACAGAGGGAACAAATGCTTTGTTTCTTTTCCCTAGAAAGCAGGGTAAAGAAACAAATTGATCTGTAATAAAAAGCAGCACATATTGCACACATTACTCATTGTTAGGGACACAATTAACTTATTGCGTGAAAACAACTCTAATGGCCTGTACACACGGTCGGACATTCTGAGCACAAAATGTGTAGGATTTTTCCCAATGGATTTTGGCCGAAACTTGTGTTGCATACAGGCGGTCGGACAAAATTGTCGGAAAATCCGATCGTTCGGAACGAGGCGTTTGTTGTGTACGACAGGACTACGTAGAGGCTAGTAGCCAATAGCTTTCGTCTCGTAATTTAATCTGAGCATGCATGGCACTTTGTCCATCGGAAATGTCTACAAACGATCAGAAAAAATCCGATCGGATTTTGTTGTCGGAAAATTTTAGATTCAGCTCTCAAAACGATGGAAAAAGTCTGATAGAGCCCACACATGATCGGATTTTCCGACAACATAATCCGATCGGCCTTTTTCCGTTGGAATTTCCGACTGTGTGTACAGGGCATAAGACACCTTTTACACTGGGGTGGTTTTTAGGCGCTTTAGCACTGGAAGTAACCTCTGCTAAGCGCCTGAAAACCACCTCCCGTTCATTCCAGTGTGTCTTTTCACACTGGGATGATGCACTTGCGGGATATTCGGAAAAGTCCTGCAAGCAGCATCTTTGAGGTGGGTTGGGAGTGCTGTATTTAGCGCTCCCAAAACACTCTACCCATTGGAATGAAAGCGCTTATTTTTGGGGTTAAAAGTGCCCTGCTAGCAGCACTAAAACGAGCAGCATTTTAGCGATAACAGTCGGCGCTTTGAGTGTGAAAGCAGTCTTAATACTATGGTCACTTTCACACTGGGGCGGGCGGGCGCCGGTGGTAAAGCGGTGCTATATTTAGTGCCACTTTACCGCCATTTTAGCAGTGCTATTCGGCCGCTAGCGGGGTGGTTTTGGAGGCTGGACTCAGACGATCTTGGAGGTGAAAATTCTGGATGTGGAGGTCCTGGGCTAGTGTGGTTACACGTGGTCTGCGGTTGTGAGGCCGGTTGGATGTACTGCCAAATTCTCTGAAACACCTTTGGAGATTCCTGCAGTCAGCATGATATTTGCACACTCCCTCAAAACATGCGTCATCTGTGGCAGTGTGCTGTGTGATAAAACTGCACATTTTAGAGTGGCCTTTTATTGTGGCCAGCCTAATGCCGCGTACACACGATCAGACTATCCGGCGGAAAAGTCCGGTGGACCAGAGTCCGGCGGACGGACAATCAGCCCGTGTGTGGGCTCCGTGGACTTTTTTTACCCAAAAGTTCGGCGGACTTAGAAAGTAGTTTTGACTCAAAAACTGTCCGCCGGACTCGCAGTCCGGCGGACAATACGGCCGTGTGTGTGCTAGTCCGCCTTACTTTTGAAATGAACGGACTTTCCCGCACGGAGAAAAGTCCATTCATTTTGAGCGCGGCTCCAGGTAGACGGGACTAGCGAAGGAAGTTAATGTCGCAGCCTTCAGCAGCCAGATTGACGCGTCGCTGGCCCCGTCACCTGGTATGGACTTAAAGCGGAAGCCTTACGCAGAAAAAACAGCGTGGGGGTCCCTTCCTAGGTCCATATCAGACCCTTATCTGAGCACGCTACCTGGCCGGTCAGGAAAGGGGGTGGGGACGAGCAAAAGCGCCCCCCCCTCCCCTGAGCCATACCAGGCCGCGTGCCCTCAACATGGGGGGTGCTTTGGGGAAGGGGGGCCGCGCGGCCCCCCCACCCCAAAGCACCTTGTCCCCATGTTGATGAGGACAAGGGCCTCTTCCCAACAACCCTGGCTGTTGGTTGTTGGGGTCTGTGGGAGGGGGGCTTATCAGAATCCGGGAGCCTCCTTTAATAAGGGGGCCCCCAGATTCCGGCCCCCCACCCTATGTGAATGAGTATGGGGTACACATTTCTCTACGCCAGGGATATGCAAATAGCAGACCTCCAGCTGTTGCAAAACTACAATGACCATGAAGCCTCTGCCTTTGGGTGTCATGCTTGTGGCTGTCATAGTCTTGCTATGCCTCATAGGACTTGTAGTTCTGCAACAGCTGGAGGTACGCTAATTGAATACCCCTGCTCTACGCAGTCTCATAAGGAAACAGGCACAGTTGAGGTTGCCATTCACAGGCTGTGTGCTGGAGCCCCTCCCTCCACCTGTGCCCTGGATCCCTTTGAGTTGGCATCACCTGTCAGAAGAGACTCACTCATGCAAATAGCAGAGAAAGGTGACAGCAGACAGAAATCACACTAGAGTGCTTTGGATTGAGGCAAGTACACACTGTAATCCAGCTGTTGCCGAACTATAAATCCCATGATGCATTGCAAACCGCTGACAGTTACATATATGAATCCCAAAAGCAGAGGCATGATATGACTTTAAAGTGGAGTTCCAGGCTTTTTATGTTTATTAAAAGTCAGCAGCTGCAAAAAGTGTAGTTGCTGACTTTTAATAAACAGACACTTACCTGTTCCGCTGTCCAGCGGTGCGGCTGAACGGAGCGCCACTCCTTTCCCCTTCCTCTCAGCCAGCACCTCCATTGCCATTCTGGGCACCCGGCCGTGACAGCTTTCGGCTTCACAGCTGGGCACGCACAGCGCAATGCGCGAGTTGCGATGCGCTCCCAGAGTGGACAGGCGATCTCCTGGGACCTGTCACGTGTCCCAGGAGATCGCCTAGAGGGATGGGACGCCTAAGGTGAAAGGCGGAGTTGCCTTGGCAGTCCCTGGGCAGAAGGAGGAAGTGGGCAGGGACTCCCCCTCCTAATGAAGCCCCCACAAAAAATGACATGCCAAATGTGGCATGTAAATGGGTGAGGAGTGCTTAAAGCGGAAGTTCCATTTTTCAGTGGAACTCCGCTTTAAGTTCTGCAACAGCTGGAGGGCCACAGGTTAAGCACCCTTCCTGTAGAAGGATTTGCTTTGTTCTTCATGTCAGAGGTTTACAACCACTCTAACAATTTTGTTATTAACCCATGTGACCAACACAGCACCAATCAATTCTGTGTGCCCTTGGAAACATAAAGAAAACCTCCTGCACTGATGTCTGCAAGGGTTAGGGGCTTCTTGCTTGCTTCGCTCACCGATCTCACAAGGCGGTGTGGAACAAGTGAAAGAACATCATGTGAACAGAGTGTTTGAATCAAAAAAAAAGGTATTTGTAAAAAAATGTTTTGAATGTATTCTATTTACAATTGCTTATATGCTATTTTGCTTTATTAGGCACATGATCTGATGGCTTTGGGTTTAATGATGTTTTTATGATATATAATTGAATAGAGTTTCAATAATTTTTGTCTGGTATGTCTGCCTGGAGCTTAGCTTTAAATAAAGATAACATACAAAATTTGTAGACTTTTTGATTTTTTTTTAAACTCGTTGTTAAATAATGGAAGTTAAAAGACAAGGGTAATAGAATCCCCTTAACAAAATCACTGGTGCCTCAGTGAGTATTTCCAATAAAATCCACAGTGCTGAGCTATAGGTTCCTGACACGCAGGTTAAAAACAACTTTTTGTTACTGGCTGAGAAGTAGATTTGAAGTGACAAGGTGAGGGCTGTGTATCCCAACTAGTAGTCATACATCTTTCCACAAATTTACATATTTGCTCTCGTCTTTGACATGATGACTTCAAGTTATTTTATGTAAACTTACATCCTACGTGGTTTTCAGAACATTACTCCATTGACAAGCATGCAATTAATGGGGGATTAACATAAAATTCACCAGTATGAATCACTTTCAATTTGGTTTTTGAAACAAAAAATAATGAAAAATATTTGGCTTGGCTTTTGAGAACCTTTTTTTTTCTGCCAGACACATTTTGTGAATTAACCTTAAATATTTTAGTTCAGGAAATAATAACTTGTCTGTGTCGCAGACTGGCTGTTTTTAGAAAACTTTGATTGAATGGCAGAAGACATTTAGGGAAGAAGCTAAGTAAATATGGGAAAAGGTGTAAAAATTTGAATGCTCAGTGAACTGCAAACTTCTTGATGTTTGCTGATGTTCAACGTGCTGTGCCTAGTGCAACTCATGGAGGCATGTAATCTATAGAATGGCTTAAACCTGGATTTGGACTGGCATTATAAAAGTTATCTCTAGTAAAGTTTGACCATTGGGATAAGGAAGGGCCCCATGTATTACAGTTGCAATGGTGAGGGAAATTTAATGTTTGAGAGTTTAGAAAATGCTTACTGGAATCTTGATGTCCTCCAATTTGTCTGTCGGGCTCTTTGAACAATTATGGCAGATACCAAGCCTGTCTAAAAGTGCTTTGTGAGCCAGTATGAACCTCTCTAGACTGCTAAGTACTAGACATCCCTTTAAAGTTACTCTTTTGCCAAACATAAAGTGCCGATTGAAGTTCTACCTGTGTGTGGTAAGTAAATACTCACCAACACACCACCAACCCCACCAAATGCCCTCAAATGAAGACAACTTTCCAGGTGGTTTCTTCAGAAACTGACACATAAGGGTTCACACATGGCATTCACAGTACATATGTCTTCAACCTTTCAGGGTGAAGACTATTATGGCAAAAGTAGGATGAGGAGGCATTTTGTAGCTGAAACCTTGAAGCTCCAAAACTCTCAACATCCTAAAACTCATATATTTCAATGATGGCTGTTCACACATTATCACCAGGCACGCCAAAATCTTTGAGCTATTTTTTCAGATTTAGGTGTTTTTAGCCCCATGGACTTCAATGGGAATGCCTGTGAACATTTTATTCAAGTGTTTTTGAGCATTTCTTTAGGCATGTTTTCGACTTTTTTATACATTCTTCATTTAAATATGCACATGTCATGTGACACACAAGTTTGCAAGTTTTTTTTACAATTCCAGAGTTGAAAGATGAAACAATTTCAACAGATCATGGTATATCATGTATTCATAATACAGGAAGTATGAGGTAATAATATAGAAAATATATAGAGCAAATCCAATCAAGCTTGTACAATTTGACATTCCATGGCAGCCTAAGAGGGAGTCAATGTATGTGTTATAGCCATACATAGACTGTGCATGGAACTAACGAGAGACTCCCTCCATGTCAAGAAAGTAGAGTCATGGCTGCAGTGTGGTATTGGTATAGCTGCATAGGCAGAAAAGAACAGCAACTAGAAATAAAAGGAAAAAGGTTGAGGGGGGTGACAGGAAGAAAGGCCATTCTACCAAAGCAGCTTCAGGTCAGAAGGGAAATAGAAAAAGGGCCACGTTTTCTCAGACTTTTTTTTGTAACCTGTAATGCCCCATATACACGATCAGAAATTCTACCAGCAAAAGTTGAATGTGAGCTTTTCGTCAGAGATTCCGACCGTGTGTATGTTCCAGCCAACAAAAAATGGAGAGCAGGTTCTCTATTTTTTGGTCGGAAAAAGTTCCTATCCGAAAATGTGTTCGTCTGTATGCGATTCGGACACGCGAAAAATCATAGAAACAATTCAACACATGCTCGGAAGCATTGAACTTAATTTTCTCGGCTTGTCGTAGTGTTGTACGTCACTGCGTTCTTGACGGTCAAAAGTTCAGAGTTACCGTGATCCGTGCGCCGGGTCCTCCGGACAGGGTGGTCATGGATGTTCTCGGGTGCGGGAGCAAGATTCTGGGAAGACGTCCCACGGATGTCCACCCAGAATAAGCCGTCCATGCTGTAGCCGTCTTTCGTCTATGGCACGGTCGGCATGTGGTTAAAGACACACAGAAAACTAGTCCAGGGCTCTAAAATGTCCATAAAGTAACAATAGCACTGGGTTGGAGTGTGTGTTTTTGGGTTATAAGCTTGCACAGCTTGCTGTCAGGGATATTCCACTTGCATTAGACATTGGATTAAAGCGGAACTAAACTCTCCTATAGTTTTAAGCCAAGGAAGTTTCCATATTGGCCTCTGTTTGATCCTTAACTGCCATGATGCTGCACTGCACATGTGATCAGTTTTGACACCAGCCATTTCATGGGTGGACAGTTTGATTGTGAGCACAACCAATGGAACAGTTAGGCCCCTTTCACACGGGTGGCTGTTCTGCAGCTGTTCAAAGCATGTGTTGTTGTTTTGAAATTCCAAAACTACAGACACAGCGATCACTTGCAGTTGTACATTGCGATTAGTAGCGTTTACATGTGGCTGCGTTTAGCTGCGTTGGAACATTCTTGCCATTTCTAATGTGCTTCTTGTTGTTTTTCTTTCCTTGTTGCTGCATCTATCCGCAGGTGAAATAGTACACTGATTTATTATAGATGGTAAAAACCACCAAGCCGCGCAGGTGGAAACTTTTGAATTATTAAATGAAAAATATTTTATGAAAAATATTTTTGAATAATTAAATTAAAAAATATTTAAAAATTATACATAGGAGCAGCACGTTATGAGGATAAGTGAAAAAGAGAAAAATTAACGAGTTAATTACAAACCGTGCTCCCTTTTGAGTGCAAGTGCAAATAAGAAAATAACAATCACAAAAATACAAATAAGAAAATAATAATCACAAAATTATAAGAAATGCTGTGTCCTGGTGACAACCACAAGTAACTTTCGGCTAGAGTCCAATCAAAAAACATCCAAAAGCATCAAAGTGTTTTAGTGATGAAATATCAAGCAGTAAAAACAAAAATCAAAAACAGATAGTGTTCGAAAATTGAGATAAATACTCAGAAACTTCTGGATAAATCCTCCTAGTATTCGGCAAACATCAAGGGAACAGTAATCCACCACCATCACCGGCTACACAGTCTACTCACCAGATTGTAGTGACTCCCATTACAGGAGTCAGAAGCACTTCATAGACATGCCAGAAAGATTCTCACGATCACGGATTGGTCCAGGTGCTGGAAATCAGGAACGCTGCGGCTGCATGGACACTGGATGGATTTGGTTGAGCCCTTGGATGGAAATTGGTCATTGGAGACCATTAATGTCATGAATGGGAAGAAAATAAATGGAAGACTCCCATCGTGAAGTATGCCAAAAATGTATTAAAAACAGGCTAAAGACAGGCTAAAAACCGCATGAACCACAATATTGGTCTATGCGGACAGTCAAAACAACAAGGTAAGCAGACAGACAGGGCAGGAAGGTATTACTGCAGATTCATGACAGGCTGCACACAGGACCTCGAAATTAAACTCCAGGTATTAAACCCTTCCCCCACCATCCAATTATCAAGTGCCAAAGTTTTCCTTCCTACTGAAGCTATGGCATTAGACAGGTGGATGGAAGGACAGGGTCCAAGCTGAACTTGATGTCACGGTCCTGTATGTCCTGGGTCTAGGATCCAAGGGTCTCTACAGGGACATAGGGATCAATTTGAATACCAATGCAGGTCACAAGGTGCCTTAGCAGTTTTTAATTTAGGTATCTTAAATTCTATTCAATACTCCCAGCAGAATTTCAAATTTCGTTCATGGGTTGCATCCACCATGCAAAGTCAAGTGACGTTGTCATACTACCACCAAAGGAAGGAAACTTCAAAATGTAAAATAAATTATCAAAGCTGTCAAATGCATTGTAATTGCTGTGTAGAGAGAGCAGAGACAAAAACTGCTATGGCAACTGACCTACCATTACAGTGTTCAAGAGATATATGATGCAGTCAGTTAACTTACTGACACGTATGCATAACAAATATTGATTTCAGCTCATATATCATTATTATTATCACAAAAGGTTTGTTTGCACAATAGAAAGATTGTATTATTCTTACAATTCAGTTGTCCATTGTATCTGTACTTTTTTCTAAATATTTGAATAACCTAAATAATATCTATTGGAAGGAACAAATTATTACATTAATGAAAATACATGCTTAAAATGACAAAAACAGATGCCTTTTAACTGGCAGAAGAAATATATAAAGATTTAAAATCCAAACAGTAGGGATTAGTAAAGGTATTAGCAGCCAAAAGGAAGTGTGCCAGACTTCAGCAATGGCATCAGTTCTCAGCATTTTAGAGGCCAATGTTAATTATTTACAGTTTGGACTTCTGGAATAAACTTGCATACCCTGAGCATTACAACCAATGTTTTGATCATCAGGATTTCTTATGGCATTGGCAGCTGCGCACCAGTGGGCAAATTTCTATATCACCCTATGGCCTTACTGCAGCCATACTGCTGCTTTTCAAAGAAAAAAAAAACCTTTGCCACTGTAGCACCCCTTTTATACCCCTTTGATAGGCTCTAGCATTTCGCCCCAGGGTTGAGTTCATGGCTAAAATGGGAAGACCAAAAAAGGATATGGGGCACCAGTCACTTTTGGCTTTTTAAAGTTTTATTGCAGAATGGTTAATGAAGTGAGGGTTAAGGGTCCCAGATACTCTCCAGATCCAAATCAATGTCAAATTTCACAGTATCAGAATCTTTAAGCCGGCCTGGCAACACTGTAAGCACGTTCTCAAATTTCAGTGCGTCCTCCAAGGAAACCAGCCTTCTTCCTAGGCCCCAGACCAGGTCATTGGGCCTAACAGCAGAGCTCCATCCAGAAGCACCTCCCAAGGCCTCAGCCAGAAAGAGAGAGAGAGAGCACGTGGCATGTCCCAAGTGTTTATACCCCCCCCCCCCCCCCCCCCAGCATGCACCAGTGCTATACACCGACAATTAGATTGTCTGAAGAAAATAAATATTCATAACTTCGTTTAGTTTGTGAAATACCATACTATAAACAGCGATACCAGTGACATCTACTGGCGACAGTGAGAAATCACAAGCCAACATAAGCTTTGGGAAAAACCAGGTGCAAAACTATATCATCAGTCTGAGCTAACTACAGCCCAGTCAAAAACTAAATTGACAGAGTAGCCTCTGTTTAGGAAAAAGGGGCTAAACCACATTTAGGCTTAGTTGACACTTGCGTTTGGGGGGGAAGGGGACAGTAAAAAAACATAGCCTGGATTGCACACATGTTCTTGCCACAATGCTTGGTATCCTGGCAAAATTAACCTCAGTTGAATTTAGCGGGCAGTACCGCCCATGGAACATGACCCATTCAACTAAATGTGATGTGGTGATGCAGGTTTTTAAGGGGTTAAGTGACAGTGAAGTGACAACATAATGTCCCATCATTGCCTGTCAAACGCCCTCTAAAAAATGTTGGACCGAGAACCACGTCTAAACGAGCCCTAATAAAGAACAGTGCTGAGCTTTACAAATGTGCTATCATTTAAATACATGGAAAAATTGCCATGAGGAGGAGGAGAAAAACAGTCACGTGTCTTTGGCAGATCATATGACTGAGATTTCCTCCTATCATGCAAGCATTATGCAGCATTCTGCAGCATTATGTGGATATCACTGTGAAGGACACCATAGCTCCTTACTATATTCTTCATTTTAAAAATTAAATGTAAAAAATAAATGTATGAGTTTGTATAATAGTCTAGAACAGTGATCTCTAAACTGCAGCCCCGGGGCCAGATGAAGCCCTTTGCTTGCCTTTATCTGGCCCTTGAGGCATTATTCCTGCCACTGACACCAACAATTGGGTATAATTCCTGCCACTGACACCAACAATGAGGCACTATTTCTTCTACTGTCACCAACAATGAGGCACTATTCCTCCCACTGACACCAACTATTTCTCTCCCTAATACCAAAGTTCGGGCATTGTTTACTACCACTTGGCAGGGTCTAGACCCCTCCAAAGTCTGAAGGACAGTAAACTGGTCCCTTATTTAGAAAATTTGGAGAACCCTGGTCACTAAACCATGTGTGTTTTAAAGTTGCACTCCAGGAAAACTGCTAAATGCAAAGTTGAAACACTTATGTGAGAGATGTTTAATCTGGTGACTTAATTTTACTCTATTGCAGTTTAGCACTATCGCTTGGTCACCTCTCTACTCCAGCTTGTTACTGCTCAAAAAAGCAGTAACACCAGTGACAACAATCCCCCACATTTCCCATCCCATCAAGATTTAGTCACCCATCCTCCCTCTCTCATAACCTTCCTTCTATAGGACTTCACCCTAGATAAGCTCTGGTTTCAGATGGTGTCAGAGCTCATCTGGTTGGATGTCATCACTGGCCCTTCCAACGTGACAATATTCAGGCCGGTTATTGGCCGCTCAGGCCTCAACATTATCACTTGGGGGTGATACATGCTGCCCCCCACCTTGAAGTTCCCCTTAGTTACAGCAACAGTGTGAGAGTTCTGAAGGAGAGAGAAGAAAGCAAGGAAGCATTGATTGGTGAGTATAGGGTTTACATCTATTTTAATACTCTCACCACCTTGTTCTCTTGTAAAACATTGGTTATTTCCTTGTGCGGGATATCACTTCTAGAAGAGCTCCAACTATTATCTTGCTGGCTTTCAGAAATCATTGACTAAGAGTTTTCTTGAACACATAAGCCTTCTTAAGCTAAGTTTCCCCTTTGTTCCTATACATAAGGTCACATAGTGAAGATTTCCATTCATCCTCTAATAAAAATTATGGTGACTTCCTCATACAAATGTATCCCTTAATAACTTCATAGTGCATTGACAGACATTGATTGTGTTTGTTGAAAATAAAATTTTTACTTTTAATTACAGTATAATATATAGTTAAATAGAGCATGATGTCTGTGCCCTTTTTGCTTTGAAATTGCCCTTCAAAAATCCATTTAATAAATCCATTTAATAATATGAAAATGTTTGGTTACTGTTTCCTGATGGCATCAAGAGATATTATGTTAATTGGGGCTATTTATCTCCCATTTGTGGGATGGTTTCCTTTTTTCTACAAAGACATTTCTATATTTGGATATAAATCAGGTGAATCCGTTCAGCATGTGATATTACACAGATGTAAAGGCAAGCTGTAACCTTTGAAAATTCATGACAGATATTTGGGGTTTTGATCTTGCGCAATCTCTGCATTGTATGATTGACCCTTAACTGGTTTCCTTTTTAATAAAACGTCTGCACCGCAGGGGTGACTTTTTGGCCTAAAGACCGGAAGAAATAGAGTCAGTAAATGTTTCCAGTATGTAAGGCTTCCTCAAAGGGACAACCGGGTTTCCTGATTGAGGCAGACAGACCCAATACATTTTTAAATATTTGAGCATCACTGGAGTAGGACTGAGCTGCTCACCCCATTTTTATTCCAGGTCTCCAAGGGTCAGCCTCAAGTGTTTTCCACTGTTCCAGGAAACAAAACACGGCCAGTATGTACACAAGTTGAAAAAGATATATTGACTATTGGGTCGGATTAATACAGAAAGCCGATAGGGCAGTTTGTTGTTGCATAATTCTGGAGGGGAGGGCACACTTACCGATCTTTGCCTAATGGTGTCATTTTACATGAGTGTTCTGTTTGGATTCCCATCTGTCAGTTTTTCAGGCTGATCCAGACTGAGCAACAATGTATGTCTATAAATGGAAGGATGTGAACAAACGTACATCCGTTTACACTGGCTTACATCCGAGTCCAGTAATGTCCACAGAAACAAACAAAATAGGTATTTTTGTCCATTTTTATGGACATAATCAGATGTGGATTATGTCTGTTTGCATCCATTTTTAGGCAAGAAACATACTTTTGCTTATACTTTTGTCACCTATGACTATTTTCTTCAACAACCAATACAACAAACAACCAATCCAAATGCAGCACAACTCAGCTATCACAAAATCAAAGTGCAAGTGCTCAATATCACATAAAACTCAATATCTATTATATACAAGAGCGGTATTAAATAATACCTCTGTACCTAGTGTTCATATAATTCAAACACTCATAAAAATTGAAGTGCAAATAGAAAATATCAAAACATATCACATATAAACATGGACCTTAAAGAGATACTAAAGGATAATTTTTTTTTTTTTTTAAATAACAAACATGTCATACTTACCTCCACTGTGCAGCTCATTTTGCACATAGTTGCCCCCAAACACCCATTTCTGCGGCTCTTGCGGCTCCTCCCGCATTAGATAACCCCCTTAGAGAAGCATTCTCCCTAGGGGGTTACCTTGCAAGGCAAGCTCCTGAGTCCAGCATTTGGTGTCCATAGAGGCCGAATGCAGGACTCGGCCCCGCCCCCCGGCGCCCCTGTCATTGGATTTGATTGAAGCAGCGGGAGCCAATGGCTGCACTGCTATCAATCTATCCAATCAAGAGTTGGGAAACCATGAATAGAGGGACGGCGGGGATGTGCTGACAGAAATTCGGGACTCAGGTAACTAAAACGGGGGGGGGGGGGTGGGGTTTAGGGGGCCGGTGACTGCAAGGTGTTTTTTCACCTTAATGCACAGGATGCATTAAGGTGAAAAAACATGAACCTTTACAACCCCTTTAATATTGGAAGTGCAACATGATACACCTATAAATAAAGTGCTAATGCAAAAATAAATAACAGTGAATGTAACGCATAAACCACATTATTAAATTATTCCGTGCCAAGTGTCCATATGCATCAAAAATATAAAATTCAGAATGAACAAAATTCAAAAACAATAGTCGATCAATCTTCCACCTTTGTGCATGAAACAAAAGAAACTAAAAAGTACCCGCGCAATCCTCCACCAGTGCTCTGTGGCCGCTCACCTCACGTTATGACTCCTGTTTTACCAGTGAGTCATAACAAGCTGTTCACTTTAAGAGATACGATTAAGGCCCCATTCACACCTGAGCTTGTAAAATGCTCGTAAAATGCTCATCTCAAAAGCTCCAAAATGCCCAATAAGCAAAAATCCATTCATTTCAATGGCACTTGTTCACAGCATTTTGTCGTCTGAAGCAAAATGACTGAAGTTCAAAAATGTACATGAGCCTTACTTGAGCAGAAAAAAACGCACATAAAACGCCTGTAAAAACCCTCAAATAGCATCTCTCCACCCCTAATTTCCTCTCCCTCTCCTCCCCTAGTGCTTTAAATTGGCAAAAAAAAAAAAGCTGTAAAATGTTTGTAATACACTTCTAAAATGCTTAAAAAAAACTTGTATAAAAGCTGCAAAAAAAGCTTACAAAAATGCCTGAAAAACGCCTGAAAACAATACGCTCAGGTGTGAATGCAGCCTAAATGTGCATTGGGTGCTATCCTTCCATTTTCCTTTGTTCAACTTCCTGCATCTTAGATGTACTCAAGGAGTGACCACATATGAAAAAAGTACAATATCTAGTGCTCTCCATATAGTAAAATGTATTTACATTAAAAGCATTTAATTGCACTTACAAAAATGGCACTGCAGCCGAGCCAGCTGAATCAAGCTTGTCCTCTCGTATCAGCAAGACACTGTATCACTAAGGATGGCCTCGGGATAATGCAGTCAATCTGGCTCCTCCCCCATATGCATTATGCCCCAGGTTTGGAGATCATCAGCAGGGGAGTAGTAGTAGCACTATATGACCTACAGTATATGGATACTAGACACAAAATAATTTAATAATTTGGTTTATGTGTTACATTCACTGTTACTTATTTTTTCATTAGCACGTTATTTATAGGTGTATCATGTTGCACATCCAATATTAAGGTCTATGTTTATATGTGATATTTTTTGATATCTTCACTTTAATTTTGATACGAGTGCTTGAATTATATGAACAATAGGTACGCTGTCTTTTAAAGAATATTCCTTTTCTATGGGATGTAGGAATACTTTTCAGTTTTGTAGAATTTAACTTCTTATATAGGGCCATTTGTTTGTTAAAAGGTTGTTTTTTCTCTACAATATACAATACATGTCTTTGCATCCCACACAACACTGCACTGCATATACCATGTTATTTCACTGGTGTTTGGGTGTTGGGTCTTTTGGATGTCCGAAAATTTGGTCTCAATGTATTGCTGGGCTTTAAAGATGCTTTTTTTGACACTCCAGCTACATACACAATGACTATTTTACTACTTATGTTCTAATTCTCCCTATTCAATGGCCCTGTGTTTTTGCCTGACCTTGTGGATGTTTCAGGCTGGGTTCACATGTGTGATTTGGATGCAGGTTTCTCCGCATCCAATTCGCAGGACATGCTAGTGTGATGGGCTCTCAATGGAGTAGGTTCACACATGTCCGGGACAGCAGCGACCCATTCCAAAAGGGTCCTGTGCGTGTTTGGGTACTGTTCAGGTGCGAATTCAGGCAACAATTCTGACCTGACTTGCACCTGAACTGGTGAACAGGAATGCGCTAGACCCCATGCTGGAAACCGCGGCCGCACATACCCATATAGTAAGGATAACTAGCAGCACATTTGTGGGAGTGTTGAATTGTAAGTCTGTTAACTTAATGCACAATTTTCACTGGCAAGTTGTACACTTGTAGAGCACTTGAAGCACACATTCTAGTTGACACTTTTCCAATTTGTAGCAAATTTTCGTGGCAAGTAGGGATGAGCCGAACACCCCCAATTCAGTTTGCAGCAGAACATGCAAACAAGCAAAAAATTAGTTCGAACACATGAACACCGTTAAAGTCTATGGGACACTAAGGATGAGCCGAACACCCCCCTGTTCGGTTGGCACCAGAACCTGCGAACAGACCTAAACTTCATGTGAACTTTAGAACCCTATTAAAGTCTATGGGACTCAAACGTTCAAAATCTAAAGTGCTCATTTTAAAGGCTAATATGCAAGTTACTGTCCTAAAAAATGTTTGGGGACCTGGGTCCTGCCCCAGGGGGACATGGATCAATGCAAAAAAAAGTTTTAAAAACTGCCGTTTTTTCAGGAGCAGTGATTTTAATAATGATTTAAGTGAAACAATAAAAGTGTAATATTCCTTTAATTTTCGTACCTGGGGGGTGTCTATAGTATACATGTGAAGGGGTGCATGTTTCCCGTGCTTAGAACTGTCCATGCACAAAGTGTCATTTTGCAAGGAAAAAAGTGTTTTAAAATCACTTTGAATTGCCGGCTCCCGTAATACAGAGAACGCTCAATGAGTAGAACACGAAACCGACAATTCATTCATCGATAAAAAAAAAAAAAAAAAAAAAAGCGTGGAGTTCCCCTAAATTCAATTACCAGGCCCTTCAGGTCTGGTATGGATATTAAGGGGAACCCTGCGTCAAATTTAAAAAAAAAATTGACGTGGGGGTCCCCCTAAATATCCATACCAGACCCTTTATCTGAGCACGCAACCTGGCAGGCCGCAGGAAAAGAGGGGGGGACGAGAGAGCGCCCCCCCTCCTGAACCGTACCAGGCCACATGCCCTCAACCTTTGGAGGATGCTTTGGGGGTCTGTGACCCCTCAAAGCACCATGTCCCCATGTTGATGGGGACAAGGGCCTCATCCCCACAACCCTGGCAGGTGGTTGTGGGGGTCTGCGGGCGGGGGGCTTATCAGAATCTGGAAGCCCCCTTTAACAAGGGGACCCCCAGATGCCGGCCCCCCCATTTGAAATGGTAAGGGGGTACAAAAGTACCCCTACCATTTCACAAAGAAAGTGTAAAAATGGTTAAATAAGACAAACACACTTTTGAAAAATGTCTTTATTAAAAAAATTAAAAAAAGATTCCAGCGGTTGTAATCCACTCTTGCTAGCGACGGATGATCATCTCTCCGGGGTCCAGCGATGGCTGATCTGGTCCAGCGATGGGTGATTTTCAGTCCAGCGCAGTCCATCCATGCATGCATCTTCTGTCTTCACTGAGGAGACACTGCGAGGATCCCAGCGCTGACGTTTCTTATATTAGGAGGACGGGGCCACCCGTCACCTGACCCCACCCCCTCTGACCCTGGTGAGGGAAGCCAGGGGTTCCCCAATGACGTATGGGTGACCCTGCCCCCCTCTGATGTAATGGAAACCTGGATGGACTGCGCTGAACTGAAAATCACCCGTCGCTGGATCAGATCAGCCATCGCTGGACCCCGGAGAGATGATCATCCATCGTGGATAGCAAGAGTGGATTACCACCGCTGGAATCTTTTTTTATTTTTTTTTATTTTTAATAAAGGAATTTTTCAAAAGTGTGTTTGTCTTATTAACCATTTTTTACGCTTTCTTTATGAAATGGTAGGGGTACTTTTGTACCCCCTTACCATTTCAAACGGGGGGGTGGGATCTTGGAGTCCCCTTGTTAAAGGGGGCTTCCAGATTCTGATAAACCCCCCGCCTGCAGACCCCCACAACCACCGACCAGGGTTGTGGGGATGAGGCCCTTGTCCCCATCAACATGGGGACATAGTGCTTTGAGGGGGTCACAGACCCCCAAAGCATCCTCCCAATGTTGAGGGAATTTGGCCTGGTACGGTTCAGGAGGGGGGGCGCTCTCTCGTCCCCCCCTCTTTTCCTGCGGTCTGCCAGGTTGCGTGCTTGGATAAAGGGTCTGGTATGGATTTTTAGGGGGACCCCCACGTAATTTTTTTTTAAATTTGATGCGGGGTTCCACTTAATATCCATACCAGACCTGAAGGGTCTGATATGGATATTTAGGGGGACCCCCACGTAAATTTTTTTTAAAATTTGACACGGGGTTCCCCTTAATATCCATACCAGACCTGAAGGGCCTGGTAATTGAATTTAGGGGAACCCCACGCTTTTTTTTTTTTATCAATGAATGAATTGTCGGCTCCCATAATACAGAGAACACTCTTCTACTTCACTGTATTATGGGAGCCGACAATTCAAAGTGATTTTAAAAGACTTTTTTTCCTTGCGAAATGACACTTTGTGCAGGGACAGTTCTAAGCACGGGAAACATGCGCCCCTTCACAGGCATACTATAGACACCCCCCAGGTACGAAATTTAAAGGAATATTACACTTTTATTGTTTCACTTTAATCATTATTAAAATCACTGCTCCTGAAAAATGGCCGTTTTTAAAACTTTTTTTTGCATTGATCCATGTCCCCTGGGGCAGGATCCAGGTCCCCAAACACTTTTTAGGACAGTAACTTGCATATTAGCCTTTAAAATTAGCACTTTAGATTTCTCCCATAGACTTGTACAGGGTGTTCCTGCTTTTCGAATTTGACGCGAACAGCCCAAATTGTTCACTGTTCGCTGAACAGGCGAACAGGCAATGTTCGAGTCGAACATGAGTTCGACTCGAACTCGAAGCTCATCCCTATGGGACACGAACGTGAAACATCAAAAGTGCTAATTTTAAAGGCTTATATGCAAGTTTTGCCATAAAAAGTGTTTGGGACCTGGGTCCTGCCCCATGGGACATGTATCACATTTTTTTCTTTAAACTGAAGTTTTTTCGGGAGCAGTGATATTAACCACTTTCAGACCGGACCAATTTGCTGGTCAAAGACCAGACCACTTTTTGCGATTCGGCACTGCGTCGCTTTAACTGACAATTGCACGGTCGCGCGACGTGGCTCCCAAACAAAATTAACGTCCTTTTTTTCCCACAAATAGAGCTTTCTTTTGGTGGTATTTGATCACCCCTGCGGTTTTTATTTTTTGCGCTATAAACAAAAATAGAGCGATAATTTTGAAAAAAACGCATTATTTTTTACTTTTTGTAATAATAAATATCCCCCAAAAATATATAAAAAAACATTTTTTTCCCTCAGTTTAGGTCGATACGTATTCTTCTACATATTTTTGGTAAAAAAAATCGCAATAAGCGATTATTGATTGGTTTGCGCAAAAGTTATAGCGTTTACAAAATAGGGATAGTTTTATAGCATTTTTATTAATAATTTTTTATAATTTTTTTTTACTAGTAATGGCGGCAATCTGCGATTTTTATTGTGACTGCGACATTGTGGGGGACCCATCGGACATTTTTGACACATTTTTGGGACCATTGTCATTTATACAGTAATCACTGCTATATAAATGCAGTGATTCCTGTGTAAATGACACTGGCAGTGAAAGGGTTAACCAGTGGGTGGCAGTGTAGGGGTTAAGTGTTCCTAGGGGTGTGTTACTAACTGTGGGGGGGTTGGGCTTTCATTTAGTGTACACTGATCTCTGCTCCAATCACATGGAGCAGAGATCAGCGTCACTAGTTGCTAGGCAGAATGGAAAAATGTTGTTTATACAGCATTTCCTCCATTCGGCCACTCCGTGAGACGATCGCGGGGATGCCCGCGGCGATCGAGTCCGCGGGTCCCGCGACCGGACTCACGGGGGTCCCGACCAGCGCCCGATGGCACGGCGGCAACGAATATTGGACGTACATGTACGCCAATATGCCTGCCCGTGCCATTCTGTCGACGTACATCGTCGTGCGCTGGTCGGGAAGTGGTTAATAATGCTTAAAGTGAAACAATAAAAAGAAAATATTCCTTTAAATATCATGCCTGGGGGATGTCTATAGTATACCTGTAAAGTGGCACAATTTTTAGAACAATACCACAGCAAAATTTTTAAAGGAAAAACGTAATTTAAAACTGCTCGCGGCTGTAATGTATTGTCGGGTGCCGGCAATATAGATGAAAATCATTGAAAAAAAACAACATGGGCCCCCCCCCTGGGCCCCCTATTCCATTACCAGGTCTTTTGCGTCTGGTATGGATATTAAGGGGAACCCCGCACCAAAATAAAAATAAATTGTGTGGGGGGCCCCAGCCACTATATACTCTGAACAGCACTATATATACTATATGGCCTGCCATATATACTCTGTAGGAAATTGGGCCTTAGGCATTGGTGGTACCAGAACACTGTACCCCTCACAGTTACTCTAGGTGAGTGCAGGAATAGACCCTGCTGTGAAATACTATATAAAAAATTGTAATTACATGCCCCTGTTAAACAGGGGCAGAAAAATTGGGCCTTTGGTGGTGGTGGTGCCACAACACTGTAAGCCCTCACAGTTCCACTTGTTGGGTGCAGGAATGGGCCCGGCTATGACATATTATATCAAGATTTGGAATTACATGCCCCTGTTGAACAGGGGAAGAAAAATTGGGCCTTTGGTGGTGGTGGTGCCACAACACTGTAACCCCTCACAGATACTCTTGTTGGGCACAGGAATGGGCCCTGCATTGAAATAGTATATCAAAAATTGTAATTACATGCCCCTATTAAACGGGGACAGAAAAATTGGGCCTTGGGTTGTGCTGGTGGGCCACAACACTGTAACCTCTCACAAATACTCTTGCTGGGCACAGGAACAGGCTTCATTGAAATATTATATCAAAAATTGTAATTACATGCCCCTGTTAAACAGGGGCAGAAAAATTGGGCCTTGGGTGGTGGTGCCCTAAACCAAAAATATTGTTGGAAGCTAGCATCATCAAGATTGAGGAGGAATAGGATAGTCACTCGGCACAGGCAGGCTTCAAGGGATCCCGCATCCATAGAAAATTTAATTAGTTACATCAACATCACGTGCTTGATAGCTCCTGATTCAAGACAGATTCATTTTTATGAATGTGAGCCTATCAACGGAGTCTGTGAACAGGCGCACTCTATGATCCGTTACAAATCCTCCAGCAGCACTGATTGTGTGTTCAGAAAGAACGCTGGATGCAGGACAGGCCAGTAGCTCAATTGCATATTGAGCTAGTTCTGGCCAGTGGTCCATTGTCAAAACCCAGTAACCCAGTAAATTCTCTGTTGGAAAGGTCTCCAAGTCTGCTCTTGCCCTTAGATATTCCTGCACCATGTAATTCAGATGCTGGCGATGTTTGCTTGAACTGATCAGACCTTGGCGCTGAGGGCTGAAAAAATAGTCTAAAGGCATCGGTCAACCGGCTACCTTCTCCACCACTCTTCCTCTGATTGAACAAAGCCTCAGTGACATGTTGGTCTAGCATGTTGGTCCAGAAAATTGTAACCTCCCAGGGTCCTGAAATGCATTGCACAAACTTTTCTTCAAGGCCTCCTGAAGATGTTTCATCCTCTGCTCCCTCTGCGGAGGCAGTATGAGTTCTGCGACCTTACCCTTGTAATGTGGATCAAGAAGGGTTGCCGGCCAGTAATGATCACTCCCCTTGAAACCACATATCCTAGGGTCCTTTCGCAGGCTTTTCAGAATCAAGGAGACCATGCAGTGTAAATTTGTAGAGGAGACCTGGTGGCAGAACAAGCTTCAACAATACTGAACCCTTTCCTGCATCTTTCCCAGCTGCCAGCAGAGTTACCCAGTGCGCCGTGAAGGAAAAGTAACGTCCCTGCCCATGCCTGCTGGACCATGAGTCAGCGGTAATATACACCATACTGCTGACCGCCCTGTCCAAGAGGCTAAAGCATTGCCTTCCACATGTCAGTAGAAAGCTGGAATGGCCTTCGGTGAAAAGAAATGGCATTTTGGAACCTGCCACTGAGGTACAGCACATTACACAAATTCACGAAAGGGGGCAGAGTCTACCAGCTGAAAAGGCAGCAGTTGCAGTGCTAGCAATTTGGCCAAGCTAGTATTCAGATGCTGAACATGTGGATGGCTGGGACCAAATTTCTTTTTATGGTTCAGCAACTGGGGTAGGGAAATTTGCCTGCTAAAATCAGATGGTGGTGTACTGCTAGCAGATTGGCTGCAAGTACTTGGGACACCTATTGCTATACCTTCATTTCTCTCAGTGTTTTTTGGGAGGACTTGAGGTATCCCAGATGAGGAGCAAGAAGAAGTCCACATTTTTCTTTGATGTGGGTCTTTCAAGTGCTGTTGCCAATGGACTGCATGGCAGGTCATCACATATCCGGTCAAGCATGTGGTGCCCAAGCGGCTGCTGTTCTGGCCACGCTTGATCTGCTTCATACATAGGTTGCAAATAGCTGCACTGCGAATTGCGATCTACTGCACATGTGTCAAAAAAGGCTCACATCAAGGAACTTTTAAAAGTCAGCGGGGAGTCAGCAGCGCCCTGCACCTACAGAGCTCTGCAATTTGATGCAATAGGGTGGCTACCCTTAAGCTGCCCCCTAGAGGACATCCTGCCTTGTTGGAGTTGTGCCTCCTCCTCCTCTCTTCTCTCTGGCACCCAAGTACAGTCAGTGACCTCATCATCCCCTCTCTCCTTGTCACTGGAGCAGACTTGGCAGTATGCTGCAGCTAGGGGAACTTGACTGCCAGTTTCTTGTCCTTTTGGAGTACCCCCGCTCTCTAGGCTCACATTACTCCCTTCTTCAACCTGGGAACCAACATTGGAGCCTTCAAATCGCTGCACATCCTCCAGCAGCATGTTCCCAACACTGTGGTCGAATAGTTCTGGGGACTCCTCCATGCATGATGGTGGGGCTACAGGAGTGACTGTGGACAAGAAGCCAGTGGAATAGGCTGCTTTGGCAGCTGCATTGGAAGGTACTTAAACTACTCTGAGCCTGGATAACAGAGGATGAGGACGGCTTTGTTATCCACTCCACCAACCCTTCTGCATGTTCTGGCTCAATAACATGACCAGCAGCAGAAAAAAAGGACAAGCGTACCCCACGGCCACCTGCAGATGATGCACCATGTCCACGACCAGCATTGTTGACTGTAGACACAGAGGCTGTTTGCCTCTTTTAGTGGCCTGTGAGCGTTTTCCTCTCCTTGGTGGCCTTCTGGACATGATGTATAATACTACACTGTATTAGATACTATGTACACCACCAGAAGTGTAGTAGAAACTCTACACACTGTATTAGATACTGTGTACACCGCCTACACTGTATTAGCAACTTTACTACGTCTGCACGGTATTTTATATTGTGTACATTACCAGAAGTGTAGTAGACACTGTACACATTGTATTACTATAGATACTGTATTACTGTAGATACTGTGTACACTGCCTGCACTGTACTAGCAACTGTACTATGGCTGCACTGTATTTTATACTGTGTACACCACCAGAAGTGTAGTAGACACTGTACACACTGTATTAGATCCCAGCATCCTCTGGGACTGTGACATCATAATGGGCGGGGACATTATCCGGTAATGTCCCTATATAAGTCGCTGCACGCCACGTCCCTGTCATTGTGAGCAGAGACAGCGACGAGGCAACATCTGAAGAGAAGAACAGAAGAACAGAAGATGGCGACAGCGGCGACAGAAGACCGGGCCACCGCTTGTAAAAGAGCTAGAAGAAGGCGCGGTGGCCTGACAAGAAGAACCGAAGAGGGGGACAAGACCCCCGAAGTCGGAAGAAGAGGGTGGCGGCGAAGAAGAAAGCCGGGCTCCTCCGCTAGTGAAAGAGCTAGCAAAAGAGCAGAAGATAGTGGAGGAGTCCGGCGAGAAGACCCCCGAAGACGGAAGAAGACCCCGAGCTGTGCAATAAACTATTTTAACCCTTGTGTGTTGTGTTTTTTTTTACTTTTTTTTTACAGGTGAATGGGTAGGGGTACATTGTACCCCATATTCATTCACATAGGGTGGGGGGCCGGCATCCCGGAGCCCCCTTATTAAAGGGGGCTCACGGATTCCGATAAGCCCCCCGCCCGCAGACCACGACAACCAACGGCCAGGGTTGTCGGGAAGAGGCCCTTGTCCTCATCAACATGGGGACAAGGTGCTTTGGGGTGGGGGGGCCGCGCGCCCCCCTTTCCCAATGCACCCCCATGTTGATGGCACACGGCCCGGCATGGCTCAGGAGGGGGGGGGGGGCGCTCGCTCATCCCCACCCCTTTCCTGGCCGGCCGGGTAGCGTGCTCGGACAAGGGTCTGATATGGGCCTGGGGGGACCCCCACGCTGATTTTTCGGCGTAGGGGCTCCCCTTTAAGTCCATACCAGGTGACGGGGCCAGCGATGCCTCCTTCGCTGGCCCCGGCTACCTGGAGACGCGCTCAAAAAGAGCGGACTTTTCTCCGCGTGGGAAAAGTCCGCTCATTTCAAAAATACGGCAGACTAGCACATACATGGCCGTACTGTCCGCCAAAAAGCGAGTCCGGCGGACAGATTGGAGTGCAAAAATACTTTCTTAGTCCGCCGGACTTTTGGGTAAAAAAAAGTCCGCCGGAGGCTACACACAGGCGGATTGTCCGGCGGACTTAAGTTTGCCGGACTTTTCCACCGGATTGTTTGATCGTGTGTACGAGGCATTAGTGTTACAAGGGGAGCAGGTGTGTTAAATTTGGTGTTATCACTCTCAATCTCTCATACTAGTCACTGGAAGTTCAGCATGGGAAAGAACTCTCTGAGGATCTGAAAAAAAAATAATTGTTGCTCTACATAAAGATGACCTAGGCTATAAGAAGATTGCCAAGACCCTGAAACTGAGCTGCAGCACTTTGACCAAGAACATACAGCGGTTTAACAGGACAGGTTCCTCTCAGAACAGGCCTTGCCATGGTCGACCAAAGAAGTTGAGTGCGCGTGCACATGGTCATATACATGGATTGTATTTGGGAAAAAGATGTCTTTCAGGAGTATATACACATATATATTAATACACTACCTGCACTGACTATATATATATATATATATATATATATAGAGAGAGAGAGAGAGAGAGAGAGAGAGAGAGAGAGAAAGAGAGAGAGAGATAATAGTATAGTAGACTGACTGTATATACAGTATATATATATCAAATACACTGCCACTAACTGAATAACCTGCCTGCTTAATCTAAATCAAGCTCATCCCTAGTGGCAAGGCTCTAGCAAGAGCAAAGTTGCAGTAGTGAGTCTGCAGCAAGTGCTCTGCAAGTCTACAGCATGAAAATTCAGTAACCCCTGTGTTGGGATGACTATTGCACAACATAACTGCACCAGAACATGCAGCAGACTTGCACAATGCTTGCAATGAAAGTTAATCTGGATTCATGCAATACGGACTTGCTGCAATTGTGCAACAAATGCAAGAAGCCTGGCAAGTCTAGCAATAGCTTAGCAAGTCATTTTTAAACTTGCAGCATAATTGCTTGCTATCTTTGTATGTGAACCCGGCCTTAAAGGAGTTGTAATGTCTAAAAGTTTTTCACCTTAATGCATTGAGCTGCACCACATTCGGTGGAGCAGCTGCCCCCAAAGTGCCCATTTTTCTTACCTGAACCCAATCGATCCAGCAATGAGAACAAGCCCAGCAGCTCCAGCCCCTGTCTCGGGCCCTCATTGGACAGATTGATAGCAGCGGGAGCCATTGGCTCCCACAGCTGTCAATCAAATCCAGTGACATGGGAGTTGGGGGGCGGGGCAGAGTCCTGCTGTCTGTGTCAATGGATGACAGGTGAAAAAGTTGGAAAGTGCACCATGCACACGCACCCTCCACCGCAACATAACCTTGCCAGATGATTATGGTACCCAATTACAGAGATCACATACACATACAGAACATCTGGCCCCTTTGGGTGTCTCCAAGCTAAGCCAATATGGGTCAATGGTTCCTGCCATGCAATGTTCACCAATATAGTAACCTCAACCCTGAATCCAAAATAACTCACACACCCATCATGGAAGGAAAGGAACATAGGACGCACATAGTGTGAATAATGCTAATATACATTTATTGTTAAAAATCAAGAAAGGTACTCGCATTATTCAAGTCAAACATATGCAGTCAGGTAACAGAAAGCCTCACGACAGCCGGCATCGGAGGGCGTATGGCGTCACAGGTTCGTAGCCCTGCCCAGTGCAATTCACATCACAGCATGTCGTCAGGGCAACAGGAACCTTTCACAGTTTACTCATAAACTCCTGGAAGACACTGGTGAGGTAGCCTTCCCAGAGGGCAGCTATGAGGCTATGTCACCAGAAGAATTTGATTGTATGTACACACCTACTGTACACATATTTGACATTTTTTCATGTATACATTTTCTTAAAAGCTAGTTTCACATTACTACGATTTGTTTCTGATCTTTTAGGGCTATTATGTAGTATCACTTGTTTGCAACTTGGTTGCAATTTGGATGTGGTTCTCATATTTTGTGAGGCCAAAATCATGCTGGAATTGCACCAAAGTAGTATAGGACCAATGCTGTGATGGGCACCATTGAAAACAATGTAATTCCCATTGCATACAATTCTGTGGCACTTAATTTGCATCTGAAATTACATTAGTGTGAAGCAGGCCTAAAAGGCAGCCAATAAGGTGGTATAGCTGGCCCTTCTGTACGGGGCCTGGGCTGCATCAGTTCAATGGGGGGGCCAGGGCAGCTTGACATACAGGCGGACGAGGAACCTGTACAGGAAGGGGGTGATTGGCACAGTGGAGGGGAGTGCATTTAATGTAATTGATTCCTTGAGGTTCCCTCCTGCAGCAGCTGAAAGCCAGCATCTCCTCCTCTCCCTCCCGCTAGCTTTCAGCTGCTGCAGGAGGGAACTACAGAGTACTGATCACTCACTGTGCTCATTTATAACGGAAGAATAACAAACAGTTTTTTTATTATGCTGACTTCCCCTGTCTCAAAAATTAGATATGATTTTGTTTAGACCCCTGATATTTCAACAACCCCTCCCCCCCATATTCACACTGTATAGGCCACAGTGCTCATGTGAATGAGCCCCAAGACCCAATTTACACACGGAGCTTTATTTATTAACTCAATACAGTTTTATCTTTTAGATTTAGCAGGAACATTGTTATGTGCTAAGTTATGTTGTTGTTTTTGTGTCTGCTAATAATATTTTGAATCTATTTTTAGCGAAAATATCATTTTGATATCCTCAGGGGTAGGGGCCCCGTCATGGGGGGGCAGTACGGGGCCCAGTGATTTCTAACAGCAACCCTGCAAATGGGTGCTCTAGTTTTCTCTTACAGCCAAAATATTATGGTAGCTTCATTTGCTTTTGGCCAGACTGCCCCAAAAGGGAATATGTGTGTTGAGTGATCTACATACTTTTTGTATGAAATACATACTTAATATCAAAAGTAAAATAACAGTTACCGAGTGCATGGACCCTAACCTAATAATTATGTAACTATTACATTTTTTTTTCTTCATGTCCCTCTCTTTATATATTCAATTCCACTGAAGCGATGAAAGCTTACTATATATGATCAAGCTTTTCCTTTTCTGCTTCTGATACTATATGTTCTCTCGTAACGCACTAAATATTATTGTAATAATGTCCTTTATAAAATAAATAACTTGCTATTCTTGGAGAGAGACTTGACTGCCAGTTTGTCACAGCATTAAGATTTATTCTGGCATCGAGCCCCTGACAGCAAACATTTATCAGATTCTGCCATTCATGCTTTTCAATCGTCTCACAGAAAGTACATTTCTCAATTACTTCTAATGAATGGGCCATCAAAATTATAGTACAAAAATGGGGTCGCTCCCATGGGAGCCCTCCACCAGTTTTCCCATGTGAACGCTTGTTCTGCTTTGTAAAGGCCACTTTCACTACAAAGCAAATACCAAGAAAGGCGCCAGGGCGTTTAAAGGGACGTCATGCTGGGAGGTGAACTATATTTAAAGAACCAGAAAACCTGATCAGTCGATTGTTAAAGATGAACTCCGGGCAAACAGCTGAATACACAGCTTATATTTATAAATGTGAAATGCCCTTTTTATCAAACATGTCACCCTTGTGATCCAGGCACTTCTACCAGCCAGCTTAGCTAAGCTCCTGACCTCCAGTGTACTTAAGTATTCCCAACTTGGTCAAGAACCCACTGACAGCCTACTGACCAGATAATGAAGGAGCTCTATCACAATGATAAGGTCATGAATGTGTTCTCCATTCTTATAATGAGAAAAGCAATGTAATCCTAGTATCTCGTAATACTGACCTTCCCTCTGGAAAACTGATTATATTGATTGCAGGAAGCCAATGTAAAGACAGAATGGAGGTACTTATGCAAGCATTTTAATATACAATTTCTGACACTTTTAAATAAATATATAATTAAAGTAAGCAGACATTTTATTATTTTATGCACCTGTTCCTGAAGTTTAAGTTTATAACTTAAAGTAGAATCCCAGGCTAAACATCACTAACCTTAAAAAGGCTCTCTTTGCCCACCTAACACCTATGTTTACTAACCTGTGTAAGAAAGATATACTTATCTATTTTCAGGCCATTCCACTCAGGTCATGAGATTTCCCCTTTGTAAGTTAGTGGCAGCTGTAAGGGCGAAGGCAGAGAACTTGACAATGGCTGGAATGCCTTTGAATGGTGATGACATCCATAGGCTCCTAGTACAGATGGGCCATAGGAATCTATGCCGGTGATGTCATCCATAGGCTCTTAGTACAGATGAGCCATAGGAACCTATGCCGGTGATGTCATCCATAGGTTCTTAGTACAGGTGGGCCATAGGAACCTATGCCATTGTCAAGTGATCTCCCGTCTCCCATTTAGCTGCCACTGGCTAAAACAGGGGAGATCACATAACTGGAGCAGCCTTAAAATACAACATAGGTAAATATACACATCTTTCTTACAAAGGTGAGTCAGTATAGGAGTAGGGAGAGGGGAGTGAGTATTTGTAAGGTTTTAACCCTTTTTCGGCCGCTAGTGGGGGTTAAAAGTGTCTCGCTAGCGGCCAAATAGTGGCCCCCCGCCCCAGTGTGAAAGTAGCCTAACTGAGAGGAATACAAAGACTGCCTTCGCTAACCACCCTCTGAAAAACATTTAAAGCTTGCAATGCTATGATTGAATTACAATTAACAGAACTGAAGTGCAAACTTTTTTTAAACACCCCCTTGCCCCCCAGAGTCTTGGGCCACTGGTAGCCTTCCAAATCTTGCTATACAAGAAGAGATTGGATTATCTGGAAATAAACAGACTATTAGGCAGTCTTGGCTTTTTCTAATTACGGTGAATATAGAGTAATACTAGTAAAGATGGGACAACTATTTGCTCATGTATACATGTACAAACACTGCCCGTTTCGGTGGCCCAAATGAAATGCTCAAGGGAGGATCAGCATATTTAAATTTCCCTATGGAGCATTAATGAGCAAATTCATTGTTAAACATTCCACAGAAATGTTGCCACTTTCTTTTGGTGGGCAAGTCCCAAAATGCATGCTAGATCTTGCTGCATTGTTTGAGAAGGGGCAGGTATCTCCCACCCATAAGTCTTAGGGAGACCTCTGCCTATCTACACCCAACCATAGATGGTTGGGTATAGATGAGCAGATATCTCGTCAGCCCTGTAACCCTGCTTTTTTCAGCAGCTAAGCATGCATATTCTATGACAGCCTTGTCAACTTTATGGCAGTCTTTACACAGAAACAAACCGAAACCTAAGAAAGTCTAAAATAATTAAACGTTCCTAAACTAAACATTCATCAAGCTAGTTATTTAAAGTGACAGTAAGTTATTACATGAACCTGTTGGCATTAGGTATTTTCCACACAAGACACAACAATATAGAACCATACAAAGTCGTAGAAATTCTCTTGATGTCAGTCGCTCCTCAGCATAATTAATGTCAGTTGAGTATTCTCTCAAAATGCTTCATTCATAACGACCCTCATTAAAACGTCTCACAGCTCACAAAGTTCTCTATTCTCCTCCATAAAAAAATGACTATTGACAAGCTCACATGCTCTGTCATGTCGGCTAGTAACAGGAGCTGGTTAAAAACCTCTTTGCACAACTAGTTGACCTCTCAATGGGGCATGTAAGTAGAAGAGGCCAGACCAAGACCTGGGAACAGCTGCTGGATGAGAAACTTGAGTCCTTTATTGGCTAGTTATGCACGTGGTTCAGTTGACAATGTCCACCTTCGCTAGAGCACGGCTAAGAAAAAAAAAACCTTATTATGATTTTGCCACTGCAAGACATGGACATTTTACCTCCAGGTTAAGAAAATATATGATTTATGCATGTCTTGCAAATCAATTCATCATAAATACATTCCATATGGTCATTTGGCAATGGGGTATGAGTGGTTTCATTATAAAACCCTGTTTTGGCTACAGTGTCTGAAACAAAACTTTCCCTGGCTTGTAACACATCTCCACCCGTCAGCTGAATTACAGGTGAAGTTGTTTTCATTTTTACGTTTTGTAGGAATATTTCTTCCAAACACACATATTTTAAGGGCAACATCAATGTTGTAATAAAAAAATATCTACATAGATGCCTTTTCTTTTAGAGGTACCCCTATAAGGGCTGCTGAGAATTGTGGTTTGTCTGTCACCCAGCCCTGTATTCACCCTCAGACACTCCGAGAATTAAAGCATTCAGTGAACTATGTTTGTTTTTTGTTTGTTTTATTGAGGGATATAACTTGGATGGGAGCTATGGGATGCCCAGCATGGATAAATAGAAACAGCAATTGGTTTTGGGGCAACTATGTACATTCCCACAAACGTGCTTGAAGCTCCTCACTCCTCACTCCACCAGCACATCACTCAGCCAGGCCTCAGCAAATGCCCTTTCCAGGCTGGGACCATGGACCCCAATGGTGTATCAGAAAAGTCCTTGTGCTAGCTGCCCTAACTTTAGCTACTGATCTCCGCTAGCCCTCTTCAGGCCCTGCCAGCCCTTCTAGCTGCAGCTGCCTCTTTACACTGCCCCTTCCAGCACAGTCCACATTTCTGTTTCTGCACCCATCTCAGACTGCAAACCCCAGTCCTCTCAGGCGTGCCTCCCCAGTCCTCCTGACTGTGCCTCACTCACCAGCCCTCTTGGTTGCGACCAGTTGTCTCTTAGTAGTGCTCTCTCCCGCTGTCCTTTCCTTGCTCTCTCTTGTTCCTATGGCCCAGGACTTCATGTGTTCCTGAAAGTGGTCCGACTGCACCCAAGCCTAGGCCCAAGGTCACCCCCCAAGACTGAGGAGCTTCCTTAAAGGACAAACAAGATATTTGGGGGGCACGCCCTAAAAAAATGCATAAAGATGGTGCCGCCATAAGACCATACAACAGAACAAAAATATTACAGCGTACACATGCAAAACTAACATTTACCTCCAGCAAGGTTTTTTAAAAACACCTAGACATTTTCAAAAAACATTATCAAAAAATATGGGGATTTGGTCACACCATATTGCTATACTTTGCTTAAGCCCACTTACTACGACAAAGTAAGCCATGATTAGTGGGTCCTACACTATCCATAAACTAGGAGATCCTGCTTCTCTTAACCATGGGAGCTATACTCCTCTATATGGGAGAACATGAGGTCTCCACCATGACACAGGTGGTCACTAATGACCCACTAATCATGGGGTACTTTGTCGCAGTAAGTGGGATTAAGCACCGTATAGCAATATGGTGTGACCAAATCCCCATATTTTTTGATAATGTGTTTTTAAAATGTCTAGGTGTTTTTAAAAAGCCTTGCTGGAGGTAAATGTTAGTTTTGCATGTGTGCGCTGTAATATTTTTGTTCTTCCTTAAAGGCCCTGACAGCTTCCACACCCTCCCCCAGCTGGGCTGGACTTGGGTATTTAAGGATGCCTGCCCCCTGACAATCCAGGTTGGGGATTGGTCAGGGCTCCCTAAAACACCCCAGGTCGCTCCATTGTCCTCACCTCTCTTTTCAGAACTTTCTAGCAAACTCTCGAAAGAAGAGGGAGGTCTCAGTGATGCTGCCTGTAAGTCACCAGCTGCTACCCTGAGCCACTCCCAGCCCAGATCAGATTAAAACAAACAGCCTGGCTGCCAGCCAGGTCTGCCTAAATTTACCTATCCTACAAAAATCCTACCTCTAGCACCTACTTACCTAGAGGGTGCTGCAGTTGGAATGTACAGGCATACCCCACTTTTAAGTACACAATGGGGTTTATTGACTAAAGCTGGAAAGTGTAAAATCAGGCTCACTTCTGCATAGAAACCAATGACCTTCCAGGTTTTATTACCAAAACTTGATTCAACAAGCTGAGGATAGAAGTTCATTGGTTTCTATGCAGAAGTGAGCCTGATTTTGAACTTTCCAGCTTTAGTCAATAAATGCCATTATGTACTTAAAACTGGGTTATGCCTGTACCAGTCCTGTACTGGCCAGCAATATGAAAGTGGCAGTGGTGTGCCAGGAGAGCTATGTAACTGTGTGACATCAGCCCTGTTACTACACTGACTGCATACTCTGGTCTGTACAGTCGCTACCCTGTTTCCTCTAAAATAAGACCTAGCGTGATTGTCGGTGATGGCTGCAATATAACCCCTACCCCTCAAATAAGCCCTAGTTAAAGTCCTTGTAGGTCTTATTTTCAGGGTAGGGCTTATTTTCAGGAAAACGGGGTAGAGCTTATTTGGGGGGGGGGGTAGGGCTTATATTGCAGCCAACACTGACAATCACGCTAGGTCTTATTTTAGGGAAAACAGGGTATATGAAGAAAGAGCTGTGCAAGACTACAGGAAAGATAAGTGATTTTTTTTTAAACAAAATATCCCAATTGATCACCAGTATTTTACATACTTTCCCAACTTCCCTAATGGCTCGATATTTTTTTTTTTTGGGGGGGGGGTACAGGGGCACCTACAAAGAATAGGGAACCCCATGATTTCTGATGGAGGTCCTGGTGACAGGCAGTTAATAACAACCAATGCTGGAGAAGGGAGGTAGTATCATTACAGCCTGCTACTGACCACAAATGCTGAATGGGATTCATTGTTCCAGCAAGCCACTGACCACCAATGCTTAGGTTGGATATTTTTACAGCCATCCTATGATCACCAATGTTGGGGAAAGGTGAGGGGGGGTAATTTTACAGTCAACCACTGACTTTCAATGTTAGAGGGGGTAATTTTTACAGGCAGCCACTGACCACCAATGCTGGTGGGGGGGGGGGGGGGGTTCTACAGGCAGCAATGCTGGGGGGTCCACAGGCACCAATGCTGAGGGGTATTTTTACATGCAGCCACTGACCACTAATGCAGGGGGAGGAAGGGGTGTGAATTATTTTTCCAGGTAGCCACTGACCACCAATAGTTCTGACCAAAGTGTTTATTGTCTCGAGAGCTGTTACCAAGTAGTCACTGACTTGAGAAGCATATGTGGCACAGTAATTAAAGATTATTTTGTTTTCTCTCTATAAGAATTGTGGCATATGTGTGCCATGAATACAGCAGAGTAGTTTTATTTAACCTTGTAAAAAAAAAGACATTTGTAAATACAAGTGAAAGTGTTTTGTTTTATTTGTCCAATTAGCGCAAAAACATACCTGTTGATAACGTCAGAAATTCAGAACTGTCCTTGGTCCTGTGTAGACTTCCTGTGGTATCTCAAGGAGCCTATTTGGCCCTCCTTGTTCTTACACTGGGACAGATAAATGACCCTCTATGTTGTGAAAAATAGACTAGAGGGATGGTTTGAGAAGTATATCAAAAGACACCTGGGAAGGCTGACACCAATGAGTCAAAATGCTGTGTTGCCAGCCCACAATGGTACTCATGCCGCATATACACGGTCGGACTTTCCATCGGAATTTTCGTCGCACAAAATGTGAGCTCTGGTTCTCAAATTTTCCGACAACAAAATCCATTGTCCGAAATTCCGATCGTGTGTACACAATTCCGACGCACAAAGTTCCACGCATGCTCGGAATCAAGCAGAAGAGCCGCACTGGCTATTGAACTTAATTTTTCTTGGCTCATCATATGTGTTGTACGTCACCGCGTTCTTGACGTTCGCAATTTCCGACCAACTTTGTGTGAATGTGTGTATGCAAGACAAGTTTGAGCCAACATCCGTCCATGGAGTTTGTTGTCGGAATGTCTGATGAATGTCCGATCGGCATTAGGAACTAAATGCATTTCTGGCACATCAACGGCTGTTTTCTTGTACTTGCGAAGCCTTTAACCACCTCGCGCCCGCCCTATAGCCGAATGACGTCCGTAGAGCAGGCGCGTTCGCCCGGGAGGCCGTCCCTGGACGTCCTATTGTTTACTTCCGCAATGCGCGCCGCCGCGGGCGCGCATCGCGGAAGTTCTGTGTTCGCCGTGTCCCCCGGGGACAGGCAAACACAGATCGCTGTAAACGGCCAATCACAGCGCCCGTTTACAGCGTGATTGGCGTGTCCAATGGGAGATGATCTCATATGTAAACATATGAGATCATCTCTCAGCGCCGCTCTCCCTCCTCACACAGAGTGTGAGAGGGGAGAGATGAACGGCTGCAGCGGCAGCCGTTCTGCTTCGATCTGTAAAAAAAAAGTAAATAAAATGTGCCATCCTCCCCCAGCAGTGCCATCCTGCCCCAGTGCCATCCGCCCCAGTGCCATCCACCCCAGTGCCATCCACCCCAGTGCTACCTGCCCCCAGTGCCATCCACCCCAGTGCTACCTGCCCCCAGTGCCATCCACCCCAGTGCTACCAGCCCCCAGTGCCACCTGCCCCCAGTGCCACCTGTTGTCAGTGCCATTTGTCACCAGTGCCATCTGTCATCAGTGCCACATATAAGTGCCATCTGTCATCAGTGCCACATAGTGCCATCTGTCATCAGTGCCACGTATTAGTGCCATCTGTCATCAGTGCCACGTATCAGTGCCATTTGTCATCAGTGCCACCTGTCAGTGTCACGTGCCATCTGTTGTCAGTGTCACGTGTCATCAATGCCACTTATCAGTGCCATCTGTCATCAGTGTCACGCGTCATCGGTGCCATGAATTAGTGCCATCTGTCATCGGTGGCACGTATTAGTGCCACGTATTAGTGCCATCTGTCATCAGTGCCACGTATTAGTGCATGTGTCTTCAGTGCCACGTATTAGTGCCACGTGTCATCAGTGCCACGTATCTGTCATCAGTGCCACATATTAGTGCCATCTGTCATCAGTGCCACGTGTTATCAGTGCCACGTATAAGTGTCATCATTGCCACGTATCAGTGCCATCTGTCATCAGTGTCATGTGTGATTGTCCTGGTGCTTCAAAAGTGTAATAAATAGTCAACAAGTTAGATGTGTAATTTATGTTCCTAGAACACATGATGGCGCTACCTGCATGTTGGGCCTCTCTATGTGGCTAGGCTGTGAAAAAGTCCCACACATGTGGTATTGTAATACTCAGGAGGAGTAGCAGAATTTTTTGGGGGGTGTCATTTGTGGTATACACATGCCATGTGAGAGAAATAACCTATTACAATGACAATTTTGTGGAGAAAAAAAAATGAAAAATCTTAATTTTGCAAAGAATTGTGGGAAAAATATGACAACATCAAAAAGCTCACTATGCCTCTTACTAAATACCTTGGAATGTCTACTTTCCAAAAAGGGGTCATTTGGGGGGTATTTGTACTTTCCTGACTTGTTCGGGTCACAAGAAGCAAGATAGGCCACCAGAACATCAGATGTGATCAATTTTGTGCGATTCGCACCACAGCTTGTAGACTCTCTAACTTTCACAAAGACCAAATAACATCCACTAATTTGGGTTATTTTTACCAAAGATATGTAGCAGTATAAATTGTGGCCAAAATTTATGAAGAAAAATTAATAATTTGCATAATTCTGTCACAGAAACAAAGAAATATGCGGTTTTTTTCAAAATTTTCGGTCTTTTTTCATTTATAGCGCAAAAAATAAAAACCCCAGAGGGGATCAAATACCACCAAAAGAAAGCTCTATTTGTGGGGAAAAAAGGACAAAAAATTCATTTGGGTACAGTGTTACATGACTGAGTAATTGCCATTCAAAGTGTGAGAGCACCGAAAGCTGAAAATTGGTCTGGGCAGAATGGTGTTTAAGTGCCCAGTAAGCAAGTGGTTAAAGGGTTAAAACATGAGAAAACGTGTATTGCTGAGAGTTACTGCCTTTGTTTTTGTTGTTGTTGCCCTGGCATATACTGAGGTGGCTCTATATTGCTAAAATCATATTACCTTTCAAAAGATTTATTTCAATCTTTTAAAGTCTACAGTTATATTAAAATAATACTTGTTGATCCAGCCAAGAAAGTCCTTGACTATGGCATTATCCATGGCTTGTTACCTGCTATACTAATAACCCCACCCCTTTCATTTAATGACCACACCACACTTAACTGGAGTAAATCAGCCATAGCTGCCTCCTTAAGCAAGCTTATTAAAGTTAAACCCAATCAAATGGGAACCTATGTTACTTAGTAGTTGATAAATCTAAAGGTGATCGTGTCTATGGGAATGTTTACCCATTCTTCCATTTGTGAGGTCAGGCACTGATGTGGACGAGAAGGCCCAGCTTGTAGTCTCCACTCTAATTCATCCCAAAGGTGTTCTATCAGGTTGAGATCAGGACTCTGTGCAGGCGAGTCAAGTTCCTCCACCTTAATCTAGGCTTACCTGTAGGTTAAAGTAGTCCCAGAGGGTTTACAACCACTTTAAAATGCTACTCTATGATATATTTAAGGTATCCATACAGTGCCATCAATTTACGCAGTGCTCCACACATACATCGCACACTTACATCGGTCCCTACCCTCAAGGAGCTCACAATCCAAGGTCCTCCATCTCACATTCATATATTAGGGCCGATTTTGGACAGAAGCCAATTAACCTACCAGCATGTCTTTGGAGTGTGGGAGGAAACCGGAGTACCTGGCAGAAACCCACGCAGGCACAGGGAGAACATGCAAAGTCCAGGCAGGTAGTGTCATGGTTGGGATTCCAACCAGTGACCCTTTCACTGCTAGGTGAGAGTGCTAACCACTACACCACTGTGAATGTATTCTTTTTTTATATATGTTTGTCTATTGGTTGAATTTAATGGACACGTCTTTTTTCAACCTAACTAAATTACCCTTCTCTATATGTACTGATTTAAGTGACAATGGGGAGATGTATCACCACTTGTCCTTGGTAACGATGTTCTTATGTCTGATTGTTATATAAAAACGCTGCTATGGTCACCACAAAGAACCAGGTAAGCATGAAAGACTTCCATACTTCCAAGGGAAAATAAATGAAAAAATAAAGGCTGGAAAGCATGCAAAAGCTAATTCTACGGGTACATAACCTTAAGAGAAAAGGTAAAGGGAGAACATAAAATTTACAATTTTCTCTCTAACCTCATGAGATATACACTGTAAATAATCTTTTATTAAGTGCCTTCTTATCCGTTTCCCTATCAGTGACACTTCATCTGTTTGTCAGTGTGCTCTCAATTCATTCCCCAGGATAGGGATTCCTGGTAAATCACTGATGAACAGGGCGAGATGCTTGAATGAATCTTGGTATGAGACCAGTTTCTTGCTGTGTAAATTTAAATTTTCATCAAGTCGAGTGATAATCAGAACTGAGTGCTGTGGGATGATGATGAGCCTGGTAAATTTATTGTAATCAAATGCCTGGATTGTTGGCCCATTACAAATTCTGTAAGCTTGAGGCACACCAAATGCAAAAAAATGAAATGGAATAAAGAATAAGGTACTGTATTTTACACTTTTAGATTTGTTTTGCCTGCAAAGATTTATGCATTTGGAGGCAAACACTAAAGCCCCATACACATGATCGGAAATCCCGCCTGCAAAAGTCCAATGAGAGCTTTTGGAAATTCCGACTGTGTGCATGCCCCATCGGACTTTTTCTGGCGGAATTTCCACCAGCAAAAGATTGAGAGCATGTTCTCTATTTTTCCAAAGGAAAAAGTTCAGATCGGAAATTCCAATCGTATGTAGCAATTCCGACACGCAAAATTCCTACGCATGCTCCGAAACAATTTGACGTATGCTTGGAAGCATTGAACTTCATTTTCTTGGCTTGTAGTAGTATTGAATGTCACTGTGTTCTTGACAGTCGAAAGTTCAGAGAACTTTTGTGTGACCGTGTGTATGCAAGCCAAGCTTGAGCAGAATTCCATCGGAAAAACCATCCAAGTTTTTCCAACGGAAAATCCTATCATGTGTTAGAAAAAGTACTCCTCTACTAACTGCTAAAAGGCTTTTTTCTTAGGGGTTTATTTACTATACATGTAATCACACAGACTTTTTTGTTAAAACGGTTCTTCACCCTAAAAAGGGGAAGTTCTGCTAATCTGATCCCTACCCCCCACCCGGTGCCACAATCGGCACCTTTCAGGGGGGAGGGGGGTGCAGTTACCTGGATAATCCAGGTATCTGCACCCACTTCCGGGCAGACCGCCGCAGACCCCCGCAGACGCCCCGCCCCCGTTGTGTTCTGGGAAACACACAGTTCCCAGAGACACAGCGGGGGGACCATAAGAGACGCGCAGCGCGACTCGCGCATGCGCAGTAGGGAACCGGGCAGTGAAGCTGTAATGCTTCACTTCCCGATTCCCTGACAGAGGATGACGGCGGGGCAGCAGCGAGATGAGCGATCGCTCGTCATCTGCCGCCGACATCGCTGGACCCTGGAACAGGTAAGAGTGATTTTATTAAAAGTCAGCAGCTGCAATATAAGTAGCTGCTGGCTTTTAATATTTATTTTTTAGGTGCAGAACCGCTTTAAATGGGGTCACAGTGTACTTTGGGTAGAGTGCATTCACCTTGGAAAGGAACATAAGATTTTATTAATTATTAAAGTGGAATCAAAGTGCAGAAATCAGGAATTGCTAGCAGAGTTTTCTGCCAAAAATGTCACCCTCTTGCATAGTGCAGTGTACAATCCTGCCTCATTCTACAATGTAATTCTACAATGCAAAGAACTGAGCCAGGTACCAGGGAGTATGCCATTTCTGTGCATATGCTTAGGATTTATATCATCAGTGGCCACCCAATGACTGCAGAGGATTGACATGGGACCTGAAAAAAAGTGCAGAGAAGATAGTGGAGACAAGGGATAGAGCACTGACTGCAAGCCTGAATCTGGCAGCGCTGGAGGAGGGTAACGTAGTAGGTAAGTGTGCCATAATATACAAATAAACTGTGTATGCTTGCCCTTTATGGAAAGAGCTCCCTCTCAACCAACCAGACAGTTGCTGTCCAACCCCACACCACCAGTGCTTCAAGACCTGGTACCCTGGCCTTCATGCATTCAATTGTTACTGATGCATCCCTTCCATCTTGTCAATATGCTCATCAACTGTCTCTTCTCCAATATAAGGAGGCAAATTTTTAGCAATGGAAAGAAGGCAAAATGTCTTTTGAAATCCGGGACTCTCCAAATGTTGAGGAATGAAAGGTCCTTACAGGCTTATCAGGAGTGGCGGCTATTGCCCAAAATTTTTTGGGGGGCGCAAACAAACTGAGCACATTTTGAAAAAAAAAAACATCAATTGCAGCCACTTTGCCATCAAACGCATCCACTGTGCCCATGAAACGCTGCCACTGTGCCATCAAATGCAGCCACTGTGCCATCAAACACAGACACTGTGCCATAAAACGCAGCCACTGTGCCAAACACTGCCACTATGCCATCAAATGCAGCTACTGTGCCAAACGCTACCACAGTGCCCATCAAATGCTGTCACTGTGCCCATCAAACGCTGTCAATGTGTCCATCATATGCTGCCAGTGTGCCCATAATATGATGCTAGTGTGCCCATCAGATGATGCCAGTGGGCCCAACTGCCCATCATATGCTGCCAGTGTGCCCATCAAATGCTGCCAGTGCACTCAACTGCCCATCATATGCTGCCAGTGTGCCAAATGCTGCCAGTGTACCCATAAAATGCTACCAGTATGCCCATTAAATGCTGCCAGTGTGTCCATTAAATGCTGCCAGTGTGCCCCCCCTCCCGCTCCCCATCTGCACGGAACTTGCCCTGTGTCTGTGGGGCAGTGGGTGACGGGACGAGCGAAGTCCTTCATGCATCTCCTGCCTCATCTCCTGTCCTCTCCTCCTGATAGGCGTCCAATAGCGGTGCCTGTCGTTTCAGCCAATCAGGTGACAGGTAACAGACCCAAACACCTGATTGGCAGAGAGGCAGTTTTGTGTTAGGAAAGCAAATAGTCATTCGCTTTCCTAACAAAGTTGAGTGGACTGCAAGCGCCAAGCATGGTGCTCGCAGTTCACCTATTTTGTAGCCTATTAGAGCCTTACTTACCAGCTCCGGTTGGGTCGTGCGTTCCACGAAGCTTCTGACGTCACTTCCGGTTTACCACTGGCACAGGGAAACTGAAAGTGACAACTTAACTAGAGAACAAAGCACCTCTGAGTTAAGTGATACTACTGTCTGGCACGATGGACTGCACCACAAGCCAACCCAAAAGCCTGCAAATGAAGCGATTCGTCTGCAATCTCATGATTGCATTGACGTGGTGCTTCCCATAGTGCCTTGTGTCTGGTGCCTGCACACAGTGCACTTAAAGGACATTTTTTTTCTATTTTGTTTTTTTAAAGGGCCTTTCTTTAATTTTTTTTGTGACTACTGCCCCCTCTGGACAGGCTGCCATTGCTTATCAGAACTGCCTAATGCCACGTACACATGATCAGAATTTTAGTCAGAAAAAGCTCTGATGGTTTTCCCGACTGAATTTCCGACGAGATTTCGCTCAAGCTGTCTTGCATACACACGGTCACACCAAATTCCGACCATCAAGAACGTACAACACGTACGATGGGACTAGAAAAAGGAAGTTCAATAGCCAGTAGCCAATAGCTTCCATCTCATAGTTGAATCTGAGGATGCGTGAGTTTTTGCTCATGGGAATTGCGAATTGCCAGAGAAAGGATCTTGAGAGAGACAAGAGGGCAAGAAAATAGACCTTACTAACAGCCACCAACAACTGCAACTACTACCTGGACAAAACGTGATTTCGTGAGGTGGCTTTCTGGAGAGCATTTTGTTGAGTCATTTGGAAAAGTACAGGTTTAAGAAGGCCATGGTCATCTTAGTATTTTTTATGGAGTGAAGGAACCATGTGATATTTTCACTTCACATAGAAGGCATCCGAGGTAAGATCATCTCCTCTTATGATAGAAGAGTCTCAGTGACATCGTAAGTCCTTTACAAAGCCAAAAGGCTGATAAGAAGATTTACTCAAGAATGGAGGAGCTACATTACACAGCTCTACATGTGAGAAGAGATTTGATGGAAATGACATTCCAAGATATCACTCCTACAAACTGGATGACTCAAGTCTAATACACACAATCAAAATATCGTACAAAAAATATTGCTTTCGAATCAATCTTACGATAATCTGATTGTTGGTACACAGCTTTCATCTGAAATTACCTGAAGGAACAAAATGATAATTTGTCCGATAATCTCAGTGTGTGTACTAAACTTTAGTTATTATAAATATAGTTAACCCACAGAATTAACAACTGAATCTACATTTGCGCTATTTTTATTTGTTGACCTGATCACACATTGATTGGAACCAGACATCTTTCAAGTGGAAATTCACTTTCTCAATCAACATTGACTATTTTATGCTGCTAGCCTTAGTAAAAAGATAGGAGAGTATATCATATTTACTGGTTTTAAACTTTTTTTTAACATGCATTCAGTTTCTTCCTGGTTTCCAGGCCTATGCAAATGATGTCTTACATCCCAAGAGTCTTCAAGAGAGGAGGAAGGGTTTGATCAGCTAAGCACACCCTCCTGCTTGCATGTCTGAGCCAAGGGCAGATAGATTCCAGGAAGTATTCAAGATGGCCACAGCCAGAAATGCTACAGGGTGTGTTATCTCAGCAAAATAAAGCATGGGGACATGGATGGATGGGTGACTTTGCTTTGAATATTAACAATGAATTAAATAGCAATTTTGGTCTGTGGTGCTCAGATGCAGTGTTGCTCCATTTTAATGTTCAGCAGGTAAATCTGGAACTGTCTAATTGCCTGTTTATGTAACCAGTTACGCCTTCACTTCCATCAGTTGCTGTACATAAAACATATAATGTCAAAAAGGAATAAAAAACAAACTAGCCAAATTAATTTCCTATGAATTGCCTGTAGGCTACCCGAGGTTGGACCCCCCCCCCCCATTACTGGCTTACCATGCCTTGTCCTGTCCTCTGTATAAAGGTGGCTCTTTGGTAGAGGGAGGGCTTTGCTTCCATCCTGATGTCTGTGAGCCTCCAGCAAGGAGAACAGTGAACAACATATCAGTAACATCACCAAATCCCACTTTAGATCTGGTGAAACCAGAAGTGACAGGCAGCGGTGTCTTAGATTATCTGAAATTGCAGACATACAGAATAGGAGTGTCCAGGTACCCTAACATAAGTGCATTTCAATTTTTTCAAGACTAAGGGTCATTTTTAAATGGCACTGCTTGTGCACAATTACATTTTTAGATATTCTCTACATAGCTAATCTTCACTTTTTGAGTTCACAGACACTTTAAAGAACTGTGTACTGAATATCATGGGTCAAAATGTTTTTGTGGGTTTTTAAAGGGCAGATATGGCACAGTGAAAAGGTATCCTTGAAGGAACCTATGACTGCCCTCTACAAAACACGCACCCAAACTGCTACATGTAGAAGTTTGAGTTTGGGGGTACTAACGCTGAAGTGCAAAGAGTTCTGATGCTGAACACAGGCAGGAACGTAAATGCACTTTCCCAAAGCGTTGTACATACAGCTCTGAATGAGCCTTTAGAGCTTGAAGTGAACTCAGAAACCAGTTCTTACTGCAGTAACAGGATTTTTAATTCAAAAACCGGTTGCCAGTCCTACTTTTTTAAATAACATGATTTACGAGACTGCAGATGTATGCAAACAACTATATATTTAAGTGGAAAACCTTTCAAATTGCCGTTCCCACAAAAATCCTTGGAACATGGTCTGGAAGTAATGCACACCATATCTATTGGACAAACATTATCCAGATATCTGCAGATACCCCGAGAGAGGGACCATGCGGTAATACAACTGGAATTCATTTGTCATTTTACTGGTTGTAAATCCATTGTCATCCAGCTTGTGTTATAAGTATTTTTTTTTACAATATAGAATTTTTTTTTAGAATGCTTTGTAATGTAGTGTTAGTATTTAAAGGTTGTTCCAGGTTGCTTTGGTGTTTTACGCCTTATAAACAGGAGGGTTTGATTCTGCCTTTTCTTTACTTGTCAATTTAAAATCCATACAGAATAGATAATGTGTATCAATTCCCAGCTCCACTCTCTGATATGTCCATATTTTTTAGGAATTAGCCTGGAGATTTTGGTGAAATTGATTTCTACGTGGAACAGTTTCATCAGCACCCATGTGCACTCATATCACATTTACTCACATGGCCAGATTATACCTTCCGCTACCGTAGGTTATATGACCTGCCCCTACCTTGAACCCCAGTAGATTGGCTAGCCTTCAGTATGGGTTTCTATTTTCTTCCCATAATAATACTTACCTAGGTGGATGCAGCATCGGTTCCGATAACCACTGAAGTTTCCCAATTCTTCACCGTCCCCAGTTGGTGAGAATGCTGCCTCGGTACTTGCTTCAGTTACTCACTTTGGTCCCTGGTAATAAGGCAGACAGTCCCTTACTGGCGACAGCTTCCCCTCTACCACCGACCACGACAGGTTCTCCGGCTGGCAGAACCATCACTTCTGGTTGGACTGCAAGCCGCAGTCCCAACCCTGCGCTGTTCTCTTGCTTCTGGATAGGCCCCCAGACAGCCTAGCAGCCACATGTGCCTGGGATAGGCCCAAACTCCGGACTAGCAGCCCGGGCAATCCAACAAACGTCCACCCAGACAGCTGTCCTGGTGGCACAGAACATCGATCACCTGACCCCATCAGAATATATAGGCTCTCCCAGCAGGCCAAGGGATTCAAGAAAACCCCTACCCATTGTCTGAGATAACCCATATACCCATAACTTTACTTTGCATTGCCTTTCCCATATCTAGTACCACCAAGTACCCGGCCACCTAGTGGTAGAAGAGAAAAGTGCAACAAGGCCAAACTTAGGGAGAAATCAATAGAATCTCTAGCAATTAACCAGCATAACTACTCCTGGTAAGTACATTTGTGAGGAGCAACCCTGCCTAAACTCTAGGGTGCTACATCTGTGTTCTGCTGGCTGGGAAGGCTCCCCCCGGTGGCAGAACACAATAGCGCTGAGTTAGGCATTCCCCATCAACACCGACTATGTTGATGGGGGAATCTAATGATATTCCTTCCTTACACCCATGGCGGAAGGAGAAAAAAAAAAGTGTAATCTATAGGCTAAATTCATACCATGCAGGTGTGACAGAGCACACTCACATTCACACGCATCACGTGTAGTGCAGCCAATTAAGTTCATGCATGAAAAATGCGCAAAAGAAGTCCCTGACCCTTTTTCAGAATTGCGCCACACCCAACAGCATGGTGCTGCTGAACCATGTGGGTTGTCACTTGCAAAAATGCACACATTAGCAGATGCAAAGGGGTGCCATTAACAATTAATGTCACTGCCATGCGCCTGCTATAGAGCATTGCATTTCTGTGTATGTTGGGAAAACGCACAATTTTGCATGAGTTCCAGACATGCACAAGGTGTGAACCTAGCCTAATCTAGACAGTGGTGTTGCAATTAGTTAAAAGAGGAATCGTGATCCCGCCATCTTGCTAAAAATTTGGGAGCTGCAGGAGATGAACTCAGAAGCAGCTGAACACTCTTTGTTTTAGCCTGGAGAAGACAAATTTTAGTAAACCTAGTAAGCAAAATGTGAAATTTCCTCTCGTTAGACTAATACTGAACATACTTGTCAGTTACAAACAGGACGCTGTTGTTTACAGTATATAAATATCCCATAATGGTGCATATTAAATGAGTCGTGATGGACACATTTCCCAGCCAATAATCTGCTTCACCTCCCGATTTCATTGTTCTGTTCTGTTTTATCTGTCATTTTAAGGTCAGGTAATGGAAGGCAATCCTTGCACAGAGAACAAAATGTTTATATTCCAGTGTATGCAAATTTCTCTGAATAAAATGACATTGTTTCCATGTGTAGTGTCTGTAGGTTCTTTTTTTATTTCTGTAGAAGACAATGAACACATGTACTGCTCACATCCTGTTAATCTGTATGCTGCAGAGAGCTAGTTATAGGAATTAACTCAGATGACCACACAGTGTTTGACGACTGATGTGTGTCAATGGGAGCAGATTTGTCACAGTCCATTAACATCATATTCTTCATTGAAACACACAGGGCCTCTTATACCATTTAAAGGGAAACTATAATGCCCTGTACACACGGTCAGACATTCCGACGACAAAATCCATCTGATTTTTTCAGACGGATTTTGTCCAAACTTGTCTTGCATACACACGGTCGCACGAAGTTGTCGGAAAATCCGTATCGTTCAGAGCAAGGTGACGGAGATCACGTATGACGGGACCATAAAGAGGGCAGTAGCCAATAGCTTTCGTCTCCTAATTTATTCTGAGCATGCGTGGCACTTTGTCCGCCGAAATTTTCTACACACGATCGGAATTTAAATGATCGGATTTTGTTGTCGGAAAATTTTAGATCCAGCTCTCAAACTTTGTGTGTCGGAAATTCCGACGGAAAAAAGTCATTTGTATGGAAAAGTAATTTGTATGGAATTTGTTATTGATAACAAGAAAAGCAGTAAAATAGATCCCCTTCAGCCAGGAACAACTGGCTCTGATGGGAAAGGGAGACCTCTGATGTGATGGGGTGGACCTCTGATGTAATTTGGGGACCTCTGATGTGACGTGGGGACCTCTGATGTGATGTGGGGACCTCTGATGTGAAAAGGAGACCTCTGATATGATGGGGTAGACCTCTGATATGATGGGGTGGACCTCTGATGTGATGTGGGGACCTCTGATGTGAAAAGGAGACCTCTGATATGATGGTATGATGGAGTGGACCTCTGATGTGATGTGGGGGACCTCTGATGTGAAAAGGAGACCTCTGATATGATGGGGTAGATCTCTGATGGGATGTGAGGACCACTGATGTGAAAAGGAGACCTCTGATATGATGGGGTGGACCTCTGATGTGATGTGGGGACCTCTGATGTGAAAAGGAGACCTCTGATATGATGGTATGATGGAGTGGACCTCTGATGTGATGTGGGGGACCTCTGATGTGATGTGGAGACCTCTGATGTGAAAAGGAGACCTCTGATATGATGGGGTAGACCTCTGATATGATGGGGTGGACCCCTGATGTGATGTGGGGACCTCTGATGTGAAAAGGAGACCTCTGATATGATGGTATGATGGAGTGGACCTCTGATGTGATGTGGGGGACCTCTGATGTGAAAAGGAGACCTCTGATATGATGGGGTAGATCTCTGATGTGATGTGAGGACCACTGATGTGAAAAGGAGACCTCTGATATGATGGGGTGGACCTCTGATGTGATGGCATGGACGTCTGATGTGATGTGGCGACCTCTGATGTGATGTGGGGACCTCTGATGTGAAAAGGAGACCTCTGATATGATGGTATGGTGGAGTGGACCTCTGGTGTGATGTGGGGGACCTCTGATGTGATGTGGAGACCTCTGATATGATGGGGTAGACCTCTGATATAATGGGGTGGACCTCTGATGTGATGTGGGGACCTCTGATGTGAAAAGGAGACCTCTAATATGATGGTATGATGGAGTGGACCTCTGATGTGATGTGGGGGACCTCTGATGTGAAAAGGAGACCTCTGATATGATGGGGTAGATCTCTGATGTGATGTGAGGACCACTGATGTGAAAAGGAGACCTCTGATATGATGGGGTGGACCTCTGATGTGATGGCATGGACGTCTGATGTGATGTGGCGACCTCTGATGTGATGTGGGGACTTCTGATGTGAAAAGGAGACCTCTGATATGATGGTATGGTGGAGTGGACCTCTGGTGTGATGTGGGGGACCTCTGATGTGATGTGGAGACCTCTGATGTGAAAAGGAGACCTCTGATATGATGGGGTAGACCTCTGATGTGATGTGGGGACCACTGATGTGAAAAGGAGACCTCTGATATGATGGGGTGGCTCTCTGATGTGATGTGGGGGACCTCTGATGTGATGTGGAGACCTCTGATGTGAAAAGGAGACCTCTGATACGATGGGGTGGACCTCTGATGTGATGTGGGGACCACTGATGTGAAAAGGAGACCTCTAATATGATGGGGTTGACCTCTGATGTGATGGCGTGGACCTCTGATGTGATGTGGCGACCTCTGATGTGAAAAGAAGACCTCTGATATGATGGTATGGTGGAGTGGACACAGTGCACAGCCTGCTGACTGCATATTAAATATAGTATAGATTAAATATAATATAAAATATTACATACTCATATGCAATATTTCATATTTGCTTGATATATAAATTATCACAAATTGCACAGCTCTGGAATCCAGAGAAACACAACGTGATGATGTGAATACGACACATAAATACAATTGTTTTCTATGTGTCATTGCAGTAACCTGTGTTTTTCCATGAGGAAAACACAGGAGACTGCATATAGTGTAAACGGGCCCTCAGTATAAAGAGTGATTATAGACTGGGACCCGGGAACAAATCAATGTAACTGTAACTGGTTCATATGCCAGTCATGTATCCTTGTGAGCTGTAAGTTCAACCTAAGCAAGCCAATTATGAAAGGTATACAGTTAGATATGCATTTTATTATTTTAAAGTAACGTTTTTTTATCCTATAGGAAGTGCACATCTCTTCATTACAATCCTACAAGAGACAGAGCAGCATATCTTCGCTATGATCGATAAAGCAGTCTGACCACTGGATGTCACCAGTCACTACATTAATACACAAATTAATAGCTACTAATGAAATCAGTGGAAAGGGAACACATATTCCACTATACTGACTGTCAGGAATGACTTTAGTGAAAGAGACATCTGTTTAAGATCTGTAAATTGGAGAGTAAAGGTGGGTAACACTATAAGAAAATCGGAAGAAAATTTAGTGCAAGGAACGATCGCTCGAATTTCATATAATGTGTACACAACTTTCGACATCCGATTCAGACTTTGCAAATGAAAATTTCTGAAGGGACAAATCCCAACATTTTTCTCGTACGTGAACAGAACAAACGATTTTTGTTTAATATGTACTGTTTACTTATGGTTTTCACATGAGAAAAATCAGATATGAAAGACCGCGCATGATCAGAAACAATAAACAACAAAAAAAAAGCCTTTTTGCTGCGTACACACGATTGGACTATCCGGTGTGCTAGTCCGGCGGACAATCCAACGGACTTTGCAGGTGAGGTCCGCCTGACTTTCAATCAAACGGACTTGGCACACACTCCAAAAGTCCGGCAGATTCGAACGTGATGATGTAGAATAAGGAAGTTCATAGCCAGTAGCCAATAGCTGCCCTAGCGTTGGTTTTAGTCCGTCGGACTAGCACACAGACGAATGTAGTGTCCGCTAAAAGCTGTGTCCGGTGGACAATTTTGAAGCAAGTCTTATTTCTAGGTCTGCCGGACTTTTGGGAAGAAAAGGTCCGCTGGAGCCCACACACGATCGAATTGTCTGGCGGACTCTGGTCAGCCAGACTAAGTCCGCCGGATAGTCTGATCGTGAGTACGTGGCATTTGTCATCTAAACATTTTCATACAATTAGTACAATCCTTGGTTTCGACTTGCTGTAAAACATTGAGGAAACCGGACAAACTTTTGCCCGATTTTCTTATAGCGTGACTAAGTACCCACCTTTATCCAACATACATTCCCATATAAAATAATGTCATTTTCACAGTGACAATGCATTTCACAGCAATTTCTTTTTCTGAAACACAGGTAAATAGGATGTTAATTTTGGCATTATATGTATATATTGATAATAATATATATACTGTATTTATTGGAGTATAACACTCACTTTTTGACCATGAAAATCGGGTGCAAATAGCATGTGCGTGTTATATGCCAATACAAAAATTTTAGTTTTTTCCTGAAACTTCCCTCTTAAAATGAATGTGCGTGTTATACACCTGTGCGTGTTATACGCTGATAAATACGGTAATTACAGTCTCCTAAAGTGGAACTTAAAGTGATAATAAAGTCAAAGGTTTTTTTTTAAGTAACAAACATATTATACTTACCTGCTCTGTCACTTCTTGCTGCCCCTCCTGCCAAGTGCCCCAAGAACAAGCCGCTAGCAATGGGGGCTCCCGAGCAGGCTCACTCCTAAGCCATGGCTCTGTGTCCATTCACACACTGAGCCATGGCTTGGCCCCGCCCCCTCTCTCTCCTCATTGGCTCACTGGCTGTCATTGACTGCCTAGGAGGAGGGAGAGTCCTCGGAAAGCCAAGGCTCTCATGCACATCAGTGGAAGAAGGTCAGGCTTGTGTAAGTATTGGGGAGGGGGAGGGGGGCTGCTTTACAAAAAACCTTCAGCCTTTGCAAACACTTTAACTGTATTTGTCACAAAAGGAAAATACTATTTGTTTAATTTTTAATTGCCCAAATAAAAAGAAAAAAAGCATAAAAAAGAGCAAACCGCTGGAAAAATGTGTGTCCGAAAACGCAGAAAGCACATCAAAAAGCACTGCAGAAATGCTCTAAGACCCCTTTCACACTAAGACACTTTTCAGGCGTTTTATTACTAATAATAGAGCCTGTAAAGTGCCTGAAAAGCACCTCTCAAGCCACCCCAGTATGAAAAGCCGGAGTGCTTTTCACACTGGGGCGGTGCGCTTGCAGGACGGGAAAAAAAGCACTCCCAAAACACCCTGCTCATTGAAAGGAGTGGGCAGTGCTGCTGAAGCGCCTGCAAAGTGCTTTGGCAGCACTGCAACATGGGCCCTTTTTAACCCTTTCTGTGGCCACTAATGGGGTTTCAAAGCGCCCTGCTAGCGGGCGAAAAGCACCGCTATAACAGTGGTATGCCCCCCAGTGAGAAAGTACCCTTGAAGAGGAGGTCCACCTAAAAAAATATATATATTAAAAGCAAGCAGCTACAAATACTGCAGCTGCTGACTTTTAATAAATGGACACTCACCTGTCCCAGGGTCCAGCGATATCGGCAGCCGAAGCCGATCAATCGATCGGCTCTCAGAAACTGCTGTCGCCATCCTTTGGTGAGGGATTCCGGAAGTGAAGTGTTGCGGCTTCACTTCCTTTTTCCCTACTGCGCATGCGCGAGTCGCGCTGCGCGTATTTACTGGTCCCTGATATCTCCTGTGTCTCCCAGCAGACAGCGCGGGGGGGGGGGGGCGGTAAGAGGCGTAGACTCCCGCGGGAGTCTATGCCCGGAAGTGGGTTTTAGACAGGTATCTGCAACCCCTACCCCCTGAAAGATGCCAAATGTGACACCGGAGGGGGGGAGGGTTCCGAAAAGCAGAGGTTCAATTTTTGTGTGAACCTCTGCTTTATGCAACATGCATAGGTATGAAGGGAGCCTAACTGAAGGTCCACACTTCATACAAACCTGGGGCTGAAGAAATAGTCAGCAGGAGACAGAGCATTGTACCCATGAACCACTGATGGCACTTTCAATGCTGTGCAGGATTCAACGCAAAAAAATAATTAAATGCCCATTTTTGCATTTTGTTTAACAATTTGTTTTTCAAAAATTGGAATTCTCCTTTAATACTCTTAACCTTCCCTTTAGAGGCAGAGTCTAAGATCACACTGGTAGACCTTGTTCATATAAAATATGGTATGAGAGCAGCGTCAAAAATGTAAGAAAGAAGTCAAAGTTGTGTTGCAGAGTTAAACGCAGGGTTTAAGTTAACAAATGGGTAATTCAAAACATTGCTCTCCCAATAAAGAAAATACTTAATGCATGTGTGTTCACAGTTTATATCACACCTTGCTCTAGTTCAGGAAAAGTTCACACTCAGCAAACTGCAAACCCGCTACCAAAGGTCCCGAAATAGCTCTTCTGAATGGCTGGTTTTAATTCTGCAGATTTTTCTGTTTGACTTAAAGTAGAATGAACAGTCTGGAGACAAATGTAAGATGTCTGTGCCAGAATACTGGATATTTTTATTACACCCTCATAAATATGAAATAGAGCCTTATAATAAAGGAGAAGTTAGGAAGTATTTGAGCGTAACAGCTCTGTAGATGAGACGAGAGCTACCGCAATTTCACAAGGCATAGATGGACTATGAAATGTATATGGAAAGTGACACATCGGGGAATTCAAAGAATAGCTCAGGAAAGTCCACCCTACACTCCATGATAAAAAAAATGAAGATACTGTATTTTATTATATATTATCAGAGTGTTCACTGGGCTATTTTGAGCTGATGCCTTTAAAGTGGTTGTAAACCCTTTACTACCACTTTTACCTACAGCTAAGCCTATAATAAAGCTTACCTGTAGGCACCGTGAATATCTCTTAAAATTTCACCGCTTAGGAGATATTCACTATATCTCGCTCGTGCCGTTTGTTCAGTAGCTGTGCCATGACCAGTGGTACCCGCGCACATGCATGGGAGTGACGTCATTGCGGCTCCAGCCAATCACAATGCCGGAGCCACAAACCTGGAAGTAACTCCTGTGGAAGATGTCCGCGCTGTACTCGGAGGGCCGATGCATATCCAGGGCTTCGTTCTAAGGTAGGTATTTCATAATGAGTTTGTCTTTGCCTTTGTCTTGCAGAGTTTTTTTTTTTCGAGGTTTACAACCTCTTTAAAGCTAAAACCCCATACACACTATCAGATTTTCTGCTGATATGTTCCTTCAGATTTACCAAAAACATATAATATGAGGTCAAACCTTAGGAGTTTCAATTTGTATGCAATCAGGTAGGCCCTTGCGCTACATGTTTTTGGTAAATTTGAAGACAAAAATCAGCAGAAAATCTGATAGTGTGCATGGGGTTTTACACTCAAGCACAACTGAACTTTCAGTCTTATGCCCCGTACACACACGATCAGATTTTGCGACAGCAAATGTTGGATGTGAGCTGGTTGGCTGAAAGTCCAATTGTGTGTATGCTCCATTGAACATTTGTTGTCGAACTTTCCGCCAACAAATGTTGGCTAGCAGGTTCTCAAATTTTCCGCTAACAAAACGTTGTTGTTGGAATTTCCGATCTTGTGTACACAAGTCCGATGCACAATGTATGTCAACGCGTTCCCACGTTCTTAATTGTTGGCCAACATTTGTGTGACCGTGTGTATGCAAGACAAATTGGAGCCAACACCCTTTGAACAAAAATCCATGGCTTTGTTGTCAGAAAGTCCGATTGTGTGTACGGGGCATAAAGCTGAACTCCAGCCTTACCTTTAGTCTTGCACCATTGTATAGGCTCCTCTCCTGTACTGAATGTTACTCTGATTTCACTGCACACTGTGAGTTTCCCACAGTGTGTATTAGAAGCTGCAGCATTAAAGACCCCTCCTCATCTTCTGGCTAGAGGACAGCCAGCATCTTCTAGTGCTTTCCTCCCCAACCTGACCCTGTCTCTGGCCTACCCTGCTCATGGGATTTCAGTTCTTTCAGTTATAGGGGCTCAGCATCATATGTGGGAGTTACCTAGGGTGGTCTGCATGTAGGTGGGTTGGAAATAACCAGTTAGGTGCTGTCCCGAACGGGAGGGTAAAGGTTAACACTATCCCGGTTCTTAGGTTTTTGCCATGTATAGGAGACTCTGGCCTTAATTAGCATTGTGCCATCATCTCCAATAGATAAAGAGGAAAGAAATTGCCCTTTAGGGTTGGGAATATGTAGGCACTATCCAAAAATCATCAAATGATATTTAAAAGGTAGTATTTATTGATACAGTAGGGGTAAAAACATTTAAACATTCAACTAAGAACAAAATATTGCAGCATAATGAGCATAGTGAACATAGGTAATACTGTATCAGGAAATGACACAAGACAACTAATAGTTTTGAGGACTCTTCTTTAGAGAGCTGTCATTTAAGCCTGTACAAGGGCTTATGGGTAATGCAAATGCCCCTAGCAGTAAAAACAGAAGGGGATATGCCAATGCTCTCAATCAACCATTCGCCCGGAAGCAAGACCAAGAGGACCCATCCCGGCCGGAGATCCCATAAAAAGTGCACGGTGCTGGGCCAGCCAATCTTTCATTAGGAGTGTTATGGTAGATGGCTGTAATAAGAAAAGATCCTCTGGCCGAAATCTAAATCAAGGTAGCTGTAGATGAGGGGCTAATAGACATTCCCCTGGATACAAAAGAGGTGCTCCGATATAGAAGTCCTGTGCCTTTTATGAATAAATCTGCAAGACTTTAGTCAACAGAAAGCAGGCACGGTGTTCCCAGACGCCATGCATGCATGCTTTCTGTTGACTCCGCAGTTTTTATTTTTTTGCACTATAAACAAAAAAAGAGCAACAATTTTGAAAAAAAACACAATATTTTGTACTTTTTTCTGTAATAAATATCCATAAAAAAAACAAAAAAAAACACAAATTTCTTCCTCAGTTTAGGCCGATATGTATTCTTCTACATATTTTTGGCAAAAAAATAAATAAATCGCAATAAGTGTATATTGATTGTTTTGCGCAAAAGTTATAGCGCCTACAAAATAGGGGATAGATTTATGGCATTTTTATTGTTATTATTTTTTTTACTAGTAATGGTGGTGATCAGCGATTTTTATTGGGACTGCGACATTGCAGCGGACAGATCGGATGCTTTTGGGACCAGTGACAATTATACAGCGATCAGAGCTAAAAATAGCCATTGATTACTGTATAAATGTAATTGGCAGGGAAGGGTTTAACACTAGGTGGCGATCAAGGTGTTAACTGTGTTCCCTAGGTGTTTTCTAACTGTGGGGGAGGGGGCTGACTAGGGGAGGAGACTGATCGGTGTTCCTACTTAGTAGGAGCACACGATCTGTCTCTACTCACCTGAGGGAACTGGGAATTATGTGTTTGCACACACACAGATCCCGGTTCTCACTCTGTCACGAGTGATCATGGGTGCCCGGCGGTTATCGCGCCAGCAGGGCACACGCATTGGCTCCGGGGACACACTGCAGGTGCACAAGCGAGCCTGCTAGAGCGTCTTAAAGAGCCACCGTACAGCTATGACGGTTCGTGCAGGGGAGCCAACCTGCCGCAGTATTACTGCCGTGGCTGGTCCGGAAGCGGTTGAATGTTTTTTCTCTTTCTGTATCAATAAATATTACCTTTTAATTATTATTTGATTATTTGTGGATAGTGCCTACAGAGTCCTAACCCCAAAGGGCAATTTCTTTTCTCATTAGGTTTTTGGCAGGTTTTCCTTTGGGTCCGACCCACTGTTCATCTTATAAAAGATGGGCAGTGGTCTGGTACAGAGAGCCCCCCGAGTGGAGAAATCCAGGGCACATAAGAGAGAGAGACAGAGAACAGCACCTATGCAGAGCAGAAGAATGTCGCTTACCACTGCTGTGATGTAAAGGTCATCAGAACTTTGAGTTCGCCCCGAAGACATAAGCTGCTGGAGAAATCCTCTGATGAACTCTATATTTTACATGGACTCTACATTTGCAGGTATGCCAGGGCAGCACATAGCCTGAGTTAGGGTTAGGGATGTAGGGAATAACAGTGTCTCCGCACGTTGGACATTGTAATGCCTTTTGCACTTTTTCAAGTAAAGTTTTGAAACCTTGTTCCCACCTGGTCTGAAGTTACTAAAGGGGTGTAATGTAAGTAACTGGTATCATCCCATGGTTCAGGTTACTAAGGTACTTTGGAGTACGAAGACACCAGTGCAAGAAAAATACAGTGTGAAGACACAAGGGTTACCTAGGGTAATTATTTTTTTTTATTATTATTATACAGGTTTTATATAGCGCCAACAGATTGCGCAGTGCTTTACAACATGAGGGCAGACATTACAGTTACATTACAATTTGGTACAAGAGGAATCAGAGGGCCCTGCTCGTTAGAGCTCACAATCTAAAAAGGAAGGGTCAATTGATACAAAAGGTAATAGCTGTGGGGGGATGAGCTGATGGAGGAAGTAAAACAGTGTTAGTTAGAAGCAGGATATGCTTCTTTGAAGAGAAGGGTTTTCAGGGATCGTCTAAAGATAGATATATTAGGGGACAGTTGGACAGATTGGGGTAGGGAGTTCCAAAGGATGGGAGAAGCTCTGGAGAAATCCTGGAGGCGATCATGGGAGGAAGTGACAAGGGAGCCAGAGAGCAGGAGATCTTGGGATGACCGAAGAGAGCGGCTTGGTTGGCATTTTGGGACTAGGTTAGTGATGTAACTAGGGGCAGAGTTATGGATGGCTTTGTAAATTATTGTTAGTACTTTGAATTTTATTCGTTGGGTGAGTGGAAGCCAGTGGAGGGATTGGCAGATGGAAAGTTATCAATCAGCCTGTCGGTAGCGTGTACCTGATATGGGTGGACTGGCCTCTAGCAGCGAGGGAGACGTTGTCGGTACTACTTCTACCAGTGGTCTCCCTTAGCATTGGGAGCAGATAGGCACAACAGAGGTTTCCAACCTGTACAGAGGTAAGGAAGCTCAAGAGTTAAGTGCACACACACAGAGCCTTTGCTAGATGCATGGTGGGACCTGTTCCACTACTGGAAAACGTAAGAAGTTAAGAATAGAGGTCAGCCTTAAGGTCAAGTATTCCCCACGCAGCGGCCTCAGCCTTGTCCCAGGGCATTGATGAAAATGGCACAGTAAAGGTACTCCATGTGTAGTAAAAGTGATCCTGTTACATGTGCCTAGCATAGACCAGAAGAACCCACCCTTGGGCAGGCCTCTCATGCGACCCCTGCTTGGCACCCACTGAAGAGGGAAAAATAGATGATATGACAACCACCCCACGACCTACCTATCCCCCCTTCTCCCCTTCCATGCATGTCTGGGAGACTGGGAATACCCACTCCAAACTGATATTTCCCCAATAAGGCATTTTTTGCATAGCTTCTCTCAAGAGCCTTAAAGCAGGATGCTGTGATGTTTTTAAGAGGCTATATACAGCACCCTCCCTCTAGCATTGACCTTTCTGTATTGCATAGAAAAGCACAAAGACCAGTGATGATATCACTGGGCCTAAAATAAGGTATGTAAAAAAATTTAAAGGTTTTATTTACTTTATTTTATTTCATTAACACATTAGGCCTCATATACACTGGATAGTTTTACAGCTGCTGTTTTTTAGCTTCAGACAGAGAGGGAAGAACCAGCGAAGGCAAAATGCAAATTGTTAAACTTCAGATTGAAATGAAATAAATAAATCTTTGGTACCTTAAAACAAATGGTGTGCAAAGTTTACTTTCTTCAGACATATGCCACAGTCTGAGTAGAAAAGCCAGTCCCCTGTCAGCATGCTGTAGAACTCTTGTTTTTTATTTGGAAGCAGTGATCTCTCTGCAGAGGTCAGACACACCTCCTGCTAGGTAAGAGCTATAGCTGTGCAATCAGCAAAGGTCATGCTCCCTACTGATTGGAGCCCTCTTGTCTTCAGTACTTAAAATCACAAAGGGCTCTTTCACACTCACGGTGGAGAGAGGTATCCTCTGAAAAGCAATGCTAAACATCAACCCAACCAATTAGTACAATGGAGTCCATCCCAGGACATTGCCGACTGTAATAGTCCACAACAGGGAAGACAGCAATGGCAATACCACAGGCCCCTTAAATATAAAGAATACAGGAAGGCAGGGGCTGGCAGATATCCCGCAGCAAACGACTTGTGTACCACAAAATGACTGCCACTCATGACAGTGACATCACCATGCGTGGAACAGGGCGCCCAATTTGGAGCAATGTTTGGCCATTACAGCCCCCACACACTGCTAAAACAGCACACTGGACCACATTGATCACTAGCAGGGACCACACGGATTTATGAAGAGGGGGACGTGATAGCAAAATAGCCTAAATCCTAACCTAAGGATGTTTGAGAGACCTCACCAATTAAATGTATCGGACAGCTGAGCCCAACCACAACAGGGCTGAGTAGTGAGCAAATTGCTTAATGGTGTGGCCCCTTATCCGCCTGTGCGATAAACATCAGCGTCCCCGAAGAGCCAGCTGATGTTTATCGCACTGACGGATAAGGGGCCACACCATTAAGCAATTTGCTGTGGTGTGGTGCCCGGAGTGGTGCCCGGTGTGGTCCTCTGCTGCTGTAGGCCATCTGTTTCAAGGTTCAATGTGTTGTGCATTCAGAGATGGTATTGTGCATACCTTGGTTGTAACAAGTGCTTATCTGAGTTACTGTTGCCTTTTTATTATCTCAAAGCAGTCTGCCCATTTTCCTCTGACCTCTGACATCAACAAGGCATTTCCGTCCACACAAATTCTGCTCACTGGATATTTTCTCTTTTTCAGACCATGCTCTGTAAACTCTAGAGATGGTTTGAAAATCCCGGTAGATCAGCAGTTTTTTTAAATACTCAGACCAGCCTGTCTGGCGCCAACAACCATGCCACGTTCAAAGTCACTTAAATCCCCTTTCTTCTCCATTCTGATGTTCAGTTTGAACTTCAGCAAGTCTTCACCATGTCTAGATGCCTAAGGCTCGGTTCACACAGTAGGCGGCACGACTTGCAGCGCCGCGACCTGCCGCGACCTCAGCGGCAACTTGCAAAACGACTTCTGTATAGAAGTCAATGCAAGTCGCCCGAAGTCGCCGCAAAAGTAGTACAGGAACCTTTTTTCTAAGTCGGAGCGACTTGAGTCGCTCCTATTAGAACGGTTCCGTAGTACAGAACGGGGCGCGACTTGTCAGGCGGCGAAGTCGCCTGGACAAGTCGCCCCTGTGTGAACCGAGCCTTAAGGTATTGAGTTGCTGCCATGTGATTGGCTGATTAGCAATTTGTGTTACCAAGCACTTGAACAGATATACCTAAAAAAGTGGCGGTGAGTGTATAATTGTTATGGTGTAATTAGCTGTTTGTCTGGAGTTCAGCTCAATGCTGTTCTATACAAATGTGGAAAAACTACAGTTTCCCAGGATCACTGGTAATAGTACCACCTCATTTTAAAATGAGTAGCACTTGGACTAGACTGATGATGTAATCAATATATCTATAAACCAAGCTTAGGGGGGTTTTAGTCCTTAGTATTACTGAGCAACGTGGCTCAACACAGTTTCCTCGCCATTAGCTCTATCACTTATGCTAATAACAGACCTTCACAGTTGCAGATTTTTTTTCCCTAGGATTTGGAAAAATCCCTTAAATAGATTTTTATGGGTTTTTAAGAACAAGGTTATTTTGTGTTAATAATGGGCATATATTAGGCTTTAGATAATTACTTTGTGAAACTCTTTGGCTTTCAGTTAAATAAACACAGTTTATATTCACAGGTGTATTGTACTCCGGGGCATTTTGCATGCAAAGAAGGCAGCTGCGGCCAAGTTATTTTCTGATACCGATTTGGTGCATAATTTATTAGAAACAGGTGCTGGGCTTCAGTGAAGATAGACAGGAAACTAAGGCAGACAACATGTTTAACCACTATTTAACAGTGCACTTGTTGGAGACACAATGTTTCACGTGTCTGCGGGCGATGTTTGATATACATTGTCCACATGACGGAATGGTTTAAAGGGCCATCACAAAGAGAACATTGTGTGGGATATGAAAACATTCCATTAACAAAAGACGTATGTTGGTCTTTGCCACAATTAATTATTTACATGGAAATCCAAGTCTGTACCAGAACAGCAAGAAGGACTTACCGGAACAGTTTTGGCCAACAGCTGGACCAGGGACCACAGATGGCCTACAAATGGGGGTTTTCTGTCTCCTAATCTGGGTTACCTTATACAGATTACTTCCTGTCTTATGCACTGAATTTAAAATATAACCTTGAAACACACAAAAGGAACATAGTCTTCATAGTATTTCAGTTATATTCACCCTGAACAGTTGTAATGCCCCAGACCGACCCTTTTGACAGTATTGTGGGGATCTGAGAACCATTGCTTTGGATTTTGGAGAGCTATTGTCTTGCTATCATTACATTTCTCACAGCTGCTAATAAAATGCAAACCTGCCCTAATGCCGGCATACACAGTTCGAATTTTAGAATTTTCGTATGAATTTTGCACCATTAGTGGGCTGCAGCAACAGCCGATTTTCGTGCGGAAATCAAATTTGAGGAATGGGACGTGTTGGAAATTTTTGGAAAAACTAACGATATTCTAATCAATGATGGGAGAATCGTGCGAGAAATGTAATAAGAAAAGAACATTTACGGAGAGAAAATAAGTTTCCAGGCCACGAAAAAAAAATTCTGTAGCAACATGAGGTGAAATTGAAGGCTTGCCACCGAATTTCGAAAATCAATCGTGGCATCATCGGATCACAAAAAAAAACGAACTTTGATTTTGAAAAGAAAATTTGTTCGAAATTCGACCGTGTATGGCCTGCCTAACACTTAGATGTGATTGTTAATATATTTTACAAGAAGAAGAGTTCTTGGTGTCCCAAAACTCAAAGTAAAGGTAAAGCCTAAAACTCACAGACAGGACAATTACAGAATATTATTCTCCATTAGAAGCTGTTCTAGAATTGTCCAACTGGTCTTTAGACTGGTCTACAAATATTGTGGAATCTTATTGGGCTGCTCTGGGAGGAAAAAAATAAGTTATCTTTGGCTTTTTCCCATACAATTTATTTTTAATTATAAATGAAAGCATCCATTTAACAGCAAATCTGTCACACCTACCTAAATCAGTATTGATAGCACATGGCACCTCCACATACCACCACATTAGGTTAATCTTCAGTATAAAACTCTGAAATATACTGTCTGTGTTGATGAGTTCCGAACTTCACTCTGTCTTTTTCCTTCGCCTAAAGCCGGGTACACACGATCGGATTTTCCGTGATGATAGGCTGTTGGTGGAAAATCAGACCGTTTGTACGCTCCATCGGACAATTGTTGTCGGATTTTCCACAGACAAATGTTGGAGTGCAAGCTTTCAAATTTTCCGCAGACAAATGTCTGTTTCCAAGCATGTGTACACAAGTCCGTTGGACAAAAGTTTAAAGTACAAACACGCATGCTCGGAATCAAGGACAAGCCAGAAGTGGTCGGTCTTGTAAACTAGCATTTGCAATGGAGAATTAATATTCGTGACGTGGCAAATTATGAAATCTCGAAATGCAGCGCACATTCTCTTCTTCTTTAATGGGATAATAATGAAGCTGTTTTGCTGATACTGATGGAGTTATTGAAAATTAATTTTCAAAGGCTTTTTTTTCTAGTGATATCAAGAATAATATTATTATGCTTTTTCTTTCTTTTTCTTTTTTTCTTTTCGGCAAGTTACCACAACACCATTACCCCATAGTTTTTAAGATCAAAGATACAACTATGTTGGTGTCCCATGTTAATTTTACATTGTATTTTTTTAATGTAACTGCCTACTCCCAAACTGTCATTTGAAGTAAAACACACAGCCAAGTATTATTCTACACAATTTTTTTATTGGGCATTAAAAAAAGAACACAAATACAATTAGACATGCTATCTGCCAATAGAACTTAACCAAAAATTGTATTCTATGCATCCAAAAATATAGAAAATATAACAAATCAAATCATTATTATTCAGCCAAAAAATAAAATAAAAGCCTCATGCATGTGTCCTGCTTCTTAATATAGGGGGTCAACAATGCCAAGAATTGGGGAAAGCAGGGGTCCGTCACCCGGAGATAATTCCGAAAAACATCTGTATTATTCTCCTGGAGCTCCCGCAGCAAAGGCATATGACATAATTGGTCACAATTAATAAGGCAACCAATTTTTGGTACAAAAACTCCTCCTCCTGTTCCTGGACTGGAGTTTGGTCAAAGCAATTACTCCAAGGCCAATAATAAATAACAAGTTATCTCCTCCGATTCCGCAACATGTCTGGTTGATGAACGGCCAATCAGAAATGAACTGAAAGGCGCTAAGTGAAAAGTGTGAAATGAAAAGAGCAAATCAACACTCACCAAACTTCTACTAACACAAAATTAGCAGAAGGAGCCAAAGGGTGGCGCTAAAGAGCTGAAAAACCACGTAGTACGTCATTACATTTGGGTTTGTTGGCTGACAATTCCTTGCCATTTGTATGCAAGACAAAATCTAGGCACACGCCTTCGGTCAAAAGTCAGAGGTTTTGTCTGCGGAAAATCTGATCGTGTGCACGAGGCTTAAGTCTCACTATTGGCCAATAAGACTGTTCATCACAGTAATTAGCCAATGGCTTCCAGTATATCAACCCAGGAAATAAGCATATTCTAGAGCAGTGTTTCTCAACCTTTCACGGTAAATTACCCCTGCTGGTCTAAAAGAAATTCCTAAGTACCCCGTCTTGAGAAAGTAATTTCTATTGTTTGGGTGTTAGGGTTTCTTTATGTATGTAATCTCAGTATGTGTTTGTGATGATTTCTGTGTTTGTGATGGTTTTTGTTCGTGTACAATATTATTGTATGTGTGCATGCCGCAATCACACACACACACATATATATATATATTGATAGATAAACACACACAGTCACAAATGAACACAATGACACCCACACAATCCCAAACTAACACTTGCAGACACACAAATACCCACAAAATCCCAAATTAACAGACTGGCAGACACACACATTGCCAAATTAGCACACTCAGAGATATACACATATAATCCCAAATTAACACACTGGTAGACACACACACACACAATACAAAATTAACACACAGGTAGACACATGCACGCACATGAATCCTACCAGTGCACTGTCCACCAAATGCAGCCTACCAGTGCAGTGCCCACCAAAGGCAGTTTTATCAGTGCAGTGCCCAACAAATTCAGCCTCATCAGTGCAGTGACCACCAAATGCAGCCTCACCGATGTAGTGCCCACCAAATGCAGCCTCGTCAGGGCAGTGCCCACCAAATTAAGCCTCATCAGTGCAGTGCCAACCAAATGCAGTATACCAGTGCAGTGCCCACCAAATGCAGCCTCATCAATGCAGTGCCCACCAAATGCAGCCTCCTCAGTGCAGTGCCCACCAAATGCAGCCTCATCAGTTCCGTGCCAAACAAATGCAACCTCATCAGTGCAGTGCCCGCCAAATGCAGCCTCATCGATGCAGTGTAGTGCCCACCAAATTCAGGCTACCAGTGCAGTGCCCACCAAATACAACCTACCAGTTCAGTGCCCACCAAATGCAGCCTCATCAGTGCAGTGCCCACCAAATGCATCCTCATCAGTGTAGTGCCAAGCAAATGCAGCCTCATCAGTGCAGTGCCCACAAAATGCAGCCTACTAGTTCAGTGCCCACCAAATGCAGCCTACCAGTGCAGAGCTCACTAAATACAGCCTACCAGTTCAGTGCCCACCAAATGCAGCCTCATCAGTGCAGTGCCCACCAAATGCATCCTCATCAGTGCAGTGCAAACCAAATGCAGCCTCATCAGTGCAGTGCCCACCAAATGCAGCCTACCAGTGCAGTGCCCACCAAATACAGCCTACCAGTTCAGTGCCCACCAAAGCAGCCTCTCCAGTGCAGTACCTACCAAATGCAACCTTATTAGTGCAGTGCCCACCAAATGCAGCCTCATCAATGCAGTGCCCATCAAATGCAGCCTCATCAGTGCAGTGCCCACCAAACGCATCCCCATCAGTGCAGTGCCGACCAAATTCAGCCTCATCAGTACAGTTCCCACCAAATGCAGCCTGCCATTGCAGTGCCCACCAAAGCAGCCTCACCAGTGCAGTACCTATCAAATGCAACCTTATTAGTGCAGTGCCCACCAAATGCAGCCTCATTAATTCAGTGCCCACCAAATGCAGCCTCATCAGTTCAGTGCCCACCAAATGCAGCCTCATCAGTGCAGTGCCCACCAAATGCAGCCTCATCAGTGCAGTGCCCACCAAACGCATCCCCATCAGTGCAGTGCCGACCAAATTCAGCCTCATCAGTACAGTTCCCACCAAATGCAGCCTGCCACTGCAGCGCCCACCAAATTCAGCCTACCAGTGCAGTGCCCACCAAATGCAGCCTCATTAGTGCAGTGCCCAACAAATGGAGCCTTAGTGCAATGCCTCCTGTCCCTCCCTGAGTAGCATTGTGAAACGAAGCAGCCACAGCAGGAGTCTCACTCAGCTCTGGGCTGTATAACCCCTGCCCGTGATGTGTGTACCCCCAGGGGTGCGCATGCCACGCGTTGAGAAACCTGGTTCTAGAGCATCAAGGTGTTTCATGTCCCGAGGTTGCTCATTGAAAAAGGATTACCATGTTACACAATGCATTGTCTATTTCTTTGCCTTTTAATATTTTGTCCTACCTCCCTCTGTAGCTAGGGGTGCTTTGCATAGTTAGTTCCAAGTATCCTTTAGTCTCCATTGTAATCACATGTATTCTGCCAGAGCTGGTCATAGTGTAATCTTTTGACCTATCTGGATGTTTGTTTGTTAAGATCTGCACAAGTTTGGATTAATACTTCTCTAAGATCTCTAAGTTGTCATTTGGCCACAACTAGATATCTTTTATGCCCTGTACACACGGTCGGACATTCCGACCACAAAATCCATCAGATTTTTTCTGACGGATTTTGCCCAAAATGTGTGTTGTATAAACACGGTTGCACAAAGTTGTTGGAAAATCCAATCGTTCTGAACTAGGTGATGTCAAACACATACGTCAGGACTACAAACGGGCCAGTAGCCAATAGCTTTCGTCTCTTAGTTTATTCTGAGCATGCGTGGCACTTTGTCCATCGGAATTGTCTACACACGATTGGAATTTATGCAATTGGATTTTGTTGTCGGAAAATTTTAGATTCTGCTCTCAAATTTTGTGCATCAGAAAATCCGATGGAGCCCACACACAGTCGGATTTTCTGACAACAAGATCCTATAGCACATTTTCCATCAGAAAATCCGACCGTGTGTACAGGGAAATAGAGATCTCCCTTTCAATGCTTAGTGTGGGGAGGCAGAACAAAGACAAGAAGGCCTGAAGAAGCCTGCTATGTTCTGAGATCCCTAGTTTAGGTCAGTATTTGTCACTTTAAGTTGACTTTAAGGGTGGACACACATTTATTTTCTCCAAAAGTAAAGCATGCTACCTTGCACAGTAATTATTAGCATTGAAATCTAACAGAAAAATTAAAAACATCCAGAGCTTTGGACAGCTTCCACTGATTATTATTCAACCTAATTAAATGACTAATTCAATGTCCATTTTGTAAAATCCTTCTGCATAATACCGCAGAGAGTAAACACGCTGTAAATCAAGATAACGGGCGATTAAGGTTATTTACATAATAAGAACTAAGATAATATACCATTAATTATGAAATATGTAGTTAATAATAGCTGCATTTCCAATAACATGTCATATAAAAAAATGAAAAAAGGTTTACCTCAACTCACCAGTCAGTTGCAGGCAATGATTAATTGCTGAGATTAATTTGTGGGCTTGAAAATATGTTTGTAAACTTTTTGAATTGTATCCCAAACTCAATTATCCCCAGAAAATGATGTCATAACAGATGGAACAGCTGAAAGTTCTATTTCCAAATAGTTTTTTTTTTTTTCAAAATGGAAGAAGAATTCAGATTGGAATGGACCTATACAATACTTCTTTTGGCTACCTTTTATGCTCTGCAGTTTTATATCAGTCAGTAAGTGACTTGTAAACATATACATAAAGTTTTTTTTGTCAAAACCTAAAGGTACAGTAAATCCCACCTTAAAGGGTATGTAAGCCTATAAACTTCTATTATTTAGTCTCTTTGGTCTGTTAAACATACTGTTGAAGGCATTTTGTTGTACCTGTTAAGTGCAATAATACCTTTTGATATCATTGGAAATCTTGTATGGTTTCTGCCTGTGCTACATTATTTCCACCTATGTCTGAAGACTACAAAACCACATCACTCTACACTCACCAGTCTCTTTATTAGGTACGCCTTGCTAGTGTCAAAATGGATGGCACAGCTATAAACCCATCCCCGCATGCCAAGGTTCTAGGTGTAGTCCTGGACTCTGAACTCTCCTTTAAGCCCCACGTCCAATCACTGTCCAAATCTTGTCGCCTCAATCTCCGCAAAATCTCCAAAATACGCCCCTTTCTAACCAATGAAACAACAAAGCTCTTAATTCACTTGCTGGTCATCTCCCGCCTCGACTACTGCAACTCCCTTCTCATTGGCTTACCTCTACATAGTCTATTACCTCTTCAATCTATCATCAATGCTGCTGCCAGACTCATCCACCTTACCAATCGCTCTGTGTCTGCTACTCCGCTCTGTCAATCCCTCCGCTGGCTTCCGCTCACCCAACAAATGAAATTCAAAATACTAACAACTTCTTACAAAGCCATCCACAATTTAGCCTCCAGCTACATCACTAGGCTAGTCACTAAATACCAACCTACTCGTTCTCTTCATTCCTCTCAAGACCTCCTGCTCTCTTGCTTCCTCATCACCTCCTCCCATGCTGGCCTCTAGGACTTTTCCAAAGCCTCTCCAATCCTGTGGAATGCCCTACCCCAATCTATCCTCTTATATCCTACTCCTATTAGCTTTTAGACAATCCCTGAAAACCCTTCTCTTCAGAGATAACTACCCTACCCACACCCAACTTTCTCCATCAGCTTACCTCCCACAGATGTTACCTTTTGTTCCACTTGAACCTCCCTTCTAGATTGTGAGGATATAATGAGCAGGGCCCTCTGATCCCTCCTGTATTGATTTGTATTGTAATTGCACTCTCTGCCCTCATGTTGTAAAGAGCTGCGCAAACTGTTGGCGCTACATAAATCCTATATAATAATAATAATGGACCCATTTTGTCTTCAGAACTGCCTTAATTCTTGGTGACATAGATTCCACAAGGTGTTGGAAACATTCCTCAGAGATTTCGGGCCATATTGACATGATAGCATCACGCAGTTACTGCAGATTGGTCGGCTGCACATCCATAATGCAAATCTCCCATTCCACCAAATCCCAAAGGTGCTCTATTGGATTGAGATATGGTGACTCTGGAGGCCATTGGAGTACAGTGAACTCATGGCCATGTTCAAGAAACCATGGTGAGATGATTTGAGCTTTGTGACATGGTGCATTATCCTGCTGGAAGTAGCCATCAGAAGATGGGTACACTGTAGTCATAAAAGGATGGACAAGGCCAGCAACAATACTCATGTAGGCCATGTCGTTTAAATGATGCTAAATTTTTACTAAGGGGCTGCCAAGAAAACATCCCCCACACCATTACACCACAACCAGCCTGAACCGTTGATACAAGGCAGGATGGATCCATACTTTCATGTTGCTTATGCCAAATTCCGACCATACCATCTGAATGTCGCAGCTGAAATCGAGACTCATCAGACCAGGCCATGTTTTTCCAATTCTTCTTCTATTGTCTAATTTTAGTGAGCCTGTGCAAATTGTAGCCTCAGTTTCCCGTTCTTAGCTGACAGGAGTGGCACCCGGTGTGTTCTTCTGCTGCTGTAGGCCATCTGCTTCAAGGTTCGATGTGTTGTGCATTCAGAGATGGCATTTTGCAAACCTTTGTTTTAATGAGTGGTCATCTTGAACTAGTCTGCCCATTCACTTCTGACCTCTGACATCAACAAGGCATCTTGGTCAACACAATAACCGCTCACTGGATATTTTCCCTTTTACGGACTTATCTCTGTAAATCCTAGAAATAGATGTGCATGAAAATCTCAGTAGATCAAAATACTCAGACCAACCCGTCTGATACCAACAACCATACCACGTTCAAAGTCACTTAAATCCCCTTTCTTCCCCATTCTAAAGCTTGGTTTGAACTTCAGCAAGTCTTCTTCACCACGTCTAGATGCCTAAATGCATTGAGTTGCAGCCATGTGATTGGCTGATTAGCAATTTGTGTTGCCAAGCAATTGAACAAGTGTACCTAATAAAGTGGCCAGTGAATGTATGTTATGGAGAAGAGAACAGAAGGAGGTTTCGAAAGCCCTTTTCTGTTTCTGTTGTCCTGATGAAGTAGAGTGAGTGAGTGTTGTCACTGTAGGACAAGAAGTGTGTTACTGGAAGATTACAATACGGATAAAAGGTTTTCAAAAAAGAAAACAAATGCAGATACCACATTTGACCACATCCCGTCCGGCCTACAGCAAAAAGACGCCGGGCAGTGGTGTCATTATCCTGACTGGGCATCATAAAATGTCCAGCAGGATAAGCGGCTCGCGTTCACCGATCGGTAGTGCAGTGTGTAGCTCTATAATGTAGGCTCTTTACCATGTGATCAGCTGTGTCAAATCATAACCAGGAAGTGCTTATCGGCTTTTTCCTCTATTCTCGCTAACAAGTTACGAGTAGAGGACAGCCAATTTTCTGACGGGGGGGGGGGGGGGGGGGGGTCTGATAATCAGTCCATGGATTTTCAAGTCCCAACCTTTGCCCACCGGGAATTTCAATCAGTGCCTACCAGGTATTCCAATCAATGCCCACCAGGGATTCCAATCAGTGCCCACCAGGCATGGCAATCAGTGCCCATCAGTAATGCCTGTCAGTGCCTCCTCATCAGTGCTGCCTATCAGTGCCATCTATCAGTGACGTTCATCAGTGGCCATCAGTGCCACCTATCAGTGTCGCCTATCAGTGCCCATCCGTGCCGCCTGTTAGTGCCGCCTCATCAGTGCCCGTCAGGGAAGGAAAAAAATGACTCATTTACAAAATTTTATAACAGAAACGAAGAAAAACTTTTTCTGTTTTCAAAATTTCTGGTCTTTTTTTTAAAGAGCAAAAAGTAAAAACGCAGCCTGTCTTACATGACCGCGTATTTGTCATTCAAAGTGTGTCAGAGCTAAAAGGTGAAAATTGGCCTCGGCAGGAAGGGGGTGAAAGTGCCCCGTATTGAAGTGGTTAAGGACTGACAGGCAGTAATTTATTTGGTTATAGGTTTCTGGGTATAGTTACACTTTAATCATGCTTTTTTCATTTCTTCTTCAGAAGTTTCCTGATCAGTTTATAATTGTTTTCCTGCATCACCTTTTAATTGTGTTCGTCATTAGGAATAAGTTGTACATTTTCAGTCCAAGTTTCAACCTTCATTTGCATAACATCAATTCACAAATACAAATTTGTTATGGCATTTAAATGGCATTTGCCATTTGAAATCATGACAATGTTCGTATAACATGAACGACGTGCCTTTGATGTTCTCTTTTGAGAATGTTCATTCTCTGGCTGTCATGCTGACACTTTGATTTCAACTCTTTTTGAGCCTGACCTGGAACAAATGTAGAGATACAGAATTCTGACACTCTAGGCCTCATGCACACTGTCTTTAACCACTTCAGCCCCGGAAGAATTTACCCCCTTCCTGACCAGAGCACTTTTTGCGACTTTGTGCGACGTGGCTCCCAAACAAAATTGACGTAATTTTTTTCCCCACAAATAGAGTTTTCTTTTGGTGGTATTTGATCACTTCTGCGTTTTTTTCCCGTTAAAAAAAAAAATAGCAACACTTGAAAAAAACGCATTATTTTTGACTTTTTGCTATAATAAATATCCCCCAAAAATATATAAAAAAATGTTTTTCCCTCAGTTTAGGCCGATACGTATTCTTCTACATATTGTTGGTAAAAAAAATCACATTAAGTGTATATTGATTGGTTTGTGCAAAAGTAATAGAGTCTACAAAATAGGGGATAGTTTTATGGAATTTTTATTGATAATTTTTTTTACTAGTAATGGAGGCGATCAGGGATTTTTATCATGACTGCGACATTATGGCGGACACATTGGACAATTTTGACACAATTTAGCGTCACTGATCACAGCTCCCGATTAAAGGTCTGCGGGACCCACGATCACGGTCACGGAGCTCCCGACAGGCACGCACCCGCAAGCCACCTCTTTTCCCTTGTACACACGGTCGGACATTCCGACAACAAAATCCGTCGGATTTTTTCTTCCAACGAATTTTGTCCGAAGCTGGTGCTGCATACACACGGTCGGACAAAGTTGTCGGAAAATCCAATCGTTCCTAACGTGATGACGTTATTTCGTTTCGACGGGACTACGCTCAGGCTAGTAGCCAATAGCTTTGGTCTAGGAATTTGATCTGAGCATGCGTTGCACTTTGTCCGATCCGAATTCTCTACAAACGATCGGACAAAGTCTGATCGGATCATGTTGTCGGAAAATTTTTATATCCAGCTCTCAAACTTTGTTGGTCAGACATTCTGACGGAAAAAGTCTGATGAAGCCCACACACGGTTGTTTTTTTTTTTTTTTGTTTTTTTACTTTTTAGCCTCTAAACACCCCTCCATATTAGCCTACGTGACTATTAGGGATGAGCCGAACACCCCCCGGTTCGGTTCGCACCAGAACTTTCGAACGGACCCCAAATTCGAATGAACTTTAGAACCCCATTGAAGTCTATGGGACTCGAATGTTCGAAATTAAAAGTGCTAATTTTAACGGCTAATATGCAAGATACTGTCCTAAAAAGGGTTTGGGGACCTGGCTCCTGCCCCAGGGGACATGGGTCAATGCCTAAAATGTTTTTAAAAATGGCCGTTTTGGCGGGAGCACTGATTTTAATGACGATTAAAGTGAAAAAAAAAGTGAAATATTCCTTTAAATATGGTGCCTGGGGGGTGTCTGTAGTATGCCTGTGAAGTGCCACGTGTTTCCGGTGTTTAGAACAGTCCCTGCACAAAATGACATTAAACAGAAATAACATCATTGAAAACTGCTTGCGGTTTTAATGTTATATCTGGTTCCTGCAATATGGTTGAAAATCATTGAGAAAAATGGCATGGGTAGCCCTCCCTGCCCATTACCAGCCCCTTTGGGTCTTGTACGCATATTAAGGGGAACCCCGTACCTATATTAAAAAAAGGAAATGCGTGTGGCCCCCAGGCCCTATATACTCAGAACAGCAGTATACAGGCGGTGCAAACAAGACAGGGACTGTGTAGGTTTGTTGTGTTAAGTTGAATCTGTTTGTAATTTTCAACTGGTACATTTTTAAAGTGTAGCTCCAGTCAAAAAAACTATTTTTAAGCTTTTTGGAAAACATAGGGAAGGGTTATCACCCCTGTATAATTTGTTTTGTCATCCATCTTTTTTCATCTCACTTGCTGTTGTCTCCTTCCGATTGCAAGTAGGAGATGTTTGTAAGTTGGATGTTTGAAAGTAGGGGCCTGCCCTATATGCTCTGCAGAAATGGCGGAACAAGGTGTTGGTTTTGCCACAACATTGTAAGCCCTCAAAGTGACTCTTGGTGGGCGCTGGAGCACCCTGCTGTGAACGATTATATCAAGAATTGTAATTACATGCCATTGTTGAAAAATTGACCTTTGGTGGTTGTGGTGCTGGTGCCACAACACTATAAGTCCTCACAGTTACTCTGGGTGGGCACAGGAACGGGCCCTCCTGTGAAATATTATATCAAGAATTGTAATTACATGTCCCTGTTAAACAGGGGCAGAAAAATTGGGCCTTAGGCACTGGTGCTGGTGCCACGACACTGCAACCTCTCCCATATACTCTAGTTTTATTGCAGGAATTAGCCCTGCTGCAAAGCATTGCATCAAAAATTGTAATTAAACGCCCCTATTAAACAGGGGCAGAAAAATTGGGCTTTAGGCACTGGTGCTGGTGCCACCACACTGCAACCTCTCCCATATACTCTAGTTTTATTGCAGGAATTAGCCCTGCTGCAAAGCATTGCATCAAAAATTGTAGTTAAACGCCCCTGTTAAACAGGGGCAGAAAAATTGGGCTTTAGGCACTGGTGCTGGTGCCACCACACTGCAACCTCTCCCATATACTCTAGTTTTATTGCAGGAATTAGCCCTGCTGCAAAGCATTGCATCAAAAATTGTACTTAAACGCCCCTGTTAAACAGGGGCAGAAAAATTGGGCTTTAGGCACTGGTGCTGGTGCCACCACACTGCAACCTCTCCCATATACTCTAGTTTTATTGCAGGAATTAGCCCTGCTGCAAAGCATTGCATCAAAAATTGTACTTAAACGCCCTTGTTAAACAGGGGCAGAAAGATTGGGCTTTAGGCACTGGTGCTGGTGCCACCACACTGCAACCTCTCCCATATACTCTAGTTTTATTGCAGGAATTAGCCCTGCTGCAAAGCATTGCATCAAAAATTGTTCTTAAACGCCCCTGTTAAACAGGGGCAGAAAAATTGGGCTTTAGGCACTGGTGCTGGTGCCACCACACTGCAACCTCTCCCATATACTCTAGTTTTATTGCAGGAATTAGCCCTGCTGCAAAGCATTGCATCAAAAATTGTAATTAAACGCCCCTGTTAAACAGGGGCAGAAAAATTGGGCTGATGGCATCACCCAGAACCAGAAATGTTCTTCCAACATATCAGCGGAGGAGGAAGAGGATAGACAATCAACATAACAGGACAGTCACTCAGCATCAGCATAGGCAGTCTTGAAGGGATGTGATATTTAAAAAAAAATTATTCGGTTACATCAGCTTCAGGTGCTTGGTAGCTGTGGGTGATCCAAGACTGATTCATCTTGATGAAGGTGAGTCGATCAACTGATTCGGTGGACAGGCGCACCCTGTGATCGGTAACAAAGCCACCAGCAGCACTGAAGGTGCGTTCCGAAAGAACGCTGGATGCAGGACAGGCAAGTAGCTCAATTGCATACTGTGCAAGCTCTGGCCAGTGATCCATCCTCAAGACCCAGTAAGCCAGAGGATTTTCGGTGGGAAAGATGTCCAAGTCTGACCTTGCCCCTAGGTATTCCTGCACCATGTAAATCAGACGCTGGCGATGGTTGCTGGAACCGATCATACCTTGGGGCTGCGGACTAAAAAATTGTCTGAAAGCATCAGTCAGACGGCCACCTTCTCCACCGCTCCTTCTGACTGATGCCTCAGCAACACGTTGTCCAGGACCAGGAGTTTGTAACCTCCCAGTCTCTGGGAACGCGTTGCACAGACCTTTCTGCAAGGCCTCCCGGAGATGTCTCATCCTCTGCTCCCTCTGCGATGGCAAGATAAGGTCGGCAACCTTACCCTTGTACAGTGGATCAAGGAGAGTGGCCAGCCAGTAATGGTCCCTCTCCTTGATCCGAAGAATACGAGGATCCTTCCGCAGGCTTTGCAGGATCAGGGAGGCCATGCAGCGTAGGTTAGCTGAGGCATTCGGTCCGGAGTCCTCTGGGTCACTAAGGGCAACATGATCCGCAGCTACCTCCTCCCAGCCACGTACAAGTCCACGTGTTTCTTGGGACTGTAAATCATCCCTACAAGACTGCTGCTGCTGATGCTGAGTGCCAGCCTCCACCTCCATGCTGACACAATCATCATCCTCCTCCTCCTCTTCCTCCTCCTCATCCTCTTCCTGTGTGATGGGTGGCACAGCAGGAACACTGTCTGGATAAAGGGGCCTTGAGAGGCAAGGAAGTCCTCCTCTTCCTGCCTCTGTTCTGCCTCAAGTGCCCTGTCCATTATTCCACGCAGCGTATGCTCCAAGAGGTGGACAAGAGGTACAGTGTCACTGATGCATGCACTGTCACTGCTCACCATCCTTGTGGCCTCCTCAAACAGTGACAGGACAGTGCATGCATCCCTGATCATGCCCCACTGGCGTGGTGAGAAAAAACCGAGCTCCCCTGACCCTGTCCTGGTGCCGTAGTCGCACAGGTACTCATTGATGGCCCTCTGCTGCGTGTGCAGCTGCTGCAGCATGGCCAACGTTGAGTTCCACCTGGTGGGCATGTCACATATAAGGCGGTTCTTGGGCAGGTTCAACTCCTTTTGGAGCTCAGCCAGCCGAGCACAGGCATTAAATGATCGGCGGAAATGCACACAGACTTTCCTGGCCTGCTTCAGGACATCCTGTAAGCCGGGGTACCTGCCCAAGAACCGCTGCACCACCAGGTTAAGGACGTGAGCTACACAGGGCACATGGGTCAGTTGTCCCTGTCGGAGGGCGGAGAGGAGGTTGGTGCCATTGTCACAAACCACCATTCCTGGCTTAAGCTGGCATGGCGTCAACCACCTCTCGTCCTGCCCCTGCAGAGCTGACAAAACATCCGCCCCAGTGTAGCTCCTGTCCCCCAAACAAACCAGCGCAAGCACGGCATGGCATCGTTTTGCCTGCGTACTTGCGTAGCCCCTGGAACGCCTATGGAGCACCGCTGGTTCTGAGGACAGAGCACTGGAAGAGGCCATGGAGGAAGAAGAAGAGGAGGGGGTGGAGGAGAGAGGTGTGTCACAACCAATAGTAGCATTTTGGAGGCGTGGTGGCGGAACAACCTCCAACACTACTGCACCTTGTCCTGCATCCTTCCCAGCTGCCAGAAGAGTTACCCAATGGGCCGTGAAAGACAGGTAACGTCCCTGTCCATGCCTGCTGGACCATGAGTCAGCGGTAATATGCACCTTACCGCTGACCGCCCTGTCCAGCGAGGCAAGGACATTGCCTTCCACATGCCGGTAGAGAGCCGGAATCGCCTTCCGTGAGAAAAAGTGGCGTTTGGGGACCTGCCACTGAGGAACCGCACATTGTACAAACTCATGGAAAGGGGCCGAGTCTAGCAACTGAAAAGGCAGCAGTTGAAGTGCTAGCAATTTAGCCAAGCTAGCATTCAACCGCTGGGCATGTGGATGGCTGGGAGTGAACTTCTTTCGCCGGTCCAGCAGCTGGGGCAGGGACATTTGCCTGCTATAATCGGACGTGGGTGTACTGCTAGCAGAGTGCCCGGAAGCACTTGGCTGTGACACACCTAATTCTACACCTTCATTCCTCTCAGAGCAGGTTTCGGAGAGGACTGAAGGTCTAGTGGGGTTGGAGATGCCAGCTGATGAGGAGCAAGGAGAGGTCCGCTTTGTTCTTTGGTGTGGGTCTTTGAGGTACGCTTGCCAACGAGCTGCATGGCAGGTCAACATATGTCTGGTCAAGCATGTGGTGCCCAAGCGGCTGATGTTTTGGCCACGTGAGATACGCTTGAGACATATGTTTCAAATAGCAGCGGTGCGATCTGATGCACTCGTCTCAAAAAAGGCCCACACCAAAGAACTTTTAGAATAACGCGCAGAGGCAGCGCCCTGCACAGGCGGAGCTCTGCGGTGTGATTCAGTCGGTGTGCTGCCCCTAAGCTGGCCCCCGGAGGGCATCCTGCCTCGTTGGACATGTGCCTCCCCCTCCTCCTCTCTCCTACCAGGCATCCACGTGGAGTCAGTGCCCTCATCATCCCCTCCCTCTTCATCGCTGTAGCAAACCTGGCAGTATGCTGCAGCTTGTGGAACATGACTGCCAGATTGCTGTCCTTCTTGAGCATCCCCTCTCTCTGCGCTCACGCTACTGCCTTCCTCTAGCTGAGTGTCATCATCAGAGCCTACAAAACACTGGGCATCCTCCTGGAGCATGTACCCAACACTGTGCTCAAAGAGTTCAGGAGACTCCTCAGGAGGACTTGGTGGGTCTAGGGAAGGAGTCACTGATGATGACATTGAGACGAGGGAAGACGATGCATTGGCAGCTGCTTTGCTAGTACCCTGAGACTGGGTGAGAGAGGATGAGGAGGATGAAGAGGGCTTAGTCATCCACTCTACCAAGTCGTTGACATGTTGTGGTTCAACATGTCCAGCTGCCGAAAAGAAGGACAAGCGTGTCCCATGGCCATGTGCTGATGACAATGCACCGCGTCCACGACCAGCACTGTTGTCTCTAGACACAGAGCCTGCTTGCCCTCTTTTATCGGCTCGCGCCTGTCTGCCTCTCCTTGCTGGCCTTCCAGACATGGTAATGGCCTGAAGGGAGTTGGGTAAAACAGCAGTTGGGTAGTGTATATTGTGCTGGAGGCACACAACACCCACTAACTCCTGCAGATGCCTTTATTATAGAACACCAGAGATAAAGGGGTATACTGTAATGGAGTCACACAACACCCACTAAGCCCTGCAGATGGCTCTATTAGAGAACAGCAATAAACGGTAGATACAGGTGTATATTGTGCTGGAGTCACACAACACCCACTAACTCCTGCAGATGCCTTTATTATAGAACACCAGAGATAAAGGGGTATACTGTAATTGAGTCACACAACACCCACTAAGCCCTGCAGATGGCTCTATAAGAGAACAGCAATAAAGGGTAGATACAGGTGTATATTGTGCTGGAGGCACAAAAAACCCACTAACTCCTGCAGATGCCTTTATTATAGAACACCAGGGATAAAGGGGTATATACAGATGTATACTGTGCTGTGCTGGAGGCACACACAACTTCCAATAACTCCTGCAGATGGCAAGTGGGCTCAAATAGAGAAGAGCTATGTAGGTGGATATAGCGGTGTGTACTGGGTACAGAGCACGCAGACAGCACGCACAAGCTCCTAACACTACTGACTGCAAGCTCTATTATAAAAGATAGATCACTAGCTATATAGGTGAGGTGAATATAGCGGTGTATACTGCGGTCAGGGCAAGCAGACAACAACCACTACAGAAGAGCAAGATCGAAAATCAGCCGATAACGATCGGTGTGTACTGTGTTGAAGGTACACAGAACACCCACTAACTGCTTCAGACGCCAACACACTACACAAGGCCGCCGCGCTGGCGGCCTTATATAGTGTGGGGCGTGTACTACACAGCCTGAGCTATGATTGGCCACAGGCATCCTGCCTGTGGCCAATCATGGCTCTCCTCGCTGCTGGCGCTGTGATTGGCCAAGCATGCGGGGTCACAGTGCATGCTTGGCCAATCATGAGCCAGCAATGCAATGCGATGACGCAGTGCATTGTGGGCCGTGAGCTCCACACGAATTTGGCGCGAACGGCCCATAACGTTCGGAATTCGCCGAACGGGCGAACAGCCGATGTTCGAGTCGAACGTATGTTCGACTCGAACACGAAGCTCATCCCTAGTGACTATGCACACATAGGCATTTACAGGTGTATTAGAAGAGGAGTGTTTAGAGGCTGAAAAAAAACATCACTTGCATGGCTAGGAGAAGATCTTTTAACTGCTTACCGACCATAGCACGACGATGTACATCATCACAATGGCACGGCTGGGCAAATGGGCGTACCTGTATGTCCTCTTTAAGATGCAGCTTAGTGGGCGTGTGCGCCACGTACTCCACAAGGGTGCCAGCGGGTCCAGGGGACTCGATGTCCACCGGGGGTCTGCAATCGTGACATGGAGCAGCAGAACAGGGAGATGCCTATTTAAACAAGGCATTTCCCTGTTCTGCCTAGCAACATGACAGGGATCTACTGCAGAGAGCACAGATCTCTGTCATGTTGTAGTGAGCCCATCCCCCCCACAGTTAGAATCACTTCCTAGGACACACTTAACCCCATAATTGCCCCCTATTGTTTAACCCCTTCCCTGCCAGTGTCATTTACATAGTAATCAGTGCATTTTTCTAGCACTGATCGCTGTATAAATGGCCCTGGTCCCAAAATAGTTACAAAAGTGTCCGATGTGTCTGCCGCAATGTCAGAGTCATGATAAAAATCGCAGATTGAAGCCATTTCTAATAAAAAAATGTTTTTAATAAAAATGCCATAAATTTACCCCCTATTTTGTAGATGCTATAACTGTTGCGCAAACCAATCAATATACGCTTATTGCGATTTATTTTTGACCAAAAATATGTAGAAGAATATATATCGGCCTAAACTGGGAAAGAAATTTGTTTTTTATAGATTTTTTGGGGGATATTTATTATAGCAAAAAGTAAAAAAAATCCTCTTATTTTTTCAAAATTGTCGCTCTTTTTTTGTTTATAGCGCAAAAAATAAAAACCGCAGATGTGATCAAATACCACCAAAAGAAAGCTCTATTTGTTTGGGTGCAACGTCGTATGACCTCGCAATTGTCAGTTAAAGTGACGCAGTGCCGTATCACAAAAAGTACTTTGGTCGTGAAGGGGGTAAATTCTTCCAGGGCTGCAGTGGTTAAGCAGAAAAAATTTAAACTCGTCTAAATGGGCCTAAACACTAATGCCGCATACACACGATCGGACATTCCGACAAAACAAAATCCATGGGATTTTTTCCGACGGATGTTGGCTTAAACTTGTCTTGCATACACACGGTCACACAATGTTGTCGGAAATTCCGAACGTCAAGAACGCGGTGACGTACAATGAGCCAATAGCCAGTGCGGCTCTTCTGCTTGATTCCGAGCATGCGTAGAACTTTGTGCTTCGGAATTGTGTACACATGATCGGACTTTCCAACAACGGATTTTGTTGTTGGAAAATTTGAAAACCAGATCTCAAATTTTGTGTGTCGGAAATTCCGATGGAAAATGTCCGATGGAGCCTACACACGGTCAGAATTTCCCAAAAAAAAGCTCCCATTAAACATTTTCCGACGGAAAATGTGACCGTGTGTACGCGGAATATGTGAGTTTAGTACTTGAACTTTCATTCATTTCAATGTGCAGAATAAATTAACCCTTCACGCCTAAGGGTAAAACAAATCTAAATGCCTAAGAACAACATGTGTTAGTAAAACTGTACATATCATCACAACTACTTTGTGTATCCAGGTGGATTATACCTTATTTTTTTCAGGACAGAGTGGGCTTTTATTTGTTGGTAAATAGTAACAGATATTTCCTGATTTTCTTTTTTTTATTATTATTAAAAGGAAAACTGGGCCAAAATAATAATAACATTTTTTATTTTTTTTATTAAATTTAGCTGTATATTTCTTGCTATTATAGTTTCATAGTTTCATAGTTAGTAAGGTTGAATAAAGACACCAGTTCAACCTGAGTCAGTGTCTATCCCTATCCCTGTACATTACACACTCACATTGGTCCCTACCCATTATCATAATTTATCACCAAAGAACAACCCAAAATAAATTCTTCTGTTCCTGGCAATGTCAGTGATACCACATACAGTATCTCACAAATGTGAGTACACCCCTCACATTTTTGTAAATATTTTATTATATCTTTTCATGTGACAACACTGAAGAAATGACACTGTGCTACAATGTAAAGTAGTGAGTGTACAGCTTGTATAACAGTGTAAATTTGCTGTCCCCTCAAAATAAGTCAACACACAGCCATTAATGTCTAAACTGCTGGCAACAAAAGTGAGTGCACCCCTAAGTAAAAATGTCCACATTGGGCCCAAAGTGTCAATATTTTGTGTGGCCACCATTATTTTCCAGCACTGCCTTAACCCTCTTGGGCATGGAGATCACCAGAGCTTCACAGGTTACCACTGGTGTCCTCTTCCACTCCTCCATGACAACATCACGGAGCTGATGGATGTTAGAGACCTTGAGCTCCTCCACCTTCCATTTGAGGATGCCCCACAGATGCTCAGTAGGGTTTAGGTCTGGAGACATGCTGGCAGCCAATCTAGAACAGCCCTCAGCAACAGCCAGCCTCGGGATCAGCAGCAGTCTCCCCAGATCGGTCAAATGGAGCATCTTCAGTATGGCTCTCGGCTGTCAAGTCTTTACCTAGGCAACCCTTGGCACAGGTCACCCTGCAGTAACAATAGTCTCTAGGCAGGTCAGACATATCAGCAATGGCAGCCCCTGGTTATATTCATATTTTATCTGTGTGTTTAGCTGTTTGCTTGTAGTTCAGCTTTACATATTGGTAGACTCCACATATCCCAGTACAACATTGTCTAGTTGCCAGGCCTGGGAAATGCCGCTTTTACCAAAGTGAATTGTATCTCCTACAAGGGGGAAAATTGGGTTAGCATAAATGTCAGTGCTAATGTGAAGCCAGTGAATGCTGCTATTCACCAGAACACAGCACCAGGTCACAGCAAGCCCATTCTTGTTTCAGCGCACATGTGAAGGTAGCGTGACCTTTAATATATTCAGACAAGATATATTTTGTGGAATAGTCAAGTGCAGAGGATGAGGGAAAATATTTTTATAGTGGTTTAGTGACATTCCCTTGTCCACTAAGGATGAGCCCATGTTTACGTTCGACTCAAACATTGGGTATTCGTTTGCTCGCAAACAAACTGAACATGTAGGGCATTCACGACAAATTCAAGCGCCCCATAATGCACTGCGAGGTCGCAGTGGATTGACGACTGATGATTGACCAAAGCATACACCTGACCTGCATGCTTTGGCTAATCACAGCGCGCTCTGCTCTGAGAGCCATAATTGGCCAAAGGCAGGGTGGGTGCCTTTGTTCAATCATGGCTCAGGGGAGACTAAGTTCCCTTTCACACGGGGTGAATCAGTAATGATCCGCCCCGTGATGATCCGCTCGCTCAGCGGGGATCTCTCCGTTGTCCCCACTGAGCCGGCGACGGACAGGGCAGTCTCCGCACACTGTGCAGGGACCGCCCTGTCAGCTCTCCGCTCTCCTCTATGGGGATCGGATGAGCACGGCCCGTCTGTCCGTGTTCATCCGATCCGCTCTGCAGACGGATAGAAAAATAGGATTTTCCTCCGTCTGCAGAATCGGACAGTAGCGGAGGCGGACAATAGCGGGTGTCTGCGGATGTTCATCCACAGACACCCGCTATCCCATAGGGATGCATGTATGTCCGTATTTCATCCGCAAACGGATGGATGAAATGTGGACATACTGTCCGCATGTGTGAAAGGGGCCTAAGTCCACACCCCACCTTGCTTACATAGGGGCCGTGTATAGTGTGTGGACGGAGATAGATTGAGCTAGATTAGGCAGACAGGTTAGTTAGTGGCGTGCTGGCAGTGTATTTCATATATATATATATATATATATATATATATATATATATATATACTCTGCATTTAGTGTAGACTAGATATTCAGTGTAGACTCTATATTCAGTCAGTGCAGGCAGTGCAGTATATATAACACAGTGTATTGAAGTGGTTAAGGGGAACTCTGCGCCAAAATTAATAAAAAATGGCGTGAGGGGCTCCTCTAAAATCCTTACCAGGCCCTTCAGGTTTGGTATGAATTTCAAGGGGAAAACCACACCAAAAAAAAAAAAAAAAAAGCGTGCCCCCCCCCCCCCCCCAAATCCATACCAGACTCTTATCCAAGTATGCAACCTGGCAGGTCAGGATGGGGTGGGGGGGCGAGCGAGTGCCCCCCTCCTGAGCCATACCAGGCAACATGCCCTCAACATGGGGAGGGGGCTTTGGGGTGCTTTTGGGGTGCCGTGATTGAAAATGGATGGACATTTTTATTTATTTTTTTAAATAAAGGAATTGTCAAAAACTGTCTCCTGTCGTTTTTACTTTGTTGACAGTTATTTGGTGAATGGGTAGGGATATGATGTACCTGATACCCACTCACATGGGGAGAGGGATCTGGGGGCCCCCTTGTTAAAGGGGGCTTCCAGATTCTGATAAGCCCCGCCTTGCCTGTAGACCCCCACAACCACCTTGCAAGGGTTGTGGGGATGAGGCCCCTGTCACCATCAACACGAGGACAAGGTGCTTTGGGGGGGACCCCAAACCCCCCTCCCCATGTTGAGGGCGTGTGGCCTTCTACGGTTCGGGGGGGTGTTCGCTCATCCCCCCCATTTCATTTTGGCATGTATTTCAATGGTTTTTCATCTATATTGCCAGGAACCGACAATACATTACAGCCGCAAGCAATTTTAAATTAGAAATGTCATTTTGCTGCGGGACTGTAATAAACATCAGAAAGATGCGCTACTTTACAGGCAGACTAAGGAAACCCCCAGGCATGATATTTAAAGGAATATTTCATTTTTATTGTTTCACTTTAACCATTAATAAAATCACTGCTCCTGAAAAAAAACAGTTGTTTTTAAAACTTTTTTTTGCATTGATACTGGGGCAGTACCCGGGTCCCCAAACACTTTTTATAACTTGATGGTCAATCTTAGACACTTACCCTGTCTCATGATGTTGGTGAGCGGTGTCCTCCATGGACATGCTCCTCCATTTCTTCTCCAGTCCTCTCCTATAGGCGTTTGGACGCATGATAGGCGTCCAATCACAGCGCCTGTCTTTTCAGCCAATCAGGTGACTGGTAACAGACCCGATCACCTGATTGGCGGAGAGGCAGTTCAGTGTTAGGAAAGTGAATAATCATTCATTTTTCTAACACACCTGGTGCTTGTAGGTCACCATTTTAGACACCTATTAGAGCCTATGGCTCTAATCAGCTGCTTCAAACCCACCCCCCCCCCCCGCTGATGTAATTCAGGCGCCCGGTGCCCGAAAAGGGGCCGGGCGTCTAAATAGGGGGTGGCAGCAGCGGCCATGGATAGATTCATGCAATGCATCCCAGCTTGCATCCCAGCAGGACCAGGGATCCTGTCATTTAGTGGCAAAAGTGTGATTAGGCCACTTTGATGTGTGGCGGGTCCATGCAGCTGCAGAGAACCTGAAGCAGGTCACAGCTCATCCGGATGCACATTGAATTTCCATTGCTGGTTAGTGATTGACAATGGATTTACGTTATTAATTTTTTTTAAGACTAGTCATATTGTGTTTATGTACATTTAACTATTTGTGGGAATGGGCAAGGGGTACCAATGTAGTCCCTCCACAAACTCTCACATCCTCTTGAGCACAGGATGTGGACCCCCAATATGGGGACATTGTATCTTGTAGGGGTGGTGGCTTTACCACCCCCTTTCCCCCTTGAAAGGTACCCTCTCAATGTTGACAGGCATGTGACCTAACATTGTACAGAAAGTAGGGGGCATAAGCTCACTGCCCTCCTTTTCCTGGCCAACCAGGCTGCATGTCTTGATAAGAGTGTGGCTTGAATTTAATGGGGAATTCCATGCTGTCGGGCAGCAGATCACTGTGTCAGGGGTAAAACATTGGTCATCATGACTATCGCTGGATTTACAGAGCAGGATGACATGATTGATAATGGATTTACATTGGAGAACATTGTTTACAGTGTGTGTGTGTGTGTGTATTGATAATGGATTTACATTGGAGAACATTGTTTACAGTGTGTGTGTGTGTGTGTGTGTGTGGGGGGGGGGGGGGGGGGGGTATTTTATTAAAGGACTTTGTCACACTGTGTACTTTATTTACATTTAACTCTTTGTTGGAAAGGATAAGCGGTTTTCACTTGGAGGGTGGATATCTGGGTGGCCCTTATTCTAAAGGGGGATTCTAGATTTCTTATAGTTCGGCCTACAAATCTTTATATCCTCTTGTGGAGTGGATGTGGAAAATAAGCCCTTGCCTCCCCTTGGCTCTCCCCCTTGCAAGGTACCTTCCTCTATTGAATACATGTAACCTGCCATGGTACAGTGGGTGTTCATAGGTTGACTCCTCTTATTTCCTTCCCACCCAGGATACATGCCTGGATTTTTTCCACTGTTTAAGTCTATACCAGGTCTTTTGTAATTTAATACTATTATTTTTAAGAATTATGTTTTGCCAAAAATGAAAATGTTTACCCAGTTAGTCTGCACAGGGGTTGTAATATTGTAATATTTCGGCTTCCCCAGCTCTATTCTTAGGTTTACTGCAGTGAACCTTTCATCTTTGATTCTATTTAATCTTTACATCTTTACATAGATGCCAGGATGCAGATTTTCTCTGATTAAATAATTTCTCATGAATTGTAAAAATGGTGGCAGGAAAGATGTATGGTTGCATGCTGTATGTTTGGATGGTACTGTATAAGCTCTATGCTTATGTTGTTCAGCTAAATGTATATTTAAGTATGAGTAAATAAGCTTGAGGAATTCCCGCTATTTTTAGCTTCCTTTTATGTCCATGTTGTTCATCATCGGGACATAATGTACGTTTAATGAAGAATTGTGGAGGAGAAGGGTCTGCAGCCTGCTGTATTTCATCTTATTGCTGTGGATACCATCATGCTGTTATTACTTTTATTTTTTAAAGTCTTTCTGCCATCTGGTGATGGTGCTGGTGTTGAGGTGCGACGATTCTTTAGTTTAGATGCTGTTTTTAGTGCTGCAATACTATCTAGAACATCTAGACATACATGAATAAGCCATGCATAAATGAATCTGTCTACAGCTTGGCCATACATTTATTTATGTGTGCACGGCTTCTAATATTGTTTAATATTACATTAACCACTTTAATACTGGGCACATTCCCCCCTTCCTTCCCTGAACAATTTTCAGCTTTCAGCGCTGTCACACTTTGAATGACAATTGCGCGGTCATGCAAAACTGTATCCAAACTAAATTTTTATAATTTTCTTCTTACAAATTGATATTTTTTTTGGTGGTATTTGATCACTTCTGGGTTTTTTTTATTTTTTGCTAAACAAACTAAAAAAGAAAAATTTTTGAAAAAAAAAAAGTTTTTCTACGTTTCTGTTATAAAATTTTGTTTTCTCCTTCACTGATGGGGCTGATGAGGCTGCATTAATGGGCACTGATGAGGCTGCATTAATGGGCACTGATGGGGCACCACAGATGGGCACTGATGAGGCTGCATTAAAGGGCACTGATGGGGCACCACTGATGGGCACTGATGAGGTGGCGCTGATGGGCACTGATGAGGAGGCACTAATATGTGGAATTGATGGGCACTGATAGGCGGCACTGATATGCAGCACTTATGGGCACCGATAGGCTACACTGATATGCAGCACTTATAGACACTAATAGGCAGCACTGATGGGCACTGATAGGTGGCACTGACAGGCAGCACTGATCGGCACTAATAAATGGCACTGATAGGCAGCACTAATGAGGATGTACTGACAGGCATTACTGATGGGCATCTGTGAAGGGCACTGACAGGCGTTACTGATGGGCACTGATTGCCATTTTGATGGGCACTAATTGGCACTTTGATGGGCACTGATTGGCTATTTGGATGTGCACTGACTGGTAGCTGATGAGCACTGATTGGCATTGTGGCGGGCAACTCTGATGGGGACTGCACTGATAATCAATGTGCTGATTATCAGTGCACATCCCCATTCTGACAAGAGAGCCGCCGATCGGCTCTCCCTGTCAGCACGAACCGAGGAAAGCTGATTACTGGCATTTCCTGGTTCACGCTGTGATCAGCTGTGATTTGTCACAGCCGATCACATGGTGAAGAGCCTCTGTCAGAGACGCTTTACCATGATCGGAGGTGCGGTGTGTCAGAGTGACATGCCACACCACTGATTGCCGCACCCACATGAGCACTCGATCGCTGCTTATCCTGCTGCACATCATATGACGTCCAGTCAGGATAAGTGAACTTCTTGGCCATCATTTTGCTATAGGGAAGTGATTAATTATTAGGTTATTAGGTTGAATGAAGCTCCTTGAGGGTAGGGACTGATGTGAATGTACAATATACACTCACTGGCCACTTTATTAAGTACACCTTGTTAGTACCGGGTTTTGAACCCCCTTTTGCACTCAGAACGTTCTTAATTCTTAATGGCATAGATTCAACAAGGTGTTGGAAACATTCCTCAGAGATTTTGGTCCATATTGACATGATAACATCACGCAGTTGCTGCAGATTTATCGGCTGCACATCCATAATGTGAAATCTCCTATTTCACCAAATCCCAAAGGTGCTCTATTGGATTGAGATCTGGTGACTGTGGAGGCCATTGGAGTACAGTAAACTTATTGTCATGCTCAAGAAACCAGTGGTGAGATGATTTGAGCTTTGTGACATGGTGCATTATCCTGCTGGAAGAAGCCATCAGAAGATGGGTACACTGTAGTCATAAAGGGATGGACATGGTCAGCAACAATACTCAGGTAGACCGTGGCATTTAAATTATGCTCAATTGGTACTAAGGGGCCCAAAGTGTGTGAGGGAAATATCCCCCACACCATTAAACCACAAGCCTGGTGTTTATACAAGGCAGGATGGATCCATGCTTTCATGTTGTTTACACCAAATTCTGACCCTACCATCTGAATGTCACAGCTGAAACCGAGACTCATCAGATCAGGCAACATAATTCCAATTTTCTATTGTCCAGTTTTTATGAGCCTGTGCGAACTGTAGCCTCAGTTTCCTGTTCTTAGCTGTCAGGAGTGGCACCCGGTGTGGTCTCATGCTGCTGAAGGCCATCTGCTTCAAGGTTCAAAGTGTTGTGTATTCAAAGATGGTATTCTGCATATCTTGGTTGTAACAAATGGTTATGTGATTTACTGTTGGCTTTCTATCATCTCTAACCAGTCTGCCCATTCTCCTCTGACCTCCGACATCAACAACACATTTCTGTCAACACAACTGCCCCTCACTGGATATTTTCTCTTTTTCAGGCCATTCTCTGTAAACCATAGAATCCCAGTAGATCGTTTTTTTTTTTTTATATTTAAACCACCCCATCTCGCACCAACAGTCACGCCAAGTTCTAAGTCACTTAAAGTGGATATAAACCTGATTCATGAAATTTGACCTAAGCACATCTATCTGTTGTGTTTTCTTATCTCTCCCCAAAGCCCTAAGTCCCGTGTCTTTCTACTGCTCCATTCCTCTGTTATCAGCATGATAACTTCTGACAAGTTCTCTAACAACCGAGATAAAACCAGCCTGAATTTGTGTTGTGGAGGTTGTGTAAATAGATCAGAGAGCGTGTCTATTCACAGAACAGCCCTGCGCATTCTTTCCTTACTTTGCCTATGTGGAGGGGGTTGTGTGCCTTTCCGCTAATCAGCTGTCACACAGTGTATGCCAACACTACACTCCCAGTGCTGAACAGAAAGAAACAATCTCGAACACAATGTACACTTTCTAAAGATAAAAGCAAGTTGAAGACAGCAGATATACATGTAAAACTTATGTAGGGAGATTTGTTTCATCTCTGTGTATCATCTGAGACTGTTCACTTCACCAGGTATATGCATACCTCCAAAATTTTTGAGATAGGAACGAGGGACACATATTAGCAAAAGTATCTAGACATAGGATACACCCCTTGTCACATACCCTTAAAGGAGAATTATACAAAAATTTGTTTTTAAACCCAAAGGTGCTTTTTTTTTTACCACTATTATTCCTCTATGATGGCTTTTGAAATTTACAAATGCAGCAATTTAAAAATTGGATGAAAGGTTTAGCACTGGGGAACATTTTTTGAAAGATATAAAACGCCTTTTATAAAGATAAAAAGGGCATTTTATATACAATTATATAGATCAGACCAAAATGGGGGACAAATGAGAAGGAAAGAGGAACAGAGGGACTTTGTTCCAAATCAGGGACAGTCCCTCAAAATCAGGGACAGTTGGGAGCTATGTGTATGTGAGGGATTACATCCACTTTAATCCCCCTTTCATTCCCATTCTGAAGCTCGGTTTGAACTTCAGTAAGTCATGCTCACCACGTCTAGATGCCTAAATGCATTGAGTTGCTGCCATGTGATTGGCTGATTAGCAATTTGTGTTACCAAACAATTGAACAGTTGTATCTAATAAAGTGGCCAGTGAGTGTATGTTTAAAGCACTGTATAAATTGATGATGCTACCTGTAAAAAATAAGTACAATGAGTTTGTAGCCAACAAATTCCATTCATAGAAAGGTACTTTAAAGACACTCTACAAAAAAGGGAGCTAAAACACAAAAAAAGACTAAAATACACATATTTTATTAATCACAATAAGTTATTAAAACCATACAAACTCATATTTAATATTCTCCTTCTAGTAAGTATCTTACAAAAAATACAGTATGTTGATACTCAACAAAGTTCATATGAAGTTTGAGTTGTAAACTGGTTCTTGGTGTCCTTATACTGTTGCATTATTTAGAAATCTAGGCCTGCCGTGTTTCGCAGCCAAGACTGCTGCTTCTTCAGGGAGAAAGCACATATGTATGAATGTAGCATTCCTATTGCAGACTAAAATGTAATCCCAGGATATGGTCACTTATGCGGTATTTACCTGTAATAATTAAATAAAATAATTAATGAATTTTAGTTTGGTGGGATTTTATTATGAATGATTACATAAAAACATGAAAATGAATGGGACTCACAGGTACAATGGGTGGCATGCTCATGCCACCACAATCTGGGCAAGTGCCCCCACTAAGGACTTACTTGCATATAAAAAGAATAAATCTTGGATCGGGACATCACACAGAGGAACAGGCCTTGCCCAATATTTGTAATATCAAATTTATTTAGACAATACAATATACAGTACATATAGACAAAGAGCACACACACCCACAGCCTACAAAAATGTTATTGTGAGCAATTGCCTGCAGTAAGGGACAGATGATTTGCCCCTGGGCACCAACAGCTTACGTCCAGGGGCGACCATCTAGGCTTAATGCAAGGTATTTGTTTTGTGTGCAATTATACCCGAGCAGCCATGGATAGTTGCAGTCATTGTCAGCCTGTCATTGCTTTGCCACAACAATCTGCACCCACCTGGGAATCAAGCCGCAGGAATGCGTTAGATTCCGACAGCGGTTGCGATAAAATTCCTTGGGTGAATGAGGCCTTATGGGTACGGTAATGTATTCAAGTCAGTTAAAGGATTAAGGTAAAGTGAGGGGTCAAGTGATGTAAGGATGCACTCATTATTTTTGTGCCCTCCCCACTTTCTCCCAGCCAAAATCCCTCTACGTGATGAACAAGCAATGTAGCATATCTGGGATATCGGGTTTAAAGTTGCAAATCTTCGCAAAACACTGGCCTGGTGTATGGTATGTAACCTTAATAAAAAAAAAAAAAAAAAAAAAAAAAAAATTAAAAAAATTGCAGCATAATATATATTTCTTGAATAGCCTATTTATTTTATTAGCTTGGAGTTGTTCTTTACATAAAACTATCTGAGCTGAACATTAAAAGTTTATTCTGTTTTCTAAGCTAAGGCAGCATCTGTTTTCTGGCTGTTTGTGTAAATAACGTTCCTCTTTCCTTGTTTTCTCATAAAATTTGATTAGTGCTCACTCTTTTTTTCCCAGCCTCCTCTGGAATCAATTGCTTATATAGGAGTTCCCTTTCTTTGATATAAGCCCTCATTGTTACATTTAACTTTAAGCAGACACATGCACGGCTTCATGGAGAATACTAATGCATTCACTTCTGCTCAAGCTTTTGCCCTTTGGTTATAAAGTTATATTTTACAGATTTTTTTTTTTTTCAAACAAAACTCATGGAATTCACTTTTTGTTTACACTGTCTTCATTGGATGGAGATTATCTTTTATAAAAAAAAAGTAGAAAAAAAAATTCTACTTTTGCAGTGATTGATAACATTTTTTTTTTTTTAATCAATTGCCTCTGCAATAAAAAAAGGTTAATTTCCTTAGGGACATACAGTATATTTAATTCAAAATATACAAACCATAATATATTCATAAATTCAGCTCATTATATTGGTTTGTGTTTTTATTTATAACAGTCATTAATTGGTATATTTTTTCTATTGATCTGTACACATGACGGTACACGTCCCCTGTTGAATTTTCTGTTTTTTTCAGTTCTTTTCCATTCATCAGTAGCACAATCTTCATTCAGGGATGGTACAAAACTGTTTGCAATAATTACCATATATATTGCGAAAGAAGACAGAATACAGGTGTGATTTTTAGCAGCTATTCAAAGGTTAGCTGTTCAGTGGTTTGTGAGATGCTGGCTGTTGCTCCGGACTGTATTTACCTGAATATTTATTGGAGTAACGTTGAGCAACTACAACCCTGTGGGTGGGATTGGTAAGGACTCAAGTAGATACATGCATGCATGCAGGGTCGGGACAAGAGGGGTATCATGGGAGGTGGAGGGTACCACAAGGAGATCGGGGGGATGCAAGATTCATGTTGGAAGAAGGAATATAGGGGGCTGCAGGGAGTAAGTATTATTCTAGGAGGAGAAATTTGTGTGCTGAGAGTGGTGATTTAGGGGGATTTGTTTTACAGGAGGGGGATGGGGAAGTACATTTATGCTAGGTGGGGATTTGGGGGGATTTGTGCTGGGAGGGGGGATTTGAAGTGGGGGGGGGTGTGTTGTAGTAGGGGAAATTATAGGGGTAGAGGATTTGTGCTAGGAGGGGTGAATCTTTTTTAGGGTGGGGGGGGGCATTTGAGCTGGGAGGGGCAATGATTTATTCTAGGAGGTGGGATTTCAGCAGGGGGGTAGATTTGTACTGGGAGGAGAGGGAATTTATGCTTTGGGGGTAAGCATATAGATTAGAGCTCAGTGTTTTTGTGGGGGATTTTTTTGCTGACGCATAATGCTCATGCTCGTTTTGGGGGGGGGGGGGGCAGTTTGGCATGTTTACTCTGGGTTCTAGATAATCTTGTCCCGCCACTGCATGCATGTGAGCAGTACTGTGTTTGAAAAGTCTGTTTGACAGGAATGACCTAAGACTGCTTTCCTGCTACTGATAACAGTAAAATTTGTTGGATTTATCTTGAGATCTCCATCAAGGAGAGGAATAAGGGCTCATTTACACTTGCTTAGGCTTCAACACACAGTAAAGTTCCTACCACTTCAACAAGCTCTTATGATGTGTTTTTCATGCTTCGGTGGTGCTTCGATGAGGCTTTGTGGTGCTTTGATGAGGCTTCGGTGGTGCTCTTTTGAAGCTTTGTTGAGGCTTGGCTGATGCCCTGTGTGTGTGTTGATATCTCATACCTGCAATTTCTCCAAAACAAAGCGAAGCTAAAGCTGAATTAAAGCCTCTCAAAAGGTGCTTCAAGCGATCTTCAAACGACTTCTATGGAGGCTTTGAAAAGGCTTTGAAGCACCATTAAAGCTACATGGGATATCATTTTCGAAGCAAAGCACAGCAAACACGAGGTGTAAACAGGACTGTAAGCTAACTATTTTATTTAGATCCTTTTTACACTGAGGGTTTTTCAGGTGCTTTTGGGCTAAAAATATTGCCTGAAAAACAGCTCCCCTGCAGTCTCAGTGTGAAAGCGCTGGCAGGACGTTAAAAAAACTCCTGCAAGCAGCATCTTTGGAGCGGTGAAGGAGCGGTGTATACACCGCTCCTTCATTGCTCCTGCCCATTAAAATGAATAGGCACCTCTGCCAAACCACCAAACCTCGCTTTGTGGGTCGTTTTAACCCTTTTTCGGCCGCTAGCAGGGCCCGCAAAAATGACGATAAAGATGGCGGTGCTTTACCGCCGACTACGCCGATGCCCCAGTGTGAAAGGGGCCTTAGTGACAGGGGCTTTGACTGGCATTCAGAGAACTTTAACAAAGCCTGTCCGAAGCCGTGTTTTGAAGTAAGTGTAAACTGGCCCTTATAATTTGCATTGTGTTACCACCCTGCAATTGGGGATTGGTTTTAAGCTCCTGTACCATAGTCTAAAAACTGTAGTCAATATGGCAGAATCTTGAAAATCAATTCTGCCCATTTTCAGAGCTAATAGGCAAAGGATTTAAAGTGAGGCAAAATGAGTAGGAGGTCCTCCTTTTTATGTGACTCCAAGGAAAAACATAAACCCTTTTTTATCATATGCTTGGGAGATGCCTTTAGGCCGGGTTCACACCGCTGCGATGCGGGAACGCCGCGAATCCGCGGCGTTTTCCCGCATCGCACACCTCCCGCCGGCAGTTCACACTGCCCTATGCGGACGGCTGGGAGTGTCAATGAAATGTTAATGACACCCCCAGATCCGTCCGCATATCGCAGTGCGATCTGCCAACTCGCACAGGAATCGGATCGCATGGTGTGAACCCCCATGCGATCCGATTCTGTTGCGGACCCAAAAAAGGGTCCCATGCGAGTTTGCTGTGGGAGCGATGCGAATTCAGCCATACTATCTGTATGGCTGAACTCGCATCGCTACGGAGATCGGATGTGATTTGCTGTGCGAATCACATCCGGATCTCCCCCCGCAGCGGTGTGAACCGGGCCTTAAATTGTATGTGGTGTAATGGGACAGCAAAATCTTTGCGGCAACAATATCATATTCTGGCATCAAATTTTGCATGTGTACTACATTTTTTACTTATACATTATTACTTGGATAAAAAAACAGCAACAACATCCCAATCTGATTGATTGCAACTTGAAAAAAATACTTTTTTGGTAGTTGTGGCTACAACACCTGATTTTTAATTTTTTTTTAATCTAGAGCAGGGGTGGCCAACCCGCGGCTCTCGAGCCGCATGCGGCTCTTTGATCGGTTTCCTGCGGCTCTTGCGTTCGGGCTGGTTCATTCAGCTTTTGCGTTCGGACTGGGCCGATGGTTCAGTGGGCTGGTTTAGTGACAGGCAGCCCGAGTCTCTGCACTCCTCCGCTCCTCCCACACATCATCAGCCAATCAGCATGTAGTGTCCCCAGCCCGCCACATTTGAATACATAGGCGCTGGAGTGAGGCTGAAGGGGGGCAGAGGAAGGAGAAACACGCTGTATCTGAAGCCGATGAGATACAAAAAGTTATGACCACAAGTGTGCAGGTTACTGATCTGTCCTCCCTCTGTCTTGCTCTGTACTTTTTTTTTTTTTTTTAATAACTGTTTCACCTGCACACTGATAAGATCTGCTCAGCACATTCTCTGTCTGTTGATAGTGTGACACACAGCTGGCTGTTAACCATTTCAGCTTCTTTTCACTTATTTATCCAGAGCTCTGTGTGCTGCATGCTTTCTGTGATGTTTTTTGGAAGAATTTACTGCTAGTTCAGGCTAGAAGACCCATTAACTGTTTATTGTTATCCTGACCAGTTCACTGTTTGTAAGACAATTTGTATTTTGGAAATTAGATGAGCTGCTGTCTTCTGTCACATGGATGTACTTTCAAAGGAAGATTACTGACTTGATGAAAATGACTGGCCTGTGATCTTTGTAGTGTTAAAACAGTGTATGCAGTGTGTGTGTGAAAGTATGTGTGTATGAGGAAGGGATGGGGTGATGTTCATGTGTGCCCATGCATATGATGTGGCTCTTTGCGGTAACTCGGTAAAAAATGTGGCTCTTGGTCTTCGTCTGGTTGGCCACCCCTGATCTAGAGAGTAAAAAGTGTTAAAAGTAAGAGCCACAACACACCTGTTGAAGTAAACATGGACAGGGATGGCAATGCAACCTAAGTACTGCCTTAAAAAAAAAACTAGGCCTAAGCACCTAAATAAAAATAATTTCCTTGCAGAGGTGTAAATAGAACCTTTAGGGCCCCGGTGCAAGAAACCATGAAGGGCCCCCCTAACTCCATCCCAGGGCTTTTGCCACTTGTCTCAGGGCTCTTTACTCCCTTTATTATGGTCCAACAGCAGTGCCCTTTCACGTGTTCTGCAGTGGAACCCCTTGCTGCATAGTTGCCAACCTTTCTATTTTCAGGGCCACCATTGTTGGTGGAGAACGTATCTTAATTAGGAGTGAGGCATTTAAAATGGGCATGCTTCTACAAGAACTACCTAATGCCATACCCATTTGCACATCTCTACAAACCCTGGAATGCCTCAGTACCTCTTCGCACGCCTCCATACCCCCAGCTCATCTCTGTACCTCCCAAATAACCCCTATACACCTAGCACACCTCTGTACCCCTAGCACAGCTCTGTACCCCTTTGCACATCACTGCACCCCCTACACACACCTCTGCACCTCCCCATCCCCCGTATCCCCCAGCACATTCCTGTACCCCCAACACCCCTCTACACTGCCTTAAATCCCCTAGTATGCCTCCATATACTCAGCAAGTCTCTAACCCCTAACCCCCAGCACACCTCCGCACCCCCCCCCCCCACACACACACCTCTGCACCTCCCTGCATTCCCTGTATTTCGCAGAACACCTCAACACCGCCCTCAGCACATCTATGTACTCTGCTGCACATCTCTGCACCCCCCCCCACTCCTCTGTTCCCCTCCCCCCACAAATACACACCTCTGCACCTCCCAGCATCCTCTGCATCTCTCCAGCATAGCACTGTACACTGCAGCAAGCACCCTTTGCACCCCCACACCCCTAACACATCTCTGCACTGTACCCACTTGATGTGCATCCCCAACCATCAGCACATCTCTGTACCCCCCCCCCCCCCCACACACGCTTTACCAACACGCACAACAGTGTACTTCTAGTGCAGTCAGGTCACCCCATGGCCACTCACCTGACCATTGATCGGCAGCTCTGTGTGTTTATTACACTATTCAAAAAAATAAAATAAAAAATCCAGCAACAATTAGGAAACATGCCCTGTGAAAATACACCACACAGTAGTGAAATTGAATGTAAGTAGGCTATGATAAAATAAATTACAGTCAGCAAAATCTATAACATACGCCCCTTTAAAAACATACATTAAGCATTTAATGACTGTAGACTGCACGTGTGGAGAGGCTGTAAGAAGGCTGTAGGACACACGTTAGCAGCATTACCATATACAAATTATTCCCTCCCTCCACCCCTATATTTCTCAATTTCCACAGCATTTTTCACCCTAAAAGACATTCAGTAAGGGTATACATCTACTTTAAGACACCAGTGCACAGTATGTAAGCATTTTTATTAGGTCTCAATTTAATAAGGAGAGAATAGCCAGCTTTTATACAAAATTAGGGGTATTACCCTCTTAAACAGTTGCTATAGAAACAGATATTCCATTGGAAGATTAACCCTCATCTGGTGGCAACTCTAAAACTCGTGATTTCTTATCATTTTCTAACTTAATGACATTAGTCACCAGAACATAAATGATTAAATCTCCCTAGCATGTATAAAAATCTGAAAAAAACAAAAAACATATAGATGCGTGAATCTCCTTAGCAAGGATGTAAACAGCATTACAAACTCGACAGGGATTCAAATCTTTCAACACTTTATCCAAATCTAAAAAAAATAATAATAATAGTTTGGCAATGCACCTTAATTTTGGATCTTAAAGCGGAACTAAAGTCTCTCAATAATCCTTATGCTGCTGGCATTAGTTAATAGATAGGAATATATATTATATTCACTTGTTTTAATATTAATTTTTACATTTGTTCAGTTGCTTTCTGATCTAAGCCAAAATGATGTTATACATGCCAAGAATCTTCATGGGCATTTTCTTCTTTTATCTGGAGGAGAGGAAGAGAGATCTTCTAAGCAAACCCTCCAGGATGGATTCCAGAAAGAAAATGCTACATGAATCATCTGCCCTTACTCAAGATGGCCACAGCTAGAAATGCTAGGGGATGTTTCTCAAACTGAATTCTCAATAAAATAAAGCATGGAGACATGGTTGGATGGCTGAGTTTCCTTTGAATATTAAAAAATTAATTAAATATCGTTTATGTATTGTTGTGCTCAGGATGAAGATTAGGCATAGGGATTACATTAAAGTAAGGGATTGCAAAGTGACTATTTTTTAATATGATAGATCATTTTTTGAGAGCAATATGTGTTTACACATGTTGCAAAAGTGATTTGCACTGACATTTCTGGCCCCATTCCATGCCAAAAATAATGCTAGGCCAATTATTGAAAGTAGAAAACTGACTGTCAGGTCACTTTGAGACCAGGTGACAATTGCAAACAGTAGGGATCAGGAGTGCACCGCAAGGTTGTGGACCCTACAGCTGACTGCTGCGGATGGGGGTCAAGGTGATAGGAAGGCAGGGCCGCCAGAACACCAAGATGGATCCCACCGGGGTTAGAGCGTAAGATTCCCTGGGGAGCGGAGTCTAAGAGCCAGCAGGTGTTCACCAGAGCCTCTAGTGGTGAGGACAAACTTGGCTGCAACTGGCTCCAGGTCACGACCCCCAGGGTCCCCCAGCTCACATCCACAGTAGGCAATAGGAGGATAGGGATGGTGAGGGACAAAGCCAAGGTCGGGGCCACAAGCAGACAGGAATAGTCAGGGACACGCCAAAAGGTCAGGATCACAGGCAAACAGGGATAGTCAAGGACATGCCAAAGTCGGTAATGGAAAACAACAGAAGAGCACACGGCAGATAACAGGAAGCTAACACACAAAGGGTGATCAGCAGGGTTGGCCTGCAGTGCACAGGTTAATATAGAGTTAGTAATATAGAGCTAGGGTGGAGCCATGCCAGAGGATGGATTATAAAAGCAGTCAGGTGAGGGTCGGCTGGTCTCTAGAAATGAACACATGGAGACAGGTAAGCAGATGAACTCTATTGCATAACCATGACACTGACCTACGGCAAAATTGGACTAATTCAGCTGTTTGTACAATCATAAAACTATCAATATGGACTTGTACAGTTGTTACACATTTAGCACTCTGGTCCTAAACAGGGCTGCCAGTAAATCTAGTTGTGCTAGGTGGTAACTAACCTGGCTAATTGGTAGGTTGATCCACTGATTCATGTCCTAAGTCTGAGTTTGGGGTAGTTTCTCTCTTCTGTCAATATGTGGCACTGTTGCTTTTGGCATTAGAATGAACCATACATTAGGGTAATGGGTAACTAGGTTGTCTCAGCCAATCAGCAGGAGTTTCTTTAATCGCGGTGTATGCTGAGATAGGCTATTTATTTGGGAGGAGTCAGTGATCGGGGTTATTCCCGAATGAGGCTGCGGCCTGGGTGGGTGTGTGTTGTGAATCTCCTGGTTGCTAGGCCTGAAACCTGAGGCCTATCCAGGGGGCATGCTGGCTGCTAGGCCCACTTCAGGCCTATCCAGCAGTTCAGGGTTCCGAAAAGGAGGAGCAGCCAAGGTTAAGCCCGAAGCCTGGGGCGGAACTGCATGTATTAGAAGCTTGGCCTGAGGGGAGCCTGATCATTGTTGGAGGTAAAGGAGAAGCAGTTGCTACAAGGGGGCGACCACTCCTATTACCGGAGGCTAGCTTGGAAGGTATGAAGTTCTGAAGGAGTACCAGTCAGGGGACAGTGAGGTAGTGGGAAAGCTTCAGTAGAGACTCATTCAGGAAGGCAGCAGGTATCTGTGAATAAAGATTGAAGGAGTATGGCGGGTAACTGTCAGTAAAGCTTGAAGATAAAGCACAGTGGTTAGCTGTGGGTCAAGCTCGGGAATCAAGCAGGTTGCTAAGAGTCCAAGAAGTCTAGTGAAAGATGGCACGCTAAGCTTAAGGATCTACAGTGGGATACTGTGAGTTAAGCTGGAAGATCTACAGTGGGTTACTGTGAGAATTTGTTGCCATATGAGATAGTGGTTGCTACAAGATACAGATTGCTGTATTCAGCTTAAAGGCACTTTATCTGTATTGCTGTCTGCCTAGTTCTATTTTTGACTGCAGAGTTTGCTTTAGTTGCTATCGCATTTGCCTAACAGTATCCTGTGCCCTAAACCCTCTCCCCATCGTTCCTGTTAAGAGAAATAAAACTCTTTGTTCAGTTCATTTTTACAAAAAGTGACTGGCGCCCTATCTTTTTACCTTGCATTATACCCACTATGCCTAGTAACCTGCACCCTGAGGAGGAATGTCAGTTCTCCTTGGCTCTGGGGGTCACCATCAGGCCCTTGGAAGTCGGGGAGACCACTACACACATTTATGCTTATAATATACTATAAATGTATTTACTATATACAATGCTAGAATTTTCTAAATACAATGCTAGAATTTTTAAAAGTGTCAGTGTTCCTTTAAGTGTAGGGAGTCTACTGTCTGTTCCTAATTAACGTGGTGGTAGAAATAGAGACATTGCAGCAGGTTTGTAAAAATGTGAAGGAGTGGAAAAAAAAGAAGTGCTTATACATGCTCTCATTAATAATATAATGCATGATGAATTGGCTTTCTTACAGGCAAATCCAAGGGCACACAGCTGCACTTCTCCATCCTGCTCCTATAAGGAATTTCGATCTGCTGAATGACCTGCCATTAAATAACAGTACTGTATTCAGAGACAGACTCAGTTTATATTTCACAGTAAAGTCTATGAGAGGCCATGCATTAATCCGCCTGGTTACAAGGTTCACGTTTTTTTGTGTGTGGTGAGTGTTTATGTAACCAGGCTCAGTGTTTTGGCTCAGAAGCAAGTGAATGTTGAAGGGGGACAATCATCAAGCTGCAATTATTTAAAATAATATTTGATTATTCTATGTATTATTGAACAGACCTGTGTAGTGTAAGGCCTCCGCAGGCAAACGGATGGCTTTCCAAGAGGGAAGAGATGTGTCTATTCTCTCTTATGTTAATAAAGTGCCAGGTCCCGTGGTGGTTTTTCAACACTCTAGCCTGTAGGCACACACGTTTTGGTGTCCTAACACCCTTTTCCTAGAACACTTTTATTTAATTTTGTATTTTTTAGAGGATGTTTCCTTGTTTTCCTGGCCCTAACCTGACTTAGAATATTGTGACTATGTGTATATAATATAATATAAGTATAATATATAATATATATATATATATATATATATATATATATATATATATAATATAATATAATATAATATATATATATATATGTATATATATATATATATATATATATATATATATATATATATATATATATATATATATATTATAATATAAGTTCTACTGTTGATAGAAAAAAAAAATGTGCCAGGACTTCAAATGGAATGGTGGGGGAACCAATGGTGAAGCTATGAGTAAGCACTGATTACCGTGCGAAACGCATCAGCATTTTCCTATACCCTTTTATTCTTTTGCTGTGGATTTCTTGATTTTGTTTTGATGTGACCCACACTGTTTCAATTAAAGATGGGATTTCAAGTATTTTTCCAGTGTGCGGCTATCCAGAGTTTTATCCTGCTTGTTTGCTCAAGGTGGAGGATGAATGTCAGGATGAATGTCAGTGAACTCTAATATTGATGGTAGGGTGCATAGGCCTGCACGGGGGGGGGGGGGGGTTAGTTGAATTGTGCATGGGCACCACACCATAAACACTCTATGCTGTGCCGACTACCCCTACTGCCTGGGCTTCCACCCCCCCCCCTTCCCCACAGTGCTTTCAGAATGGAGAGAGGAGGAAAGGGATAGTCAATATGTCATTAAATTGCTCCTTCCTTTTCTAAATGAACACAGTGAATACACTCACTCACTGTGTTCATTCATAACTGAATAATAATAATAAACTTTGATTACTATGCTTCAGTTTGTGAATGAACAGGAAGCCGCTCAGCACAGAGCACCATTCATTCACTGTCCAGTGCAGCTGAGGCTGCAGAGAAAGGCATGTATGTTTGAGCTTTGGGGTGCACACCCTAATGCAATAAGCTGCGCACACCTATGGTAGGGTGTAGTTCCTGTTGACCCCCACCCTAAACACTCTATGTGGTGCCGACTGCCCCTATGGATATTCTCAAATTCTTTGAGTTTTAGTTTAGTACTTTTGGTGAGAGTTTCGCCTAGGTGGTTGCTAGGCAAATCTTCCTGTCGTGACAAATTGTTTACCCATAAGAATACATAGGGGTGTGGGGCCTGTAGTGTTAATCATTAAGTCAGTGGTGAGAGGAGAGAGAGAAACTACTAGCAATGCTGAGAGAGGACACGTGGGCCCTCCAGGGCCCACGCAGAACTGACAATGTTGACTGTCCATGGAGCGACCTTCCTTTTTGGGAAACTCCATATGTTCCTTTACCATAGTGGGTCATGCCAGAGAGCTGGAGGACTCTGTTGAGAAGTTAGTTAGATGTGGGCAGAGAGATCTGAACCATTGCAATGCAAAACTTTAAACTATGTGGTAATGGGCTGATGTAAATTATACTGTAATGCACCATTTTGACCATATTGAAATGGACACCATTGAAGAAAGATAGGGACTTTCAGGAGCACATGAAAGGGTAAGGTCATGTGTTACCATCCCTAGGGACTTTAATTGATATCGTGGTCTGGTAAGATCACAAATATCCATCCCATATACATTAGAAGAGAAGGGTGTAAAAAACACCAGAGGGAAATTGGGACTTTAATTGAAACACCGGATAGCAATAAATATTCTTGGATGAATGAAAAGGAAATTTTATTAAAGGACTAGGTAAAGAATATATCTATAAATAATACTGATAGCAATGGTACAAATTGTATGGATATATAGACTGAGACATGGTAATAAAGTCCCAGTGTCAATATATAATGGTAACAATAATATACTATACAGTATGTTGGAGACAGTAATGATCTCACATACTGTAATATAATTTACTATATATACTCTATAATATACTGTAATATAAAGCATTTGATTCCTTGATTCATCCAAAACAATAAAATATATACAATGGTTCATCTATTATTACTTGCAGGACCTATGGTCTCATTGAGCCTGGAAAAGTAGAAAATAAATACATGATGGTACATAAACTTGTGAAGTCTTGATAATAATGATGATAAAAACACGGCAGTCGGTAGGCGACGCGTTTCGTGGCTTAAATTAAAGTGCCATATTGAAATGGACTGGTAAGATGCCTGTTGCATGAAAGGTTCCAGCAAGGGGCGACTGAGACTTTACTAATCCAGATGTGCGAATAGTGGCCTGTACATGGTGAGCAAGACGAAAGTGTAAAGATCGACTCAGTCAGTTGTTGAAAGAAGGAGTGCCGGCCTGCTTGTTGGTGATGATAGGTCCCCTATTTGGACCACATGCCTGGAAACTCATTTCTCTAGTGTATTTGGACCAGGTTTGTGGTGCAACTTCCAATTACCCGCCCTGGGAACACAAGAAAGAGGCTCCTACAACTTAGTTCTGAAAACCTTGTTTGACCTCCCTGGCAAAAGACAGAATCTGAGTCAGAGCATAGGCCATGGGTTTCTAACCGACCATTCTGTAAATAATTTCTTGTAGACCCGTAGCATGGAAAGTGGCTTAACAACTTCCTCTAAAGAGGCTACAAAAGAACCCGTCACCTTACCATAGATGGGTGAAGTAACAGAGCCTCCTTAATTATTAGTAAAGGTTAGATGTGGAAAATCCATTTAAATATCATGTTTTCTGAGTATCAGTCTGATGAATAAGCAGGCCCTGTGTATCAGATACTTTTGATTCACAAATCATTCTGTTTATATTTTTTTCTTTAGTGCTCTAGGACTCCTCAAGACAACCTAAGAAGAACAGACAACGTGTGATAAAATCTGACCACTAAATCTGCATCAGGCTGACAGAGCAGGTCCTGGAATTCTTGATAAATGTGCTCAAAATGTTAATCTAACAATTTATTGGCTTTGCCTAAATTTTTTGGCAGGAGTATTTAGAGATGGCTAGCAGGAGATATTCATGATTTTATTACTTTGAAAACCTGAACAAAAAATAGGCAAGAAGATTCAAGTGAAATATTTACCTAAGGGGAATTGATATTCATATTGCATTCTAATTAATTCCCGCAGAACGGATGTTTCTGAATATCCTGCATTTGTTTTCTTCTCTAGACTTGCAAAATTAAAAAAAAAAAATTAATGGAAACTTTGAATTCCAGTAAAGTGCCAACAAAAGGTTTGGGTGATTGTCAGTCAATCAAATATTAGATACCTTTCATTTAGATTTTACTCCTGCATTGCTTACTATTGCATATCCGATACCTGTCTTGTTGTAGAATTGCCCTGTAAAGCTTAAAGTGGTATTAAAGTGATTGTAAACAATGACCTTGTAAAACAACCCATTCGGGTTAAAATAAAAAAATGAAAGGCAAAACATCTGTGTAGAGATATAAAAAAAAATATACAGTAGTACCTTGGATTACAAGCATAATGCATTCCAGAAGAATGCTTGTAATCCAAAGTACTCATATCAAAGCGAGTTTCCCCATAGGAATCAATGGAAACTCGGCTAATTTGTTCCACAGTGACTGCTGGTGTATGCAGTACTGTATGTGGCCGGGGGGGGGGGGGGGGCGCCATAGACACTTGGAGGCACAAGGGAACCATGCATCTCTGAGCGTCTCATTGCACCTCTGGCCAAATGCGGTACTGCACACCCCAGCGGCTTGGATCCCGCTCGCCTTGTGAGACAACGCTCCCAAATAGAGTCAGGATTTTTTTTTTTAAATAGCCCCGCTGATGGAGTCCCATAGGACGCAACGCATATGGGAGGAGGAGTCACGCTCTGCTGATGTCACCCACTGCCATCTGAACTGATCGTGTACCGCCGAGAGCTGCTTAGTGTTTTAGTAATGCCGCGTACACACGACTGAGAAAGGTCAGACGGAATCATTCCGTTGGATATTACGATCGTGTGTGGGCTTCATCTGACTTTTTTCTTCAAAAATTCTGATGGACCTAGAAACAGAACGTTTCAAATCTGTCAGCCGGAATCAATTTTTATCGTGAAAACCGTCCGTCTGTATGCTGGTCCGACGGACCAAATACGACGCTAGGGCAGCTATTGGCTACTGAACTTCCTTTTCTAGTCCCGTCGTACGTCATCTCGTTCAAAAGGAACGGACTTTGGTGTGATCGTGTGTGGGCAAGTCCGTTTGGTCGGAAGTCCATTGTATCTCTGTCGAAAATCCGTCGGAACTCCGTCGGGAAGACCGTCGGCCCTTTTCTGCTGGAAAGTCTGGTCATGTGTACGCAGCATTAGGCTTTACTCAAGACAAAAGAAATTGTAAGTGCATTTCTAATAAAGCGGTTTGCTTAATTATACAGAGAGCACTTAGATTGTGTGTTTTTTTTATGTTTTATGACTTTGGGATGATGGTTACCACATGAGAGATCCTGTGACAGGGTATTATCCACTGGTTCCATCTCCCCCGTCAGTGGGAAAACTGTGTATTTTAACCCATCTGTGGCTACAGAGGTCAACATATTGAGGTTAGCAAAGCACTATAAGTGTTGGTGGTGGGCTCATTCACACAAGGAATTCGGTGGGTTTTGTCTGTCTCGGGATTTCAAGCACAGGTCTTCAGAACTCTTTCTTTCTTTTTTGTCCCTCCTATCTGGATATGGACATTCTGTAATCTATCATATGCACTGCACCGTTTATTATTATATTCTTTCTTGGGCTTAAGAATTTCCCAGGTGTTCTGCAGACGTAATTTCATAATTTTTATGTCACTCAGTGGGGGTGTTGCTAGGTCTACTAAAGATCTCGGGCTAGAGCCCATAGCAGCATAGTAAAGAAAGTCATACGCTTGGGTGGGCATACACATGTATATACAGTAATATATGTGTGTATATATATATCCCCAGAGAGCTCCCCCTTGCATCAGGGACCCCAGAGAGCCCCCCGCTTATATCAGGGTCCCCAGAGATACCCCTGCTTATATCAGGGTCCCCAGAGAGCCCCCCACTTATATCAGGGTCCCCAGAAAGCCCCCCCTTACATCAGAGTCCCCAGAGAGCCCCCACTTACATCAGGGTCCCCACAGAGCCCCCCACTTACATCAGGGTCCCCACAGAGCCCCCCTTACATCAGGGTCCCCAGAGAGTCTCCCCCTTGCATCAGGGTCCCCAAAGAGCCCCCCACTTACATCAGGGTTCCCAGAGAGCCTCCCCTTAAAATCAGGGTCCCCAGAGAGCCGCCCCTTAAAATCAGGGTCCCCAGAGAGCCCCCCTTACATCAGAGTCCCCAGAGAGCCTCCCCCTTGCATCAAGGTCCCCAGAGAGCCCCCCACTTACATCAGGGTCCCCAGAGAGCCTCCCCTCCCCTTGGAAACCCCTGCAAATACTCGGGGCTATGGTCCCCAGATTTGGAGCTATAGCCCCAAAAGCCACCCCCTAGCGACGCCACTGTCACTCAGTAAGGTTTGTGCTGATTGTACTTTTCTTTAAATAGTACTGTATGTGGCCAGAGGCGCAGGGGCCGAGCGTTACTGGCACCCCCGCACCTCTGGCCAAATGTGGTACTGCACACCCCAGCAGCTTGAATCCTGCTCTTCTTGCGAGACAACACTCACAAATCGAGTCAAGATTTTTCTTAAAAGATAGCTTGTATTGCGAAACACACGTAAAACCATGTTAATCACAATCCGAGGTTTCACTGTGCATACAATGTTTCACCAAGTGATCACATTCCCTCTGTTCTCAGTTTCATAAGAGCTGTGGGAGGAGAAACAGCAGTTCATTGATCTTCCCAGTAAACGGCTGTGCAGCAAAGGCGTGCCAGGACAAGTCTGATCATTGAAGGAGTGCAGGCTGAATTCCCAGCACAGCTAGAGAACTGACCATGATGTGTTGTTCTGCTTAGTGTGGACAGTTTTTAATAGGAAAGCAGAGGGTCTGGCAGGGAGTTCACACAAAAGAAGCAACACAAAGAAAACAGGATACTTTCTTATGCAAGTACATGGCACAGCAGGCATACTGTATATCATATGAAATATTGAGTATACCGTATATACTCGAGTATAAGCCGAGATTTTCAGCCTCTTTTTTGAGGCTGAAAGTGCCCCCCTCGGCTTATACTCGAGTCATCGCTGTCTGCCTGCTCGATCAGCGTGTCGAGCAGACAGACAGCGGCCATTCTATAATTCAAAAGCCGCGCCTCCGGCTCCGCCTTCGCCTGTGATAGGCGGAACACTGAATTTCCCAGCAGCCTGTGTTCCGCCTATCACGGACATCGTCTCATCCTCGTCTACGACATCGTCTCATCCTCGTACTACGGACGAGGATGAGACGATGTCCGTGATAGGCGGAACACAGGCTGCTGGGAAATTCAGTGTTCCGCCTATCACAGGCGAAGGCGGAGGCGCGGCTTTTGAATTTTACAATGGCCGCCGAGGCGCCGACGAAGAGCGGCGATCCTGGCAAGGCACGGGACGGAGGCAAGGCAAGGCACGGCACGGGACGGGACGGAGGCAAGGCACGACACGGGACGGAGGCAAGGCACGGCACGGGACGGAGGCAAGGAGGCAAGGCACGGGACGGAGGCTCGGGACACAGGCTCGGGACACAGGTAGGCTGGACACACACACACACACACACACACACACACACACACACACACACACACACATGGACACACACACACAGGGATGGATGGATGGAGACACACACACACAGGGATGGATGGATACACACACACACAGGGATGGATGGATGGATGGAGACACACACACACAGGGATGGATGGATGGAGACACACACACACAGGGATGGATGGATGGATGGAGACACACACACACAGGGATGGATGGATGGATGGACACACACACACACAGGGATGGATGGATGGATGGACACACACACAGGGATGGATGGATGGATGGACACACACACACACAGGGATGGATGGACGGACACACAGGGATGGACGGACACACAGGGATGGACGGACACACAGGGATGGACGGACACACACACAGGGATGGACAGGCATGTCTCACCCTCGGCTTATACACGAGTCAATAAGTTTGCCAGTTTTTTTGGGGGTAAATTGGGGGCCTCGGCTTATATTCGGGTCGGCCTATACTCGAGTATATACGGTACATATTCTTTAAACCCAAAATCAAATCTTTTTTATAATGCAGTTTACACATTCTTAGATGCATTAGTTATCCTTTTTAACGTTTCTTTCTTTTATTTCCACCTGGTGATCCTGACAGTAAATTTGTTGTTTTGCAAAAGAACAAACTCTCCATCAGATGTAGCAGTTAGAAGGTTGAGACAAAACATTTACCACTGACAGGGGTGCTTACAATGATTAGCTTTTATTTATGTAAAATCTTTATCCTAAAAGGAAGAAAAAAACTTTTGCTGTAACAGCTAAAAAATGTGAGCCAGAGTTTGGCTTAAATTTGTTAGTTTATCTAAATCTGCTAATACATCTAAAACTCCTCTCCCCCCAGACTGACACAGGAGGTGTGTTACTGGCCAGATCATCAGGTGGAAACAGAGGGAAAAAAACCCTAAAAAGAGAAAACGAATGCAGCCACCACATCTAAAGCCGCGTACACACGGGCGGACTGTCTGTCCAACTTAGTCCGCTGAAACACATTTCAGCGGACAGTCCGCTCGTGTGTGGGCTTCAGCGGACTTTTTCAGCGGACAGTCTGGCGGACTAAGTCTTTCGGAATTTCTGTAATATTGTCCGTCCAACTTTGGTTTCAGCGGACAGTCCGCTCGTGAGTAGGCAAGTTGGACGGACTAAGTATGGCGCATGCTCAGAAAGAATTTACACGGCCGAAGGTTGCATTGCAGTGTATTGGACGTCGTATTTCTAGTCCCGTCGTACGTGCTGTACACGTCATCGCGCAAGCTTTCAACGGACTGTCTGTTCATCGTGTGTGGTCAAGTCCGTTCATTCAAAAGTAGGACGGACTGTCCGTCGGATTGTCTGACGGACTTAGTTGGCCAGACAGTTCGCCCGTGTGTACCCGGCTTAAGTATTGGAAAGCTGCAATATATTGCATTTTTGGTTTTGGGTTTATCACCTCATGCACAATGGACGTTTTTGGACATTTTTACAGCAGTTGTTTTTGGAAGTAGACGTTTTTTCTACAGTCATTAAACGCTCCATCATGTTATCCTATGTGTCCATGCACATGAAGGCTGTTATCAGCAGTTTTGGACAGTGGCGTTTTTGAGCAGTAAAAATAAACAAACAAAACTAGTGGGTTCTAAGAGACGTTTTCAGCTGTAAAAACGCTCTAACGCTGATAAACGTTGATAAACGCTCAAAGACATCGCTAACTAGCATTTTTTTATGTTTTTCAGCCATTGAAAAAATAATAATAATAATTTTTTTCTTACAAAAAAAAAAAAAAAAAACGCTAATGTGGAAAAACGCTAAAAATGCTAATAAATGCTCAAAAAACGCTAAAAAACGCTATTGAAAAAACATTGAAAAAATTTGAAAAACTCACTGCAAAGCTACTGGCATTTTTATAACGTTATTTTAACGTCCAGTGTGCCTGAGGCCTAAATAGTTACTACACTTTTGTGGAAGAAAACGTAGCAAATAAAATAATTTAGAATATACAAATGCTACAAAAGCCACATTGTGATTGAATGTTATTGACTGCTTGCTGACCGTATACAGGTCTTACGGTGGCAAGGTGGCTCTCCTGCACATGAAGGGCTAGGGAGAGCACCCGTGCTGTCCCAGGTGTGCTACGATTGGCTGCATCACAAACGAATCAGTGGTGCTGGCTGCTGATTGGTCACCGGCACCCGATGCTTGGATCCGGACATTACCGAATAGAGCTCTGTGTAGGTAAACACATGTCTCTCTTCTGACAGCAGCAATGTGCTGTTTTTTTCTACTAATCAAAACCACAACACACACTGTACACAGTAACACATGTTGGCCACACATTTAACCCCTTGATCGCCCCTGATGTTATCTTTCCCTGCCAGTGTCATTAGTACAGTGACAGTGCATATTCTTAGCACTGATCACTGTATCGGTATCACTGGTTCCCAAAAAAGTGTTAAAAGTGTCAGTTAGTTGTCCAATTTGTCCGCTACAATATCTCAGTCCCGCTATAAGACGCTGATCGCTGCCATTACTAGTAAAAAATAAAAAAAAAATTCCATAAATATATCCCATCATTTTTGGACGCTATAACTTTTGCACAAACCAATCAATATACACTTTTGTAGCAGAATAAATATTGGCCTAAATTGAAAAAAAAAATTTTAGTTTTTTTTCCGTTTTTCATTGGATATGTTTTGTAGCAGAAAGTAAAAAATATTGTTTTTTTTTCAAAATTTTCTCTGCTTATAGTGCAAAAAATAAAAACCACAGAGGTGATCAAACACCACCAAAAGAAAGCTCTATTTGTGAGAAAAAAAGGACATACATTTAATTTGGGTACTGCGCCGCATGACCACGCAATCGTCCATTAAATTAACGCTGTGCCATATCGCAAAAAATGGCCTGGTCATGAAGGGGGGGGGGGGGTAAATCTTCCAGAGCTGAAGTGGTTAAAAATGACCTTTCCTTTTCAATTTGCAGAACTGTCATTTTTCTGTAAAATTCAATGCAATATGGCAACCTGGAGGCCTTGTGTGGAACTTTCTGCAGAAATGTAATTTTCTACTTGGGGAAAATCTCACCGATTTTCCCCTAAAGTCTGCACTAAGATCAAATTTAGGTACGGCTTGATGTTCCGTTTTGGTGAGATATTTCTCAAGGGTTAATCACTTCTAAAGAGATGCAGACCCAGCAGATTTTCTTATTAGAACACTGAGAGTGCACCAGCTGTACAATGAACCAGAGATTCCCATTCAGAAACTAAAAGCTGTTTCTTCAGAGCAACAACAGGTAGGAATCTGCTATAAAGTTTGTTAAATTCCCAGCAATGAACATTTATCACCCAGAGGGGATTTTTTTTTACTCAGTAAGGGTGTATACTGTAGGCACTATTTTTTCCATGTGTAAAGGTTTTTAAAGCGGAGGTCCACCCTAAAATGGACCTTCCGCTCATCGGATTCCTCCCCCCCTCCGGCGCCACAATTGGCACCTTTCAGGGGGGAGGGGGGTGCAGTTACCTGGATAATCCAGGTAATTGCACCCACTTCCGGGCTAGCTCTCTGCGGAAAGGGGCGTACATTACGCCCCTTTCCGCAAGTGCCCGCCCCCTTCCGCAAGTGCCCCGCTGCCTGCTGGGAAACACACAGATCCCAGAGGCAGCGGGGACCGTCCTCAATGCGCAGCGCGGCTCGCGCATGCGCAGTAGGGAACCGGGAAATGAAGCCGAAAGGCTCCATTTCCTGATTCCCATACCCAAGATGGCGGCGGCAGCACTCGAGTGTCGATCTAGAGATCAGCTTCGGGTGCCGACATCGCGGGCGCGCTGGACAGGTAAGTGTCACTATTTTAAAAGTCAGCAGCTGCAGTATTTGTAGCTGCTGACTTTAAAAAAAAAAAAAAAAAACGCGGAGACCCGGCGGACTCCCGCTTTAAGGGTACAGTTAAAGCAAAACTCCAGCCCAAAAAAAAAAAACAAGATAAAAGAGGCTGATGGTGAAATTCAAGTACTTGTATTTAAAAAATAAATGTAATGATATATTATTGATTACAAAGCTACATTTGTTTGTCATTTTATATCTGCCTAGAGTTCAACTTTAACCACTTGCCCCCTGGAAAATCGACCCCCCTTCACGACCAGGCCATTTTTTTGCAATACGGCACCGCGTTACTTTTACTGACAATTGCGTGGCCATGTGACACTGTACCCAAATACCCAATGTCTTTTTTCCCCCCACAAATAGAGCTTCCTTTTGATGGTATTTGATCACCTCTGCGGTTTTTATTTTTTGCACTATTAACAAAAAAAAAACAGATAATTTTGAAAAGAAAAAACAAATTTTTTTTAACTTTCTGCTATAAAACATATCCAATAATAACATTTAAAAAATATATAATTTCTTCATCAGTTTAGGTCAATATGTATTCTACTGCATATTTTTGGTAAAAAAAATCCCAATAAGTGTATATTGATTGGTTTGATCAAAAGTTATAGCGTCTACAAACTATGGGATATTTTTAATCATTTACGTATTTATTTTTTACTAGTAGTGTTAGCAATCAGCGACTTATAGTGGAACTGTGATATTGCTGCAGACAAATCGGACACTAACTGACACTTTTGACACTTTTTTGGGACCAGTGACACTAATACAGTGATCAGTGCAAAAAAAAAAAAAAAACACTGTCACTGTACTAATGACATTGACTGGGGAGGGGTTAACATCAGGAGCGATCAAAAGGTTAACTGTGTGCCTAGTTGGTGTTTTCTTACTGTGGAGGAGGTGCTTGTACTAGGGGAAGGCATGGATCGGTTCCCCTGCTTTGGAGAGACACATAATCCATGCCTTCTGTACTGACAGAACGGTGATCTGCCTTGTATACATAGGCAGATCGCTGTTCTCCCTCTGTACTGAAGTACCCCAGACCCAGAAGTGTCAGATCATGCACTAGGTACGTGATCTATGGCAGAGTGGCCACCCTGCCACAGTATATCTATGGTGGGCGGTCCATAGGCTCTAATATGCATCAAAAAGGAGACCTGCGAGCGCCATGCTGGGCACTCACAGATCACTCAGCTGTGTTAGAAAAGCAAATGAATAATCACTTTCCTAACACTAAACCACCTCTCCACCAATCAGGTGCTCAGATCTGTTACCCATCACCTGATTGGCTGAGACAACAGGCGCTGTGATTGGACGCCAGGCGTCCAATCATAGCAGAGGACTGGAAGATAGGACAGGAGAAGACATCGAGGAGCTGTCCCACCGAGACAGGTAAGTGCAGGCGGCAGGCCGGTGGGGGGCACACTGGCAGCATTTAATATGGCACAGTGGTTGCGTTTGATGGGGCACAGTGGGAGCAATTGATGGGCACAGTGACGGCAATTGATGGGCACAGTGACGGCAATTGATGGGCACAATGACGGCAATTGATGGGCATGGTGGCGGCAATTAATGGGCACGGCGGCTGCGTTTTATGGGGCACAGTGGCTGCATTTTATGGCACAGTGGCTGCGTTTGATGGCACAGTGGCTGCGATTGATGGGCACAGTGGCGGCATTTGATGGGCACAGTGGCTGCGTTTGATGGCACAGTGGTGGCAATTGATGGGCACAGTGACTGCGTTTGATTGCACAGTGACTGCGTTTGATGGCACAGTGGCTGCACTTGATAGGCATAGTGGCGGCAATAGAAGGGCATAGTCGCTGCATTTTATGGGGCACAGTGGCTGCATTTTATGGGGCACAGTGGCTGCATTTGATGGCACAGTGAGGCTGCGATTGATGGGCACAGTGAGGCTGCAATTGATGGGCACAGGGAGGCTGCAATTGATGGGGTTTTATTTCAGAATTTTGTTTGCACTCCCCCAAAAATTTTGAGCACCAGCCGCCACTGGTGTGCTATCTAAATCTACCGTAACTCTTACTACCTAGACCCCTAGTGTAGCCATTGTGACAAGTTTGAGGTAAAGAGGCTTAGAGCACATTTCATATAAGACCCTTCTAAAGCTATACAAAAATAAATAAATAAAGGGTTAACCTTATGTATTCTTCTCCCTTCCAACATTCAGTTTACTACTAAAGGACAGCTGCTCTTTAATTAACACCATGCACACTTACTTGTGGTTATTAATTGTTCCTCATTGCAGAGAACCCATTTAACTAATTCCAATATAGATAAAAAGAACAGATAAAGGGTAACCCGAGGTTATAACTTTTGTCATTGCATTAGATGCAGAAATTTGTATTAGTCATAGGATAACTTAGCCACTACCGCTACTCTAGGTTCCTGCTTAACCAGTTATATACCACCATACATTTTTGAATATCCAATTAGTGGATACTTATTTCTGCCATGCCATTTATACATGGGGCTGTGCTCACACTGCAAGGGTTAAATGCTCGATTAGGTCTAGGGGGCATGGAAAATAATATTTATTTACCCGATCTTCTGCTCCTTCTTGCTGCTAGACCTAGTCTCTACAGTGTTTTCTCCCCCCATACGCCACTGGTCTAAGGTCCTGACGTCATCAAGACCAATGTCCTGGCCAAGACCAAGGCCCTACATTGAATGTGATGATGCCAAGGGAGTTCACCACCAGAACATGGGGTAGTGCCATCTTCTGGAGGAGCAGTGGATTGGGTAAGTAAAATACTGCACCTGTGGTGTGATGCTCAGGGCCATCTTTAATATTGATTGGATCCTGGGCAAAACTTTTCTTGGGGCCCTCCATGCAGTTTCGCTCTCCACCTGCTCTGAGACATACAATAAATAGCAGCTAGACTCAAAATCAGTTTACTGAATCAGATCAGGCAGCTATTGCGATTGGTTGCCAGAGGTTACAGTGTATCATTACCGCTCACTGATTAGTGTTACAGTACATGATTTCTGCTTGTTGATTGGCTGCTAGAGATTACTGTGGATATGACCTCAGGGGGGCAAGATATACATATCAATGCCGCCGGCCACTGCTATTTACATATGAATGGCGATAATTTACATGTAAACACAGGGTCATCTGTACACAACAAAAGGGCAGAGCTGGGCAGCATTAGTAACATCACTTCACACTGAGATAGTGGGACACAGCATGGGACTAAAACCTCAAGGGAAGAGGGAATTTAAACAAGGATAGTTGGCAAGTATGAGGCAGCTGCTTTGGGTCCCACAACAATGACAGGGCCCAGGGCAGCTGCCCCTTTTGCCCTGCCTTAAAAATGGCCCTGGTGATGCTCACATGACCGGTAATCACTGTCATTGTCAGTCACCACTCTCTTCTTTGCTCCTCCAGTGCTCACTGGAGCACTGAGCTGCAGAGGGGGTGGGAGAAGCTGGCTCAGCCATGTGCTTACAGGCAGAGCCAGCTGTTGATTGGCAGCTGGATGAAACCCAACAATACTGTCTGGATCCTTCCAGAGCCTAGAGCAGCTCTGCTCTATCAACTGATAGAGGTCAACAGTACATTATAACCTGACTCTAGGTCACAGGAAAGCCAAAGCCAGTGCACTCTTGTGACCTTCAAGAGAAGTATGACCGAAAAAGCTTTGACCATACTTATCTTTGAAGTATGCACTAATCTTGTAAGGAATATATAAATGTACTGCAGTGGAGGTTTTGTTCATTAAAATTTAGTATTAAATATGGAAAGTTATTAGAAAGTTCACCTTTGAAAGATAAAGAGATGCATAATGAGTTCCACACAGCTGTGGCAAAGGATGATTCAATGATAGTGATAAGGAACAACGTCAAGGATGTAAAGCACAGATTTAGAGGATGCCCCGAAGCCATACTTGTGTTGTAATGTCTGAAACATCCCAACATCAGAACACTTAAGAGACACTTCAAAAAGATCTAATCACGTCTCTTGTTTTTTAAGGGCTCTGAGTGATTTGGTGTGATTAAACCATAGCTCTGAACAATGTAGCTAAATTGAAATAACATCTTTATTTATCTGAAGGACTGAAGGAAACTGCCCCAATCAGCCTAGCAGGGAAATCACTTCAAAGGGCTAAAAGAATCACATATCTACTCCAGAATACCAAGTATCTGTTCTTATTATGCAATCCCTTCGAAGAAATATCCGAAATATATAAAGTACATTCAAAACTAAATTCAAGGCATACCTGAAGGCAGAACTTTCTTCATTTTGGATTGAGTAGGAAGGGTTTGTTTTTTATGTCCATCGTTGTCTTGTAGATACAACAGGAAGTTGAGAGGAAATTTCTCCAAAGTTTGAGACATCTTCTTTCCGACACTTGCCACGGGAACAAGTGGATCCCTTTGCTTCATTGCTGTTCATGTGATGAGGCTTGACATGTTGAATTGCTGTTCATGTGATAAGGCTTGACATGTTGGGAATCAGTGCTTGCCAGGAAAAAAGATATCGAGAAATTCTCCCTAGTGGGGACACAGAAAGCATTAAGAGCCTTACAGATGTTGCAAGCTTTCCCTGCTCTATTCAAAATTGAAATAAGCTTTAGGTTTGGAAGGGTGAATGGTGAACTAACTGCAAATATCCTAGCCACCTTTCCAGATCCCTCGGCAAAGGGCAACTGTGATGCCCTGTGCTGCCAGTCTAGTGGTCTATACACTGACTGTACAACACAATCCACAGCCCCAGAGTATGTATTCATCATAATGCTTGCAGTAGCAAGCACTTATTGGTCAGTGTGACCATGTGACCCCATTGACTAATGAGTAGCACCTACAGTATTTCTACTGAGACACCTTACCAGAAGAAGAAGAAGCATTAGATGTGCTTCTTATTGATCAGCATGGTCATGTGGCTGTACTGACCAATAAGTGCATTGCCATGGCGAGCATTATGATGAAAACGAATGCCGCGTACACACGGTCAGATTTTCCAATGGAAAATGCTCAATGGGAGCTTTTTGATGGACCGTGTGTAGGCTCCATCGCACATTTTCCATCGGAATTTCCGACACACAAAATTTGAGATCTGGATGTCAAATTTTCTGACAACAAAATCTGTAAATTCCGATCGTGTGTACACAATTCCAACGCACAAAGTTCCACACATGCTCGGAATCAAGCAGAAGAGCCACATTGGCTATTGAACTGAAATTTTCTTGGCTCGTCGTACGTCACTGTGTTATTGACATTTCAATTTCAGACAACATTGTGTGACCGTGTGTATGCAAGATAGGTTTGAGCCAACATCCATTGGAAAAAATCCCACTGATTTTGTTGTCGGAATGTGTGATCGTGTGTACGCGGCATTACTCTGGGGCTGTATATGGTGTATAAACCGCTACACCGGTAGCATGGGGCATCATGGCCAGTAAAAGCAGAGGGGTTCAGAGGGTTGGCCAGGACAATTGGAGTTAGTTCACCTTTTCATGCAGTGGATGAGATACAGTGGTGTGAAAAAGTGTTTGCCCCCTTCCTCATTTCCTGTTCCTTTGCATGTTTGTCACACTTAAGTGTTTCGGAACATCAAACCAATTTAAACAATAGTCAAGGACAACACAAGTAAACACAAAATGCAATTAGTAAATGAAGGTGTTTATTATTAAAGGTGAAAAAAAATCCAAACCATCATGGCCCTGTGTGAAAAAGTGATTGCCCCCCTTGTTAAAACATACTATAACTGTGGTTGTCCACACCTGAGTTCAATTTCTCTAGCCACACCCAGGCCTGATTATTGCCACACCTGTTCACAATCAAGGCATCACTTAAATAGGAGCTGCTTGACACAGTAAGGTCCACCAGAAGATCCTTAAAAGCTACACATCATGCCGAGACCCAAAGAAATTCAAGAACAATTGAGAAAGAAAGTAATTGAGATCTATCAGTCTGGAAAGGGTTATAAAGCCATTTCCAAAGCTTTGGGAATCCAGCGAACCACAGTGAGAGCCATTATCCACAAATGGCGAAGACATGGAACAGTGGTGAACCTTCCCAGGAGTGGCCGGCCGCCAAAAATTACCCCAAGAGCGCAACGACGACTCATCCAAGAGGTCACAAAAGACCCCACAACAACGTCCAAGGAACTGCAGGCCTCACTTGCCTCAGTTAAGGTCAGCGTTCATGCCTCCACCATCAGGAAAAGACTGGGCAAAAATGGCCTGCATGGCAGAGTTCCAAGGAGAAAACCACTGCTGAGCAAAAAGAACATCAAAGCTCATCTCAATTTCTCCACAACACATCTTGATGATCCCCAAGACTTTTGGGACAACATTCTGTGGACCGATGAGACAAAAGTGGAACTCTTTGGAAGGTGTGTGTCCAAGTATATCTGGCGTAGAAGGAACACTTCATTTCATAAAAAGAACATTATACCAACAGTAAAATATGGTGGTGGTAGTGTGATGGTCTGGGGCTGTTTTGCTGCTTCAGGACCTGGAAGACTTGCCGTGATAAAAGGAACTATGAATTCTGCTGTCTACCAAGAGATCCTGAAGGAGAATGTCCGACCATCTGTTCGTGTACTCAAGCTGAAACGAACTTGGGTTCTGCAGCAGGACAATGATCCTAAACACACCAGCAAGTCCACCACCGAATGGCTGAAGAAAAACAAAATGAAGACTTTGGAGTGGCCTAGCCAAAGTCCTGACCTGAATCCTATTGAGATGTTGTGGTATGACCTTAAAAAGGCCGTTCATGCTTGAAAACCCTCTAATGTAACTGAATTAGGACAATTCTGCAAAGATGAGTGGGCCAAAATTCCTCCAGGACGCTGTAAAAGCTTTATTGCACGTTATCGCAAACGCTTGGTTGCAGTTGTTGCTGCTAAGGGTGGCCCAACCAGTTATTAGGTTTAGGGGGCAATCACTTTTTCACACAGGGCCATGATGGTTTGGATTTTTTTTCACCTTTAATAATAAACACCTTCATTTACAAATTGCATTTTGTGTTTACTTGTGTTGTCCTTGACTATTGTTTAAATTGGTTTGATGTTCCGAAACACTTAAGTGTGACAAACATGCAAAGGAACAGGAAATGAGGAAGGGGGCAAACACTTTTTCACACCACTGTAGCTGTGCAGCATTGTGCAACATAAAAAAAAAAAAAAGAAATGTCAGGCAACCGCAGCACCCCCAGCGAGTTTGCACCTAGTGTGGACTGCACCTTCAACACCCCCCTCAGTATGCCACTGAACTATACTACTCTTAACAAAGAAAGATACATAGTATTTTTGGAAGCCAAGTCATGTGTATGAAACTACACCCTTCCACTCTACTTCCTCCAAGAACTCCCCTAGATCACTAAGGTTCCACTTACAGCGATAATCACTACAGTCACTCATCTCTGAGTAACGCACAATGTAAAGACAGAGATAGCAAAGGCACAAGCTTGCTGCATTAAGAGGGAAACAGCCATCAAAGTACAAGCCACCCAAGCTCATGCACAGACAAAAGCAGAAGTGGCTCATGTGGAAACCAGGGTGAAAAAATGGAAAAAAGCAGCATCCATAGCTAAGCAAAGAGTTTTTGAACAAGTTGTGGAGGAAGAAGAATAACTTAATCATTCCATGTAACAACCTCTGATTTCACAGTCAAACTACAATTTTTCCAAAGCCAGAACAATGTCAATGCAATTGCGCAGGACACTTCAGATACTTTACAAAAGGGGTAGGCAACCTTAAAGAGGTGGAGATCTACCTGAACAACATGGGAGAAGTCAAAGATCACTGGGCACAGTGTCTCCTCACATCTGATTTAAACCTCTAATTGCCGTACTACCACATCGCAGTCGCTTGCATTGCACTGCAATTGTGTTTAAATAAGGTGACGAGGAGGCAACATATCGGCTCCTCGCCACCTGTCAAACACACTAGGATCACTTTTCGGGGAGCAGCAGTGCCCTTGTGAATGAGGCCTTAGTTGCATTTAGCAGCGGCACCCTTAGTTCTCGTTTACATATAAAGTTGGGGGTGGTAAAACCCTGAGTTTGAGTCAGCTTATCAGCTTTTGCTCCTTACTACAGCTCCAACTTTACAAGTAGTCCCTGTGCATTGAAATCTGTTCGATGCTTTGGAATGGTGGGTCAGCAAGACCAGACCATGATCTACCAGTGATCTGTTGGCGATCTACTGGTAGATCACGATCTACAGGTTCCTGACCCCCGCTATACAACCCACAGTATATTCATCAACAAAGGAAGCTGCAGAAGTCAACCACACAGGTCACCCTGGCATACTGGGCACTTCTTTGCCTACCAAGTTACTAACATCCTATGCAGCACTTAATGTGCGTTTCCGGATCCTCCTAAACCCAGCTCAACAAATTATCTAAAACCCTGAGACTGGCCAAACTTGAGACCCACACCATGAGAACTCCTGATTCCAAGCATTCACCTCACCTGGATAGAACCCATCTGCTACTTCGTCTTCTTCTCCAACATATAATTCTCACGTACTACATACTACCACCTTCAGCAAACGGTTAACCACTTCAGCCCCAGAAGATTTGACTGCTGAATGACCAGAGCATTTTTTGCGATTCGGCACTGCGTCTCTTTAACTGACAATTGCGCGGTTGTGTGACACTGTACCCAAACAAAATTGACATCCCTTTTCTCCCACAAATAGAGCTTTCTTTTGGTGGTACTTGCGGTTTTTAATTTTTGCGCTATAAACAAAAAAAGAGTGACAATTTTGAAAAAACACAATATTTTGTACTTTTTGCTATAATAAATTTCCACATATAAAAAAAAGCAAATTTTTTCTCAGTTTAGGCCAATATGTATCATCTACATATTTTTGGTAATAAAAATCGCAATAAGCGTATATTGATTGGTTTGCGCAAAAGTTATAGCGTCTACAAAATAGGGGATAGATTTATAGCATTTTTATTATTATTATTTTTACTATTAATGGCGGCAATCTGCGATTTTTATTGTGACTGCGACATTATGGCAGACACATCGGACAATTTTGACACATTTGGGCCCCTAGTGGCCACAAATATTAGCAACGTAACATGACAGCGATTCACGCAGCCGAGCCATGTGGCGGCAGCCGGTCAGCATGCTGTTAAGGAATGCCTGTCAGGACAAAGCTTGAAAGAAGTGACACGTCAGGCCTGTCACATCAGTTCACGACCCACAGAAAACTATCAGTTACTTGATACTAGCACGTCCAGCAATGGTGAAGGAACGCCTGTCAGGACGAAGAAACAAATACATTGGACCTTGCTAAGAACATGTCACACAGAGATCTTATTAATACAGGCCTTATGATTTCCCAGAAAACTACAGAAGCTGGACGTCCACATATAAGTCTGTAGCCCAGGACCTTAGCATCTCACCTATGAAAGAATTTGATCTACTGATTAGATGGCTAGGGCTTCAGTCAACTTTTTTTTTAGTTTTGGACAAAATGGTGAGGGATTAGAGCATCTGTGACCCTGTTAGCCCTTGTACACACGGTCGGAAATTCCCGATAGAATGTGTCCTATTGGACCGTTTTGTCGGATAATCTAACTGTGTGTGGTCTCCATCGGACTGTTTACGTTGGAGTATCCGACGGACCAAGTTTTCCAACTTGTCCGTAAAATTTTCTGACAAAATGCTCAGATCGGACATACTCCGATCATGTGTAGCCTACTCTGACGGACAAAGTGCCACGCATGCTCAGATCAAATTCCTAGACCAAAGCTATTGGCTACTAGCCTGAACGTAGTCCCGTCGTAACGAAATAACGTCATCACGTTATGTACAATCGGATTTTCCGACAACTTTGTCCGACCGTGTGTATGCAACAGTTTCGGACAAAATCCGTCGGATTTGGTTGTCAGAAAGTCCGACCGTGTGTACAAGGGCTTAGGGAGATTCACCCACTCTCTGTCATGTTTAGCATTATCATTGGAAGTGAGAGTAAAATACAGAACAGGAATATAGGGTAAATCTTCCAATGGGGGCACTTGTTCTGGTGACCCTGGTGGCTTCCCTGCCTGATTAACTTGAGATTTCCTCACTTCCTGTTGTGGCCATGGGACAGAAAATTAAGGTAAATCTTCTCAATGGGGTGCAGATGGCAATAAAACTTTTACAAGCATTTTATCCTCCCTTAATCGATTAAATATAAAAAAAATGAAGCCTTTAGTTCTACTTTAAAACAGTTCAAAATGAATGAACTAGAAAAGGCCTTATTCTTGCATGGGAGAGATTAATGCAAGTTTGTAGAAGCCCTAAAGTAAAAAATTACAAGACTAGATGAGTGATCCTGTGATCAGGAGCAGAGATCAGTGATGTGTCACACGTAGCCACGCCCACCCACAGTTAGAAACACACCCATGGACACACCTAACCCTTACCCTGCCCCCTAGTGGTTAACACCTTCACTGCCAGTGTCATTTACACAGAAATCAGTGTATTTGTATAGCACCGATTGCTGTATAAATGACAATGGTCCCAAAAATGTGTCAAATATGTCCGACGTGTTCGCCATAATGCTGCAGTCATGATAAAAAATTGCAGATAGCCGACATTACTAGTAAAAAAAGAATTATTAATAAAAATGCCATAAAACTATCCCCTATATTTTAAACGCTATAACTTTTGCGCAAACCAATCAATAAATGCTTATTGCAAATTTTTTTTACCAAGAATATGTAGAAGAATACGTATCAACCTAAACTGAGGAAAAAAATAATTTTTATATATTTTTGGGGGATATTTATTATAGCAAAATGTAAAAAATAATGTGTTTTTTTCAAAATTGTCGCACTTTTTTGTTTATTGTGTAAAAAATAAAAACCGCAAGGGTGATCAAATACCACCAAAAGAAAGCTCTATTTGTGAGAAAAAAGGGACGTCAATTTTGTTTGGGGGCCATGTCGCACGACCACACAATTGTCAGTTAAAGCAACGCAGTGCCGAATCGCAAAAAGTGTTCTGGTCAGGAAGGAGGTAAAATCTTCCAGGGCTGAAGCGGTTAAAGTAGCACAGAGCTGAATAGCAAAAAATGTCCTTGTCATGAAGGGGGCAAAACCTTCCGATGGTCAAGTGATTCATGTAAGGGCAGAAGAACTGTCCCACCCCCTACACACATGTGCTAGCACAGAAGAAACTAAAGGAAGAAGAATGGGCCCTGCTGGAAGATCGGTCATTTACATCATAATAGGAACAGAAGGAATTGAGTTTCCTATACTTATCAAGTGCAATCAGACATCTAATTACAGAGGAGCAGAGGACATAACATGTATGACTTTAAGATTTTAAGACAAGTCTGCATATCAACATGGAAATATAGTGCCAACATCATGCTTCTACTGGGATCCTCTACTGGGCTTCTACTGGGATGGCACATCCAGAGAACTCACAAGATATAAGAACAGTGCACACGTGATCTTCGTAATAATTTTCGGGCTGAACTAGACTGAACTAGGTTGGGTCAATTATGGTGCTCTTCGCTCCAGTAAGAAACAGAATTCAATTAGTGTATGCACTTGTAAAACTAATGTTCATCAGCTCATGGACTGTGTAATTAGTGACTCCTATTTCAGCAGATACTACAGCGTTGGTCACAGCGAAACAGCTGCAACCTCAGGCTAGTTCAGGCAACTGCAAAACATTAAAATCCATTCACGTCCCAGTGAGAGCCCCAAAATTTTGTTTCCTCATTATTGCAAATGACTTGTCCTAAGTTACAGGTAAAGAATTCCTAAAAAAAAAATACCCTATACCCACAGTTGATCCAGAGGAAGGCAAAAAAACCCCAGAAAAGCTGATCCAATTTGTTACAGCAGGGGGGAAAATGCCTTCCTGATTTCCCTAGAAGAAATATATTTCCTGGATCAACTTTACCTATAAGGCTAGGTTTACATTATTGCGAATTGGATGGGGGTTTCCCCCCATCCAATTAACATGACAGGAGATTGTGACAGGCTCTCAGTGAAGCTGGTTCACACATCTCCGGGGCGGCTGTGGAGCGGATTGCACAGAGGTCCTGCGAATCTTATGCCGTGTACACACGACCGGACTTTCTAGCAGACTAGGTCCGATGGACTTCCCGACGGACTTCCGTCAGAGTTCCGACGGACTTTCCGAACGAGCGGACTTGCCCACACATGACCGGACTTTCCGGCGGACTAGGTGCCCCGGTCTTCCCGACGGACTTTTCGACGGACTTCCAAATGAACGGACTTACCCACACACGGACTAAAGTCCGTTCATTTTCAACGTGATGGGTTGCGACGGGAGTAGAAAAGGAATTCAATCTCGCCGCTTTTATGGGCGAGATTGACATGCAGCTAAAGAGTGCACCCTTGTCCTCTGTGACAACTTTAAAGTGAATAACTCAACACCAAGTTGCAAGCCAGATGCAGATCTATGGTATTTACCAAGATCCAAGCTGATATAGCTGACAGCTCAAGCAACACCCCAGAAATCCTTATAGCAGTCATCAACTTAAGAAATTCATCCAAGTTTTCTACCGCAGTCTTAAAACAGGAATGTTCTCTACATCACAGGTTGAAGGGAGAGCCTCCTGAGGACAGGGTCATCCAGAATACTTTCAGATCAGCGAGATAGACCTTTCTATGTATGATGCCTTCAATGATTGTTTAATGAATCAACACTGCAATTTTAGAAATCCTACAGATTTCATCAGATTTTTTTGAACTTAGATCAGATCAACAAGAGAGACGTTTCCACCTCTACCTGTAAGCAGTGGCGTAACTAGAACCTTGAGGGCCCCGATGCAAGAAACCATGAAGGGCCCCCCTGAACCCCAGCCAGGGCCCTTCCCTCCAAGTCCGGCGGTGGAACTCCAGGGCGTGGTCACAGGTATGACCTTTGTGAGCCCTGTAGTTCCACCGCTGGCATCAGTATTTTTTTTTTTTTTATTATTATTTTTTTTAATTTGTAGGTGCCCCATTGGGGGACTGTCCCTAGGCAGGATGGGATCCCCATCCCCAGAAGAGATGAGGTCCTTTTCTCCAGGGCAGATGAAGTTACTGCCCCCAGGTGAGAAGGGGTCCCTGTCCCCAGGGGAGGTGGAGGGGGTATGTAATAGTGTGTGGGGGATGGGGTCCTCTCACTCACCATGACCAAGCTGCAGGCCGCGCACTCATCCATGTTGGCCTGGGCTCCATCCAGTGTGCTGGACGGGCGATCAGCATATCTCCCAGAAAGACCTTTCATCATCTGTGTATGACGGGGTAGGAGGGGGGCTGGCAGACAAGCCTGCAGTGTCCTCCGGGGGGCTTTCATAGGGCTGCACTGCATCTGTGTGCTTAACGTTTGTTTACTCGGGAGAAGTATGCAGTGCAGTGTGGGCCGGACTCGGGGGGGGGGGGACTCTGGCTGGGGAGAACAGACATCGGACTGAGCGGCAATGCATGGAGCAGGAGAGGGATACTCTGAGGAGCCGGCCAAGGACACAGGTCATGCAGGGAATGCACAACTAAAGAGCAGCCAGTGCGATAGTCAAGCATGGAGCTCTGCTAGTCACCCTCCACCTCCAGCCACCCGTGTGCATGGTGCACTGGTACCCCTAGCTGCCTATGCTGCTGCCGGCCATATGTAGAGGGGGCTGCATGGGCCCCCTGCATCACAGGGCCCGGTTGCGGTCGCGCCTGTTGCACCCCCTATAGTTATGCCGCTGCCTGTAAGCGGTTACACATGCTTTGCCACCAATTTAGAAGTGACTTGATGCCTTTAAGGACTGTTTAACGAATCAGCACTGCAACTTCAAAAATCATATCAGATTTAATAAAAAAAAATGTGACTTATGTATATATGTTTGTATGCTTTTCTCCACTTTGTGTCCTCCATGCCCAGAGGACAAAACATCCATGTTTTGTCGACTTGTACTGTGTTATAGTGAAATCTTAAGATTTGAGGCAGGGAATGTTCTGTTCCACCTACATGTATTTTTTTCTGTTGTATTGGACTGTATCAAGTTACTATTGTTCTGATGTATCCTGACATCCAGTGGAGTTTTTGGGACATTGCAATTTGTTTACTTTGTTATTTGGTCATCTCCCTCTGCCTTCCTCTCTTGTTTAGTGCAAGTTAGTTCTGTTCTAACTAGAACCTCCCTGGCTTTTCCATGTTCCCTCAGTCATTAATAGTTCTTCACAGAGACAGGGTTTAGGAAAGTCAGTTTAGGAAAGTTTAGGAAAAACATCCTTAACTGAAATTGTCTCAAGTAAAATTGTGTTGGATTCAACTTCTTGTTGACAAATTAAGCTTCTAGTGCAGTGGTCATCAACCCTGTCCTCAGGACCCACTAACAGGCCAAGTTTTATGTATTACCTTGGGGAGATGCAGACTAGAATACTGCAATCACCGAGCAGCAAATGATATCACCTGTGATGTATTTCAGTTATCTTGCAAACCTGGTCTGTTAGTGGGCCCTGAGGACAGGGGTTGATGACCACTGTTCTAGTGGATGGTGCCAAGTCAACAGGTCACCATACTTTCTGGACAGACCGAGTCTAAAAAGTTATGTTAGTGCATAAAGCAGCATTTGAAACAGAACACTGACTATTTTGTAGGAATAATCTATCACTTTTGCTTTCAAACCAAGCACCCTTTTACTTTCCATAATGTAAATTAACCCAAGCCAAAACCTTTGCTTGTTATTGTCAAAAAAATAAAAGAATGAGTGTATAATATTTTATAAATGCTGGCGATGGAATTTACCCAATTATTTGCTAAATAGACTCATGCTGCTGGAATAAATCCTTTCTATATTTATTCACTTTTCCACAGTGTCACATAAATTAGTATTTTTATAATTTTTAAACCCATAATCCCCTCTGTTCCCATTCACAGTAAATCAACAACAAATGTCGCTCTTTGCAAAAAACCACATTGCAACAACACATTGATGCCATTGAGAATGATACCATTGATTTGTCTGGGTGGTTGAGCTTTTTTTTTTTTTTTTAAAGTATTTTTCAGAGACCTTGTAAATAAAGGAATGTATTACTAGAAAGTTGTATTCAGCTGTGAAATTCTTCATATGTTGTAATGAAGCTGCCACTAATGAGAAGGTTTCCAATGTGTGCAAGGTGGACTGTGATATTAAAGCAAGCACATTTTCGTGACCTTTCAAAGAATGCAAATATTTATACCACGCTTTTACAGATCTATAAGAATCTTGTTACATGCAGTTGAAAAGCCGACACATTTTGGCAAAGGCTCCTGTCTATAAACAGAGCTGTAGTTTCTGTTCCTGTTGGCACAGGGTCACCTGACAGCGCTATGTTTGTAAAGCCCCAATGATTTCCTTGAGCAGAGGCACATGCCAAAGACTGTACCAAGGTTATTAATATACAACTAAGTACAGAGATTCAGAGTGACCAAAGATACCAAAGAAAATCTGTCACTAGATAAACAACTCTTGGACATGAAGCCGTTCACTAATTAGCTCAATTAACATATTTTTTCCAAGTCCATTGGTGCCCACATTCATTTACAAGTGTGAATTGCGCTGTTGGTGGCCATATAACTTTACTGCTTATAGGCGCATACTTTCTCCAGCCATTTTGCCTATCACATTACCATACTGACATTTTCACTTCTCCGCCATCTTGCTAAATATTGGGCTATTTTCAAAACCAAACTTTACAGACCATCCCCTGCTCTCGTTGAAGCCCTCACACTCATTCTTCCTAAATAACTATCCCTTTAGCCCTTGTCCACACTGCCACGGCTTCAAAGTTGCACAACTTTGTATCCAACATTTCTGCACGACTTAATCGCGGCTTGCATACAACCACTTAAGGACTGCCCGCCGTTGTTTAATGTAAGTCGTGTCCTCGTGTGAAAATGGTGTTCAAACCACATATGTGAGGTATCTCCATGATCATTAGAGTGAGAGCAATAATTCTAGCACTAGACCTCCTCTGTAGCTCAAAACTGGTAATCTGTAGAATTTTTTAAACGTCGCCTATGGGCGCAATTTTGGCGCATGACATGTTGGGTATCATTCTACTCGACATAACATTATATTTCACAATATTAAAAAATAATTGGGTTAACTTTACTGTTATCTTAATTTTTAAGTCAAAAAGTGTATTTTTTCCCCAAAAATTGCAATTGGAAGACCGCTGTGCAAATATGGTGTGACATAAAGTATTGCAGCAACCGCCATTTTATTCTCTAGGGCGTTTTAATTTTATATATATATATATATATATATATATATATATATAGAGAGAGAGAGAGAGAGAGAGAGAGAGAGAGAATGTTTGGGGGTTCTAAGTAATTTTCTATCAAAAAACAAACAGATTTTAACTTGTAAAAACCAAGTCTGAAAAATAGAGCCGGTCCTTAAGTTTTTTTTTGCTAGAAAATTACTTAGAACCCCCAAACATTATATATATATATTTTTTTTTTAAACCCTGCACACTCTCTCTATCGTTCACCTCTATTACTGGTTCTATATTACTACTTATGCCCCATACACACTATCAGATTTTCTGCTGAGTTTTTCCTTCAGATTTACCAAAACCATGTAGTAGAAGGGCCTGCCTGATTGCATACACATTGAAACTCCTAAGGTTTGACCTCATAATATATGGTTTTGGTAAATCTGAAGGAAAAAATCAGCAGAAAATCTGATAGTGTGTATGGGACTTTAGGCTCACTTAAAGCATTTATAGATGATGTTCTAGATATATGATTGATCACTAGTAGTTATATTGGGAAGCATTCCATAAGGTGAGACATCCACCATTGAAACCTTCATAGCACAAATTGTTCGGTTTATGATAATGATAAATATATCCTGTAAGGTTTATACAAATGCTTTACTGATTGTATCCATGCTTAATTTTGAAATAAACTTTTAAATGTTAAAAAAAAAAAGAAAACCCTGCAGATATGTGCCTAGCTCAAATTTTTTCCCCAAAAATTGCAATTGTAAGACCGCTGCACAAATACGGTGTGACATAAAGTATTGCAGTGTTTTCTTATCTCTCTTCAAAGCACCATGTCCCATAGCTGTCTCCTGCTCCGTTCTTCTGTTATCAGCCTGATAACTCCTGACAAGTTCTCCGTCACATATGATAAAAGCAGCCGGAGTTTTCTGTTGGGGAGGATGCTATAAATAGATTAGCAGAGTGCTGGACCATTCAACAATCAGCTCTGAATGTCTCTACCTATGAGGAGAGGGGGTGTGTGTCTTTCCTCCAATCAGCTGTCTTGGCTGTATGCCCAGGCTTCACTGCAGTGCTAACCAGGAAGAGAAAATCTCCTAACACGATGTGCACTTTCTAAACAGTATATAAAAATGAAGACAGCAGATATACATCCAAAACTTATGTAGGAGGATTTGTTTCATCTCTGTGTATCAACTGAGGCTGTTCACTTCACTGGGTATATTCGAGGGTTTAGATCCACTTTAATGGGGCGTGACTTGTCATGCGACTTTGAACTCTGAAGTTGCATGACAAGTCGTGGCAGTGTGAGCATGCTTTTTTTTTCAGGAGGTGTGGATGACTTCGCTGGTGCTTTTTCATGTTCTCCAGCAGTGGGAAGTTCACACAAATGCATGTAACCCTACCTCAGTTCATAAGTAATGTGAGCCCAGGCCAACATGGTAATTGGAAGGAAGTGGGTTGCGGTAAAGATGTTGTATACCTCAGACATGAAATATGAAAAAGCCTATCCCTCTATAGTGTGTTTCAGTTAAGTTGATTTACTAAAGGAAAAAAGTCTTGCAAAATGTAGTTGCTACAGAGCTTAGTAAATGAGCAGACACTCTGCTGACTTCCATTATCCAATCATGTGCAAGCAGAAATGTGTTCCCCCCCCCCTTTTCACCTGATTGGGTATTCTTTGCAAAGTGAAGCTTTACCTCATTTACCAAACTCTGGAGCAACTGCACTTTGCAAAGTACACGGCCTATTTACCTTTAGTAAATCAACCCCTAAGTGTTATCTATGTCTACTGCTTTGTTCCTCTGCTATAAAGTCAAATTATTAAGGCGCAAGCAGTGCATGAAGACAACAGTTCAGGCAAATGTACAGCAGATGGAGCTGTAATACTCTATGGTCTTTGATGCAGATGGTATAATAGTAATGGCATATATGAAGCACTGGAGGCTGCTGTCTTCAGAGTTGAGCCAGCTCTGTGTAAAAGACAAGACAGAAGGAAAGAGGGGAAGGTTTTATTCAAACGGTTAAAAACACTTAGAGGATAAAACTTAAAAACATGCTTATCATATGGTGGGGTACCTGCCACTGTCCTTAGTCCTGTAAGCGCTGCAGGGGTCCGGTTAATTTGGGATCGATGAGGAAGGAATGGATGCTCTGTAGAAAACAGGAAGTCAACGCCGACCAGAGTGGGATGCTCAGGTGGATGTGACGTCACCAGGAGAGGAAGAGGTAGCTGGACAGTACAGACTACGTGCTCAGAGCTCTTCTAAATTATAACATGTGTAAACTTTAACATGAAAGCACTAATGATTACTCTATGGCACTAACTATGACCACCCCCAAAGGACAAAGAAAAAGGACCACGTGAGCCCAAATATTCAAAAAGGAAGACCATAAGGGTCCACTGGAAGAGACTAAATAAAAAGGTGATGAGCAACACTGTAATGTAAACTGTAAAATGGATATATTACATAAACAAAGAAAGAAATGTTCGTAGCTATCTGGGTACAGGATAAACCAATATCAGTATTAGAAGGACATAGCATTGGTTACCAACAAGAAATATTATAATAAGGTGTGTGTTTCTATTTCTTTGATTAATCCACCTGGCACAAGAATATTTTAAGTGTAGATCCAGTAGGTTTCCTGCTGACATAAACGCTTGAAACATTTTGCCGCAGGAAATCTTTTGGGAATGGCCTCAATGAGCCATACTTTGAGACCACTGGTGGATTTCTGGTGGTGTTCCCGGATATGTCTGGGGACACTGTGTTTATCAGAACATTTTTCAATAAACTGTCTGTGCTCCCCAAAACATTTCCGTAAGGTTCCGTAAGGTTCTGATGGTACGCCCAACATAAAACAACCCACGAGGGCACAAATCACTTCGCTTCTGACAAGAGAAAAATGGTGATATGGAAGGAAGCTCCAGCTGATTGACAGCCTCAGCTCTGTCATTGTGTGCAGTGTAAAGGGGGTGTGTCCCTTCCCTCCAATCAGCTGTCAGGGCTCTCTTCACTGAGCTCTGCAGAGTGTAATTTCAGCTCTCCACACCCTTTTGTTTCTGACAGCTCAGACAAGCTTTATACATTCTGGACTTTGAACAACAGTAGAAGAGAGAAGGCATCAGATAAACAGGTACAACTTATGTAGGAGGATTTGTTTCATCTCTGTGTATCACCTGACACCAGTCATTTCATTGGGTATATGTAATGGTTTACAACCACTTAACTGATTTTGTATCACATATCCCAGAAGAGGACTGGTCCCAGATTACAGAGCAGTGAGTCTGCTGGGGGCGATAACAGAGAAGAGGTGAGTATTGAAGAAAAAGCTGCTTTTTTAACAGATTTTGGACAGCTTATGTTTTATTCATAGAAAAAAGGGCAAAAGAAGAACCATCATCATTCAGTTTGTGTCATTATACAGGATGCTTCCCTCATTCCGTCTAAATCCTGACTAGGTAGTTCCCTCAAGCAAACTTTTCCCCATTGTTATATATAAGCTGACACTGTCTACTTCCCCCAAGTCTCTCCCCCTGGCTCACTGAAAGCTTTCCATTGGACAGCTTGAAAATCATTGACAATGTATAATCACAGGTAATATAATCCCAACTTTCAAAAATATATTGTTCTAGGGACTGGACTATTTTGCTAGTTTTAGTTATTATTGTAACATTAAAGTGATTGTAAAGTCTCGTTTTTTTTCTATAAAAATAACAAACATGTTATACTTAGCTGCTCTGTGTAGTGGTTTTGCACAGAGCAGCCCAGATTCTCCTCTTCTCAGGTCCCTCTTCTGTGCTCCTGGCCCCTCCCTCCTGTTGAGTGCCCCCACAGCAAGCAGCCTACTATGGGGGCAGCCATCCTGATCCTTATTTCAGAACCTGGTCACAAACCGAAAACATGCATATTGACTGCTGGGGTATTTAACCCCTTCTCGCCGAGCGTACGCAGATGTGCGTACTCGGCTTCCGGGGGGTATACCGGGATGATGCCCGCACCTGCAGGCATCATCCCGGTACCGTTTTTTTCAGCAGGCGATTGGCTATCCAGGCATAACAACTGATGCGGCTAAAAGCTGCTCGGCTGTTATGCCAGAGGAGGGGGAGGGGACGTCCCCCCTCCCGCCGCCTCCCGCCGCCTCCCGCCGCTGTTACCAGATTTAAATTCCGCTGCCTCCAGCTGCTGGGGAGGAACTGGAACCGTAATCGGCTTCGTTCCAGTCTCCTCATCGTAAACACGGAAGCGACGTCATGATGTCACTTCCCGTTTACTCCGCTGCCAATGGCGCCGGTTTTAAAAAAATATACGGTATTCAGAATCGCCGTTTTCGGCGATCTGAATACATTGAAGTGTAAAGGAGGGGTGGGGGGTTTTTCAGACCCCCGATCCCTCCATAAAGAGTACCTGTCACCACCTATTACTGTCACAAGGGATGTTTACATTCCTTGTGACAGCAATAAAAGTGATCAATTTTTTATTTATTTTTTTTAAACAATTTAGTCATTTTAAAATAAATTAAAAAATAATATTTTTTTTTTTAAAGCGCCCGCCGTCCCCGCGAGCTCGCGAAGCAAAGAAAACGCATACGGAAGTCGCGCCCGCGTATGTAAACGGTGTTCAAATCACACATGTGAGGTATCACCACGATCATCAGAGCAAGAGCAATAATTCTAGCACTAGACCTCCTCTGTAACGCTAACCTGGTAACCGTAAAAAAATTTAAAGCGTCGCCTATTGAGATTTTTATTTACCGTACTTTGTCGTCAATCAACAAGTGCGCGCAATTATAAAGTGTGACATGTTTGGTATCTATTTACTCGGCGTAACATTATCTTTAATATTACGCAAAAAAATTGGGCTAATTTTACTGTTTTTTTTTTTTTTTTAATTCATGAAGGTGTCCCTTTTCACGAAAAGTTGCGTTTAAAACACCGCTGCGCAAATACCGTGTGACATAAAATATTGCAACAATCGTCGTTTTATTCTCTAGAGTCTCTGCTAAAAAAATATATATAATGTTTGGGGGTTCCAAGTAATTTTCTAGCAAAAAATATGGATTTTAACTTGTAAACACCAAATTCCAAAAATAGGCTTAGTCATGAAAGGGTTAATATGTACATGCTTGTCTCAGGTCTTACTAAGTACAAAGCAAGAATGTCAACTCTAAAGAAATTGGTAGGTCCAATATTTGGCAGATCACCTTGATAATCTTAGTAGAGCCTTTTTAAAAATATATTATCTATATGTCTTCCCTTCCAAGGCAAACTTAAAAAATAAGGGTATTCTACATTTAACAACAGTGGGTAGAACCATACAAATTATTTATTAAATCCGGTTCCCGACCAGCTCACGCAGATATACTGCGGCAGAATGGCTCTCCTGTGTGAAATCCCGTATTCGGCCACCAAAGGGCGCGTGCCCGCTGCACGACGGGAGACCCAATGCGCGTTCCGGCCACATGCGATCGTGTGCATGAGCGCCAGCACGGGGATTTGTGTGTGTGTGTAAACACACAAATCCTGTGCTGTCAGAGGAGAGGAGACGTGTCGTTTGTTCCTAGTAAGTAGGAACAGCGATATGTCTCCTCTCTTGCGCAGCCCTATCCCCATACAGTTAGAACACACTGAGGGAACACACATTCATCCTTGATTGCCCCTAGTGTTAACCCCTTCCCTGCAAGTGATATTTACACAGTAATCAATGCTTTTTATAGCACTGATCCCTGTATTATTGTCAATGGTCCCAAAAATGTGTCAAAAGTGTCCGATTTGTCAGTCGCAATGTCGCAATACCGCTAAAAAAATCGCAGATCACCACCATTACTAGTAAAAAAAAAATGCCATAAAAATGCCATAAATCTTTCCCATAGTTTGTAGACGCTATAACTTTTGCACAAACCAATAATATATGCTTATTGTGTTTTTTTTCCCCAAAAAATATGTAGAAGAATATATATTGGCCTAAACTGATGAAGAAATTCGTTTTTTTATTTAAACTGAGGGGGATATTTATTGTAACAAAAAGTAAAACATTTTCAAAATTGTCGCTCTTTTTTTGTTTCTAGCTCAAAAAATTTAAACCACAGAGGTGATCAAATACAACCAAAACAAAGCTCTACTTGTGGGGAAAAAAAGTCGCAAATTTAGTTTGGGTACAGCATTGCATGACCATGCAATTGTCAAATAAAGCAACGCAATGGCAAATTGTAAAAAGTGCTCTGGTCAGGAATGGGGTAAAATCTTCCGGGGCTGAAGTGGTTAATACCACAGTGCCACATGTAAACAAATTACACCATGGTCAATGCATTTCTCATATCTAGATTCTACATGACCACACAAGGATCCAAAGGAGAGATCTTGAACCTAGCTAATAGAAAACAACACCACTTCAGCCCTGGAAGGTTTTACCCCATTAATGACCAGAGCATTTTTGAGATACGTCACTGCGTCCCTTTAACTGACAATTGCACGGTCGTGCGACGTGGTACCCAAACACAATTGCCTTTTTTTTTCCCCACAAATAGAGCTTTCTTTTGGTTTTTATTTTTTGCGCTATAAACAAAAAAAAGAGCGACAGTTTTCTAAAAAAAAATAATAATATTTTTTAGTTTTTGCTATAATAAATATCCCCCAAATTTTTTTTTTAAAACAAATTTCTTCATCAGTTTAAGCAGATTTATATTCTTCTACATATTTTTGGTAAAAAAAATGCAATACGCGTATATTGATTGGTTTGCACAAAAGTTATAGCGTCTACAAAATAGGGGATAGATTTATGGCATTTTTTTTAATGGTGATGGTCTGGGATTTTTAGTGGGACTGCGACAGAAGACAGATCAGACACTTTTGACACTTTTTTGGGACCATTGACATTTATACAGTGATCAGAGATAAAAATAGCCACTGATTACTGTATAAATGTCACTAGCAGGGAAGGGGTTAACATTAGGGGGCCGATCAAAGGGTTAAATGTGTTCGCTCAGTGTGTTCTAACTGTGGGGGGATGGGAGTGACTAGAGGAGGAGACCGATCGCTGTTCCTAAAAGGAAAGCATGATCTGTCTCTCCTCTCCTGACAGAACCGCAATTTGAGTGTTTACACACACAGATAACAGTTCTGTCTCTCATGCCCGCGATCACGGGTTGCTGGTGGTCATGGCGACCGTATCGGGTCCTCCGCTGTGCAACGCTGATGTACCTGTGTGTCGTTTTGCGCAGGAAAGACAACCTGCCGACGTATATGTACATGATACTCAGTTCCACCGCCTCTGGATCAGGCCCTCTGCTCCCTTCTTACCACTATCACTTGTAAATACAGAAGTCCGGCTTCTGTGTTTATCAGTGACAGCTTATCTCCCAACAGCTCCCACAGACCTGATCTCCTGAGCGGCTCCCACAGAGTGTATGATGGGGACAAGGGATATGAAGGTGCCCAGGGTGCAGTGCAGCTTTCAAAATGCCTACTGGATGATTTCCCTGCAAATGATAGAGGCAGAGCCACCTTCAGTGTGTGGGGGGGTTCTAGAGCTGGCTGGGTGCTTCAGCTTAATACATCAACACAAGTAAGACATGTGGAAGATTGTGGAGCTTCTAAGGAGGGAGGGAGAAGATGGGGGCAGTGGAAGGGGGGTTGCATGCAGAGTAGGGTTGCCACCTGCCAGGATTCACCCAGACAGTTCGGGTTATGAATCATTTGTCCGAGTTTAAGTCCACCTGAATCCCAGGCACAATATTCTGACAGAAATGTAGCTCAGAACAGGGCCTGATAGGAGGGTGAGGGGACACTGTGCACGCCACATTACTATTCTCTTTGGAGCGCCCAAAGGTGTCCCAGGTCTTTTACAATCCTATGGAGTATGCTAAAAAAAAATGTATGCTGTGTGCCGCTAAAGTGTTCAGGTTTGACTTGAAAAAAAAGTGGGATCTCTAATGCAGAGGCCAGAGCTGAAGAGGGGTGAAAGTGGGATCTGGATTGGGATGTAGAGGTAAGCAGCTGTGGGAAAAAGGAAAAGTGTACCCCCTAACTCTGCACAATGTATGTAGCACACCTTCTAACGCTGCACTCTGTATGCAGAGCACCCCCTAACTCTGCACAATGTATGTAGCACACCTTCTAACGCTGCACTCTGTATGCAGAGCACCCCCTAACTCTGCACAATGTATGTAGCACACCTTCTAACGCTGCACTCTGTATGCAGAGCACCCCCTAACTCTGCACAATGTATGTAGCATACCACTGAACTCTACACTCTGTGTGTACCCCCCCCCCCCCCCCAACTGAGCACTCTGTACGTAATGCACTCCTGGTATTCAATGCACTTTTAAGACCATTCCACTGTAAGATATTTTCTGAGAAAAAAAAGCCCTGCATATAAGTGAGAGAGAGATAACAAAATGAGTCATTCCTTATATACGTAGTTATGTTTTAAAATGAGCCATTTAGCTCACTCAGAATCCAGTTGCAGAACTTGTATTAATGTTAAAATTCAATAATGCACAAGGCACCCAACTGGGAGCACTCACAGAATGTTACATCGGTGTATAGCAGAGCAGGTCTTGGATATGCATCTGTCTTGAGGGGCGGAATGAGACCTGACCAGTCTGTACCCATGTGGAGATCTCCAGGAAGGATGGCGTGTCCCTATCCTTTAGCTACTCATCTGGAACCTCTCCCTACTGCTAGTCACTATCCCTACCAGATGGAAGACCTGTCCCTACACTACCCAAATGTAAAATGTGCACCAAGACTGTAAGCCAGGGCCTTAAATAGGCTCTGCCTGACCCAGGTTGGCTGCCAGAGTAGCGGCATCCAATCAAATAGATTCCCCAGTGACCCAGGAAACCATAGAGGAAGCAAGTTCCTCTTGACTTTCCCTCCATCTGCGTTGCGGTCGAGCGCCACCTACAGTAGAGAAAATATACTGCACCTGCCTAAAAGCTATATAAACAGTTTTATTTTGTTTTCTTTTTTGCAACAAGCAGCTAGGAATAAACTGGTAACATGTAAAAAGAAGCCTGAGCTCCCCATCTGGCTGGAAACATAAATATGAAATAGTAATATGCAGCATTTCAAATTCACCTGTAAAATAAAATGAAAACATATTTTTTTTAAAGATATGTTTTTCTGTAGACTTGCACATGCTAAATAAAGAGTGGAAATATCTACAAAGCATGGTATAATCCATTTGAGGTCCCATTTACACCCATGCTTAGCAATAATGTGCACTTTACTGTTTGTTTGTTTGTTTGTTTGTTTGTTTTACTGTTCATTACCACAACCTGCTAACGCAATGCACCTTCACTGCAGGACACCACTAGGAAGGACATGGGGACCGTGGGCACAGTTTTTCTGCATTTATGTTGATAGTGGAAAACCTTAAACACCTGTAAAAAAAAAAATCTGAAAAATATAACACATTAATCATACAAAGAGTAAAGATCACAAAAAATACTTTAACTTAACGTTATATTGACAACTGAAAACAAGTACCCTCCAAAAATACAAAACAATCTACCTATAACCACATAACATCCTCTAATACCTGTTCTTTAGTCACATCCTTTGCCTTAGAAAGAAAGCTCTTCAATTATGGATGCAGAAATTGGCTCTGTCTTGATTTGACTGTTTACCAATCATATTTCTGGCTCCACTCGTCTTACCGGAAGGAGCCCGGCATGAAATTAACTTGAATTTCTGAGACACAAGTATTTTGGCTCACATGCCTTTTTTTTTTTTCAGAAAACTGATTTTATTAGATTAAACTGGCCCAATTTTTGGCAGCAACAGAGCTAAAAAAAAAAAAAAAAAAAGCGGAAAAAGCCTTAGAAAATGAAATAAAATTTGCAGGAGGTCATTCATACTGACTAGGGTTATTTTGTAGACTCCTCACATTTGATACCAGCCAAGTGTACTTGTCAAAGACTTAGTCACTTAAAGTGTATGTATGTCCAAAATTTCCATTAACATTTTTTTTATAGAACAGGGAAAGGCAAGAAGTTGAAGAGATTAATCTACATGGTGGGGACACAGACAGCAATACGTGGCAAAGAAACAGTAAGGAATAGTATTGGTGGCTTCTAAACAGAAGTTATGATCAGGATTATTTTACTAGTCTGGGATACAGACCATGGGAAACAGAGATTTTAAAAAAAGAAGTGGAAAAAGCCTTAAGAAATGTAATGTCAAATTTTCAGGTGGTCATTAATACTGGCTAGGTGCAGTCATTTTCTAGAGCTCGTATATTTGACACCAGCCTTGAGTATGAGGTAGCGATGCCGCTCCAAGCGTGTTGGTGTCTCTAATAGCCGCCCTCCCCACTCACAGCTTCAGGTGCAGGCTCTGCAATCAGGTAGAAAATAGAAGAAAACAGCTGAATGACCGCACTCCGAATAACACCTTTTATTCGTGGCAAAACAGTGTAGAAGATCCAAAATCTCTTACATCAGTGATATGCAATTAGCGGACCTCCAGCTGTTGCAGAACTACAAGTCCCATGAGGCATAGCAAGACTCTGATAGCCACAATCATGAAACCCAGAGCCAGAGACACGATGGGACTTGCAGTTTTTCAACAGCTGGTCCGCTAATTGCATAGCCCTGTCTTACATTATGGTGATGAAAGGTACAGACATGCTAACACGTTTCACATCAAATGTAATCAAAAGCATTTGTATTCAGCCCTCTTTACTGTGATACCCCTAACTAAAATGTAGTGGAACCAATTGCCTTCAGAAGTTACCCATTTAGTAAATAGGGTCCACCTGTAGGTAATTTAATCTCAGTATAAATACAGCTGTTCTGTGAAGCCCTCCAACAAACAGCATCATGAGGCCAAGGAACACACCAGATAGATCAGGGATGAAGTTGTGGAGAAGTTTAAAGCAGGGTTAGGTTATAAAAAAGTATCCCAAGCTTTCAACATCTCAGGGAGCACTGTTCAATCCATCATCTGCAAATAGAAAAGAGTATTGCACAACTGCAAACCTACCAAGACATGGCCGTCCACCTAAACTAACAGGCCGGGCAAGGAGAGCATTAATCAGAGAAGCAGCCAAGAGGCCCATGGTAACTTTGGAAGAGCTGCAGAGATCCACAGCTCAGGTGGGAGAATCTGTCTACAGGACAACTATTAGTCATTCCACAAATATGGCCTTTATGGAAGAGTGATAGGAAGGAAGCCTTAAGAAGTCCGGTTTGCAGTTTGAATGAAGCCATGTGGGGGATCCAGCAAACATGTGGAAGAAGTTGCTCTGGTTAGATGAGACCAAAATTGAACTTTTTGGCCTAAAAGCAAAACGCTATGTGTGGCGGAAAACTAACACTGCACATCACCCTGAACATACCATCCCCACTGTGAAACATGGTGGTGGCAGGATCAAAATGTGGGGATGCTTTTCTTCAGCAGGGACAGAGAAGCTACTCAGAGTTGATGGGAAGATGGATGGAGCCAAATGCAGGGCAATCTTAGAAGAAAACCTGTTAGAGTCTGTAAAAGACTTGAGACTGGGGTGGAGGTTCACCTTCCAGCAGGACAACAACCATAAACATATAGCCAGAGCTACAATGGAATGGTTAAAATCAAAGCATATTCATGTGTTAGAATGGGCAAGGTCAAGGTTGAGACCTAAATCCAATTGGGAATCTGTGGCAAGACTTGAAAATTGCTATTTACAGATATTCTAAAAACCAATCTGACAGAGCTTGAGCTATTTTGCAAAGAAGAATGGGCAAAAATGTCACTCTATAGATGTGCAAAGCCGGTCGAGACATCCCCAAAATGACTTGCAGCTGTAATTGCAGCGAAAGTTGGTTCTACAAAGTATTGACTCAGGGGGGCTTAATACAAATGCACACCACACTTTTCACATATTGAGGCTGAGGCAAGTCAACTCTATGGAACGGTATGCTTTGTTCATTTTTCATTTCAGAGGTTTACAACCACTTTGACTGTGATAGATAGATAGATAGATAGATAGATAGATAGATAGATAGATAGATAGATAGATAGATAGATAGATAGATAGATAGATAGATAGATAGATAGATACCGTAGATAGATAGATAGATAGATAGATAGATAGATAGATAGATAGATAGATAGATAGATAGATAGATAGATAGATAGATAGATAGATAGATAGATAGATAGATAGATAGTTACCGTAAATAGATAGATAGATAGATAGATAGATAGATAGATAGATAGATAGATAGATAGATAGATAGATAGATAGATAGATAGATAGATAGATAGATAGTGGAGCTTGATGTAGTGACAGCACAGGACTGTATACTGAAGCTGTATGGGGAATATGCCCAACATTACACACAAATGCATATAGGGAATATGTATATACTCACCAATTGTAGTTATATTTATAAAATCATATAGCCATATTTGTATCTTTTAATTATGTGCCTTTATACATCTGTGCACACTTTACCTTTGGCCTGATGTGTATCTAACTGGTTATTTCATCCGGAAAGCTGTGTTTGTGAAGGTCACAACAAGTGGCATACATTCTCTATTTCCTTTATATTTGATGCCTTTATTCAGATATTGAATGAATTCTGCCAACTGCTTTAAATTTGGTTCTCATACTGAATAATTTATGGATTCTGGCATGGAACAATGCACTGGTGTATTTCAGCTTGTATAAACAAAAAGCAATACTGCAGAATAGCAGGAGCTCATGTGAATTGATGCCTGATTTTTTTTTTTTAATCCACGTCTATAAACAATAGATTTATTTAGGACTTAAACATATTCAAATATGATACCAGAACAAAATCTGCATTTTAGATTTCAAGGTATTTTTTAGGATAATTAAAAAATTGCACAGCTGCTTCTATTACTATGTGATATTCTCTACAATCTCACAAGAATCAGGAGCCACAAGTTCTGACTCCGTTTGCAGCGACATCTGCAGGTCACACCTGGTATCACAACCAGATATTTCTTAAAAAAATAATCAGTTCATAAGCTTGATTTACCTTTGTGTCAAAGTATTAGAAACAAAAAGGTAAAGATACCTATCATAATCATAATAGACTTCACAAAAAAGCCATGTTAAAAGGAACGTGTGAATATTTCTTTTTATTTTTTATTCTTAAGATATACACCCAAAAGCATTATCTTTAAGTAATAATCATTGTATGTGTTATTTTTTTTATTTTTAATGTAGTCTAATTTTTATATAATATATTAAATTATAAATAAATAAATAAATAAATATATATATATATATATATATATATATATATATATATATATATATATATATACAGAGAGAGAGAGAGAGAGAGAGAGAGAGAGTGAGAGAGAGAGAGAGAGAGAGAGAGAGAGAGAGAGGGACATTGTTTTTCATTACGTCTGGAGGGTGGTACTTTCTGCTTTATAGTGTTACAGAAATAGTTGTGCGTTACTGCTCTTTTCCCCAATGTTTTTGGTTAAGTCCACTCATTGAAAACAATGCACTTCCTGGTCTAGTTGATGTTTCAATAGATGTTAAAGCCTTGGGGGTGTCCCCCTCACTTCTGGCCTTAATAACTACACCCACTAGAACAGGAAGTGACAACAACATCACAGAAAAAAGTGGGAATTCGGATTCTTCTTAATCTATTCAAAAATTAGTTTGGCCTAGAGAAGCAAGTTCAAGAATACCTAAATCCAATTATGAAAATTTATTATATTATAGCTTACCAGTCCATACCAGCCAATAGAATAGGTGGTTGCATTCATTTTCTTTTTGCAGACTTTTTTCTTTTAATTTAAATTTTTGACTGTAACCTCCATCAACACCCAATACAAACAGCACCTCATCCCAATTAGAAATTTGTTTGAAAATGGGAGAATACACAATGACAAAAAGGAAACAGGTCCACATGATAAGGGAGGTGAAAAAGGCGGAGATGCTACGCTTGTCCTAGACACTACCGAACGCTGCATACACTCAGCGAAAGAGCGTTCAGCCTATAGGTGCCATTGTGCACTGCTGCAGCAATATACTGTAATCTGGGGATTCATTTATCTTCACCATTTGGTTGGTCTATTATTTATCTTAGTCTGATCCTATTTTTAACATTAACTGGCTCCCGTCTATGCCCTCCTAAGCCGTTCCGCTCCATCTGCTAAGAGGGTGGCCCTGCGCACTTCTTACATCTTGAGAGGTGCTTCTATATCAGACGGTGGATTTGAAGGGAGGCCTGCATATCCCCTGAGGAAGCTATTGCGAAACATGTTGGGATAGATGACTGCAAGCATTTTCACCTCCCTTATCATGTGAACCTGTTTCCTTTTTGTCATTGTGTATTTATGCAATAATTGCAAATGTGCTCATTTTAATATTTGATAATAAAGAAGAAGATGTTTTATGTATTAATTTTCTTTGTTGCTTTATATCAAGTACTTTAGCACCGTAAAAATCCCCTAGTCTTTACCAAGGAACATACATTCCAGATTAATAATTATGCTACCAGAATTATTGTGTGATGAAAATTGCCTCCAGCATTTCTTCTTGTTGGAAGCTGCCATTTTGTTGAATCCCCTGAGCAGAAGTAAGTCTTTAGGCTGTCAGCAGATTGGCTTCTACATTTCTGGAACAGTGCCAAAAAAGAAAAAAGCAGCTGAGGATGTGCAGACCACAGTAAGATAATGGGGCTGATTTACAAAGCATTTGCGCCATGAGTAGCGGCGCACGCCGATGCGCAACACCCTTTTTTGTCCTCACAAAGTATTTGTGCCTGTAACATAGAGCAATTCCCCATTTACTATTAGCATACCGGCGCACGGGCGGCCACGATCTGTGCGCCGCTATAGACCTGGCGCACGGCATCTTCAACTCAGAATTAAAAGAAGCTGGAAGTGTGAATATTATGGGGGTGATGTGAGGAAGTATATATATGACTGTCCAAGTAACAAATATGGCCAAAATAGGACGAAATATAAACTTTCTCAGAGTAAGCCAAGATCATTTTATGCACTGCGCATGCGCAAACGGCATTTGCGCCCATTCAAGTGCGCTGGTTCACTGCGCCAGCAAAATCTTAGTAAATGTCAAGTCATGTAAGTTCATTTGCATAAGTTGAACAGGCGCACCTCTCAACTTGACTTTTTTTTTGCGCTGTTTTTTTTTAAGGCTATTTGCACACAGGTCATGTTATAATTATGAAAAAAAAAATGAAGAAAAAAAAATATGCGAGGGTCCCCGGGAATTCCACACCAGGTCTGGTATGGATATAAAGGGGAACCCCGCACCAAAAAAAATGGTGTGGGGGTCCACCTCAAAATCCATACCAGACCCTTATCCGAGCACGCAACCTGGCAGGACGCAGGAAAAGAAGGGGGGACGAGAGAGCGCCCCCCCTCCTGAACCATACCAGGCCACATGCCCTAAACATCGCGCTGGAAGCCGTGTTGCCCCTGTGTGAATGCACTGTTAATGATACGGCGCTCGCTACTATGAATTGCGCCGGCATATTCTGTGTTGCGCTTATGCGTGCGCCGGTTCATACGCTCACTTGAAAATTGACCTGGCGCACAAATGGAGGTATGAATCGGCGCAGTGCATTCATGTTAGTAAATAAGCCCCAGCGAGATCATCTCACTCTCTCTGATTTAATAGGTATTCTCTGTACTTGCTGAAAATTTCCTTTTGTCTAAAAAAGGAAAATAAAATTGTGCATTCACCACGTCTAAAGACTGATAGGCTGCAATATAATACATTTTTGATCTGGTGTTTAGATGCTCTTTAACTGCTTGCCGACCAGCTGCCATCATTATACTGTTGCAGGTTGGCATGGCTGCGTGAATCACCATAGGTGTATGTGGGCCACTTTAAGAGCGATAGGGGGTGCGCACCTGCCGCCACGCCGGAGCAGATGCGCACGGCTGGCAGCCGTCATGTCCGCCGGCTACCCGCAATCGTTCCTAAGCCCTTGTACACACGGTCGGAGATTCCGACGGAATGTGTCCTATCGGACCGTTTTGTCGGATAATCCGACTGTGTGTGGTCTCCATTGGACTGTTTCCGTCGGAGTATCCGATGGACCAAGTTTTCCAACTTGTCTGTAAAATTTTCAGACAAAATGCTCTGATCGGACATACTCCAATCATGTGTAGCCTACTCCGACGGACAAAGTGCCATGCATGCTCAGATCAAATTCCTAGACCAAAGCTATTGGCTACTAGCCTGAACGTAGTCCCATCGTAACGAAATAACGTAATCACGTTATGTACAATCGGATTTTCCGACAATTTTGTCCAACCGTGTGTATGCAACAGTTTCGGACAAAATCCATCGGACAAAATTCGTCTGACAAAATCCAATCTAAAAAAGACCAGGAACAGCACTCTCTTTCTCCTCCATACACTGCCCCCACAGTTAGAAATACCTCCTCAGGGAACACTTAACACCTTGATTGCCCCTTAGTATTAACCCCTTCCCTGCCAGTGACATTTATACATTAATCAATGGTTATTTTTAGCTCTGATCGTTGTATAAATGTCACTGGTCCCAAAAAAGTGTCAAAAGTGTGTCCAGGTCCCACTAAAAATTGCAGATTGCCACCATTACTAGTAAAAAATAAATAAATAATAAAAATGCCATAAATCTGATTCCTATTTTGTAGACACTATAACTTTTGCGTAAACCAATCAATATGCACTTAGCCCTTGTACACACGATGGGACATTCCGACGGAAAATGTCAGATCAGACCTCATTGTCGGATAATCCGACTGTGTGTGTGCTCCATCGGACTGATTCCGTCGGAATATCCGACTGACAACGTTTTAGAGCTGGGCTATAAAACTTTCCGACAACATGATCCGATCGGACTTTGTCCGATTGTGTGTAGAGAATTCCAATCGGACAAAGTGCCACGCATGCTCAGATCAAATTCCTAGACCAAAGCTATTGGCTACTAGCTGAACATAGTCCCGTCGTAACGAAATAACGTTATCACGTTACGTACGATCGGATTTTCCGACAACTTTGGCCGACCGTGTGTATGCAACACAAGTTTCGGACAAAATCCGTCTGATAAAATCCAACGGATTTTGTTGTTGGAATGTCCAACCGTGTGTACAAGGGCTTACACAATTTTTTTTTTTTTACCAAAAATATGTATAAGAATACATATTGGCCTAAACTGATGAAGACATTTTTTTTATATTTATTATAACAATAAGTAAAAAATATTGTTATTTTTTTCTAAATTGTCGCTCTTGTTTTGTTTATTGCGCAAAAAATTCAAACCGTATCGGTGATCAAGTACCACCAAAAGAAAGCTCTATTTGTGGGAACAAAATACATCAATTTTGTTTGCATACAATGCCGCACGACCTCGCAATTGTCAGGTAAAGCGACGCAGTGCCATATCGCAAAATATGGCCTGGTCATTAAGGGGGCAAGTCCTTCTGGTCCTTAAGTGGTTAAAACAAATTTAATTTGTTAATTGATTTTAGGGGAAGCGTTTGAGATGCTTCTGAGTTGCTTTTAGGTTGCTCCGCTTTGCATTCACATTGACGTTTATGGGGTTAAAGGGCAATTCTAAATTTAGATGAGCTCCATAAGATAAAAATGCATTCCAGATTCTTCCAGACTGCTTAAAAATATGTGTCCGAAGCAAACAGCAAAGGTCGTTTGCAGAGGACCCATGCTCAATGACTTGAGTCTGCTCACCTTGGCTTTTATTTTCTCTCAAGTCACATCAAAAGCAGTGAAACCTAATGAATATTTTCAATATAAACTTAAAATAGCCCATGTGAAAAAAAAAATAAAATCATAAAGGATCTTCTAAAAACATTTTCGAAATTTGAAATAGTGCAGTTTATTTTCTTGCTTGTGAGCTACAGCAGTATTATCCATCAAAGAGTGCAAACTGCAAGTAAACTCTCATAAGCATATTTTACATTTCTAGTTGTGGGGGTTACAGGAGAATGGATTGTGTTTGATGCCTTTTTCAGTGTCTTGTACAAATAGAAGCAGAATTATAGGTTTATATTGCTGTTCGTGCCCCTCCTGGTCAGACTTCTCTTGCCATTGAACTAAAGTAAACATTTCTTACTAGGGACACAGAAAGCAAAAAGCATCTCTCCATTTTATCCAAACAGCCAACTCCAGTAGTATTGCACATTGCATATTTGTAATAACATTCTTTTTTTTTTTTTTTTTTTTTAAGAACTTAAAGCGGAGTTCCACCAAGAAATGGAACTTCCGCTGATCGGATACCCTCCCCCTCCGGTGTCACATTTGGCACCTTTCAGGAGGAAGGGGGGAAGCAGATACCTGTCAAATCAAGGTATCTGCTCTCAATTCCGGAGAAAGATCGCCGCAATGTTTGACCCCTTCTCCTTCCCCCCGCTGTCCTCTAAGGGACATGCAGGTCCAAAGAAGACCGCAGGGACCATTCAGAATGTGCAGCTTGCTTATGTGCCATAGGGAACCAGGAGTGAAGGTGAAAGGCTTCACTCCCTGGTTCCCTTACCAGGAATGGCAGTGGCAGCACCCAGGAGTCGATCCGAAGATCCCACATCTCCCACATCTTGGGTTCCCTGGACAGGTAATGCCTTGTACACACAACTGTTTTTCCATCGGAATAAACTCTGCATGATTTTCTGACGGAGTTCCAACGGAATTCCGCTAAAACTGTCTTGCGTACACACGATCACATCAAAGTCCGATCATCAAGAACGCGGTGATGTACAACACGTTCGACGGGACTAGAAAAAGGAAGTTCAATAGCCAGTAGCCAATAGCTTCCGTAATAGCTTGCTTCAGAGCATGCGTCATTTTTGGTTCATCGGAACAGCATACAGACGAGCAGTTTTCCCAATAGGAATTGGTTCCATCGGAAATATTTAGAACATGTTCTATTTCTAGGTCCACCAGAATTTTCGAGAAAAAAAAAAGTCTGATGAGGCATACACACGATTGGAATATACGATGAAAAGCTTCTGTCGGACATTGCGCTCGTGTGTACGTAATATTAGGACATAAGTGTCCTAATATTAAAAGTCAGCAGCTACAGTATTTGTTTCTTGACCATTACTACCAGAATTTCTGTAAGTGCAATCTTTTAACCCTAATAAACCTATATGGTATGTTTTTACACTATGGTGAGTCTCCTAACATTTTTTGGGTAACGCTTGATCCATTCCCCTGGTTGATGTTTGAGTTTCCCTGATCGTCTGGTGCTTAGTTCAAGATTCTTCCCAATCAAAACCTATGGATATTCAACATTCTTCCGGACAGAGATCCTGGCTGGGCATTTAGCCACAGGCTCATTAGAGCTTGCCTTTTGGTAAGCACTCACTCTATGTGATGGAGGTGCACTGTCTTTTAGAGGTGTTTACAAGAATATTACCAATGTGCACTATATGGATTATATTTATTTTTGCAAACCCATAGGCTTCTGTGTGTGGAGTTCACACACATTCATTGTGTGTGTCTATTCTGGACTTTATACACATCACTATTATATATTCTTTTATTACTTTTCTTAGCGCTGCTTTATTGAACTTTATATTTGTGTGTATCTCACATTTTTTAGCAGCTGCTTCTTATCTGTATTTTTAGTTGTTTTTTCTTTTTTTGGTATCTAGCACAGTATTTTCCATTTACAGTATTTGTAGCTGCTGATTTTTTAATTTTTCTTCCCAGGCGGAACTCCGCTTTAAAGGGTTAGTTCACTTTTTGAAAGTGTGAACTAACTTACAACCTCTCCACCTTCTCTGTCTTTGCTGCTCTTACCTCCTTGGAGGATTATCTTTCACTGTCCATGCTAGCTGATGTAGCAGTCCAAACATTTGAAAGCCACTTTTTCCTGCACCCTTCTTTCTTCCAGGATGGCTCAGAGAGATTCTCACTCAGCAAGTGACAGTGCTGACCGATGTCTATTTACCATTGCAAGAATTATGATGCTACACAACCACTGGGCCATGTACTGCAAGTTTCAGATGCTCGGACTGCTCCATCAGCTGCTATGGGCAGCGGAAGATAATAAACAAAAGAAATCAGTACAGCAAGGAAATGAGGGGTGTGCGGTGGGTGTAGTGCGTTGTTCACTGTTTCATTTTTTTGTGTAAAGGTGAACTAACCCTTTAACAAGCATTCTTAATGGGAAAAAATAATTGTTTTAGTTTATTAAGTTTGTATTTATTTGACTATTTTTATACTTTTTTTTATAAATACCTTATACATGATGCACTCCTGACACCGGTGCCATGGAGAAATATGTTTTTTCTCAAGAGAGAGTAAAACAGAAAAGTGTTTTCAGACATAACCCTTTAACATATGTTCTTAATAGGAAATAATAATTGGCTTAATGGGAAATATTAATTGGTTTAGTTTTTTAGGTTTGGATTTTTTTTTTTTTTTGACTATCGATATACAATATTTTACATAAATACTCAATATGGGATGCACCCTTGAGATGTGCCATGGAGAAAGACAGTTTTTCACATGAGAAAGCATAACAGAAAATTATTTTCAGACCTAACCCTTTAAAACCTGTTCTTAATGGGAAATAATAATTGGCTTAATAAGAAATAATAATTGGTTTTGTTTTTTAAGTCTGACATTTTTTTTGATACCGTATATACTCGAGTATAGGCCGACCCGAGTATAAGCCGAGGCCCCCAATTTACCCCCAAAAAACTGGGAAACCTATTGACTCGTGTATAAGCCGAGGGTGAGATATGCCTGTCCATCCCTGTGTGTGTCCGTCCATCCCTCTGTGTCCGTCCATCCCTGTGTGTCCGTCCATCCCTGTGTGTGTGTCCATCCATCCATCCCTGTGTGTGTGTCCATCCATCCATCCCTGTGTGTGTGTCCATCCATCCATCCCTGTGTGTGTGTGCGTCCATCCATCCATCCATCCCTGTGTGTGTGTGTGTGTGTGTGTCCATCCATCCATCCATCCCTGTGTGTGTGTGTCCATCCATCCATCCATCCCTGTGTGTGTGTGTGTGTCCATCCATCCATCCATCCCTGTGTGTGTGTGTGTGTGTGTGTGTCCATCCATCCATCCATCCCTGTGTGTGTGTGTGTGTCCATCCATCCATCCATCCCTGTGTGTGTGTGTGTGTCCATCCATCCATCCATCCCTGTGTGTGTGTGTGTGTGTGTCCATCCATCCATCCGTGTGTGTGTGTGTGTGTGTGTGTGTGTGTGTGTGTGTGTGTGTGTGTGTGTGTGTGTGTCCGTGCAGCCTTGTGTGTCCAGCCTACCTGTGCCCCGAGCCTCCGTCCGGTCCCGTCCCGAGCCTCCGTGTCGTCCCGTCCCGAGCCTCCGTGTCGTCCCGTCCCGAGCCTCCGTGTCGTCCCGTCCCGAGCCTCCGTGTCGTCCCGTCCCGAGCCTCCGTGTCGTCCCATGCCAGGATCGCCGCTCTTCGTCGGCGCCCTGGCGGCCATTCCCCTGTTCAAAAGCCGCGCCTCCGCCTACCGCCTGTGATAGGCGGAACACTCCATTTCCCAGCAGTCAGTGTTCCGCCTATCACGGACATCGGCTCATCCGAGGATGAGCCGATGTCCGTGATAGGCGGAACACTGACTGCTGGGAAATTGAGTGTTCCGCCTATCACAGGCGGAGGCGGAGGCAGAGGCGCGGCTTTTGAAAGGTAGAATGGCCGCTGTCTGTCTGCTCGACACGCTGTTCGGGCAGTCAGACAGCGGTGACTCGAGTATAAGCCGAGGGGGGCACTTTCAGCCTCAAAAAAGAGGCTGAAAATCTCGACTTATACTCGAGTATATACGGTAATTGATATAAAATCTTTATTTTATATAAATGCCCTATACAGGATGCACCCCTGACACCGATGTCATGGAAAAATATGTTTTTTCTCAAGAGAGAGTACAACAGAAAAGTGTTTTCCGACATAACCCTTTAAGCTGTGTTTTTAATGGGATTGATAATTGCTTTAGTTTTGTAAATCAGAATTTTTTTTTTGACTATTGATAGAAAATCTTTATTTTACATAAATACCCAATACAGGATGAACCCCTTAGCCCTTGTACACACAGTCGGAGATTCCGACGGAATGTGTCCGATCAGACCGTATTGTCAGATAATCCGACTGTGTGTGGTCTCCATCGGACTGTTTCCGTCTGAATATCTGACGGACCAAGTTTTCCAACTTGTCTATAAAATTTTCAGACAATATGCTTTGATCGGACATACTCCGATCATGTGTAGCCTACTCCGACGGACAAAGTGCCACGCATGCTCAGATCAAATTCCTAGACCAAAGCTATTGGCTACTAGCCTGAACATAGTCCCGTCATAACGAAATAACGTCATCACGTTATGTACAATCGGATTTTCCAACAACTTTGTCCGACCGTGTGTATGCAACAGTTTCGGACAAAATCCGTGTGTACAAGGGCTTACACTGATGCCATGGAGAAATATGTTTTTTCTCAGGAGAGAGTACAACAGAAAAGTGTATTCAGACATAACCCTTTAACGCATGTTCTTAATGGTAAATGTTAATTTGTTTAGTTTTTTAAATCTAATTTTTTTTTCTATTGAAATAAAATCTTTATTTTACATATAGAAAAATACTCCTGACACCAGTGCCTTATGTATGGATTTTCTCAAGAGAGAGTACAACAGAAAAGTGTTTTCAGACATTCTGACATTCTAACTATAATTTAAGATCCACATGGAGCTGTATAGAGCAAGAATAAATGATGGGGGCAGGCAGGGGGCTTTTTTACTCATTTAGCTTTGTTATCTTGAGCTACTGAGCTTCATATGCAAATTGCATGTTTCAGTAAAGCTACCAAAGGATATTCAAGGAAAAATAATTAACAGGTGAGGAAAAATGTTATTCATCCCTTAGGTAATATATTTAAAATGTGAGACTCAATAAAGAGTCATTTGAACTTAAATTGTAAATTACGTACATGTGTATGCAATCAAATTCTCTATCTAGGCCTTCAGAAGCAAAGGTACCTGATGCATAGAAACAAGGTCTTTATTATCTAAACATTTATATAAAAATAATTTATGAAAAATACTTAATGCAAGTATACATAGACCTTGTCAATTGCTTATCCAATGATAGCATAGTTTGTTTTTCAGAAAAGCGGATAAGCTTAGCCTGATAAATGGAGCTTAGAGCTCCACCTGTTGGGTGGAGGAAATTTTGTACAGAAATAATTTGCAAGACATCTAGCATTACCTATGGGGGCAGATTAAATAAAATAACTTCCTAATAATCTTACCTCATTTGGTGATGATTGATGATCACCTTTAAGAAAAAAAAAATGTAAATTTCTAATATATTCCAGAGCAACAGGAAATTTAGCAAGATGCACAGTACATTGACCCCATATATGTATAATTCAGTTTATTATTTATGTTTGGCTAAATTAATTATGATATTGAACGAACTTAACAGTAATATTACAACAGCTGCTGACCAGAGACATTGAGTTCCAAACTTAAAAAAGGTTCCAAGTTTGTATAAAGCTAATTTCGACCCCTCACTGTGGGTCATTGTTCTTCCTGGCAATTTACATTATATACATTTTATTATTTTTTTTAAGCGTGTTGATTTTTGGTATGGACATCGACTATTTCCCTCGTTATCACTACAGATGTCCAAACAATGATTGCGGTAGCTGGAACACATTGCTGACTCATACAGACAATATTCATAAATCTATCTTGGCATAGGTTCATTATTATATCCTGACCTGTCCCACTGGAGCTCAGTGTTTGTGAAAACAGTTAAATCATTATATGCTCTCCATGTATCCATGTTCAGCTGCAGAAAGGAAATTATCCTTTGGAGAACATAACTTTCAAGAGTACACATATATCTTATAGATCCTATATCATATTTGTTTTTTAATCTTTGGGTGATTTGCTAATTTTCAGTATTACTGTTATTGTAACCTCCTTGTTTTATTTATACCCATTCATATATAGTGTAATAAAAATAAATAAAAAATACTTGTATGCTGTCCTTTCCAATACACTTATCGGAGCAGGATTTATAAATTCGGTGAGCTGAATACGGCGGTCTAGCATTGGTTCTGGCTGACTCCCCTTCCCCCCCAAAAAAAATCTTCAGGGAGGTCGCAGGTCAACTAATACAATTCATTCTGCATCTTCTGGGTTCTTTTCAGTCTGAGATCTTATAAGGTACCTGCACTGAAAGAATTATGGAGTAATATAAATACAGAGTGAATGGGATTGCTCAGTTCCCAATACTAGAAGAAACCTCCTTTGTTGCCCATGCCTGAAAATTGCAAACATTAACATGGACCCCATTAAAATCTATAGAGAAGGAATCTTTACAAAAAGTTTTGACCTTTTCAAGTCTAATGGGCAAAGGATTATCAAACAAAGGGCATTGAGAGCTGGGCACTGCCATGAAGGACCAACGCAAAATTGTTCTTTTTCAAAATATAATGCAGGAAAAAAGAGGGTCATTCTTTTCTTGTGACTTTGAGGTGACATGAGAAAACACCACATCTGTCAATTATATGCTTGGGCGATGTCTTAACCGCTTCCCGCAAATTAACGTACCTGTATGTCCTTGGGTTTTAGTGGTTCTATGGTGGAAGAAGGGACCCCCCAGCCGCCACCCTCTGCTGCGTTTGGTTGTTGGGTGGGCTTACAATAAAGATGAAGGTGGAACTTTTGTTCCCTGATCACCTCTATAGTGTATGAAGAAACAAGGATTTTGTCACTTCCGGTTTCGGTTTGTTGTTTACAAGCCGTTACTGGCTTGTAATTATCTGATCAAACTGAATGATCAAAATCTGGGGTCTAACAGAACACAGATCTCTCAATAACGAGTACCTGTCACTGCCCATGTTATCACAAGGGATGTTGTTCATCCCTTGTAATAGCAATAAATTTGATTTTAAAAAGTTTACAACTTTTTATAATATACCATTTGATGGTTTGTTACACATGTGATAATTTTATAGACATGGGAACTATTTGTTGAAAAAATAAAATAAAATAAAATAAAAAGGGTCTGATGTCACCGGTGACCCACCTCCATCCCTGAAATATGCAACAAAAGATTCGCCCTAATGGGACTTTAAGTGAGGTGGGCACCATTTGGACAAAAAGCATCATACCTGTAATTGGGGTATAAGTATATGCATTTATTTAGATAAAAGTCATGCATACATTGGTATCATCGCCAATGGCCAGTTGTAAAACAACATACATGTAAAATAGACAATGGTTACATAAATGGATAATAAACATGTAATACACGGGCATCTGGTGTACCCTATGAATAGAAAACATGTGATACACAAACATCTAGTGAGACCCAGCTCGCTCTTCAGGGGTTGATGCGTGTATAGATGTACCTAGGATGGTAGTGGCACCATTGTCCGACAACCCGAACCTGGTCTGGGCTCACCCCGGCCATTACATGCATCCATGCAGATATATTATATATTTTTATTTGGTTCATACAATTGACTCGCTATTGTTTGGTTTGCAATTTCCACCATTGCCACACATTAAGGCCCCCCTGTTGTGCAGTTCTTTTGTGGTAGCGGCACCATTGCCTAGACAATGGGTACATGTATGATATAATGTATAATAAACGTGTAATATACAGGCATCTGGTGTACCCTATGAATAGAAAACATGTGATACACAAGCATCTAGTGTAGCTGACGTGTTTCGCGAGACCCAGCTTGCTCTTCAGGGGTTGATGCGTGTATAGATGTATCTAGGATGGTAGCGGTACCATTGACTTGCCTGGGAGCTGCGAGGTGCATACAGGGAGATTTCTTGTCTCCAGCTGTCCCCACCTGCTCTTTGAGCGGATGGGGACACCTACACCTCGATGCCAAGCCTGTGTGACGGCAGCATGGCATCTGTGATTTTGTAATGTCATTGCGGCTTTACGCATTAGGCCACCTGGATGCATCGGGAAGGCGTTTGCGGTTGCACGCCCCCCCATGACGCTGAGTGCCTCCTGCACTCATGTGTCAGTCATCCAGTCATGGCGTTGGGGGCGGAGTCCTGCTGGCTTTCCTGGTGGTATATATTGGAGGGCTGACTTGATGTGCATTTTAGTCTTTGCATGTATTTGTATATATATTTCAATAAACCTTTGTTTTTATGATGTTATGTGTATGCTATACATTCAGGGAATCACCACTTAAATGCCCATTTCCTTACATTCTTTACTGTTTCCTTGTATTACATTTTTAGGGCTGGGATTCCCTGTTAGCAAAACAAGCCTGTTTTGAGCTTTGGGCTCTGACTACATATTCCACAGCATTTTACAGAAAGTAAAAAATATAGTTTTTTTTTCCAAAATTGTACAGCGTTGCACGTTGTCAGTTAAAGTAACGCAGTGCTATATTGCAAATAAAAAAATAGCCTGGTCATGAAGGGGGGTAAACCTTCTGGTTGGTTAAAATGTCACCTATGGAGATTTTTAGATATCATGGTTTGTCTCAATTCCATGGGTGTGCACGATTTTAAAGCATTCTATGGGTGTGCACGATTTTAAAGCGTTTTAAGGCGATTTACACAGCATAACATAATTTTTTATATTTTACCAAAAAAACTGGTATTATATTGTGTTTGTGTGCACTAAAATTAATTTAAGAGTAGTTTCTCCTGAAAATTTGCATTTGATAAACCGCTGCGCAAATATTGTGTGACATTCAAAATTGTATTACTAGGCTGCATTTTAGAGGAAAAATTGAGGCAGGTTTTATAAATAAGGTGTAGTATTTCAGTAACAATCGCTATAAATATTGTTCAAAATTGATGCACACTATGTAAGCAGCTATAGTAGGCTGCAATTTAAGATAGCAAGCACAACATTGTTTTGTCATAAAATAAAAATTAAAGTGTATTCTTTCAGAAACAAAAGCCAGAACACCTGGGGGATTGTGGCGTTAATTCCTGCTTCACCATGGCTCACCATTCTGATCGCCTCTTTGAATGGTGACAAGATGGTTCATATGTCTTGAATTAGCAGTCACTAACATGGGGAAAAGAACCACAGCTCTCCAGAGCCTGTCCTTATCCAATACTCACTGCTGCAAGTTCAACTGCTGCACCAGGCTGACAACAGCGTGGCTGTTTTGCATATCAGGAACTTGTGTTCCCACTGCATTTCAGTCAGGCAAACAATTGCTGGGTGTGACCAACTAAAAACCACTGCACTACCAGGTTCAGGACATGTGCCAGGCAAGGCTCATTTGTGAACTTTCCCTGCTGAAGAGCCACAGCAGCTTGGTACCATTGACATACTGAACCTTGCCAAGCCAAAGATGGCATGGGATCAGCCACCCCCTCGCTTGCCCTTAAAAAACGTTATGCATCTATGGGCCAGTGCAGCTTCTGTTTCCCCAGACATACCAGATGCAAAACAACATTGCATAATTTTGCCTAGGCGCTGGGTCACTTGGAAAGGTGGCTGGCAGTTTTGAAGAGTCGCTTATTGAGGCCATTGAGGACAGTGTTAAGGTGACTGCATTTCCTTGTCACACTTTCCTTTCTTTCACTTGATACCACAGATGTTGCAGTGGATTCAGAGAGAGAATAACGTGGAATTAGTGGAGAGGTAAAAGGGGAAATGACAAGGAGGGAAAGTACGGGACTTTTGATGCCAACCAATGTCATTGATATGCTGCTACCACTGAGCATTGTGGTAAAGAATCACGTGTCTCCCAATGCATGTGGTACCCAAATGACTAGTAGATTTGCCACACTTGATATAATGCAGGAAGAGGCTGCAAACCACTACTGTCAGCATATGTGTGCAAATATTGTGGGTCCAGACTGTTGAGATATGTGAATATAGCAGTGGCCTGCACCCCTGTGGCAGTGCCATCCAGTGGAATGGGATGGCTACTCTTTCCATTCCTATGAAAGCTGAGCAAGCTCCTGGATGATATCCCTCAATTTCCTCCTCTACAGTCTCTGGCACCCAGGTACAGTCTTCCACCTCATCAGCCCCAACAATATCAATGTAATTTGCTGACGTCTGCCTATTGTCTCCTCTCTCTATGCTCCTTGTGCTCTATTCCTCAACATTGATTAAACAAAAATTCTTGAGCATCCTCCTGCAGCAAGCTGCTGCTGCTGTCCTGAAGTAATTCAGCTGACATCTTCATACCAGTTTGTGGGGCAATGGCAAAATTAGCTTTAGAAGAGGAGGAAAAAGAGGGTGAATTTGCAGCTGCTGGGGAAAAAGTACTTCCCTACGCCTAAAGCCCCATACACACGTTTGGAAATTCGGCCAACAAAAGACCGTTGAGAGCTTTTGGTCGGAAAATGCAGCCATGTATGTATGCTCCATCTGACTTTTGCTGGCCAAATTCCCACCAGCAAAAGACTGAGAGCATGTTCTCAATTTTTTGGTCAGAAAAAGTTACGATCGGAAATTCCGATCATCTGTACCAATTTCGAAATTCCGAAACAATTCAACACATGCTCGGAAGCATTGAACTTCATTTTCTCGGCTCGTCGTAGTGTTGTTGTACGTCACTGTGTTCTTGATGGTCGAAAGTTCAGTGAACTTTTGTGTGACCGTGTGTATGGAAGCCAAGCTTAAATGGAATTCTGTAGGAATACAAGATTTTTCTGACGGACATTCCGCTCGTGTGTATGGGGCATAAGAGAAGGGGAATAAGAAAAGTTTGGTTATCCACCCACAAACTCCTCCACATGCTCTGGCTGTTTAGCAGGCTCACCGACAGAAAAAAAAATGGCAAATGCGCCCTGCCTCTCAAAGGTGCAGTCCCACCATTGCTTTTACCTGTGGATGCAGAACCTGCTCACCTCCTACAAACTGCACATAAAGAACCAATGCCTCTCCCTATAGTCCTCCTAGACATGAAGAATACAGAGGACTGGATACATTTATTAGCAGCTGTGGCAATAGGGTGATTGTTAATTTGGTGATTTTGTATACCTATCAATGTGGTTATTCCATGCACTAAACTGTACAGCACAAGCTACAAACAAAAAGGAGCTTTGGTTGTGTTAGAAACAAGTTCACTCTGCTGACCCCAAATAAAATGACCCTGAAAATGATAGTCAAATAAAATATACCACCTCAAAAAAGTAAAACCTAAAATTAAAAACGAGGGAGGAGTTATTAGTCTCTAGTTTAAAAATTGCATTGAGCATTTAACCTCTGCAGAGGAGGTCAGCAACTCCTGATTGAATATAAATTGGATGAACAGTGTAGTTAAGCCCCTACACTACTTAATTGTTAAGTAACTCTAATGAAGACTGTAAAGAGATCATGCAAACAGATTGTAATGCATGTCGTAAGTTCAACCGATCTCCAGATCTAAAGGTTATTAAACCTCTATAGGAAATCCTTGAGATCAGAGTTTAAAGAAGTTTTCCACCTTCTTTATCCTTTAAAGATATGGATTCTTTACTTTTTGAGGAGTGGTGCAAAATCCCACAACTTCAGGAGTTGGCACCACTCTTGTAAGATCTCTGATATTAATATAGTTAGATGGCTCTGATTTTTCGCCACATCCTGTATATGCTTACTGTTTCAGGAACTATGCCCTTAGCAAATATTAACTAGTTACTGTACAGGTGTATACTATAGCTTTAACATCACCAAGATGTGCGCAGAAAGGTGAATAAAAGTCAGTCTCTTTAAAACAAATTGATGGCGGTAGGTTCTTTAAGACTGCTTTGTCATCCACGCTGACACTGGAAAAAGTGTTTGCATAACACGTAACAAAAAGCAAATAGATAACTTTTGGCCTTATGTAAAGACTTCATACTTTAAAGCTGAACTCTCAAAATTGTTTCCAAACTTCCATTATCCCAACCACAATAAAAAAACAATACTTTTTTTTTTGTTTTTTTCTTACTTACATATTTCCTCTGAACATTATCTTTGAATCAGTAGTACAGAGCAGGTACTGTTTATCTGCACACTAAAAAGAGGGATTACAGACGGTCCTCTACTTACAAACATGTGACCTATAAACCACTCCTACGACTCCTACGAACGGAGGGAGACAACAGGAAGTAACAGGAAATCTACCCCTAGGAAGGGAAATTCACTTCTGTAAGAGTTAATATGGGAAAAAGGTGTCTCCACTGATGAACAGGCCAAATTTTCTAAATCCAATTGTTATTGGGACAGAAAGTGAGGTGAAGTATTCCTAACAGAGGCACAGACAGCAAAACAAATGTTACAGGGGTGATAACCCTTCCTTATGTTATCCAAAAAGCTTAAAAATAGATTTTTTTGGCTGGAGCTACACTTAAAAAATGGACCTGTTCCGACTTACAAACAGATTCAACTTAAGAACAAATCTACAGTCCCTATCTTGTTTGTAACCCAGGGACCACCTGTATTGAGAAGCCCAACATCACATCCTTTTCCTCTTTGGATACCTAATTGAACTACAAGTTCCATGATACTTTGGGACATTAATGATAGCGATGGGTGGGATTGTAGGCAGGCATTTATATCAAGCTTTATTTGCAAGTCGTGCTGGCGTGAATGGGTGGGGCAAACCTGGGGACTCATGACCCAACAAGCAATTTATGCAGGAAAAGCCAGAGGGACAGATTGGGGCCTCCCATTGCAGAGAACAGTTATGTAATCACATCACCACTGATTAGAATAAACAACATGAATATTGTTCTTGTTCAAGAAAGAGCAGAGCAGCCCCAATCTTACAAAGAGAATTTTCAAGGGTCTGAGGAAGGAACCATTGCAAAGAAATGATTCTGTAACTGCTTGAGTAAGTGAAAAAAACAAACTCCATGCTGAGGCAAGGTAGAAAAAGTCAAAGCCCCTGTACACGCGGTCGGAGATTTCGACAACCAAATCCGTTGGATTTTGTCCGTCGGATTTTGTCCATCTGATCTTGTCCGAAACTGTTGCATACACACGGTCGGACTAAGTTGTCGCAAAATCCGATCATTCAGAACGTGATGACGTAATTTCGTTACGATGGGACTACGTTCAGGCTAGGAGCCAATAGCTTTGATGTAGGAATTTGATCTGAGCATGCATGGCACTTGGTCCGATCAAAATTCTCTACACATGATCGGAGTATGTCCCATCGAACCAGTTGGTCGGGAAATATTTCCAACATGTTGGAAAATTGGGTCCGACGGATATTCCGACGGAATCAGTTCGATGCATACCACACACAGTCGGATTATCCGACAACACGGTCCGATAGGACACATTCCGACGGATTTACAAGGGCAAAGATGTAGTAATACTTCTGACCAGAGTTCCGCCTTAAAAGGCCAATGTATATGAGCAGTAGTCGATAACAACTGAACAGAATTAACTTTGCTTAGATCAACATATTTATATATATATAATTAACAAAGCTTTACAGTGACATGAAAAAGTATTCACACCCCTTCAAATTTTACACATTTTGTTATGTTAACGCCAAAAACGAAAATGTATTTTATTGGGATTTTATGCGATAGACCAACACAAAGCGACACATAATTGTGAAGTGGATGGAAATGATAAATGTTTTTCATATTTTTTTACAAATAAATATCTGAAAGTGTGACATATATTTGCATTCAGCCCCCTTTACTCTGATACCCCTAACTGAAATCTAGTGGAACCAATTGCCTTCAGAAGTCACCTAATTAGTAACTAGAGTCCACCTGTGTGTAATTTAATCTCAGTATAAATACAGCTGTTCTGCAAAGCCCTCAGAGGTTTGTTAGAGAACCTTAGTGAACAAACAGCATCATGAAGGCCAAGAAACACACTAGACAGGTCAGGAATAAAGTTGTGGAGAAGTTTAAAGCAGGGTTAGGTTATAAAAAAATATCCCAAGCTTTGAACATCTCACGGAGCACTGTTCAATCCATCATCCAAAAAATGGAAAGAGTATGGCACAATTGCAAACCTAGCAAGACATGGCCGTCCACCTAAACTGACAGGCCAGGCAAGGACAGCATTAATCAGAGAAGCAACCAAGAGACCCATGGTAACTCTGGAGGAGCTGCAGAGATCTACAGCTCAGGAGGGAGAATATGTCCACAGGACAGCTATTAGTCGTACACCCCACAAATCTGACCTTTATGGAAGAGTGGCAAGAAGATAGCCATTGTTGAAAGACAGCCATAAGAAGTCCTATTTGCAGTTTGCGAGAAGCCATGTTGGGGACACAACAAACATGTGGAAGAAGGTACTTTGGTCAGATGAGACCAAAATTCAACTTTTTGACTTAAAAGCAAAATGCTATGTGTGGCGTAAAAATCACACTGCACATCACCCTGAAAGCACCACCCAACCCTGAAACATGGTGGTGGCAGCATCATGTTGTGGGGGTGCTTTTCTTCAGCAGGGACAGAGAAGCTGGTCAGAGTTGATGGGAAGATGGATGGAGCCAAATACCGCGTACACACAGACTTTCTGGCAGACTAGGTCCGACTGTCTTCCCGACGAACTTTTCAGTGGCGTTCTGACGGACTTCTGAACGAACGGACTTGGCCACACATGAATGGACTAAGTCCGTTCGAAAGTCCGTTCATTTTGAAAGTGATGACGTAAGACGGGACTAAAAAAGGAAGTTCAATAGCCAGTAGCCAATAGCTTCCCTTGTCATATTTGGTCCGTCGGACCAGTATACAGACATAGGACAGATTTGAAACATGTTCTATTTCTAGGTCTGTCAGATTTTTATAATGAAAAACGACCGGATTTTCCGATGGACTGATTCTGTCGGACCTAGTCTGCCGGAAAGTCCGGTCCTGTGTACGTGGCATCTGAAGAACACCTGTTAGAGTCTGCAAAAGACTTGAGACTGGGGCGGAGGTTCACCTTCCAGTGGAACAACAACCCTAAACATACAGCCAGAGATACAATTTAATGGTTTATATCAAAGCATATTCATGTGTTAGAATGGTCCAGTCAAAGTCCAGACCTAAATCCAATTGAGACTCTGTAGCAGGACTGGAAAATTGCTGTTCACAGATGCTCTCCATGCAGTCTGACAGTGCTTGTGCTATTTTGCAAAGAAGAATGGGCAAACGTGTCATTCTCTAGATGTACAAAGCTGGTAGAGACATCCTCGAAAAGACTTGCAACTGTAATTGCAGCAAAAGGTGGTTCTACAAAGTATTGACTCAGGGGGGCTGAATAAACTGCACACCACACTTTCCACATATTTATTTGTAAAAAAAATGTGAAAACCATTTATAATTTTCCTTACACGTCACAATTATATGCCACTTGGTGTTGGTCTATCACATAAAAGCCCAGTAAAATACATTTACGTTTTTGGCTGTAGCATGGAAAAATTTGGAAAATTTTAAAGGGTATGATTACTTTTTCAAGGCACTTTATATGTGACAACAAAAAAATCCTGTTTCTACTGGCTCATAAAGGGCCTATATTACTTGTTGATCGTGGCTTTATGATGGGTAGATTATGACCCCACTGTGTCAACCACTAGCTCCTTACCCCACCTGCCATCTCTCAGATCAAACGATAATTGCCATTGCAGAGACTAGGGGATTCAAGTCCTCTATTTCCCACAGCTGATCACCAGACCGAGAGGGCCCCCTTTCTACAGTGATAGGTCATGGCAGCATCCCAGGGACTGGTCAGACGGCTATTCACCTATTGCTGATACTGCTAGCAGGGACTAAGCCACTGACAGCAGGACACCAAGTGTTCCCAGTCCATATCACCCCCATACTGCACTCTATACTGTACTTATTCCAAACCTAGACTGCACCTATACCACCATTATATCTCATTATGCTGAATGTTTAGTACATCTGAATTAAATCTATCTTGCACCTATTCCGAGACTATACTATACCTATATTGTACCCATGCTACATGCAGGTTAACTGGGACTGTTGTTAAGTGAAAAGATGCTCTTAAAGGGCCCCAACGATAGCTGACAGAAGAACATCTCAAAGGACTGCCTCACCCACAATAATTGTTCTGCCTGCCCACTTTGTTCCCCTGCCACCTCCACTATTATCCTCCTTTTCTTTTGGACAGTGCATACATATTCGTTCTAGGACTAACATTGCCACCATAGAAAGAAGATAGAAAGAAGATAGAAAGAGAAGGGGGGATGAAGTATGTGTGGGTTTTTTTTTTTTTTTTTTTTTTTTTTTTGTTTGTTTGTATGTTTGTTTGTGTTGTTTGTGTTGGTATGGGAGGGGGGTTGGGAGGGAGGTAACACACGGCGAGTGTACTAGGTGTGGGTGGCAAAGTGGTTGTGAAGAGAGTGGTATAAGGTCACTAATAGCCCCTAGGGTAACACCTAGGAAGGTGGGGGAGGGGGGGGAGGGAGGTAGAAAGGGGGGAGAGGGGATGGGTGTAGTAGGGAAAATAGGGGGGAGGCTGAAGGAAAAAAAAAATATGTATGCACTAATAAATGGAGTACAGGAAATAACTCAAAACACAAAAGCACACAAAATGGGGGGTGGTAAAACTTGGGGTGGTAAAAAACAAGGAAAATATATGGGTCACAAGGGGGAAAATGGTAATAAACAATTATATAGTATAATTTATATCCAAAGACACATAATATATGAGTTAATGGTGACGCCTAATAGATTTGTTATTACACAAGGGAGTAATATTTGGGGAGTGCGGTATAAGGTAATAAAAGAAGTTAGGGGGGAGTTGGTGGGTACTGGGAGAAAAACGGTTCTTAACAGTGTCCTCAGTAGACTGGTTATTTCGCTCTCTCTCTCTCCTGCCTTAGGTTTTTCTTTTTTTTCCTCTCTCCTCTCTATTTGTTTATGGCTATGCAGGACGGTAAAATTAAGATAGGCTCCTGGAATGTGAGGGGACTGGGGACGCAGCTGAAACAAAAAGCTGTGCTATCCTTGTTGGAGGGATGTGGAGTAGAGCTGCTCTGCCTGCAGGAGACCCATTTAAATAGAGATACAATATACCGGTTGCAGAGTAGAAAATATCAATTTCAATATCATTCTGTTTATTCGACATATAGTAGAGGGGTGAGTGTCTTGGTAAAAACGGGGGTGAATTTTGTATGTAAACGGGTCAGCCTGGATGAAAAGGGCAGATACATTTTCTTACATTGCCTAATTGAAAATAGAGAATGTATGCTGGCAAATATCTACATCCCTCCACCATTTAAAATGGAAGTGCTTTTTAAATTACAGGAATTTTTAGTAGGGATTAGTGATGGACGAACTTCCGACGGGACGTTTCGCGAACGCGAAACGCGAACGGCCACAAACGTTCGCGAAAACGACCGTTCGCCGCGGGCTCCATTGACTTCAATGGGAGGCGAATTTCGCAAACCTTTAGGTCGAATTTGCGGCCACGGGGTAATTATTAGGGGGTAGCACGTAGTCCCACCACCTGGACAATAGCATAATACATGTATGAGGTGAATTTGGGATCGATAACTACAAGCATTTTTTTTTTATTTGGGAAATTGTTCTGACAATTCAGGACTATGGAGCTAATGAAGGCAATGGAGGAGAGGGAAGGTCAGGGACCAGGGTAGGCAAACAAGAGGGTGCAGGAGATACAGAGCACTGACAGCAGCACCGTAATACAGAGCACTGACATCAGCACCGTGACATACAGCGCTGACAGCAGCTCCGTGACATACAGCGCTGACAGCAGCTCCGTGACATACAGCGCTGACAGCAGCTCCGTGACATACAGCGCTGACAGCAGCTCCGTGACATACAGCGCTGACAGCAGCTCCGTGACATACAGCGCTGACAGCAGCACCGTGACATACAGCGCTGACAGCAGCTCCGTGACATACAGCGCTGACAGCAGCTCCGTGACATACAGCGCTGACAGCAGCTCCGTGACATACAGCACTGACAGCAGCTCCGTGACATACAGCGCTGACAGCAGCTCCGTGACATACAGCGCTGACAGCAGCACCGTGACATACAGCGCTGACAGCAGCTCCGTGACATACAGCGCTGACAGCAGCTCCGTGACATACAGCGCTGACAGCAGCTCCGTGACATACAGCACTGACAGCAGCTCCGTGACATACAGCGCTGACAGCAGCTCCGTGACATACAGCGCTGACAGCAGCACCGTGACATACAGCGCTGACAGCAGCTCCGTGACATACAGCGCTGACAGCAGCTCCGTGACATACAGCGCTGACAGCAGCTCCGTGACATACAGCGCTGACAGCAGCTCCGTGACATACAGCGCTGACAGCAGCACCGTAAGCAGCCCCAGGAGGAAGTCAGCACAGCACAGGGATGGTGTGATCCCCTCATAATAAGAACCCCCAGGAGGAAGTCAGCACAGCACAGGGATGGTGGGAGCCCCTCATAATAAGAACACCCAGGAGGAAGTCAGCACAGCACAGGGATGGTGGGAACCCCTCATAATAAGCAGCCCCAGTAGAAATATGACACCGCTCAACCTCTTCAAAGAGGAGGGTAGGGGCATATAGTACGGTGTGCTTTTTTGGGTCAGGGAAGTGAGCCAAATGAATTAAGAAGGTCTGTGTGCTTGATTCCAAAAATTGTTTATAGACATATACATGGTCTACTGATCACATGTGTTGAATTCCTCCGAGATCCATGCCTCATTCATTTTTAGAAATGTGAGGTAGTTAACACTGTCGTGAGCTAGGCGAGTACGCTTATCGGTCACAATCCCCCCTGCTGCGCTGAACGTCCTTTCGGACAGGACACTGGATGAGGGGCAAGCCAACAGTTCGATTGCAAATTGGGCAAGCTCTGGCCAGAGGTCAAGCCTGCCCACCCAGTAGTCTAGGGGTTCATCACTCCTCAGAGCGTCCACATCGGCCGTTAACCCAATGTAGTCGGACACCTGACGGTCTAGGCGTTCCCTGATGCTGGATCCGGATGACACCTGTTGATGGGTCGGCTGAAAGAATGACCTCATATCCGAAGTCACCAACACATCTTCAAACCGGCCTCTTCTTGCAGGCGCTGTTGGATTGGTACCCGCAAATCCTTCTCTGGGAGTGGGAATTGCTCCTCTGCCAGCGCACGCAAAAGCAGAATGCAGCATTTCTCGAAGCAAGGCCTGGAAGTGCTGCATTCTGACAGCCCTCTGCGACGGCGGTAACATTTCCGCCATTTTGTGTTTGTACCGGGGATCTAAGTACGTTGCCACCCAGTACTGGTCCTTGACCCTCATGCTTTTTATACGGGGGTCCCTATTAAAACACTGGAGCATGAAGGCCCCCATTTGCACTCAAGCGGAAGGTATGTGGTGGTGGTGGTGTTGTTGGTGGTAGTGTCTTTGGGGGTGCACATAGCAGAGAGTGAAGAAGAGGGTGCAGATCGAGAGGATGAGGAGGGTGCAGAAGAATAAGGCTGAGTGAGCCACTCAACCAAGTCTGGTGCGTCCTTTAAAGTAATTGAACGCACCTTCTGCAACTTCCCACTTTGGCTCAAGGCTGTTGCTCCTGCCCTACCCCTACCACCCCTGCGGAAGGGCCTGCCTCTTCCTCTGCCTGTCATTTTTTAAATCACCCTGTGACAAAACTCTTAGTCCCTATACCGCTGAAGGACTGCTGCAGTATAGGGCAGCGGTCAGCAGTAGTGCACGTCAACCCTATGTATTGTGGACCGATAGCGGTCCTTACAGAACAGCAGACTGTACTGCACTCAGGCCTATGTACCGTAGCACCCTATACCAAGTTACCAGTCCTTATAAAAACTTTTGTGGACCAAGCAGGTTGTGTGTTAGTGTTTAGCAGACTGTGCGTCAGTCCCTATACCGCTGAAGGACTGCTGCAGTATAGGGCAGCGGTCAGCAGTAGTGCACGGCAACCCTATGTATTGTGGACCGATAGCGGTCCTTACAGAACAGCAGACTGTAACGCACTCAGGCCTATGTACCGTAGCACCCTATACCAAGTTACCAGTCCTTATAAGAACTTTTGTGGACCAAGCAGGTTGTGTGTTAGTGATTAGCAGACTGTACGTCAGTCCCTATACCAATGAAGGACTGCTGCAGTATAGGGCAGCGGTCAGCAGTAGTGCACGGCAACCCTATGTATTGTGGACCGATAGCGGTCCTTACAGAACAGCAGACTGTACTGCACTCAGGCCTATGTACCGTAGCACCCTATACCAAGTTACCAGTCCTTATAAGAACTTTTGTGGACCAAGCAGGTTGTGTATTAGTGTTTAGCAGACTGTGCGTCAGTCCCTATACCGCTGAAGGACTGCTGCAGTATAGGGCAGCGGTCAGCAGTAGTGCACGGCAACCCTATGTATTGTGGACCGATAGCAGTCCTTACAGAACAGCAGACTGTACTGCACTCAGGCCTATGTACCGTAGCACCCTATACCAAGTTACCAGTCCTTATAAGAACTTTTGTGGACCAAGCAGGTTGTGTGTTAGTGTTTAGCAGACTGTGCGTCAGTCCCTATACCGCTGAAGGACTGCTGCAGTATAGGGCAGCGGTCAGCAGTAGTGCACGTCAACCCTATGTATTGTGGACCGATAGCGGTCCTTACAGAACAGCAGACTGTAACGCACTCAGGCCTATGTACCGTAGCACCCTATACCAAGTTACCAGTCCTTATAAGAACTTTTGTGGACCAAGCAGGTTGTGTGTTAGTGTTTAGCAGACTGTGCGTCAGTCCCTATACCGCTGAAGGACTGCTGCAGTATAGGGCAGCGGTCAGCAGTAGTGCACGTCAACCCTATGTATTGTGGACCGATAGCGGTCCTTACAGAACAGCAGACTGTAACGCACTCAGGCCTATGTACCGTAGCACCCTATACCAAGTTACCAGTCCTTATAAGAACTTTTGTGGACCAAGCAGGTTGTGTGTTAGTGATTAGCAGACTGTACGTCAGTCCCTATACCAATGAAGGACTGCTGCAGTATAGGGCAGCGGTCAGCAGTAGTGCACGGCAACCCTATGTATTGTGGACCGATAGCGGTCCTTACAGAACAGCAGACTGTACTGCACTCAGGCCTATGTACCGTAGCACCCTATACCAAGTTACCAGTCCTTATAAGAACTTTTGTGGACCAAGCAGGTTGTGTATTAGTGTTTAGCAGACTGTGCGTCAGTCCCTATACCGCTGAAGGACTGCTGCAGTATAGGGCAGCGGTCAGCAGTAGTGCACGGCAACCCTATGTATTGTGGACCGATAGCAGTCCTTACAGAACAGCAGACTGTACTGCACTCAGGCCTATGTACCGTAGCACCCTATACCAAGTTACCAGTCCTTATAAGAACTTTTGTGGACCAAGCAGGTTGTGTGTTAGTGTTTAGCAGACTGTGCGTCAGTCCCTATACCGCTGAAGGACTGCTGCAGTATAGGGCAGCGGTCAGCAGTAGTGCACGTCAACCCTATGTATTGTGGACCGATAGCGGTCCTTACAGAACAGCAGACTGTAACGCACTCAGGCCTATGTACCGTAGCACCCTATACCAAGTTACCAGTCCTTATAAGAACTTTTGTGGACCAAGCAGGTTGTGTATTAGTGTTTAGCAGACTGTGCGTCAGTCCCTATACCGCTGAAGGACTGCTGCAGTATAGGGCAGCGGTCAGCAGTAGTGCACGGCAACCCTATGTATTGTGGACCGATAGCGGTCCTTACAGAACAGCAGACTGTACCGCACCCAAGCCTATGTACCGTAGCACCCTAGACAGACCAAGTTACCAGTCCTGATAAAGAGCTTTGTGGAACAAGTGAGTTGTGAATGATTAGCAGACTGCAGCAGAAGGGCAGCAGTCAAGTATAATATTCTTTCTATATTTGGAAGAAAGAATATTATACGTGTACAAGCCTATTACCGTACCACTGATACCAGTCCTGAAAAGAACCTTTGTGGAACTAATAGTAACAGCAAGTCTTTAAAATTATCCTCACTGCCTGACACACTGCTTCCTGCCTGTCCCTATACAAATTGGCAAAAAAGAGTAGGCTGGAACGATTAGCTGGAACAGCTCTTTTGTGGACCTGATAGTAACAGCTAATGATGATGATGATGATGATGATGAAGAAAGACTAATCTGGCTGAGCTGTCCCTAAAATAGCAGCATACAGCGCTCTGTCCCTTTATCTAAACTGACAAAAGAAACTCAGGCTGCTGACCTAACACCTATACCAGTCCTGAAAAGAACTTTTGTGTACCAAATAGCTAGCGTTTTCTCTGTCCCTACTCCACACAGGATCCTTTCCCTACAGTGACAGAAGAAAGAATGTAAAATGGCCACCGGATCGGGTGTATTTATAGGTTAGGGGGAATGTCCAAGTGTCCATGAGCTGTCATGTCTCAATTGGTTGTCCTGTAACACATGATAAACGTGTCACGAAAGGTTAAAGTTCTTGTATACATTAAACACGTAAGTCCGCCGGGGCGAACGACGGAAAAAGGCGTTCGAACCCGCGGACGGCGAAAGTCGGAAATTCGCCGCAAAACGACCGCCGGGCGAAACGTTCGTCCATCACTAGTAGGGATAGATGGTGTTCCTACAACAACTGGGAACCCGGGAGTCCGGCAGTATAGTTGTTACTCGGCCACGCATACTACGTTATCCAGGATTGATATGATACTGGGGAATGACCTGGCCTTACAAATGGTGGAAAAGATTGAATATCAGCCTAGGGGGATTTCAGATCATTCCCCAATGACAGCAGTATTAAAAATGAGAGAACGTAAGGTACAGAGGTTGTGGAAAGTGAACCCGCTATGGTTAGAACTGATAAAAAAAGAGACAGAAGAACGCCCTGAGAGAATTCAGTGGGAATTAAAAGAATTTCTAAAAACTAATCGGGGTACAGTAACATCAGGGATCCTGTGGGACACTCTGAAAGCTTTCCTGAGGGGTCTCCTGATCCAATCAATAGCAAAAATAAATAGAAAGTCTAGGGAACAGGAGGTACAAATAGGGAGAGAAGTGATAGAGGCTGAAAGAGATTTTATTAGCGATCCCACTCAGGGCAAAGAAAAAATCTGGCTAGATAAACAAGAAGAACTTAGGCTATTAACTCTGAAGAAAGCAGAGATTCAACATATGTTCCAACGCCAAGCCTCCTTTGTTGAAGGGGAAAGCGTGGGAAAAATGTTGGCACAACTGGTGAAGAATAACTCGGGTCCTTCCTCAATCTCGGCGATTAGGATAGGTGAGGGAAAGGTCACAACAGAAACTGGGAGTATATGCCAAGCATTTGAAGGATATTATAAAAACCTATATACTGCACAGAAAGTGGGGATGGATGAGCAAATGGAAACATTTTTAGGTCAATTAGAGGTACCATGTTTGAAACAAGAAGAAAGAGAGGAACTGGAAGCCCCAATAACTTTGAAAGAACTTCAGGAAGCAGTTGCGAGTATGCCAAACCAGAAATCGCCTGGTCCGGATGGACTACCGATTGAAGTCTATAAAAATTTTGGCGAGATACTGATTCCTGAACTCCTGGAGATGTTAAGAGGAGCATATGGGGAGGGTAAATTGCCTCCATCAATGATGGAGGCGGTTATAACCCTGTTGTACAAAGAAGGGAAGGACGCCTTAGATGTTGCAGCGTATAGGCCAATTTCTCTCCTGTGTACCGATACAAAGATACTGGCCAAGGTATTAGCGACTAGGCTTAATCGAGTTATAGCAAGATTAGTCCATATGGACCAAACAGGGTTTATAGCCAACAGATCAACGAGTATAAATATTAGAAGAGCCTTTTTGAATTTGCAGGTCCCAATGGATAACGATACTCCGGGTGCAGTAGTGGCATTGGATGTAAGGAAAGCATTTGATAGCGTAGAATGGGGATATATATGGAAAGTTCTGGAGAAATTTGGCCTGGGTCCTTCCTTCATAGGATGGATTAGGATGCTATATGACAAACCTAGTGCAAGACTAAAAATTAATAATGAGTTATCCGGGAAAATAGAACTGGGGAGAGGGACGAGGCAGGGGTGTCCTTTATCACCCCTGCTCTTTGCATTGGCCATAGAGCCCTTGGCATGTGCAATTAGAGCAAACCGGGAGATAGTCGGTTTCGTAAGGAAAACTGGAGAGGAAAAAATCTCACTTTATGCAGACGATATCCTATTGTTTTTGGGGGATATGAGGTACTCATTACCAAGGGCAGTGGGACTGGTGCAAGGGTTTGGAGGCTTCACAGGGCTGGAGATAAATTGGGAAAAATCGGAATGTCTTCCTTTGGACCCAATGGGTCAGCAAACGGCCCTGGGAACCCCCCAAATGCCAATAGTGGATAAGTTGAAATATCTGGGAGTTACCTTATCAAGGGATCCTAAGCAATATATAAGTCATAACTTAGTCCCATTATTGACTAGGTTTAAACAAAAAATTGCTATATGGAAACGAATGCCTCTCTCGGTGGCTGGCAGATGCAATCTGATAAAAATGATATGGATGCCCCAACTTTTATATATATTACATAATGCCCCAATATGGATTAACAGAAGTTGGTTTAATAAAATCGAGATGTTGTTTAGGGAGTTAATATGGAGGGGAGGACAGGCCAGATTGAGATTGCGGATGCTCCAGCTACCGGGAGAGGAAGGAGGATTCGCGGTCCCTTATCCGGAGTGCTATTTTTGGGCGTCCCAATTACAACAGCTAGGGGGGATTGATGAGATGAACGGAGGAACCCCAAATGGGAGATTAGTATTAACAGGCTCCCCACATAGCACGCTGATTGAGACCTTGGAAGCGGACTCATTCCAGTGTAGATGCCCTACAGTAAAAATGATGTTAAAACTATGGGATATAGTTAAAAAAAAAATGGGATATAGTGAAATAACAAAGTATACGCCTCTCTGGAATAATAAGAAGCTACAGGAAATATGGCGGGTTGGAAAAATTGTAGAATGGGAAAAATGTGGCATTGTAAGGATCAGCCATTTATATGGCGGCAGGGGTATTAAATCTTTTGATCAACTGCAAAAAGAATTTAAGATATCACAAAACTCATTTTATGCCTATATACAAGTGAGGCATGCTTTAAAGACCCAGTTTGGAAACTTGTTATTAACATGGGAAGAACTGCCCTTGCTATACCCAGTAGCACAAGCAGGACCAACAAAAGGATTAATATCTAAATTCTATGCCCATTTGGGTGAACAGATTTATAGTGAGAGGAAAGGAAGGGTCGAGAAGGAGAAATGGGAGCAAGACTTAGGTAATATAACTCGAGTACAGTGGAAAAATATCCTAGCGGCATGCCCAAAGGTCTCGGTCTCTCCTCCCCAGAGGATTTCCCACTTGATGCTAATTAATAGAGCATACTATACTCCCCAGAAATTATTCAAATTTGGTAAGAGAACAGATGACTGTTGCCCCAGGTGTGGGGGGTCAGGGAATTTAATGCACATGTTCTGGAAATGTCCCAAATTATTTAGATACTGGGAAGGAGTGGTAAAGATAATAAGTAGGGCCTTTGGGACGGCAATAGAATTAAATCCCATAGTGTGTATCTTAGGTTATAGAAAGGAGGAAGTAGAGAGAAAAGGAGAAACAACAGTAATCCTAAGATGTTTATTTCAAGCCAGAAGGATGATAGCTAGGAGATGGCAATCAAAGCTAGCCCCCACAGTTGAGGATTGGATAAGTGCGGTAAATGAATATCTATGTAAGGAGAGAGCAGTATATGCAAAACGAAATAACCTAAAAGAGTTTAATAGGAACTGGCGAGAGTGGATAGAAGAGATGCATACCCCAGTTTAAACCATGACAGGAAAGGGAAGAGGGGAGGGGGAGGGGGGAGTGTATATTAAAGGTATGGGAATCATCATAACACATTTATGATACACCGTGAAATAAAAGCACAAATATATATATAGGAGGGGAGGGGAGGGGGGGGTGGTGTTGATAGAAAGGGAGGGAGGGAGGGGAGGGGTTATATTAGTAGGAAAAAAGTAGGAAGTGCAAAAATAGTTGAGGAAGGATAAGGGGGGTTATGGTATGGTCTAGATACTGTTTTTTTTTCTTGTCTGTTAATTATATGTGATGTATGGATGTATTTTCATATCCCCCGTCCCTTCCTAGAACTTTAAAACTCAGACTCCGGAATGGAAGGAAGATGTATTTGAATCCTGGCAATGTAATTTTAAAATGTGGTCTGTATAATGTGAAAATTTAATAAAGATTAATAATAAAAAAAAAAAAAAAAACATTGCCACCATAAATGCTCTCTGGCAATATAGTTCCAGCACTCGGTAGATTAAACTTTACTACCACTCACTACTGCACTTGAGGTGACCTTTCTACTATTTATGCTGATCTTGATGCCAAATGTCTCCTCATGCCTAGTGTTTACTGATAATCACTTTGTATGCTAAATTGTGTTATTACTTTTGCTAATCCATTTTTCCATAATATGCTTGCCTAGTTACCAACCATATTGGGTGACAATACATTAAGTTTGCCTTTACTACGTGGTTTGGTGCCCGGTTTCTTTGATATAGCACTACTATTGGGTACTAAATATTACTTTCCGTGATTTCTTGTGATATTGTATGTTTGCATTGTCAACCTGATATGTCCAAGGGGCTGAGATTCTTGAAAAAGTCAAGTCAAAGAACAGAGTACACATCCTATCCAGCAGCTCCTTCGAGGGTAGCGCTACATTTATAAGATGATAACTATATTTGCAAACCATAATCAATAAATTATGTTTAGTGTGGCACAAAAATAATTACCCTAGTATGAAAATGTCCTTAGTGAATATTTTTTTATTTTGTTATCATACCTCAGAGACATACCTTCCGCATCCAGGGCAGATTTGTGGCACCTCACTATGTGCAATGCACAGAAGGAAATAAATCACCCTACAATTATAACTCTGTGTCCACTATGCTATTTTGATGGTTTTGACTTTTTTTGTGGTTCCAAAGCATTCATATTGAATTCACAGCCAAGAAAAAGAACACTGTCAACGTTCAGTCACGAGAGATTTGCATGTTCCAAGTTGCTGCTGTTTTGGCTCTTTTTGCAGGAAGGCCATCAATGCTATCATGAGCTGTGTTCCTAGAGCATTCATAAAGGGGCTGCAATGGCTTCTCATTGCATGCACAACTTTTTTCATGTATATCCTTTAATAGTATATTAATATTACACAAGCGTACAGAATTGTGCACAGTAGTTTTTAATATTCTCCAAGTATCTAACCATATGTATCTATAATATCTGAAATACTTATGTGGATTTAAAATATATTATACAAACTAAAAAGTTAAGCACTTTATAACACTATGGAATGGTTTGTTTGACATACATGTAATCAATGTCATTGAGAAACTTTTGAAACCTTTAAAACATGATTTGCTGTAAAGAAATATAACTGGAAATATAACTGGAAATTAACTTACACCTTTGTCTGTACATATTTTTATTAACAATAACATGTTTTCATTAAGAATGAGCTAAATCACCATGCTCGACATGAGCCGCCATACTCAGATACTGGACCAAGCCCCTTAAAACGTCCAACAACTCCCTGGATTTTTGGGCATTTCCAGGGAAGGTAGGCTCACCAGCTTCCATCCCTCAGCAGCTCAGAGTCACACCTGATGAGGCAAGTGATTTGCAGCCAGGTGAGAGGATCTTCACTGTCAGAACCAGCATGTGGACCACAATCTAATAGTACACAGCTTCTCGAAAAAGACCCAGCTGCTGTGGGGAAGTCTCCCCACTTGCTACCAGAATACTACAATTCTAGTGGAGTGACCCATTGTAGTCTGCAGCCTCTGCCTCCAGTGCATCAGCTATGGTAATAGTAGCAGCCATTTGGGTAACAAATTTTGTTAGGACTTGCTAACAACATTTTACCCTATTCGAGATTGCGGAGTGTCAGATTCGTCTTCTGCCCCAATCAGGGACAAGCGGGGGAGAATAAGCTTCTATCTCATGTTTCTCACTTCGATAAATCGATGCTGGTCCTTACCTTAACTCCCACACAATGCAGTTGGGGCTGTTGCCTGGCACTTTCCAACCTTTTTCAAACTTTTCCCTTTTTCCACCCACTTGTCTCTCATTAACAAGACAATACATTCTGTGACACAGTCATGCTAAACCAACATTTTGAATAGTAAAATAATATGATAAGTTGAATTGCGAAACATCTACCAGAAGCCCTCATCCCTTTCTTTGCCTCTACTGTTCCGTATCCTGACACCCAGACACACTTTGTATTTCTTTTTTAATAATAAACTTAAATGTCCCTTTTGCACTGCTCTCACCTTTTTACTTCAAGTCTGTCTGGCACACACTGACAAAAGACATCAGGGAAAACTTGCTGCATTTGTTTGCCATTTTTTTTTCAAATTTCAACTTGGGTTTGAGTTGAACTCCTGTTTAACCCCAAGTGGAGGTCCATTCCTAGTTTTCTTTCACTGCCATTGTCATTGATAAGCCCTATAACATGTGTCATTGCATCATGTAATGAACAACCCATGACAAAGGTGTGAGTTAGCATCATTTAAAGCAACAACAAACCTGTGTACATGCATTGATGTGCTTTTAAATGTATATGTTAAAACATATGTCATTGCGTGTCAATGGACCAGTTCCATTTCTTAAGTATGTAAATATAGCCTTACCTGCACAATCTGTTTCATCAACTGTTTAAAATGTGTTCCCTGTTTTCCACACTAAACAACACTATTATTTAAAAATTTAAAACTGTCCTCTCATCTCTAACCACTACACCACTACCTCTAATTGTTGACATTCACAATACAGGTACACATAACTCTCAGAGACGATGCTTTCATTCTATCAGTTATGATTGACAGCCTGGTCTCTCCGTCTTTATGTTTAACATGAGGAAAATGGTGGCAAACAAACAAGAAAAAAAGAGAACAACAACCTAATTTACTATCTCATATGTATGTAAAAAATGTAAATAAGCCAATTTGTCACTCATGATAGATGAATATAAAGACACTACTTATCATCACATTTGCCTTATGTTAATACTGATCCACCTTGCTTGTGGGAACATCTTCTCCACCAAAAACTAGCAACCAGCAAAGGAAACCAATATGCAACAAATAAGCCAATTATAGAACTCTGAGGTAGGACAGTAGGTAACACTTTGTAAATAAAAACATAGATACGGGGCGTGGCCTGGACGGCGATGGTGTAGGTCGCAGGTGAGCTGAGCTCCGCTCCCGGCCTATCCTGCCCAGACATCCTGTTCTTTGCACCCGACTGGGAACCGTTAGTGTACACCCGGAAGACTCGTGGACACACTGCCTGGAGCCCTTGTGATGTCTCCGCCGAAGAAGGGCAGTAATTCAGCTGCTTCTTCCCTCGAGAAATTCCGGAGAGCAGACAGGGAGGGGGTCCAAGATGGCGCTTCCACACAGCGTGCGGACCAGCAGCCTGCAAGTGACACCGCCAAGGTGCTTGATGCTATTTCCGCATGCCAAACATCCCTAACCTCCAAGATCGAGGAAATTCGGGTGGACATATCCCTGATCCGGCAGGACATGACTAAGCTAAGGGACCGTGTTAAGGAAGCGGAGGACCGGATTAGCACAGCAGAGGATGCGCTGCATCCACTCCAACATTCCCACGCGGAGGTACAGCGCCAATTGCAGCTCCTCGCCATGAAGCATGACGATCTGGAGAACAGGGCCCGCCGATCGAATCTCCGCTTCGTGGGCCTTCCGGAGGGCGCGGAGGGCTCGGATCCCCCCTCTTTCCTAGAGAACCTCCTGATTTTAACGTATGGCAGGGAGGCCTTCTCCACGTCATTTGTAGTGGAGAGGGCGCATCGCATGCCGGCCAAGAGGCCTCCGGATGGTGCGCCTCCACGCACATTCATAGCAAAGCTGCTGAATTTTCGAGACCGTGATGCTATCCTACGTTTGAGCAGGGAGAAGGGTAATATACCCTTTCAGGCTGGCCGACTGATGGTCTTCCCGGATTTTTCGGCGGAGGTGCAGAAGCAGAGGGCTCGTTTTGTGGAGGTGAAGCGTCGGCTGAGGACCCATCATCTGAAGTATGCGATGATGTACCCTGCAAGGCTTCGTATTGTTGGGGAGGATCGTGCTCATTTTTTCGATGATGCTGCGCAGGCGGCGGACTGGCTGGACAGACGGGAGGCTGCCAGGAACCGCCCGGCCTGAGTAGCGGAGGCCTGTTCGGTGTATTGGGGAGGCGAGCCTACCTTTTGACTGTTTTTTCTCCTCCGGGACTCTCCGTACTGCCACTTGATGTTGCCGCCTGCACTAGTGTGGGTTTATTGCATCCACGGCTGCTCCTTCTCTGCTTGTTTATTAGCCCACAAGTTCTGCTGTTTTTCCCCCTTTTTTTGCACCTATTTAACCACTTTCAGACCGGACCATTTTGCTGGTAAATGACCAGAGGTCTTTTTACACTTTGGCACTGCGCTGCTTTAACTGGTAATTGCGCGGTCATGCAATGTTGTACCCAAACAAAATTTGCGTCCTTTTCTTCCCACAAATAGAGCTTTCTTTTGATGGTATTTGATTGCCTCTGCGATTTTTATTTTTTGCGATATAAACGTAAAAAGACCGCAAATTTTGAAAAAAAATGATATTTTCTACTTTTTGTTATTAGAAAAATCCAATAAACTCAATTTTAGTCATACATTTAGGCCAAAATGTATTCAGCCACATGTCTTTGGTAAAAAAAAAGTCAATAATTGTATATTTATTGGTTTGCGCAAAAGTTGTCACATCTACAAACTAAGGTACGTTTTCTGGAATTTACGCAGCTTTTAGTTTACGACTGCCTATCTCATTTCTTGAGGTGCTAAAATGGCAGGGCAGTACAAAACCCCCCCAAATGACCCCATTTTGGAAAGTAGACCCCCTAAGGAAATTGATAAGAGGCATGTTGAGCCCATTGAATATTTTATTTTTTTGCCTCAAGCGATTGAATAATGACAAAAAAAAAAATTTTTTTTTTTTTTTACACAAAGTTGTCACTAAATGATATATTGCTCACACATGCTATGGGCGTATGTGAAATGACACCCCAAAATAAATTCTGCTGCTTCTCCTGAGTATGGGGATACCACATATGTGGGACTTTTTGGGAGCCTAGCCGCGTACGGGGCCCCGAAAACCAAGCACCGCCTTCAGGCTTTCTAAGGGCGTAAATTTTTGAGTTCACTTCTCACTACCTATTACAGTTTTGAAGGCCATAAAATGCCAAGATGGCACAAAACCCCCACAAATGACCCCATTTTAGAAAGTAGACACCCCAAGCTATTTGCTGAGAGGCATGTTGAGTTCATGGAATATTTTATATTTTGCCACAAGTTGCGGGAAAATTACAAACTTTTTTTTTTTTTTTTTTTTTTTAACAAAGTTGTCACTAAATGATATATTGCTCATGCATGCCATGGGCATATGTGAAATGACACCCCAAAATAAATTCTGCTGCTTCTCCTGAGTACGGGGATACCACATATGTGGGACTTTTTGGGAGCCTAGCCGCGTACGGGGCCCCGAAAACCAAGCACCGCCTTCAGGCTTTCTAAGGGCGTAATTTTTTGATTTCACTCCTCACTACCTATTACAGTTTTGAAGGCCATAAAATGCCAAGATGGCACAAAACCCCCACAAATGACCCCATTTTAGAAAGTAGACACCCCAAGCTATTTGCTGAGAGGCATGTTGAGTCCATGGAATATTTTATATTTTGCCACAAGTTGCGGGAAAATTACAAACTTTTTTTTTTTTTTTTTTTTTTTCACAAAGTTGTCACTAAATGATATATTGCTCACGCATGCCATGGGCATATGTGAAATGACACCCCAAAATAAATTCTGCTGCTTCTCCTGAGTATGGGGATACCACATATGTGGGACTTTTTGGGAGCCTAGCCGCGTACGGGGCCCCGAAAACCAAGCACCGCCTTCAGGCTTTCTAAGGGCGTTACAGTTTTGAAGGTCATAAAATGCCAAGATGGCACAAACCCCCCCCAAATGACCCCATTTTGGAAAGTAGACACCCCTAAATTTAGGGGTACACTAGTGAGACTAGGTAATAAATGGCGGGTGCCCTGAAACTATAAAAAAATAACTAACCAACCAGCGTCACCTGTAACAGTTATATGGTGATCACTGGTGAAAGGGTTAACTAGGGGGCAATCAGGGGGCTTTATGCGGTAGTATATGGGGGTCCCTGGCGCTATAAAAAGCTGCAGCGAACCTAAATACCTACCTGCCTAACTAGCGTCACCTGTGACACTAATACAGCGATCAGAAAAACGATCGCTTATTAGGCTGGGTTCACACTGGAGCGATGCGGGAACGCCACGAATGCGCGGCGGGTTCCCGCATCGCATGCCTCCCGGCGGCAGTTCACACTGCCCTATGCGAACTGCTGGGAGTGTCAGTGAAATGTTACTGACACCCCCAGATCAGTTCGCATATCGCAGTGCGATCTGCAAACTCGGATCGCATGGTGTGAACACCCATGCGATCCGATTCTGCTGCGGGCCAAAAAAAGGGTCCCGTGCGAATTTGCGGCGGGTGCGGCGAATGGCTGAACTCGAATCGCACAGAGATCGGATGTGATTTGCACTGCAGTGCGGTGCGAATCACATCCGTTCTCATAAACCGCTGCAATGTGAACCCAGCCTTAGTGACACTGGCGACGGGGGGTGATCACGGGGTTAAACCTTTATTGGGGGGGTTAGGGGGGTACCTTATAACTAAAGGGGGCTAACCCTAACTGCCCTAACAGTTATTAGTCACAAATGACACCCGCCGGGTGATCAGGGGGTTAAACCTTTATTAGGTAATAAATGGCGGGTGCCCTGAAACTATAAAAAAATAACTAACCAACCAGCGTCACCTGTAACAGTTATATGGTGATCACTGGTGAAAGGGTTAACTAGGGGGCAATCAGGGGGCTTTATGCGGTAGTATATGGGGGTCCCTGGCGCTATAAAAAGCTGCGGCGAACCTAAATACCTACCTGCCTAACTAGCGTCACCTGTGACACTAATACGGCGATCAGAAAAATGATCGCTTATTAGGCTGGGTTCACACTGGAGCGATGCGGAAACGCCGCGAATCCGCGGCGGGTTCCCGCATCGCATGCCTCCCGGCGGCAGTTCACACTGCCCTATGCGAACTGCTGGGAGTGTCAGTGAAATGTTACTGACACCCCCAGATCAGTTCGCATATCGCAGTGCGATCTGCAAACTCGGATCGCATGGTGTGAACACCCATGCGATCCGATTCTGCTGCGGGCCAAAAAAAGGGTCCCGTGCGAATTTGCGGCGGGTGCGGCGGGTGTGGCGGGTGCGGCGGGTGCGGCGAATGGCTGAACTCGAATCGCACAGAGATCGGATGTGATTTGCACTGCAGTGCGGTGCGAATCACATTCGTTCTCATAAACCGCTGCAATGTGAACCCAGCCTTAGTGACACTGGCGACGGGGGGTGATCACGGGGTTAAACCTTTATTGGGGGGATTAGGGGGGTACATTAGAACTAAAGGGGGCTAACTCTAACTGCCCTAACAGTTATTACAGTCACAAATGACACCAATGCAAAAAAAAAAAAAAATGACATTGGTGTCACTGTGACTGGGGGGCAGGGGTAATTGGGGGGGTGATCGGGGGGTAAAGGGGGGGTGTGAGTGTGCCTGGCATGTTCTACTGTGTGTGTGAGTGTTGGTGCAACTTACTGATCCGTTCTCCTCCGTGTCGGAACGAAAAATACCGACACGGAGGAGAGAATACATCACTTCCTCTCCTGTGTTTACATTACAGGAGAGGAAGTGATGTCACCGGGGATTTCTATTCGTCGGGAGCGATCGCGAGGGGGTGGCCATGAATGAATGGCCGTCCCCTCGTCCGGGATCGCTCCCGTACGAATTCCGACCGCCGCAGGCACCGGGCGGGGGCCCGATCGGGCCCCCGACCCGCGGGAGGCAAGGGACGTACATGTATGTCCTTATGCCTGCCCGTGCCATTGTACCGACGTACATCGGCGTGCGGCGGTCGGCAACTGGTTAAAAAATTTTTTTTTTTTTTTTTCTCTCGCCGTTGGTGCCTATGGGCCTCACGCTTCCTGTTACCTGTTATGTGACGCCATGTGGACTACTGACGGCTCCATCTTTTCGTGAGGCACCAGGACTATTGCAAGAAGTGAGGTGACTTTGTTTTTTCTGGCTGGGGGAGGGGGGGAGGGGGGGGGTTAAGAAGTATGCCTTGATCCTCTGTTCTCTCTTTGTATATTACTACTGCTCTGTGGTTGCTGGTACTAACTGCTATGATATTTTTTTGGGATGGCGGTTTGTACGGTTCCCGGACAGCGCACAATGTCTCTGGACTCATATATGCTGCTTTATATTCTTTTTCCTTTTGTTGGTATCCTTATTTCTACATTTTTTTTTAATGGGCTGGGGGCGGGGGTGGTCGGCTCTATTGCTCCTATGGGCTTCTAGTGTAGCCACAGTCGCCGCCTCAGCGAGTGGTCGTCCTCTGTTAGGGTGGATACCGCCTGGGCCGTGTGCGCAGGGGACTGTGCGGGCTGACCGGTGGCGGCTGTTCGGCGGCCCCTGGGCACATGTCAGGGGGTCGGGGACCTATTAGGTTGGGGATAAATGCTCCGGCTATGTTGGGGAGGCTGAGGGCTGGGTGGGGGTGGGAGGGGGGGAATTTGGTTGTAGTTCTGTTCAAGGTTGTGTTTTTGGTGGTACAAGTGGTTATCCCTGTAGCCTGGGATTGCTTATATGTCTTTTGTTTTTCTATATTTTTTCTGCAATGTCATACAAGGGGAGGGGGGGAGGGCTTGTTATGGTGGTCAAATTGTATGCTCTGGTCCATGGCTGTAATTACGTGGGTAAATGTCGGCTGTTAAATTCTTGACGTGGAATGTCCGCGGGATCAGAGACAAACTTAAGCGTACTGCTATTTTTGGTTGCCTGAAGGCATACAGGGCTGACGTCATCGTGCTGACTGAGACGCATGTGACCGGCCAGCTTCGGCTCGCGCTTCGGCGGCCCTGGGTTGGCTGGTCGTATCACGCGACTCATTCTCCCTACTCTCGGGGTGTCTCGATCCTGGTGGCTAAGACGTTGCACTTTGGCCTGATCTCCCTACGGACAGATCCACTGGGTCGCTATATTTTTATGCACTGTAATATCTATGGCAAACCGTGTCTGATTATTGCCCTATATATACCGCCCCCGTACTCTGCATGCCTGGTCAATGAGGGATTGCTATACATGGCCCAATACCCGGGAACCCCGGCCATTTGGCTCGGGGACTTCAATATGACTCTAAATCCCCGTAGGGATAGGTTACGTAGCGACATGGACCCGACCACTCCGACGGAAACCAGACTGTCCCGCACTCTTGATGAGTTCTCCTTGACTGAGGTATGGCGACATAGGAACCCTGAAGCCACTGCATATTCCTGTTTCTCAGCCTCGCATACCACTATGTCTCGGATTGATTATATCCTGGTGTCTGATGTCCTTCTCTCACGGGTGGAGGACGCGGGATACCATGCTAGATCCCTTTCGGACCATGCCCCCTGCTGGGCAACTATATGCCTGGCCCCTCAGGTGGGACCCCGCTCCTGGCGCCTCAACCCCTTTTGGTTGACGGCGTTGGGGGAGGAGGGTGAGGGCCTGGCGGGGGAGTGGCGGTATTTCTTTGAGATTAATAGGGGCACAGCCGCGGTGGGGACGGTGTGGGAGGCGTTCAAGCTGCATGCTCGTGCGGTTCTAATTAGCCGGATAAATAGACTAAAGCGGGCATCCCAGGAGACTTTGCGACAGGCGCTAGCACAGCTAGAATCGACGACTGATGCGTTTGTGTCTATTCCCACCCACGCCAACGCCTCGGCACTTAAACTTCAAACGCGCGTGGTGGAGCAACTACACTTTGAGCGGGCTCGGCGTAAACAGTTTTTCTCGAGACAGCGTATTTTCGAACAGGGCGAAAGAGCTGGGAAACTGTTGGCCTACTTGGCCCATCAAGATGCCAGGCCTCCGGTGGTGGTCTCGCTTCTAGACCGCAATGCTGCCCTGACGTCTGACCCACTGGCGGTGGCGGACCTGTTTCGCCGGTACTATGCAGACCTATATACGTCCAGAGCGTCGGCCACGGCGCAGGAGACCCAGGCCTTCTTGCAGACTGTTCCATTTGCGCAACTGTCTGCGGTTCAGACCGCTGAGTTGGAACTCCCCTTTACTAAGGAGGAGGTGGAGGCTGCGATTATGTCTCTGGCGGCCTCTAAGGCCCCTGGGCAGGATGGTCTACCGCTGGATTTTTATGTGGCATATATAGAGGTGCTCGCCTCTGAACTTCTTCGACTATACAACTTTTTATTTGAAACCGGATCCCTTCCCGAATCCCTTCGACAGGCGACGATTGTGGTTCTTCCGAAGCCGGGGAAGGATCCCGCCCTTCCTGATTCTTACAGGCCAATTTCCCTGCTCCAGGTTGACACCAAGATCATGGCAAAAATGTTGGCGTCCCGGCTGAACCCGCATATTCTCTCTCTGATTCATCCGGACCAGACCGGGTTTATGCCGGGTGAAAACACGGCCATGAATGTCCGCAGATTACACATGAATCTCCAGGCATGTCATGAGGGGACAGGTGCCCGGGTTGTGGTGGCATTGGATGCGGCCAAGGCATTCGATTCAGTGGAGTGGGAATATTTGTGGGAATGCCTTGGCCGGTTTGGGTTTGGCCCTAACTTCATTCAGTGGGTTAGGGTGCTATACTCTTCCCCGGAGGCTAGGGTGGCGGTGAACGGGCAGATGTCGGAGTCCCTGGTCTTGGGCCGGGGGACTAGGCAGGGCTGCCCACTGTCTCCACTCCTTTATGCTTTGGCGGTGGAGCCGCTCGCGGCCTCTCTCCGCGCTAGTGAGCATGTCCAGGGGCTTCGGTCGGGTCCCATTACCGAGAAGGTAAGCTTGTACGCGGACGACATGCTCCTTTATTTGGCTGATGAGGGGGCGTCGTTGCGGGCTGCCCTGCAGATTATTGAGGACTTTGGGGTTCACTCGGGCCTACGGGTTAATTGGTCAAAATCCCAGATCCTACCCATAGATATGTTTCCCCCCGCCTGCGACGCGGCCTCCCTCCCTCTCCGTCGTGTATCGTCCATACAATATTTGGGAGTCCAGATTACTAGGGACCCTCTTGATTATTTGAACCATAATATCCTACCGCTAATCCCATACATTAAGGCAAAGACGCAAATATGGGCCAGATTACCTTTGGGGGTAATGGGCAGAATTAACCTTATAAAAATGATCGTCTTACCCAAGGTCCTATATAAAATGTGGCATTCGCCCACGTTTATACCCCTTAAAATCTTCAAAACAATAGACACCATCCTTAACACTTTCGTATGGGGTTCAGGTCGCCATAAACTGGCGTGGAACATACTTAAAAATCCAACGGACTTAGGGGGGGCGGCGCTTCCTGACCTGCGTTCGTATTATATTGCGGCCCAGCTGTCCCATTTCCACCACCTGCACAAGTCGGATGGCCCCCGGTATCATGCGCTGATATGTGGAAAAGCTCTTGACCCTACACATGCTCCCCTACAGGTTCTGTTTCGTGGTCGTGCGCGGGGTGGGAGGGGGAAGGGCGGCACACCTCTGCTGGATCAGCACCGGCGCGTCTGGAATGTTGCTCAGGAGATGGTTGGGGCTGACGGGATGCATTCACATACGCCACTGTGGCATAACCCCCAGTTGGGGGAACTCAGATCGTTACCAGGAGTACGGCAATGGGCCTCTAGGGGGGTGCTATATTTACATCAGGTGGTCTCCCCGTTGGGAGTCCGCAGTTTTCCAGTATTACAAGCGGAATTCAGACTCCCCTCGCACATGGCTTTTTGTTATGCACAACTCTCGCACGCCCTCCGAGCCCAGTTTGTGGACGGGTTCCCTAGTACTCAAGAAATGCCTCTGGTGGGGATTGTAGTTGGGGAGGACCCCGCCAAGCTTATTTCACATATATACACCTTACTTAGATCGCGCACGGTGACTGGGATTGCGGAGGTAGCTAAACATAGGTGGGAGGGGGATGTGGGCCCATTAGACACTGAAGACTGGGAGGACATCCTCACTAATGTTGGACTGGTTTCCCCTAGGCTGTCTGACCGGCTAACCCAACTTTACATTGTGCACAGGGCCTACCTCACTCCGCTAAGACTGAGCAAGTTTCGCACGGCATATGACCCAGGGTGTCCGCGTTGTGGGGTTCACCCGTGCACATTTTATCATTTACTATGGGCCTGCCCGGACGTTCAAGCCTTTTGGTTGCATGTCATCCGCTTTCTACCCGACCACATGGGATATCCGATACAGGCTGATCCCAAACTTTGCCTACTAGGCCTTCTTCCTGACGCTCAGACCAACCGCTGTCATGCTGCCTTTCTACACGAGACTCTGTTCAGTGCTAGAAAGCTGATCGCTAAGCTGTGGTTGCGCACAGTACCACTTACAGTTAGAGCGTGGATACTTGAGGTGAATCTGTCACTGCCTTTGAAGAAGGTCATATATGTGCATAGGGGCTGTCCCAATAAATATAATAAGATATGGGATAAGTGGCTTGCCAATCCAGACACATGTGTGGAGCCTGATTAAGGGTGTACGGTAGGCACCTTGTTTACAATTGCAATCTAGCAATTATATGTGCTCTAAGTTCCCAGTCTATTGGCGGAATTGGCCGGTGGGTGGTGGGTGGGTAGTTGGGGTGAATTTGAAGTGAGATTGACCGCCGTAGCTGTAATGTTTATCGTTGCTCTGTATGACATCTGTCTGTGTATTCTGAAAACCATGTTACTCTCAAAATGTTTTGTATGCTGTATGACTTGCTGATTTTGTCCACCAATAAACTTGTTGTTTTTTGAAAAAAAACATAGATACACTCATAGGGATTTACAAGAGAGACAAATAGAAAAAGGGTCAAGGTGATGTTACTAGTCCTCCTCTCTTATGTGACCAGCGGCCTGGTTCAATCTCTGGGAATGAGTAGCAGAGGACCGGCTCACTGGTGGCACAGACAACATTCGCACTGCTGGCTAGCTACCACCCCCACAACAATAAGCACCCACTTCAGGAACCTTTTGTCTGGAAAAATATTTAAGAGGTGACCTTTCTTTCTTTGAGTCCTAATCATATTTATTACAGCATATTTATCATTAAGAACATGGAACCTTGGACTTTCCTTTTGTTCCTTCCTTTATTTACAACATTTGTGCCAACCTGAAATACTTTTCTATTATATTTTCCAGGCTTCTTTTCTTCTTTCCTGTTTTTAATTTGTTTAGCATTTTTGCTTTCTGCTGTTTATTTTCAAAGGGCCAGAGGTTAACTATACATAAAAGTTCCTTTACAGTTCGCAAATGCACTTTCATCCATACCATTGTCAACCTTTTTACAATAATTTACACTGTGTTGTACAGTAAAATATATAAAAACATACATAATTTCTCTAGCACTTTCTTATTTTATTTGTAATCTTCTAAATTTGTCAACACAGATTAGACAAATGATTTATTGTTGTCACCAAACATTTATCTTTATCATGATATTTGTTTTTGCTTTTTGTTTTGTTTTTTAGCAAAATCTGCTTTTCCTACTATTTTATAAAAGTTGTATAATAAAGAAGGGGTTTCTAAAAAACATCTTCATACTAAATTCATTATTCTATATCTGCAATTAAAATGTTTTTGAAAAAAAAAAAAAGAAAATTCTGCAAAAAAAAAAAATTAATTGAAGCCTAATTGAAGCTTCAAAATTGATTGAAGTAATGCAATAATAATAATAATAATAATACATACTGCATAAACATTACTAATTGTGGGCTTTTTAAAAGTATTGTTTGCTGCAGCAAAGGTACTACTACTGTTCTAGAGAACTGGACTGCTGCTCGAAACAGAGTCCCCAGCTGTCTGGCATACTCTGCTTAGTGCTCTAATCAAAAGTGCTTTAGGGAGTATGAGCACCGTTAATTAGAGCACTGGGCAAGGGGGCATTTAGAACCTCTGGAGACCTTGACCACTGCCCTTTTTGTTCAGTGTAGCACCCTCTTAGTTAGGTTGCTAGTAGTATTTAAAATACATTTTTTAGTTTTTGTTGGCTCCTCTGTAGATAGTGAAGAGAAGTTTGATTGCTTTTGACTGTTCTGGGTTCTGCTGGTTGCAGGCTGGACTACTCCCCCCTCATTTTTAGTGAGTTCTAGAATTTAGTGTGTTGGAAGAGGCAGACACTGCATATCCATACAGCCTCAGCCAATCCCTGGGAGGAAGAGTGACTAGTAGGGGCCTGAGGTGTGTATATTGTAAATAGGAGGGGGCCTATAACAGTGAAGTCCTTGTCCTGTGTGGAGAAGACCCAGCCTGAGGGCTGTGGCCCTCTGTGTCCCTTAGCTGAAGTTTGGAGGAAGCCATTGGGGTCCCAGCTCTAGGAAAGCTGAGGGACTCACATCTAAAATAGCTGGGAGCAGTTTGGAGGAAGTCCACAGGGGATCTGGCCTGGAGACTCACAGTACAGGAGCTGGCTGGTAATACAGAAAAGCACTCCAGTACACAGGGTACAGTGAGTGAAGGCCTGAGATAGAGAGAGAGAAATCCTAGTGATTGTCCTTGTTAACCCTTGGAAAGATTGTTTCAGATTTGCTGGCACAGTATTGTTCTCAAATGAGAGTCCACTGAGATGTAGTTCACCTATTACTAGTTTCAAAATAGGTTTCACCATAAAGAGTCAGTCCTAGTCAGAGAGTGACCTCTATTGTACTTTGCACTAAATTTGGAGTATCCTAAGGCCCACTTTGTATCCTAACCATGTCCAATCAGTATTAAACTACAAAACGTTATGCACTGCCCAAGGGTGGACTGACCATTTGGTCACTCGGTCACTGCCCGAGGGCCCCAGGCCACTAGGGGGCCCCATCACGGTTGCCGGTCTCAGTAAAACCAGGGAGAGTATGTAAATATCTGTGTTTTATTTACATCTGTCTCTGAAATGTCCCTTACCGACATCCTTTTGGTCTAAAAATCAAACGTTTCCAGTACCTTCTCAGCCAATAGAAACATGTCTGTGTATACTGGGTGATGGTATACTGTGTGGCCCCATAATCTCTGATTGCCTGGGGGCCACATAATCTCTTATTGCCCGTGGGGCCCATGAGTTGTCAGTCCACCCCTGGCACTGCCTATTTCTTGTGTTGTGAGATTGTGGAAATGCTTTGTGCCTGCACCTTATAGGGAATAGAACCTGAGATAAAACTGCCAGCACAGTTTGAGTTGTGTGTTACATTAGTAACCGTCCAGCCCTCTAGTGTGCTGCTAGCACAGGGTATTTTTACTTCTGTAAAGCAATATAAAAACATTATAGTAAATCACATTCCTTCTGTTCTCAGCTGCATAAGGCCCGGGAGGAGATACAGCTGTACACTGATCTTCCCAGTGAAAGGCTGTGCAGGGATGGGGATGGGGGGTTTCCAGGACAAGTCTGATTATTGGAGGAGAGCAGGCTAAGTTCCCAGCAGTGCGGTCAGTTTTTAATAGGAAAGCAGAGGGACTCAGAGGAATGCCAGAGATTTCACACAAAGAAAGCAATACAGATACCTGATACTTTTTCATACAAGTATATAGTACAACAGGCACATATCAGGAATATGCAATGTTGAGTTTACATATTCTTTAAGCCGTGACATACATACAGAAAATAGACCTACTTTTTAAACCTATGAGTAGTTGTAAAACACCAGTCCTGTCTATCCCACTCTCTTTTGGCAGTAATCTGGTGTTCTGGGAGCTACATTTTCTCACCTGTTTGTTATGTACACGTGTTATTTCCACAGATACATACTGTATACGCCTTGCTATTTTGCACATATAGAAACCTTACAGCAATGTTTTAGTACATCTCACAGCCATCATTTAGAATAAATCTTGGCTTGAGTGTCTGAATTTGATTGGTGATACATCAATCAAACAGAGAAGAATTTCAGAATTTGGAAAGTAGGCCACCTCCCTATATATGAGTGGCTTATTAAATTAAAGATAAATTGAGTTAAATGTATAGCTTTAGAACAATTGCAGTGTTTCTAGGATGGAATTTAATATTTAGAAGTTCACTGATAGAGTAGAACTACTCTAAAAGGCATTGCATACTACATAATGCAAATTCTTGTGGTGCTAAGCATTTAAACATTGGTTAGTAGATGTTTAATTGGTTTATTTTTACATAGTGTATGCATTTTATAATTGGCTTGTGCTATATCATAAAGTCAATATAAATTTTACTGGTGGTCACTCTGTTAAAAAAAAAAAAAGCCTCAAAGAGGGCAGAAATCAGCAGGATCGACTTGTATTTATCAAACATTTATCAAACATTTAATAAAAAATGATTTTTACAAAAAAAACTTGTACAATTATATTAATAGTGGAAAAAAGAGATATATTTGATTCATTTTTATTTGGGTTTTATATATTTTTTTACCATAAATAATCTTATCATTTTCATATTTCTTATTTTAAAATGTAAAACATGACCAATGCTAATCTACAAGGGTTAAACTGAACTTGAAGAACTTTTTGCAGTTTATTGAGTGTTTTTCTCTTTTTTTGGCCATAACTGTCCAATAATGTGCCAATTAATGCCATGTGCTGTGGTGTTTTCTTTGTCATATGGATACCCATCCATTGGGAACTATTTGAGAACTACCAACCTATTTCATTAAGACCAAAGACCTGAAGCTGAAATGTCTATTAGATATTTTAATTGGCAAACAATGAGTGAAAATGCTCATGTGTCAATATAGTGAGAACTTCTCTTTCCAACATTTAGAGCACTGTTAAATTAAGCCACAAAGACCAAAAGTATAATTTGTTTGAATTATACGTACTTCCAAGATAAATATTTTTTGTCTTTCTCCTCCAAAAGCTTTATTTCAAATACCTAGTTCGAAATTGTTGTCTTGCAAATTACACAATAACAAAATTATATAGTATTACTTGAAACTCAGATAACTCATAACTCATAAATAATAGTGACTTCGTAGTTTTTAATGCTAGGGAGATATTAGTTTAACTGGGTTCTTATCTACAGACTACTGGTAAAGTTTTAGTTTTTAAAGACTTGTTACTATACCAACTGGCTTGTAGATATAAATATTTTATATGTACAGTATGTTGTATACAATAAAAGTTGAAAATTGACAGGTAAATCTATCAGCAGTAAAGTCAGCGGCTCATATAGGACTAATATGACTACAGACATGGAATGCATAGTCATTTTATAAATATCTTATTTCTTTTATTTAGTTCAAGACCGAAAAAAAAATAACATACAACAATTTTTTTTTTTATCAAGTTATATTGCTTATAAATATTTTATATTAAATGTTGCGGTCATCGTGTAGCTTTAAGCTGGGTATACATGTTCAAATTTGTTCCGTTAAACCAGTGAGTTGAACAATAAAAATAATCTGACAGATCCCCACATCAACACAATGGTGTGCGTGATATAGGGATCTCTCCCGCTGAGCTATTGTATTCTTTAGGAAAAGACAGGCGCCTCTGAGTATATATCAATAAACAATTTATTAAGAACAAAATATCCACTCACATGAAGGATTGCAGTGAAGCATTTCAGGAAGAAGAACTACTAGTCCCAGCCAGGCAGTCTCTTGTGTAGTAAAAGGCTTTGTCTCCAATCCTGGATGAAAGCGGCTGCTGGGTAGTAAGGAAAAACTTCTCCGGGTGAGCTGCATAAAACAGTATGTCATCAGCAGGATCCGCACAGTAAGGTGTATGTGACCTGCTGCGGGTTCAGGGAGAGGGGCTGGCGCTCATCCTTGTATGTGAAACACATCAAGGCAGTCCAAGCAACACTCATTCAGTCTCTATAGGCAGATGCACAGCGGCCATGAATGGGGGATCGTGAGCGAGGCTTGGAGCGCACCGTGGTGCAAGGTTGATGACGTCAGAGATTCTGTGACGCGTTTCTGAGTATACAAGCTGTGGATGGAAGCACGGCGGCACTCCTTTGTCAAGCATAGGGGATGCAGGGGGAAAGTCAGGCTTATATAATCTATTTTAGAACAACAGCGGGGGGAGGGGCCAGTACAAAATATAATGGAGACTCAGACATACAGGTGCTGAAGAGGTACATAATTAGAAATGGCAAAGCAAATGCAAAAACTGAATTAATATAAATAACAACTAAGGATACCCATGGGGGGAAAACAATTTACCCATACATAATGAATTAAAATATGTAAATTCTGTATGAAAAAACCGGCAAATAATTGAAAATTACTGGATAGTTTAAATATCGACCTCAATCAGAATTCATTAATTAATAGAACAAATGGACCAAGAGTATATAGTAAAATTATACATATATATATATATATATATATATATATATATATATATATATATATATATGTATATATATATATATATATGTATATATATATATATATATATATATATATATATATATATATATATATATATATATATATATATATATATATATATATATATATATTATTCAAATAATAAAAATAGTAAATATAAATAATAGTGAAGATAAAAATAAAGATAATAAATATAAATATATATATATATATATATATATATATATATATATATATATATATATATATATATATATATATATATATATATATATATATAAATAATATAAAAATAAAAATACAACTTATTGTTGTATACACCACCCCTGCTTGTGTTGACCCACTAGGCATGAGCTTTACTGGGTCCGCACATTCTGGTAAGCCAACTCATAATCAGTGGTGGTTTAATTCTTTACAGTGGTGATTCTTGCTGTTGATATTTGGACTTTTCTGGATTATCAATTTGAATAAAATTTTTTTCCCTTTTGAGCGGGACTTCCTTTTCGCACTATTGTTTTCACATAAGATATATTGGATGAAGGTTATCCTTTTTCAAATAAAGTGGACATTATCACTCCATTTGACCTTTCTCAGATTCCTTTTTATATGTGTGTATTGCTTACAGGCACCTTCATATTGATGGACACATGACTGATTTGTTGGAAGTATATACACACATTTTACTCAAACTCAGGACATTTGGGGCATTCATATTTGGAGTGCCACTAAAAAACACTAAAAACGTTATACATCCTTACATCATCGTGCATGGTTTCTTCTTGGTTGAAGTAATTTTCCAACTAAAAGATTCAGTTGGCAGCTATAGCAGGAGGATCAGAAAACTTTTTTTTCCTTTTGAGTGAGCACCTTGACACAAAGACTGGTACATAAGAAAGGATACAGTTCATTTTAAACAGTTTTATACATTTTAGAAACATTTATCCAAATGTACAGTTTGTATTTAAGTGTTTTAAAAACGGCACAATTTAGTAAAACGAGTTAGTTGGTACCAAAAACAGAATAGGGGTAGTTTCTAGTAAAACCTGACATACAATTACTTAAGTTGACCATACATTAGTAGAATTTTGTTAATCTTTTTTAGACATGTATAAAGTACCAAGCATATAAGATTTTTATATATTTTTTTTGGTTTGGTATAGTTGTCTGTTTAGGATTTATTAATGCTAAATTACAGTATTTTGTTAGGCTGTCTTTTAGGATATTCTTTTAGATGGTCTTTGGCTATGGGACCTCTCTGTTAGATGTGATAACAAATACAATTTTATTGTAATGATTCCTTACATGTTTTATTATGAAAATAATAAAGAAAATTAAATACACACACACACACACACATATATATATATATATATATATATATATATATATATACCACCAGCTCTTTTAGGAAAATCCACCTTATCCTATTGAAGGATTGTCATAAGACGAACAATAGCAAAACTAAAAAAGTGATAAAATAAGGGCTACACAATTATGGCTGCAGAGACCCCCATCAAACACACACTCACCAGTATATGTAATGTGGTGTGGCTCTCTAGTCAAAAAAATATCCAATGCAATGAATTGATCAACGCAAAGAAAAAGAAGGAGGTGCTGCTCTAGAAACCAGAATAATTGAACTCCCCGTGATATTATTGACAGATAAAAAATTATAAATGTACCAAAAATAAAAGTTTCACTTACATGGACATCCACAATGGGAAGCGCTCCAGATCATTGCATGGTTGTTATTCACTTAAAGGAAACAGTGACTTTTTATATCAGTAAAATTGTATAGCCTTACATGACAAGTATTTTTATACTAATATTATGGAATATGGGGGTTGATTTACTAAAGCCAAATCCACTTTGCACTGCAAGTGCACTTGGAAATGCAGTCATTGTAGATCCAAGGGGGACATGCAAGGAAAATAAAAAACAGTATTTTTTGCTTGATGATAAAATCAGCAGAGCTTCCTCACATTTCAGATTTTCCCTCAAATCTAAAGCGACTGCACTTCCAAGTACACTTGTAGCGCAAAGTAGATTTGCCTTTAGTAAATCAACCACATGGTTATAAAAAGTAAACTTGCATAATATTCTGTGCATGTGTACATGTTTTCAGGTGCCTTTGTATATATGAATGTCAACATTGCCTTTTTAATTGGTAATGGAGGGTAGTGTTATCTCTTTTGACTTCAATAATATTTTTTGTACTTTGTAATTAAAATTATTCAATAAAGCATTACTATTATTTTTGGTACATTTATAATTATTTATCTATTGGGCTCAATTATGCTGGTTTCTAGATAAGCATTCCCTTCTTTTTCTTGGTGTTATTCAATTTATTGCTTGGTGAACAATATATACAACATTCCCGTTTTTAAAATGTAAAATGATTACAAACATAATCAATAAAATGCTACTGACATTTAGTGGAGATAAAGATATATAACAGCACAACAATGAAAAAAATCAGCCTGTGTTAATCAATATAAAAAAAAAAACAAGAGGAGCGAGGTTACAAAGTTAAACGAAGCCTGGAACCTAAAAAGAAGATCACTAGAACTAGGAAATTGTAGCAGGACATTGAAGATAATGTGGTTAATGGAGAAAACTAGCATTCCAGATGTTTCGGGGCCTGGAGTGTCTCTAATGGATCATAGCAGGGAATTCCAAAGCCAAAGGTGCAGGCCTAGAGAAAATATAAAATCACTCATGAGAAAAGGAAATGGTAGAAGTTGATTATTTTTGGCCAATCTAAACGGTAATGGAAAACAATTTCTACGTTTTTGGAATACTACACCACATTTCCATCTACTTCAATTGTCCTTTCTGGTAACTTTTCTGTTTGAGCACAGATGACCCACAGTTCTGGAAAGAAGCGAATTTTAAGTTCAATTCCTTTGGTCTTATTTGAAGTTCTTAAAGTTCGATTAAGAAGGCAAATGTCCCATCCAGTGAACCCAGCCAAGCCGCCATTGCTTTTGGACCGCTGTTTTATTTTAACAGTCCAGCAGGATGCGTCACACTTGGTTATATAATAGAAGGAGGGGATCTGAAGAAAAAGAGGGAAAAAAAATGTTCCTTGATGCTGTCCAACCTATTTCTAAAAAGAAAAAGCATTAATTAGATGACCACAAGACCTCTCCTGTTCCTGCAAGAACAAACCTGATTTCCTCAGCTATTTCTCATTACTAAATTCCCACTGCCCACAGCAGCACCACATCTCATGGTTTTGTCATTTGACACGTAGTATTAGCAGCCTTTGCACAGTCCTTTTGTTGACTGAGGTTTACAGTCAAACATGGTAGTGAAAAAAACAGCTGGCATCAAAAGTAGCAATAAGCAACTTTTTCTGGCTTTGTTTGAACCAATTATGCTTCCAATGCAGATCTGTTAAGTTCCCACAGTTTTAAATTTCCTTGGAATATCAAGAAAAGCAACAATTTTGCGGTATTCAAATGTAAGGTAATAAGCAAAGGCTGCTTCTTTTAGCCTGTGCCACATCTAATGTTTGTGCATTTTCATATGTAAATGTGGACTTTGTTACAAAGGTTCCTTATGTATTTTATGCACTTACTGTGGCACAAGCCAATAAAATTAAAATATTTTTTGAAATTCCGTGTCAGTTCCAATGGGAATCCTTTATGGGATTAAAAAAATAAAATGTTAAAATATACTATTTGAAAATATGTAAATAAATAAATAAAATGTTGTCTATGGTGAGCAAATGGATTAGGCAAAGTCATAGTACAACATTTAAAAGTATATTCATAAAATTTTACTTAGATATGTAATAAATGTTGTTTTATGGTTTCCCCAGGTTTCAGAATTTGTTTTATATGATTGTGCAACTGCATTTTTTTGTATGATTCTGCTGCAAGGAATATGCTATTTTCCTGACTGCTCTTACTGACACAGGTGTCTGGCTCACAACAGTGGTTGGACATAATTTTAAATGCTTTGGCAGGTAAACCGATCATGTATTTTAGTTTTCCATTTAGCTAATCAACGTGCAGTTTGAACCTTTTTGCAGCACCAGCATGTAAACAAACCCCAGACTCCTATAGCAGCCAGGAGTTTCTTTACCTTTATAGTCCTAGCTATTTGCTTTCTTGTAGAAACTTTATAGCCGCCTGATCACTTCTACATGCCGGGAAAGGTGACAACATGTATTCTGAGCATTTTTGGGTCCAAACTGATTTTTCTTTTAATATGAACCCAGAGGTGCTCTAAGCACACCTGGGTTCAGAGCTATGCTCAATCAGCTTCAGAAGAGTGCAGCGATGGCATTAGGGGTTTAATATAGAACCTAACCCTTGAACTATGCTATCACAAAGGAGGCTTATAAGCCCCTTTTTGATAACAAGAACATTGGAATAAAATAATAGTTTAATAGAACAAACAAAACATTTTTAAATGCCACCAGCCACCATGTGCATGCAAATATGACATGCACGTCCAGTGCTCACAAAGACAAGAATTAAGAGTGCATGACACATGTTAAGGAACAAGAAGGAACCCCCTACAGGTGGAACTTTACCGGCACTACCACATACTGTACACTAACAGTGATTGAAAAAATATATCAAATATTTATTGAAAAACACATATAGAATATTGCACATGACCGTAAATGTATTAATACAAAAGATGCAAAGAAAAGATATTGCTTTCTGAACCCTTGTTAGGTATCACAATGCATGCCAAAGTAAGAATAATAATTCTGGGGACCATTATACACAGTCAACCCTACAATGATGGCCTGTAAAGGCTTTTACATTTTTAAATTGGTGTGCATTTTTTATTGAAATAACGATTTGATTAATAGCACAAATATCGCGTGACAGGTTGCCAAGCACAATTATATTTAACTCATGTCTTCTTTCTGAAAAGTAATAATAAATAATATTATTTTTATTAATAATATTATTACTACTAATTACGTATAATAATTATTATTTTATAATTAAATATAATGTTTTGAGGTTTTTAAGTAATGTTCGGGACTAAAAATATATATTTTAACATGTGTGCAAAAACTAAAAAAAAAAAAAAAAAGCAGTCAAAGGGTTAAAGTGTATCTGTGGCCAGGATATGGACATTCAAACATTTTCATATGCTATTTCAAGTAGAAAATAGACTTTAAAACAAGTCCCCACTGTTCTCTGTAGCTGCATGGGCTATGGAGATATAAGGATCTCCAAATTTCATGCCAGAAGCCCTCAAGCCATTCAATTTATTCTCTCAGACATTGCAGCTCACCCTTCACCCCATTCTAGATCACATGCTAACTTGAAGGCCGCTGAGTCAATGTTTAGGGAGGGGGAGTAGGATGAGTTAAACTGCCTAGATAAGTTTAGTGCTTCTGCTTGTAATGGTTGTGCGCATTGGGCCCACGAAAGCTGTATGTGGCAGTTATTTTGCTCAGTTCATCCCAGCCATTTTGTCAGAAGAAGAGGCATAGCCACAGTGACCTTCTCCCCCTCCCTTCTCCTTCTACTTCAGTTTACACAATCCACAACCTCTTAGTTGGATGCCAGAACCTTCTTGTCAGATCAGGACATATGCAGACCCTGTCATGCCTATTAGCTAAATCCACACTTCAGTCTGGAAACCGTAATAAAAATGTCTGCCTTGTCCACTTGAGTAACTGAAGTTTTAACAGATATGTGCCAGCTCGCCCCCCTATTGTCTATATTGTAGCAATACACATTCCTAATAGACTGGTTAGCCGCCAAGACTCTAAAACGTCAGCATATTTCAGAACTCATCAAATAATAGCAGCACAGGCAGAATAAGGACATATATACCTCCCTCGGTTAATTTGTATCATTTTGAGCCCAAACGGCAGAGCAGAACCGGCCCAATTATTTTCCTAGGTGAACTGGGCATCTGAGACCTGTCATATTTATATCTATTTCTAAGCTAATTTCATGCTGGACAATAATATGCATGTTAGCAGACTGTAACCTGTAGGTATTCAGAGATATTAACACTTATAGAAAACTATACCTGGGACACAGTCATAAACACAGTGACATCCCAGGGCCACTTCTCAGCTGCTTAAAGTGGAACTTCAGTCATTTTTTCAGCTTTCCATCTATTAAATATTCTGCCCTTGTTGTTTTAACGTTAGGTAGTAAAACATTTTTTTTCTGCCAGTAAATACCTCATACAGCCTACTCCATGCAGCAGCTTTAGCTGCCCACAGTTAAAATGGTTGCAGAAATACTCAGTGGAGGAAGATTGCTGCAGCATATTTGGCAAGTACAGAATCACAGTATATATAAAATAATATACAAAGTGATTGGAGGGAAGCTTCAGAAAAGCAAAGATGTTTTTATTACAAAATATGTGAGCAGACTGCAGTTCATCTTTAATTGGTCAGATGGTCTCTGTTAACACCCCCTTGATACCAAAGAAATGAAGGAAGGATACCATCAAATGAAGGAATGTGCGCAAGTATTTTCATTTTAATTTTGTTTATATTTCTCGGTTGCATTATTGTCTCTTTGTTCCTTTGTAATACCTCTTTTATTGTAAATATTCTATGTGCACAATTTTGACCTTTTCATTATTAAACTATATTTTGAAAAGTGTTAAAACTGTCTTTAATACTCTAAGCCCTTGTACACGCGGTCGGAATTTCCAACGGAAAATGTTCCGATTGGACCGTGTTGTCTGATAATCCGACCGTGTGTGGGCTCCATCGGACTTTTTCCGTCGGAATGTCCGACCAACAAAGTTTGAGAGCTGGATAAAAAATTTACCGACAACATGATCCGATCGGACTTTGTCCAATCGTTTGTAGAGAATTCCGATCGGACAAAGTGCCACGCATGCTCAGTTCAAATTATGAGACCAAAGCTATTGGCTACTAGCCTGAACGTAGTCCCGTCGTAATGAACGAACGTCATCACGTTCCGAACGATCCGATTTTCCGACAACTTTGTCCGACCATGTGTATGCAACACCAGTTTCGGAAAAAAATCTGTCGGAAAAAATCTGACGGATTTTGTGGTCGGACAAGGGCTTACACAAACTGAATAGTAGTGCTATTCCCTGTCTCTGGAATAGAACTACTCTAGTGCAAATCTCTGAACATACCTGTCTGTGGTAACAGTGTGTGTTACAGATGTTTATTCTAAAATCAAAGTTGTCATTGCTGATACTGTGAAGGGTTGATAGCCCCTAAGCTATCTGGTGGCAATTTGGAGTGTAAATGGTTAATTGCTTAGTTAACTACCCCCAGTGACAATCTCTCAGTCTGTTGGCACTGAGATTGTGGTCCTGCAGGCTGGAAAATCTTTGTGCGGGGTGAGGCTGAGAGTATCATTGTTGCGTATCAGTGACAGTGAGGTGTGAGTTTGACCAGTCAGTTGTCTCAAGTTTGTGAAAAGGGCAGTGGTCTAACCCCATGTTCTTCACATTGCTGTGAATTTTGTGAATGCATTGTTTCACAGTGTCTGCTGCTTCAAAGGTTAGTAATGATTTGTATTAAAGTTTCTTAAGAACTTGTCATTTTTAGATAAAATACTAATTTTCAGTTTTTCCTAAACCTTTGCTGCATCTCAGTGCTGCCAATCTCTTTGCACCCACGTCATGTGTATATCCATTCTAGCAATGGATGCATGGATTTCTTAGTGTGGGCTTCCTGATGGTATCACCTGTGAACCAGACCTGCATAGTGTGTGTCGAAAACAGCAACTTGTAGTTCTCATCAGAAGCATGTGACAGAGTAACAATGCAGGACCCCAGATCAGAAGACAGAAGGTAGCAACACCACACACCCAGTGGTGCATTTTGATTTTGTGCTGCCCTAGGCAAGACTAAAATCGGGTGCCCCAATCTAAATTTGTCTCACCCCTTCCTTTTCAAGTAGCTATTCAGGGTCTCTGATGGCTGTGCGGAGTCTCTGGCGGCTATGCAGGGTCTCTAGTGGCTGTGCGGGGTCTCTAGTTAACTGTGCCCCCCCCTGCTAGTCTGCCACAACAGCCACACCCCCCTAAAAAATGTGCCCCAGGCAACGCCTTGTTTGCCTCACAGTATATAGAGGTATAGATACGGCTTCAGCCTCTCCTCTCTCTGGCAATGCATAGCCAGGCAGAGTTCAGTCTGAAGCCATATATTCCATTTACCTCTCTATTTAGTGGCTGGGTTCTGGTGTGTGGGATTTCTACCTTCTGTCTTCCGATCTGTTTATGCTAGCTTGTTTGAATGTTGGCCCCCAATCTGTGCTTTGGACTTCAGGGGGACGTTTTGCATTGCTTTGAGCAGAACTCCAAGTTTTTGTATATGGGTCACACTGCAGGAACCCAATTGAGAGACAAGGACAGAGTATTATGGGCAGAAGAGTATTACCCTATTAATCAAAGTGCCTGAATAGTTTGCATTGCAGTATCACCAGCTATTATTTAAAGCGTATGTAAAGCCCAAACTTTATTTTTAGTTTTAGAGTAAGGAATGGCTATAACATTTATTTCATTTTTTTTTTTTTTTGAACAGTTTCTCAAGTTTAAATGCTTTATACAATTATATACAGCTGATTATTATATCACTTTTATATTATTTCCCAGGTGCAATAGCTCTTCAAGTATTTATATTTGTAATCTTTAATCACCATTTGGGTCAGAGGTTATAGCAGTTTTTATACTGTTTTTGCTGAAAAACCCTTTATTTCATATTGGGTTATTTTTATATTATTATATTATGATGTGATATTATATTATATTATTAGAGTAGTATCATCATGAATTATGTTTTATTCTTCTTATTAATTAATTTGGTACTTATTTGGTATTTATTTGTATAAAATATTTTGGTCTTGTTCATAATATGTTGTAAAACCAATATACCAACAGTGTCTGAGTGGACATTAATCCCCTCATTTTTTGTCTTTACAATTTTTGTATTTTTTTATATTTTTGTATTTTTATGTGTTTTGTGGCCCAGAAAAAATGAATTTTCTGGAAGAAGATGTTAAGCACCAGCTAGCCAGCAGGAAAAAACATGGGACTAACATGAGATTGTTAGTACAGTGGTTTCAACCTGAGCTGACATCTTTTTTTTCCACTGGCGTGTACTAGGCGTAAGGCAGGGTGCTGTGATGTTTTTAGGAAGCTATGTTCAGCACCCAGCTGGCCCTTCCCATCAGCCATAAGCTGCCTAGTGTTGCATAGAGAAACAAAGAGTGATTAATTCACTGGTCCTAAAATAAGTTATGAAATAAAAATGGAAAGGTTTTATTTAAGAATGTAATTATTACTGATGAAGAGGGGGTAGTAAGTACCGATTGCTCTCCTACAGCTGTGAACAAGACAATCATACCATAACCAATGAGACAAGACACACTGAGCCTGAATTAGTCTACAATAATTCTGTAAAAGTAAGCTTGCACTTCAATTATATTTTTGAAGAATAATGCTTAACATATGCAATAAAATAGAATCAGGTTTTTCAGGAAGACTATTTAGGAACATATTAATTACATTGTATAATTTCTGGTAAATAATCAATTTCCCACAATGAGAAACCGTCTATCAGTTTGAAAACATTGTAAACTTCTTTTTCAGTTTGATTGTAATAAAGTAAGAGATCAAGGTTTTCTGCCAAAATATCCATGCCACCAAAATATAGTTTTCTGTGTATAATCAAATTTTATGACACTTATATTCAGCAAAACAATCAGGCCAAGAATAAAATGTTTCTTAAACATATTTAGTTGCCAAAGATAAAATGCTATTAAAATAACCTAATGTTCTGTTTATGTTGAAACCTTAAGCTGCAACAACGTTAAAATATATTTGACGTACATTCCAACAATCCCCCGTTTGACAAGACTCCAAAGAGGAGGTGCTAAGTAAAGTGGGAGCAACTTTGACCAAATTATGGTTGAGCTGTGTACTTTCCAGTGGATCATAAATCTTGCAATATTTTTTTTTTTACATGGCCAATCAACCCAAAATGTATTCTCCAGTTTTTGAATGTTTGTTACTTTTGTATCTTATGGAGTTTCAGATAGTCTAGTGGCATGATCTCAGCACTTAAAGCTGGAGTTTAGGTATGAATATTTAAAATTTTTACATTGGTTCAGCTTGGACCAATGTAAATATGTATTAGTCATACCTATGAGATTTCTGTGGTAAACTTAGTACCCTGCAAGTTCAGCCGATCCCAAACACGGCTCCTCTTGCAGGTGGTCACGGCGGCAAAGCAGACTATTGCAAAGGCCTGGAAGTCCGCAGCCCTATATGTCACTGAAGTTAAAAACCGGGTCACTCAGGCTATGATTCACAGCAAAATTGAAGCAACTATCTTGGATAAACTCCCACTTCATAATAGGATTTGGCAACCTTGGGTGGATCATTTCCTACCCCCTAACTTTGATCCTCATCTCCTAGTGCCATAGTCTTAGGTGTGTGTTTTTTTTTTTTCACCTAGGGACCCCCCCTTGTTAGGATCCCTGGGGCCGCCGAGTCGTCCACTGTCCCCTCCTTGTCTTCTTCTCCCCCCCTATGCCTCCATACTCCTTTTCATCCCTGTACTTTTTCTTGTCTTCACCTTCTCTTTCCTCTTTCTCCTTTGTTGGTTGACTTTATTAGTCTGCATCTTATCTACCTTTGTAATTACACTAAAGTAGGGTAAAATTACTTTGTGTGGTTTCTGCTCCCCAGTTGGGGGATCGATACACCCTACTAGGGGATCCCATGCTGGTATAGCTCCCCTCTTAGTTTATCTAGGATCCAGGGTAGAAATGTCTGTTAGTATTATGTTTCGGTGGAACTTTTGGATCTTGTATGTTCTCACATGTTTAATTTTGCTCCCTATGTTGACTGCGTGCTGTTACCAATGGCTGTATGTTGTTGCTATAATTATTCACAACTGTACGATTCTATATGTTTGTATACAGCTGTTCTCTATACTTTAATAAAATATTTGAAAAGAGATTTCTGTGGAAGGTGAAAATAGTAGGCACCATTATCACAGTGATCTCCTCTAGCTTCTGGAGTCCTCTGCAGAGCAGTTGAGGAAATACAAAGAGCTCTCTGAATGGCACATGTGCTGAGCTTACTGTATTCATTAAGCAGTAGGGCAGCTGCTCGCCACAGAAGCCACTCACCCAATGAGAGGCAGACATGGGGACGGGGTCATCTGGTTATGTCAGAAACAGTGGCGTCTAGAGGGGGGAGGGCTAAGGGGGCTGGAGCCCCAAGTAGGCCCCCAAAAAGCCCTGGGTCTCGGGCATTCACAAATGTATTATTAGCCCCAAGCCCGAGCGGAGACCGATCTGACTCGGAGCGCGGCCGAGTGACATAGCAGGTCCCACCTTCTGGAGCCTGCAGTGCCTGGGTGTCTGGGTCAGTGTAATGGTCAATGTATGTCAGTGTTCATGTAATTCAGTGTATGTTGTGAGGTAGGTCAGTGTATGTCAGGTAGGCCAGTGTGCGTCAGGTAGGTCAGTGTGCATCTGTGTGCGTCAGGTAGGTAAGTGTGGGTCAGTTAGTATAATGGTCAGTGTGCATCAGGTAGGTCAGTATGTATCAGGTAGGTCAGTGTGTCAGTAGGTCAGTGTGGGTCAGTGTAATCAGTGTGGGTCAGGTATAGGGATGAGCCGAACACCCCCCGGTTCGGTTCGCACCAGAACTTGCGAACGACCCCCGCGTTCGGTACGAACGTTAGAACCCCATTGAAGTCTATGGGACTCGAACGTTCGAATTGGAAAGTGCTAATTTTAACGGCTAATATGCAAGATAGTGTGCTAAAAAGGGTTTGGCGACCTGCCTCCTGCCTCAGGGGACATGGGTCACTGCAAAAAAAAGTTTTAAAAACTACCGTTTTGGCGGGAGCAGTGATTTTAATGACGATTAAAGTGAAAAAAAAAAAGTGAAATATTCCTTTAAATATGGTTGAAAATCATTGAGAAAAATGGCATGGGTAGCCCTCCCTGCCCATTACCAGCCTATTTGGGTCTTGTACGCATATTAAGGGGAACCCCGTACCCATATTAAAAAAAGGAAATGCGTGTGGCCCCCAGGCCCTATATACTCAGAACAGCAGTATACAGGCGGTGCAAACAAGACAGGGACTGTGTAGGTTTGTTGTGTTAAGTTGAATCTGTTTGTCATTTTCAACCGGTACATTTTTAAAGTGTAGCTCCAGTCAAAAAAAATATCTTTAAGCTTTTTGGAAAACATAGGGAAGGGTTATCACCCCTGTATAATTTTGTTTTGTTGTCCATCTTTTTTCATCTCACTTGCTGCTGTCTCCTTGCGTTTGCAAGTAGGAGATGTTTGTAAGTTGGATGTTTGAAAGTAGGGGCCTGCCCTATATTATAGCGGTATGTACTGGGTACAGAGCACGCAGACTAGCTCTATTATTAACCACTTGTTAGCCCAATGTTTGCATAAAGTGAAAGATGAAGTTATGCTGAGTAAATAGATATCAAACATGTCACTCTTCAAAATTGCACACGCCCGTGGAATGGCGCCAAACGTCGCTACTTAAAAAATCCCCATAGGCGACGCTTTAAATATTTTTTTACTGGTTACATGTTTTGAGTTGCAGAGGAGGTCTAGGACTAGAATTATTGCTCTCGCTCTAACATTCTCGGCGATACCTCACATGTGTGGCACATGCGAGCACATGGGGACATGGGCGCTTTAATTTTTATTTTATTTTTTTATTGTTCATTTTACTTTATTTTAGTTTGACATTTTTTTTCCCAAAAATATATTTTTGATCACTTTTATTCCTATTACAAGAAATGTAAACATCCCTTGTAATAGGAATATGGGATGACAGGTCCTCTTTACAGTGAAATCTGGGGGGTCAATATGACCCCACATCTCACCTCTAGGCTGGGAAGCCTGAAATAAAAAATAAAAAAAAAGATTCTGGCTTTGATCGTACTGGCGAGTTGGTAGAAGCACCAGAGGGCGGTGAGGGGTGGGGGGCGTCTATGGCTGGGTACTTCAGGGTATCACCGAGTATGGCTGGGTATCTCTGAGTATGGCTGGGTATGGCAATTTATGGCAGGGTATTACAGAGTATTGGCGGGGTATTGGCGGGGTACTACAGAGTAATAGCAGGGTACTGCAGAGTATTGGGGGTACTGCAGAGTAATGGCGGGTACTGCAGAGTATTGGGGGGTACTGCAGAGTAATGGGGGGTACTGCAGAGTATTGGGGGGTACTGCAGAGTAATGGGGGTTACTGCAGAGTAATGGGGGGTACTGAAGAGTAATGGCAGGGTACTGCAGAGTAATGGCAGGGTACTGCACTGCAGAGTAATGGCGGGGTACTGCACTGCAGAGTAATGGCGGGGTACTGCACTGCAGAGTAATGGCGGGGTACTGCAGAGTAATGGCGGGGTACTGCAGAGTAATGGCAGGGTACTGCACTGCAGAGTAATGGTGGGGTACTGCACTGCAGAGTAATGGCGGGGTACTGCAGAGTAATGGCGGGGTACTGCACTGCAGAGTAATGGTGGGGTACTGCAGAGTAATGGCGGGGTACTGCAGAGTAATGGCAGGGTACTGCACTGCAGAGTAATGGTGGGGTACTGCACTGCAGAGTAATGGCGGGGTACTGCAGAGTAATGGCGGGGTACTGCAGAGTAATGGCAGGGTACTGCAGAGTATGCACTGGTATTGCAGAGTATTGGCAGGGAATTGAGGGGTTAAATTCGGTGAGGAGCGATGTGGGCACTGCAGATGCAGCCCACATCGCTGCTGACACCGATCTCTTTCCCCTCCGCTGTACCGATCGGTACAGAAAGGGGAGGGAGGAACAGGCGTCATAACATGACGCCGGTTTGTTTCCAAGTGATCACTCCGTCATTTGACGGAGCAATCACGTGGTAAACGGCCGCTATGAGCGGCCGTTTACCGTGATGCGCCGGGTCCTATGGACCCGGCGGTCACGGATGCTCTCGAGTGCGCACACCTCGGGGCACGCGAGAGCAGAATTCTGGGAGGCCGTTAATTAACGGCCTCTCTGAGTTAAACAACCGCCCTGAAGCCGTTAATCGGCAATGGGCAGTTGTTAAGTGGTTAAAGCTAGATCACTAGCTATATAGGTGAGGTGAATATAGTGGTGTATACTGCAGTCAGGGCACAGACAACAACCACTACACAGCAGCAAGATAGGAAATCAGCCAAAAACGATTGGTGTGTACTGTGTTGAAGGTACACAGAACACCCACTGCTTCAGATGCAAAGTAACACACTACAGGAGGCCGCCTTAAAGGCGGCCTTATATAGTGTGGGGCGTGCACTACACAGTCTGAGCTATGATTGGCCACAGGCAGGATGCCTGTGGCCAATCATGGCTCTCCTCGCTGCCGCCGCTGCGATTGGCCAAGCATGCGGGGTCACAGTGCATGCTTGGCCAATCATCGGACAGCAATGCACTGCGCCAACGCAGTGCATTGTGGTCCGCGCGCGCGTCACTCGAATTTTGACGCGAACGGCCAAAACGTTCGGAATTCGCCGAACGCACAAACGGCCAATGTTCGAGTCGAACGTACGTTCGACTCGAACACGAAGCTCATCCCTAGTCAGGTAGGTCAATGTGGGTCAGTGTAATGATCAGTGGGGATCAGGTAGATCAGTGTAGGTCAGTGTGTGTCAGGTAGGTCAGCGTAGGTCAGTGTGGGTCAGGTAGGTCCATGTGGATCAGTCAGTGTAATGGTCAGTGTGCATCAGGTAGGTCAGTGTGGGTCAGTGTAATTATCAGTGTGGGTCAGGTAGGTCAGTGTGGGTTAGTGTAAGGATTAGTGTGGGTCAGGTAGGTCAGTATGGGTCAGTCTGTGTCAGGTAGGTCAGTGTGGGTCAGGTAAGTCAGTGTGCGTCAGGTAGATCAGTGTATGTCAGGAATGTCAGTGTGTGTCAGGAAGGTCAGTGTGCATCAGGTAGGTCCATGTGGGTCAGTCAGTGTAATGGTCAGTGTGCGTCAGGAAGGTCAGTGTGCGTCAGTTAGGTGAGTGTGTGTCAGGTAGGTCAGTGTATGTCAGGTAGGTGAGTGTGTTTCCGCAAGGTCAGTGTATGTCAGGTAGGTCAGTGTGTGTCAGGCAGGTCAGTGTGCATCAGGTAGGTCAGTGTGGGTCAGGTAGGTCAGTGTGGGTCAGGTAGGTCAGTGTAATGATCAGTGTACGTCAGGTAGGTCAGTTTGGGTAATTGTGTGTAAGGTAGGTCAGTGTGTGTAAGGTAGGTCAGTGTGCATCAGGTAAGTCAGTGTATGTCAGGTAGGTCAGTGTATGTCAGGTAGGTCAGTGTGTGTCAGTTCTGTGTGCATCAGGTAGGTTAGTGTGGGTCAGTGTAATGATCAGTGTGGGTCCGGTAGGTCAGTGTACATCAGGTAGGTCAGTGTGGGTCAGTGTAATGATCAGTGTGGGTCAGGTAGTTCAGTGTGTGTCAGGTAGGTCAGTGTAAGGGTCAGGTAGGTCATTGTGGGTCAGGGAGGTCAGTGTAATGGCAAGGTAGGTCAGTGTGGGTCAGGTAAGTCAGTGTGGGTCAGGTAGGGCAGTGTGGGTCAAATAGGTCATTTTTAGTGGTCAGTATTGATAGGCACTGGTAAGCCAGGCAGAAACCAGCAGGTGAGCTTATCCACCCCCCCACCACACAACACCCCCCCCCCCCCCGGGGCTCGGACTTCAGGCTGAAGCCCCTGGTCTTTTTCCCACCTAGCAATGCCCCTGGTGACAGGTAACCCCCATCCCTATGTTTACCAGTCATTCGAACTGTGTCCCTGGATGAAAGCAGTTGTGATCGGCGGGGGGGGGGGACTTTTTTTTTGTTTTTAATAAAGGACTAGTTTAAAAACTGGTGTTGTGTTTTTCTTAAGTTTGACTTTTTTTTTGTTTAATGAGTAGGGGTACTGGTTACCCCATGCTCATTCACATAGGGGGCCAGGATCTGGGGGCTTCCAGATTCTGATAAGGCCAGGGTTGTGGAGAAGAGGTCCATCAACACAGGGACAAGGTGCTTTAGGGGGAAATTACATTCCTTAAAATTATATGGTTGTTAATGGACAAATTCTGAGAAAAAAAAATTAATAAAAATAAAATAAATAATAAATAAATAATTGTATTAATAACAAATTGAATAAAATTAATATGTGTATACCGACTCTATCTATGCATGAATAAGTGCTAAGTGTCTGTGCCAATCTAATAAATATAATTAATATACATGCAATAAATGACTTCTCGTGCAATAATTCGTAAAAAGTGACATAAATAATTTCACCCGCATAAATTAGTGAAGGAAATAAATAGTGAAATTAAAATATGTTATCAAACAATCAATCCCACTAGGGGTTAATTAATAACTATAGTGGAAAACTGTGAATAAACAAAATGATGAATAAAAAAAGTACTAAGGATTAGCCAATCAGTCCAAATAAGCTCTTATTGGTGCAAGGAAAAAGGGTGTTGCCACTTCAAAGAGAAAGATCCCCCAACACGTGTATCCAAAAAAATGCTCTTGTTGCCCCCACCAGATCACCTGCCCCCTTCAGGGGTGAACTCGCTGCCACAGTGTGAGCCCCTGTGTCGCTGTCTGGCTTTCCTCCGGGGGGTCCTTAATTGGTACGTTGGGGGTGCCAGATATTACTGGATATACTGCACAACTTTGTGTGTGTTGTAGTCAGCAAGGCTCTGTGAATCTTCATCCAATATTGGATGAAGATTGGATGAAGTCCGAGCCCTGGGGGGGGGGGGGGGGATGTTGTGTGGCGGGGGGTGGATAAGCTCACCTGCTGGTTTCTGCCTGTCTTACCAGTTCCCATCCATACACCTACCCACCAATATTGGATGAAGATTCACAGAGCCTTGCTGACTACAACACACACAAAGATGTGCAGTATATCCAGTAATATCTGGCACCCCCAACGGACCAATTAAGGACCCCCCAGAGGAAAGCCAGACAGCGACACAGGGGCTCACACTGTGACAGCGAGTTCACCCCTGAAGGGGGCAGGTGATCTGGTGAGGGCAACAAGAGCACTTTTTTGGATACACGTGTTGGGGGATCTTTCTCTTTGAAGTGGCAACACCCTTTTTCCTTGCACAATTTTTACAAATTATTGCACGAGAAGTCATTTATTGTATGTATATTAATTATATTTATTAGATTGGCACAGACACTTAGCACCTATTCATGCACAGATAGAGTCGGTATACACATATTAATTTTATTCAATTTGTTATTATTACAATTATTTATTTATTATTTATTTTATTTTTATTTATTTTTTCTCAGAATTTGTCCATTAACAACCATATCATTTTAAGCATTTTTTTAGCATAACCCCCCCCCCCCCCCCAACCTAGGGTGGAGGCATCAAGTAGAGGCAGCTCATACGCAATATTGTTATTATTTAGGTATTATTTAGCGCAATCTAATTTTTCTTTTTGTTTTGTTTTCTTTTTGGAAATTGCATTCCGTTTAACAAAATAAAAAAGGCATGGGGTCCCCTTTAAAATCCATACTGAAGGGCTGGTACAGATTGGGGAGGTGGGCCCACACTGTTTTTTCTTCTGAATTTTTATTTGCTTGAAATTCTGTTTACATTTAGCTGTCAGCAGGAAAGCCCGCTGACAGCTGGTGAGTCATCAGTTGTTAAGGACGTGGCCACCCCACTCCTTAACAACCAGCTATTCTTCATACAGAATTCAAATCTGTTGATCATTTTTCCATCGATCTGAATTTTGATCGTTCCGAAAATTCAAAATACCTTTGAAAATTAATAAACTAAATTAAAAGAACTAAATTCCAAAACTAATCAACCAAACAAAATTAGTAACATAACTAATTTATTAAAAACAAAACACATTTTTCCATTCTGCACACGTCTAGTAAAATATGTCATACCTAAGCTTTATCTATAAATTCTCAGGTCTGTATGCTTGTAATTTCCATGACAGTCGAATTAAATAATAGGAAACATGAGTGGGGTGGGGGGGTTGGCATTGTAAGAACACCAACAATCCTAGCTGGGCAAAATTAGAGCCACTATTGCACAGAAATTTTCATTGTTGAAGTCAACAAACAAGAAACCCACCAGATTAAATCTATACTTGTATGAATTTCACTATGCTTTTTGTAACAGTTATAAACAAAATATATTATTTGAAGACTAATTTAAAAGAAATAGGCTTATGCAAGAACTTAGATACCATGCCTTGCAAAAGTATTCATACCTCTTGAATTTTTCCACATTTTGTCATGTTACAACCAAAAACATAAATGTACTTTATTGGGATTTTATGTGATAGACCAACGCTAAAGCCCCATACACACTGAGTTACTGAGTTTTTCCTTCAGATTTACCAAAACCATATAATATGAGGTCAAACCTTAGGAATTTCAATTTGTATGCAATCAGGCAGGCCCTTCTACTACATGGTTTTGGTAAATCTGAAGGAAAAGGTCAGCAGAAAATCTGATGAAAAGTGTGTATGGGGCTTTTGTGGCACATAATTGTGAAGTTGAAGGAAAATGATAAATGGTTTTCAAACTTTTTACAAATAAATATCTGAAAAGCATGGCGTGCATTTGTATTCAGCCCCCTGAGTCAATACTTTGTAGAACCACCTAATTAGCTGCAAGTCTTTTTGGGAATGTCTCTACCAGCTTTGCACATTCAGAAAGTGACATTTTTGCCCATTCTTCTTTGCTTAAGCTGTGTCAGATTGGATGGAGAGCGTCTGTGAACAGCAATTTTCAAGTCTTGACACAGATCCTCAATTGGATTAAGGTCTGGACTTTGACTGGGCCATTCTAAAGTCTTTTGCAAGCTCTAGCAGGTTTTCTTCTAAGATTCTCCTGTATTTGGCTCCATCCATCTTCTCATCAACTCTCAGCTTCCCTGTCCCTACTGAAGAAAAGCATCCCCACAACATGATGCTGCCATCACCATGTTTCACGATGGAGGTGGTATGTTCAGGGTGATGTACAGTGTGAGTTTTCTGCCACACATTGCATTTTGCTTTTAGGCCAAAATGTTCAATTGTGGTCTCATCTGACCAGAGCACCTTCTTCCACATGTTTGCTGTGTCCACTACTTCTTCTTCCATAAAGGCCAGATTTGTGGAGTGCAATTTTGAAAAACATTTATCATTTTCCTTCCACTTCACAATTATGTGCCACTTTGTGTTTGTCTATCACATAAAATCCTAATAAAATATATTTACGTTTTTGGTTGTAACATTAAATTTCAAGGGGTAAGAATACTTTTTTCATGGCACTGTAAATATATACTGTATATGTTTGTAGTTACTATAACAGCAGAACCTTATTTATCATGGATTTTTATCTTCCTTATTTATCTCACATATTGTCCATGCTCTTGAAAGTCACTTATCAAAGCTCTGTATTAAAGGCCAAAACTGACCTTTAGCTTAAATCAACTAAATATCTTTCAGGTGCATTGGAACAGGTGTGCAAAGCCTTATGCCCTGTACACACGATCAGACTTTTATGACAACAAAACCACAAATCAGCTAGGGATTTTGCAGCTGTGGTGGCAACTCTGCACATGCTCAGTTTTCAGTGAGTTTCTATGCTGAGAATTTCCTCCTTATCACATCTGAGCAGCCCATGTGACTATAGCGTTACATATGTGGGCGTATACGCAGTGGTAAATCACAGCCCACTCCCCCCTCCTCTTCCATGCCAACTAAGCAGCTAAATGCAATGGGGTGGGATATTACATGTAGATTAATGGAGGCTTCATCTCACTCTTATTTTGAGGTCTCCTGAGCACTGGACGTTATAAAAATGGCAATAGCTTTAGCTGTAGAATGACGTTTGCATTTTTTAGCTTTTTATAGCAAATTTATACTCCCATAAAAGCTTATGGCTCATAACACTCATAAACACTGAATAGCCACTTTTTTTTAGCAGTCTTTTTCAGAGTTAGAGAATTTTACAGCTGAAAAACTCCTCTTCAAACCCACTAGTTGTGGGTTTTTTTCCCAGTCAGAAAAGTACACCCCTGCCAAAAAACGCTGATAAAAGTCTATGTGTGCATGTACACATAGGATAAAATGCCGGGGAGTTTACTGGCTGTAGAAAAATAACACCTGAAGCCAAAAACAGCAGCTGTAAAAACCCAAAGGGCTGCATTCAGAAACCCCTGTTCTTTTCATTAGTGGGGCATTGATTTTTGATCACAATGAAAACATAATTCAAAGGAGCATGATGACATTTTTTTCGAACAGGAATGAATTTCTAACAGTGTATGTGGTTTTTATTTTCTAAAGTTAATTTGTTCCAAAATTGAATGTTGAATTCAACTTTCAAACAATTGTCAAGCTGTTGAATGTACTGAGAATTTTTATACAAACGTTCATTCCAAAATCTGCTAGTGTATGGTGAGCTTTAGATGGGAGCCAGTTAACCGACCAGTATGTATTCAGAGTGTAGGAGGAAACCCCACAAGCACATATAAACTCCAGGATGCAGATAGCATACTGGCTAAGATTCCAACCAAAGACCCCAATGCTGCAAGGCAGAAGTGCTAACCAATAAAGCACTGAGTTGTCTTTGCATAATCTTTAATTATTAAAAATGGTGCTCTATAGAGTAATGTTATGCAATGGAATGTTTAGTTGAAGGTAGAAGTGTGACTTTCATAAGAAGTGCCCTTTTAGAGAGTGCAGCAAGCCTAGCGGTTTGGAATGCTCTGCAACGTCTCGCTCCCAGTGAATCATGAAAATCAAGTCATCATCCAAAGAAAGACTTTATTGCCGCACTACGACTCATATATAACACAAGAACATTAATAATATGGATTATGTCCACGCACAAAATTCTACCGTGCATTTAAAACAAGCCAGTATATTATCTAAGTTACAACTAACAGGAGAGAAGTACTTATTACTGGCAGTGAGCACAGACCTCCTCTAGCTGGCAGTGTGTGAAGACCTCCTATTTAGTTGAGATTGAAGCAGTTTGCCTTTGGCAGAAAATCTACAGTGTATAGGCGTGTTAACCACTTCAATACCGGACACTTTTTCCCCCTTCCTGCCCAGGCCTATTTTCAGCTTTCAGCGCTCCCACTTTGAATGACAACACTGTACCCATATTCAATTTTTATATATATATTTTAAACACAAATGGAGCTTTCTTTCACTGGTATTTAATCCCCATAGTTTATTTTTTATTTTTTGCTAAATAAATTAAACAAGACCAAATATTTTGAAAAAAAAAAGCATTGTTCATAAATTTAGGCCAAAATGTATTCTGCTACATTTCTTTGTTGAAAATAACCCAAAACAGGGCATATTATTTTTAGTTTGTAGGAAAGGTATAGAATCCACAAACTAAGGTATATATAAGAAAATCCACCAATCCTGATGTATTGATGGCCTATCTCAGTTCTTGAGGTCCAAAACCACCAGAACAGTACAAATATCTTCCAAAGGACCCCTTTGTCAACAATGGGAGAAAATAAATTTTCTCCATCTATGACCATGGTCAGCAAAGCCGTTGCCATCTCATCAGGGTAAAAATGCACTCCACTTTAAATCTCATTTCATTTTAAAAAATAAAAACACAAAATCAAGCACTGTGATGCATTGTAACAATGCTCTAAAATGTTTGCCAGTGGACATGTGTTATGTGCACCACTGAGATGAATGTGCCCTTAAAGTGTATTGCTGCCATGTTTGTAGTGCATGTGTGTTACACATTTGTGGAGGGGTATTTAAGGATTCATTCACATGGCTGAAAACTTGAAAAGCATCAAGAAGGAGCATATTTCAGCACACAAGAGTCATAAGTGTTTGCAGGGAGCTGTCAATGATAGGTTGACAAATGCCGCGGGTGTCAGGCCAACTAGAGCCCAGGTGACAGATGCACACAGTGGGGTTAGGAGTGCACCGCAAGGTTGTGGACCCTACGGCTGACTGCTGCAGACGGGGGACAGATCCCACTGGGGTTAGAGCGTAAGATTCCCTGGGGCGGGGAGTCTAAGAGCCAGCAGGTGTTCACCAGCGCCTCTTGTGGTGAGGATGGACTTGGCTGCCACTGGCTCCAGGTCGCGACCCCCAGACTCCCCCAGCTCACACCCACAGTAGGCAACAGGAGGATAGGGATGGTGAGGGACAAAGCCAAGGCCGGGGCCACAAGCAGACAAGAATAGTCGGGTACACGCCAAAAGGTCAGGATCACGGGCAAACAGGGATAGTCAAGACACGCCAAAGTTGGTAACGGAAAACAGTAGCAGAGCACGTGGCAGGAAACAGGAAGCTAACACACAAAGGTTGATCAGCAAGATAGGCTAGCAGTGCACAGGTTAATATAGAGTTGTCTGATAGGAGCTAGGGTGGAGCCATGCCAGAGGATGGATTATAAAAGCAGTCAGGTGAGGCTAGGCTGGTCTCTAGAAATGAACACATGCAGACAGGTAAGCAGACGAACTCTATTGCATAACCATGACAGTGGGCTGTACACATTTAACCGCACATCTGAGCAATTACACATGTATAGGGACCTGCTAGAGGAGGAATTTGGATCCTCTTTGCAGGTTATTGGTGGAACCAGTAAAATCTCCAGAACCGAGGATGTAACTGCAGCCAACAAGGGACGTTCTGATATGGCCATTGGCAGTTTCCACTCTACCTGTTTGGCTGCAGTTACAGAATGCCTGTGTTTGCATGGGAGCTGTTTGAGAGGTGGAAGGGTCTAGGACACTGAAGCACAGTTGTCTCAGAGGCCATGATGGAGAGTTTGCCAGTGCTGGGAGGAGTGCAGGAGAAAAGGGACCAGCAGGTAGCTGGGAGGATTAAGTGTCACTCTGAAAACACCTGCACTTTTTCCAATAAGAGAAACAAACAGATGTGAACCATCCCCATAAAAACAAACATTAATCCTCTAGTCATCGAACATTGGATGTAAAATAACACAGGCGTGAACAGGGACTTATGGTCATGATAGACTTATAATTCGTTTTTTAAGTTTCCAAAACAAAAATAAAATGAATGCGTTCTTCAATATCTTATTTTTCCTTGACACCGACTGCCACCTAGCGTAGCACCCTCTGTGTACGGTGTAAACAAAGTTTAGTTGGGTTTCTCTGTAGGCAGAGGTGCCGGGTTAATTTCTTTGTTTAGAATTAGCTTGCAGAGCTCCAAGGGCTGAGTCTCTGTTCCCTCCCCCTGGCTTCTGGAACTGCTGGAGGGTTCTAGAACTCAAAGGGCAGAGGAGTAGAGATTAGGCCTGAATATTTAAGGATTCTTTGACCAATCCCTGGGTGGGGATGGTCCAGAAGGTGGATATTCTGGAGCCTGACCATGAGGGAAGAAGGATCCAGGGTCCAGTTGTCTGAAGGAGCCAGAGGAAGAGAGAAAGAGAGCGAGAGAAACATGTGAAGCCTCATGAACTTTCAGCCTCAGTTGGGCCCCGCTGAAGCCATCCTGGTAGTTATTGGGACCTGTCCAGCAGTCACATCTACTGATTAAACATTGTTAAAAAGTCAGCCCTGAACAGCTAAAATAATTCAGTTACACAGTGCACATGAATTGTTGCATACATGTTGCATGTGTTTATTTTATGAACAATATTTTATCCAGGATCTTAGGGCTAGTGTTTGATGCATTTTTCATGCATTCAATCATGCACTTTTTGTGTGTATTTATGCACTACCAATTGAAGTCTATGGGGCTAAGAAAAAACACATTGTCACACCAAAAAAAAGGACCTGTACTTTTTTCCAATAATAGAAACAAACAGGTGTTAGCCATCCCCATAGAAAGTAATGGTAATCCTCTAGTCATCGGACATTGCATGTAAAATCCCACAGGCATGAACAGGGACTTATGGTTATGATAGAATCATAATTTGTCTTTAAAGTTTCCAAAACTAAAATAAAATCTGCACATTCTTCAAGATCTTCTTTTTCCTTGACACCAACTGCAGAAACAAGTCTCTGGTAGGATTGCCATGTGCCAGAGCTGAAAGCCAAGGAGCAACGCTCTTTGTCATTCTTCATCCCTGTAAACACTAAAATAGTTTTCATTGTTTACTCTGTTAAACTTCTCTTACTGGGCTGCCCCAAAAAATCAAAGCAAATCCAAGTGCTGAAGACAATCTTGCTCACAGATCTATATTTAACATTAACCAGATCCCCTCACACAGATAGAACATTGTAACATCCCTCCTTCATTCAGTATATAAAGCAGAATCTAGAATAAGAACATTTGAACGTGCAAGAATGGGCATTTTTTTCTGTTTTTGTATATTTCAGTTTTGCTCTGTGTCTAGGTATACAAGGCCATGGGAGCAATAAATATAGAATACAAAATGTATTAAGTTTGGAAAATACAGTGATATTATAATATTATAATAACTAGTGTGCGCATTCCCCCAAAGTCCGCTTTTGGACTCCGATCCATGTGATTGAGTTCAGGCGTTTCCAGTGAAGTTGACTGTTAATCACTAATAATAGCATTTCATTGTCCAATGAGGAGGCTGCAGATGGAGAGTTGACATACATATCTGAATTGCTGACCCAGGAAAATGAATGATTGAATCAAGCATGTTACCTATCTGGCTGTGCAAAAAAATGAACCACAATACTGCCTGAGCAGAATTATAAATCTAGTGGCAGTAAAGCAGTAAATGCATAATTCAGCGGTGCATTTAGCTGTTTGACCAGGTCTATAATTCAAGTGCTATCTTCACCTGCTCATACCTAACACCTTCTAGGATAAGTCATTTTTCTTTGGTCTCTTGCTATTGGTGTGGTAGGTGTTCCTTTTAACACATCTAATAACATCTAATAATTCTCTCCTATCTAAAATTTCTAGTAAGTAAAGTAGTAAGTTAAACATTGTGGTGGCAACTTTCCTTTATTGATTGGAATGTATAACAGCTTCCCCTAAGCTGTTCATTTTGACTATATGAATTGCAAGATTTAGCAAAATGGAGTTTATATTGAACGTGAACTGCCTCTTATGAAGAACTAATTTGCATCCTCGGGAAACTGTGAAAAGTAATTTTAGAAAGCTATAGCACTAAGAATGCCATTTCCCCATGATTCCTAAAGGGCCATTTTTATAAAACAACATGCATGAACTTGAACTGCTGCCCTGAAAATTATGAGCTAAACTGCCTTCAGTGCTCAGGACCTTGGCAAACACCTTCATGGAACCAGCAGATTGTTCCATGGAGTTTCACTGTTCAGTATTACCCTTCAAATACATGGTAATAAACGAGCAGCGTGGCATTGCCGTATTAAAAGAAATGGACAATATTTTTGCGTATATTTTCTTTATGTATTGGGTTCTGAAGTCAAGACTAAAAAAAACAATTTTAAAAATGTTTCCATCAGTTCTGCATCTCCAAGCAATTCCTAGATATAGTTTGCTACTTTGCCTGTGCTCCCTCCCAGACTTGTTCCAGTAGAATGTTCTCACGTCCAACATCCACATCACTTCCTGTGAAATCCTTGGCAGTGAAAGAACCCTATTTACTCAATAGCAGGGTATCCTGATTACGATTTGGTAACTCTTCTGTATGATTCATGTAATCAAAAGTTTTGGGGGAGGTAGATCATAAGCCCCCCATGCGCCTATGTCAGTCTTGGACTCCAGAACTTTTTGCTTCTTTTGGATCTTCATCTTGATTTTAATCTTCACCATGAGCAAACAACAAGTCCATAGCCATGTTAAATCAATTTGTTATCAGTGTGCAGCCAAAAATATTATCATCAAACAAAATCCCTGCCATCTAACCTATCCCTGAGATATAACCCTGAGTCAAACAAATTATTGTTATAATTCCCCACACACTAATATTTACCTTAACCTCTAAATTACCTTCTAATGCTTAGCATGAATAGTAACACTTAAAGTGTTACTACACCCACAACAGTAAACTTAGCCTGTATATGCAATAAAGCATGTTTGTTATATTCATTGGGGAACCTATGGGGTTAATGTTCTGCATTGCGTAAAAAATGGCAGGTAGGTCTTGTATGCAAAGATCCTCCTCTTTTTGCATTGCCCCCAAAACTTTTCCGGAAAAGACAGAGTTTCTGGAGTCAGGTTGCACATGCTCAGTTTGGCGTGTATTGCTAGAGAGTTTTTGTTTTTCTTGGGAAAATTCATGTAATCAGCACAGGTCCAATCAGCACTGTCCAGCCAGAGGGTCAGGGGTCCTGCATCCTAATAGGACAGCCAGTGCAGTATGAAAACTCCTCCTACAAGCTTTAACCAGACACTCATAGAAGTCATACGACTCCTATATACTGCTGATGAGAAACGGTAATTAGCAGTTTATATTTACTAAAATAATTGCATTTCCATGTTCTTTATATTGTGGGAGACCAGATATAATGAATGAAGGGTCCTGGGTTTAGTAACACTTTAAAGTAGAAGACTATTTAAGCTTAAAACTGCTCCCACCCCCATTCTAAGCCCTATTCTAACTACCCTGTAAAGGAAGATGCCTATACTTACCTATTCTGGAGGCACTCCAGTTTGATCACTTAGATTACATCTAACTAGCTTTAAACCTGTCCCCTTCCCACCTCCTAAATAACCTGTGTAGGAAAGGTGTATATACTTGCCAATTTTCAGGCCATTCTGGTCTGGTCACATGATCCCACTCCCCTGGGCCATTGAAGACTATGGGTGATGTCACCGATCAAGGCTCTACCAGCCATTGTCAGAGCAGTCTCTCCTTCGCCCCTGCAGCCACTGCTGACTGACACGAGGAGATCACGTGACTTAACTGGAGCGGCCTGAAAATAGGTAAGTATATACATCTTTCTTATACATGTTAGTTAACTAACACTTAGGCCGGGTTCACACTGCTGCGGGGGGAGATCCGGATGTGATTCGCACCGCACTGCAGTGCAAATCACATCCGATCTCCGTAGCGATGGTGATTTGCCAGATAGTATGGCTGAATTCGCATCGCTCCCGCAGCAAACTCCCACGGACCCTTTTTTTGGTCCGCAACAGAATCGGATCGCATGGGTGTTCACACCATGCGATCCGATTCCTGTGCGAGTCGGCAGATCGCACTGCGATATGTGGACGGATCTGGGGGTGTCATTAACATATCATTGACACTCCCAGCCGTTCGCATAGGGCAGTGTGAACTGCAGGCGGGAGTAATGCGATGCGGGAAAACGCCGCGGATTCGCGGCGTTCCCGCATCGCTGTGGTGTGAACCCAGCCTTAAAGTGGTTGTAAAGGCTGAAGGTTTTTTTGCCTTCATGCATTCTATGCATGAGGGTAAAAAACATTATGTGTGCTGCTCTCCCCACAGCCCCTTCCTAATTACCTGAGCCCCCTCTCGATCCAGCAATGTGCATGGGAGCCTCGGCTGTCCCAGATCCCTATCTCCTCATTGGCTGTCAATTGCAGCCAGTGAACCAATGAGGAGAGAGTGGGGGCAGGGCCGAGCCATGGCACTATGTGTCTTATGGACGCATAGAGCAGGGCTTGGGAGCGAACACACACCAGTGGTTGGGGGCACTGGTCAAGGGGGAGGAGCCAGGAGCACTGGCAGGGGACAGGAGAAGAACAGAATTAGGGCTGCTCTGTGCAAAACCATTCCGCAGAGCAGGTAAATATGACATGTTTGTTAACCTTTGCAGTCACTTTTAATTTATTCTAAAAGTGTCTTTCTGCTTATAAAGTCAAATTTGAAAAAAAAAAAAACACTATATATTTGTTATGAGTTACAATGTTTGTTTTTAAATATTTGATACATTTTACGTTTCTCTGAGATGAAGCAGTAATAGCTGATTAAAGATTTTTTTTCCAAACTTTTACTGTGATCTGTCCCAATAGAGATTTAAAGTAAACATGAGTAAATAAGCTTTAAAAAAAACCCCAGCTGACCTCTGTAGCTGCAGGCACTATGGAACAATTCAAACTCTAATTTCCCATCAAAAAACAGTGAAGTCATACAAGGTATTTTCTCAGTAGCTCAACTGCAATCCAGGAGTTACAACAGCAATTCTTAACATCAAAAACTCCTTCCCCCGGGAGACTGAGATTGGAAACTGAGAGCTGTAGTTCATAACTTTGCTTGCCGCTAACTGGAATTCCTGGTCTGATAGCAAATCCCTGGGGATCAGTAGCTTATTTAATGCATGGATAAGTAGAACAAGTAGCCAGTCAGTTGTGCTGCAATGCAATGAGCATGTTGAGAGGAGAAGAGAGCAGATTGTCAAAGAGATAAGCTTATCAATCTGTTGCATCTCCCTTGACTCAGAGACTGAGGGTGGAGACCTGTAAGTGTTACTGAACCAAACCAAAAGGTAATTAGGGCCTCAACCTGCCAGGTGGGGCCAGGCTGTGTGGCAGAGCTGTGTAACTCTCACAACTGGATTGACATAAAATCAAATCCTTTGACATTTAAAATAGTTCCATTGCAGGCGTTTTGTCTTCTGCTTTATATAGCTGTGTGTGGTTGTAAACCCTTACATATACCCACTTAAGTGACTAGCCACGGATGATGCACAGAAATAAAGCAAATCCTCCTACATAAGTTGTACCTGATTATCTGCAGCCCTCTCTCCTCTACACCCATTCAAAGTCCAGAATTCAAACAGCATTTATGAGCTTCAGAAGGCAGGGGGTGGTGATCGGACATCACACACTGCACAACATAGAGCAGAGAGATGAGTGTAATCTGACACCTGAGTGGAGGGAGTGGACAACCCCCTCTATATAGTCTCTAAGGAAACATGCATAGCCGGGACTGTCAATCACTTGCCATGTGCTGGGCAGGGGGGGTTGTCTGGTGTCAGATTATCAGAAATGACTCTTGAAATAACAGAGGACGGAAAGAGGAGGCAGAAATCACCCTAGGTGCTGTGGATAGAGGCTAGTATACACTATAGAAGGATATTCTTTGTTCATATTTAATTTCAGAGGTGTACAACCACTTTAAAAAATATTTTTGTCAATTTGAGGCATATTTTTACATTTCCCGACAGCTAACTAAAGATTCCTTTGCACTCCCAAGTGGCTCTTGACTAAATACCTCATAACCCATTTAATGCCGTATCTTGACAAAGTCTCTAATTGCTACAAAATGTCGTGAGCGTGTCACAGAATAGCAGTTCATGGGTACAGAGCGTGTTCATTCCATTTGGTGAAACATGCTTTAAAACCATATAAACACAACTAAATCTAAGAGAACAAGCCTCCAACTAATACTGTTACATACCAGATTATTTAGAGGAAACTTTATATTAATATAGACTTCCCATTAAGGTCAACACAAATTATTAACCACAAAATGTTGTGAGTTTTAGAAGCAGATACTGTTTTTTCCTTGTTATTCCTGCGGTAAGAGCACAACTTGTCTCTGGTTTCCATTTGCTTCTGTTATCATCAAAGTCACATTTTCTATTCTACTCTTGTTTGATCCATTCTGTGTGCACTGCGTACTTCATTTGCCAACTTAATAGTACTAATCTGAAGCTGGAAGAAATCCTTGCCTTTTTCCATCATCCAAGGATCTTATATCCACAATAAAACATAATGGTCCCAAGCTAATAGTTATGGTACTTCTGGGCAGACTTCAGCTTGAAAAGATTCCATTGGCCCTGTCTTTCCTGACGGGCCGCCAGGGTTGAAAAAGCAATTTCTTCAAGTGTATGTAAGCCCAAGAATGAAAAATAAATATATTGTAGCTTACCAATCCTTAGCTGCAATGGCTTCATTAGTTTTCTTTTTTTTCTTTGTCCTAGGGTCACAATGGTCACTCACTGTGCATCTATGGAAGAGCAGCATTGTCACCCCAGGATGATCCTTTTTGATTTGGACTTCAGGCCAATGTTCCAGTGCATGCACTCTCAGCTTGTACCTATATACTTAACCCAAGAAGGAGATGGCCCCATGACTTCAGTAGGAGACATGTCCCCGAACACAGGATTTAGATGCATGAACAGGATGCGGAGAAGAATTGCAAGGATTTCAAGAAACAAAAAAGGTAAGGGTAAAATTGATTTTTCAAAAAGGCAGTTTACTATCTGATGAGTAGTAAAACCTATGCAAGAGATTTGTACCTAGTTAAAGTGGTTGTAAAGGCAGAGGTTTTTTTTTTTAATCTTCTGTGTGCAGCATCCCCCCTCAGCAACCCTAATGTCCCATACACACAAATGTTGGATGTGAGCTTGTTGTTTGAAAATCCAACTGTATGTATGCTCCATCGAACATTTGCTGTCGGAATTTTCGCCCACAAATGTTTGAGAGCAGGTTCTCAAATTATCCGCCAACAAAACTTGTCGGAATTTCCAATCGTGTGCATACAAGTCCGTCACACAAAAGTTTGCACATGCTTAGAATCAAGCACACGTTCTGAATTTTGGGCCAACATTTCTGTGACCGTGTGTATGCAAGACAAGTTGGAGCCAGCATCCTTCGGAAAAAAATCCATGGTTATGTTGCAATGTTCCCTCATCATTGGCTGAGAGGGCAGCAAAGCACCATTGGCTCCCACTGCTGTCAATCAAAGTCAGTAAGCCAATGAGGAGACAATGTAGGGATAAAGTAGTGAAGGATCAGAACCTTTGTCAGGTTTTTATTGTTGTCTGTATCCACTTTGGTGACATTTGCCCTCTTTATTGGTCTTGGTGACTATTGTTACCGAGACAGAGAATAATTGGAATCCCAAAATGTTACAGTTGTCCCTGGAGACAATTGATGACAATTGACTAAAACGGAATCTCCATTTACTTTTGAGAGATTTCCCCTTTCTTCCAGCTGCATCACCAGAGGAGAATTGGGGAAATCTTTCCAATGAGACGGGAAAAAAGATAGTGGTTTTAACCACTCCCCATTGTGTCAAGGGCTGGCCTGTAAAATCACTGAGAGTCTGATAAGAATAAATGGACAGCATACTTGCATTATATCAGACCCTGCTTTATCTCCCCTAGCACTAACAGTTCAGAATTGTGCCTCAGCACTCAGTTCCCCAACACCACCATCATCTCTGCCACTTTTTTGCTTGGTTCCTCCTCTTCAGCTTTAGGTTGGCCACTGATGACATAACCTGAACGGATGTGCACAGGAGATGTATTGTCCTGGCATTTGTCTCCAAGCTTGGCATCCTGCAGATGCTGGGAATGGTCTGGGAGTGTACACTGCACTGAAAATGCACCATAGGTAGTGTATGCTATAAATCGCTAGCTGAAAAGGGTTCTGTGGCTGGAAATAAATGGCTTTATCTGTCACAGATCAGCTATGTAGCTGATCTGTGTATCACCTTTACTCCATTAAACTTGCTCTTCAAGAATGGCGACATCTTCTAGAGGGTTCTCCCCATTGTATTACCATCTATACTGATCATAAAAATCTGCAGTATTTACAATCCGCGAAAAGCTTGAACCCACGTCAAGCTCGCTGAGCCCTCTTTTTCGCCCGCTTCAATTTTAACATTACTTTCCCTCCAGGTGCCAAGAACCTTCGAGCCGATGCTTTGTCCAGGTCGTTTGATGTCAATGATTCTGAGAATCACCTAGATCCTGGTCCCATCATTCCTCCGCATCGTATTCTAGCCATCACTCAGCTCCAGTCTACGCAGCCTCCTCCTGGTAAAACGTTTGTAGCCCCTGCACTTCGTCCCAAACTCCTTGCTTGGGCACATGACTCCAAGTTCTCTGGACATCCTGGCATTCCTCGTACTTGTGACCTTCTTCAGCGTCATTATTGGTGGCCTTCTCTTCGTAAGGATGTCAAGGAATACGTTCAAGCTTGTTCGGTTTGTGTACTTTCCAAATCTTCCACGTCCGCCCCTGCTGGGTTGCTTTTGCCCTTACCAGTGCCCGATGTACCTTGGCGTGGTATTGCCATGGACTTTATCTCTGATCTGCCTCCCTCAACAGGTTCTACAGTCATCTGGGTAGTGGTGGATCGGTTCTCCAAAATGTGTCACTTGATTCCTCTCCCAGGCCTACCTTCTGCTCCCAGTCTTGCCACAACTTTCATAAAGGAGATCTTTCGTCTTCGTGGGATGCCTTCCCATATTGTCTCTGACAGAGGAGTTCAATTTACTGCTCAGTTTTGGAGAGCCTTGGCCAGCTCTTTTGGGATTAAATTGGATTTTTCATCTGCCTTTCATCCCCAGTCCAATGGGCAAATGGAACGTGTCAATCAAAATGTAGAACTTTTTCTCCGTGCCTTCATTTCTGCTCACCAAGATGACTGGGTGGACCTTTTGCCCTGGGCAGAGTTTGCCTTAAACCATCACGCCAATGCCAGTTCTGGGAAATCTCCTTTCTTCACAGTTTATGGGCAGCATCCATCTGTTCCCTTTCCTGTTCCAATTTCTCCTGTGGCACCAGCAGCAGCCGAGACCCAAAGGTCCTTCAACTCTATCTGGGAAGAAGTCTCTGGGAATCTTCATCTAGCTGCTTCCAGCCATAAAATGGCGGCAGATCGTCATCGCCGTCCAGCTCATAAGTTCCTGCCTGGCGATAGAGTTTGGCTCTCTACCAAGCACATCCAACTCCGGGTACCCTCGATGAAATTTGCCCCTCGTTTCATTGGTCCATTTCCTATTCTCCGCCAGATCAATCCAGTGGCTTTCAAGCTCTGTCTACCCTCTCATCTCAGGATACCCAACACCTTCCATGTCTCCCTGCTCAGGCCACTGGTCCTCAATCGCTTCTCTCGCCCTTCTTCTCACCCTGCTCCTGTGGCTGATACCTCGGATCAGTATGAGATTAAAGTAATATTGGACTCCAAGTACTCCCGGGGGAAGTTATTCTATCTCATTGAATGGAAGGGCTATAGTCCAGAGGAGAGGTCTTGGGTCTCTGCCACTGATGTCTGTGCCCCACGTCTGGTGACCAATTTCCATCAGAAATTTCCCTCCAAGCCAATCCCCAGACGTGTAGGGATGCCTCGTAAGAGGAGGGGGGGGGGGGGTACTGTCACAGATCAGCTGCGGAGCTGATCTGTGCCTCACCTTTACTGCAGTGGGTCGGCTGGCATCTGTTGTCCACTGTCTGGTGTTCAGCTCTGTGCACTCTCCAGCTATGGGTGTCGACGCCCTTCACCTGTTGCCTAATATATGATTCATTCCTGCTACTTCCTGTCCAGCCCTCTTGTGCTTTTCTATTTAAACCCCTTTCAAACCTGCTGCTGGTTGCTTGAGCAACGTTTGTTCCTAGCCACCCTGTGTAACCTGTTTACCTGTCTTCTCGTGATCTGATCTTCTGTGTACCGACCCGGCTTGTTCTGATTACGTTGTCTGCAGCCGCCCTGACCTTGGCTCACTACCTGGCTTTCCTTGCTTCATCCATCCCTCCTTGTCTACAGTGTCTTCGGGTACTTCCCTAGCGAGCAGTGAACCCGGGGGGTCGTGACCTGGGGTCAGCATGCAGCTAAGTCCAAACCTTCGTGAGAGGGTCACTGGCGGAACACCGGCTGGCTCTTAGATTCCATGCCCTGGGGGATCCCGTGTCACCTGCTCGCCTGAGGGTTCGCTGTAAGTAGTACCGTGACATTATCTTTGTAGGCTCAGGTGATGAAAAAAATCAGCAGCCAATAGGCAGTGCTCATGTCACTAGGAAGAGACCCGAGTTTTGAAGAAGAAGAATTGATTCAGGCATATCACATGACCACTATTTTAGGTAAATATTTTGGTCTTTATTTTTTTAATGTGGAGAGTAGAGTGAAGTGGAAAAGAGTATTTTTATTTTAATGCCTGGAAATTAACTTTAATTTCAGATTTAACAAAGACTTTTGCACATATATTTTACACACATGATATACACCTGGCTATCCTCCTAACAATTAGCAATTAGCAACAGTTAATCAGAGATTAATATTTATTCTATAAACTATGTTCTAATAGGTTGATAACCAGATAATCAAAAACAGTCATATCGGCACCAATCCTGTCCTTAAGGAATTTTCAAGTGTTTTTGAATTTAAGTATTTAAGTATTCTTCTATCCTTGGTGGTACCTCACTCTGAATTAGTGTAATGTAACAAATATAGAAATTAAAGTGCCACTCCACTTCTAAGAAATCAATATACAACTTTGTTTCAATAAGTGTCAGAGGGACAATTAAAAAAAAATCCAACACATTTCAGGGGTCCATAAGTGCCCCCATTCACCAGGGCTTGAATAACAACAATGTGGAAAGACTAGATGAGAACTGGACCTTTAATGTTATTTTTTCCAGTGTAATTGCCAGCACACGTCTTGTCAGCAGCTGGTTTGTTCTTGGATTGGGCTCTCAGACTTTTTTTGTACTGTTTTTATAGCCTTTGTATAAACTCTCTTTTGAAAACTGATAATAAAAATATATTCCACACTAAAGTATTGCTCACAACAATGGTAAAGCGTGTTGGGGAAACATCTTGCTGAAAATGCACTTTATGTCATTCCAACAAAAGTTTGTTATTTAACTGAAAGAAAAGATTGTAACATAAAGAGTTAAGTTTCCCCTGGACCCTGATTATCCAAAGTCAAGACCATCAACACATGATCTCCTAGGATAAGCAGACCTGTAAGATCGAGAATGTCAGAAATAACAGTTAATATTCTAATTGTAGAAAATGTTTGGATTTTTTTTTATCATCCAATAAGGTGCATAAACAATTGTAATTCTTAGACAGTTGGGTTAAATGCAGCTGCCTTCAGAAGGTGGACACTGGCAAACAAAAAAAAGTTGAAGGCCAGCCCCCATATAACCCCTGCTCCTAACGTTAATGGCTCAGATATTTGTTAGTGTCATAGGAGGTTGGCTACACTTTTCTCAGCGTCAACAAAAAATATATGTAGCACTGACCACCAGAAGGGCTGCTGGTTTTATTGGACTTTCAGTTACCTTCTTGTCTGCTTCTCCATCTAGGGATTCCCGCAGTAGAGGCCCAAAGAAATGTGAAAACTGACACTGAATCTTCTTTTGGGTTATTTATTTAAAACAGAAACAGAGTCTCTCAGTTTAGGGTAGAGGGTAAGGAGTAAGCTCAGGTACTTTACACTGCAAAAAATGGAAAGCCTCTTATAGAAAAATCCAGAGAATAGCAACCGTTTCACAACTGGATTTCACAACCCCCAGATAGACCTCCTCTCACTAAGCCTAGCAGCCGGTAGGATGTTAGGTAAAGTCTCTACCACAGACTTGAGCGTAGGATGTTTGACACAGTCTCTGCCACAGACTTGAGCGTAGGATATTTGACAAAGTCTTTGCCACAGACTTGAGCGTTACTGAGGGACGTAGACAAATATAAAGAGCTATCATATAGCACCAGTATCTCTCAGCCAATCCGGTGATACCTTATGAGTGTAGATCCAGGTCCTTCAACTAAGCCTCCAGGCTCCTTCAGAGAAGCCAGCCTTGTGCACGGCCTTCTCCGGAAGAGTCCTCCCCTGGGGTTTTTCCAGTTGCTGGGCCTCTCCCTTCAGATGAGATGGCACCAGACCACCTCTGGATCAATAGGCCCCAAAATCCATTCAGGCCTGTCCATGCAGTTGCATTGCCTCGGTCCAGCCAGCCCCAAGACTTGAAATGCATGGTTCCGCACCCCAGGCCAGGAGGGCCATGGGGCTGGGTCAGGAGGACCCCCCGAAACGTGATGTCGGTACCTTAAATACCACCTCCCAGAATGCACAGCAGGAGAACACTCCCACTGGGCTGGTTCAGAAAGAACAGTGGCATTCAATACACCCAGCTAAACTGCATTCTTACTCTTGCCGGCAGTGACACCTGCGGCCCAGGAGAACCCAGTGCAACCCAGCTGGACTGGTACTGAAACCAGAAATTTTGAAAATTAGCCCCAAAACCCAAATGTGGTTTCAGGAAAATTAACTTTGAACAAACACATGCCAGCGCTACATATATTTTTTCTCATTTATCAACACTCTAATTTTTTTTTCTCTTCAGTCAAGACATTTACTGTATCACACTGCTTAAGCTAGTCTCTATACAGCATCTACCCAGGCATTTCCTCAGCAATAGTTTGGAGGCCACACCTACAGTAGATCCTGCTATATTGATGACTGTGGGGCCAGCCTGGAATGTGACCTTCATATGCTTTATATCTTGAAGAGCACTTTTCCAGTCTTTAATGCCCACACGCTGCACATGTGTCTATGGGTAGCAGAGGTTTCTGTGCTGAGAACGGGCTCACTGCACACTCCCAGCACAGTGACCAAGCTGTCAAAGACAGCTCCCATTCTTTAGTAATGAACAGGAGCTGGTGGGACTGGCTTACGATCTATGACAGCCAATCACAGTGGTCATGTGATGTGATGAGGCAGACCACCTTCCCACCCCATGGGTATAACAACTGAGTTAAAGGGATGCTGGGGCTGGGAGGGAAGGATTTAACTATTTACACTTAGTTTGGGGTGCATACATATTTCTGTAGGCCTTCCCAGATGCCTCATGACCCAACCTGCTGTGGTGAAAAATAGTTTAACAGAAAATAGCTCAAAGCTTTTATTTTAATCAAGGCAATTTATACATAATTCACTCTAAGAAATACAAGTTCCAGATTTAGAGTTTGTTGAAAATGCGTCTCTGTTTTATTACATCACATTAAATAATCTAAGTATTTTAAATTCCAATTTTCTGACTATTCTGGTTTTTGGGATTTTTTATAGTCCAGTATTGTTCTGTGATTCACTTTATGACAATACCAGTTAAGCTGGACCATTTGTTGGTTCTCAACTTGCTCAGTGTTGTTTTACACCAATACATTTAAGTGGGACACTTATCTGCTTTAAGTACCTACTTTATCCAAGCCACAAAGAGAAAAATAAGCAATGAAGTAGTGCACGGATCTTGTTGTGTTTTTCATTTGTATATTGTTCCCACATTTGTTTAAAATCCATGTGTTTGAAGCCCAACAAAATTTCAGTTTAAGGCTACATGCACACAGACATACTTTAACCACTTAAGCCTCGGACCAATTTGCAGCCAAAGGACAGAGCCCCTTTTTGCTATTCGGCACTGCGTCGCTTTAACTGACAATTGCGCGGTCATGCGATGTGGCTCCCAAAACAAAAATGGTGTCTTTTTTTCCCACAAATAGAGCTTTCTTTTGGTGGTGTTTGATCACCTCTGCGGTTTTTATTTTTTTGCGCTATAAACAAAAATAGAGCGACAATTTTGAAAAAAATGCAATATTTTTTACTTTTTGCTATAATAAATATCCCCAAAAAATATATATATAAAAAAAATTTTGTCCTCAGTTTAGGCCGATACATATTCTTCTACATATGTTTGGTAAAAAAAAACTTAATTCGCGATTATTGATTGGTTTGCGCAAAAGTTATAGCATTTACAAAATAGGGGATATTTTTATAGCATTTTTATTAATATATATTTTTTTACTAGTAATGGCGGCAATCAGCAATTTTTATTGTGACTGTGACATTATGGCGGACACATCGGACATTTTTGACAAATTTTTGGGACCATTGTCATTTATACAGCAATCAGTGCTATTTAAATGCACTGATTCCTGTGTAAATGACACTGGCAGTGAAGGAGTTAACCACTAGGGGGCAGTGTAGGGGTTATGTGTGACGTTATGTGGTTTTTTATTTTAGGGGGCGTGGCCTAGCATGTGACATCACGGATCGTCTCTCCCTATAACAGGGAACAGACGATTGGTGACAGCCAAAGTAGGAAGCACGGGGAGAGGTTAGTTTACACAGACCTCTCCTCTTTCTTCAGCTCTGTGACCCGATCGTGGGACACCAGCGGCGATCAGGTCCGCTGGCCCCGCGGCCACGGTCATGGAGCTCAGGACCGTGTCGGGAGCTCGCTGCCGGCGGTGCGCTCCTGACTCATGGCTGGGCATTTAAAGAGCCACATACAGGTACATGATTGTGCTCAGCCGTGCCATTCTGCCGACGTATATCGGCGTGAGGCGGTCCTTAAGCAGATATATACTGTATACAGGCGTATGGCCGCACAACATAATACGTGCCTGGATTTACAGTGCCCGTGGGCTCCAGTTGTGGCCTATTTCTATTTATATTGCAAAATAAACCGTGTAAACTTGTGTAAAGTTGCATTTGGGGAGTGGTCCATGCATGTGCATGCACACTTATGAGCACTGGCATTTACACAAGATTACAGGCGCCTGGCTTATTTTGTAATACAGTAATATGAACAAAAAATTGCCGCATCTAGAGCTCCTAGGAGTGATGAATACAGGTGTATTTTCTGCTGTAGGGCCCTACATTTAAATTTATGTCCATGAGAATGTATCCTAAATTGGCTAAATACATCCTGGGTGCCTATAAACAAAAGGTGGGAAAGTCTTACATTTTGCTTTCTTTCGAAAGCAGCCACAACTTGAGTAGAAAAGTCTGTACCCTGCATTACAAAGATACAGTTCTAAAATGCTTCATCCAGTGATAAAATCCCAGGCTCAACAAAGGCACTTAAAATTAAACTAAAAAGCTGCTTTTTAATAATAAAGGAAGAGATTTTTTTTTTCTTTTATATAATGGCATTGTTTACATTTTGTAACATTTCAGATGCGCTTAGCTTGGCTGCCACTAGCTGGTGCTGTTGCCATTCTAGTTTGGTAAGGGTAAAGCTGTAAGCAAGTGTTAGCTCCTCTTTTAGATAAATCCCTCCTCTACTGATGTAATGGTTGGAGTTAGTGCCCATATAAATGTCAGCTGTGGGTGAGGCCCAGGAGTCCATGGTATGCAAACAGGACACTCCAGAGCTGCAAAGATGTAATCCTGTACCTAGTTGATCTAAAGAGCCCTGCATAGGGTGGAATTCCCAGGTGAAGTGGCACAGATCATGTGAGGACTAGCTGTAGTTGCCTTGTCTACCCCTGACCTTCTTCTGTAGGTTATGTAGCATGGTGCATATGGCCTTGAGGGCCTGGACAGAGTCTTATAAATGTGAGTGACAATGAAACCTGGTAATAGAAGTCATCAGGGAGCATGCCCGGATGGGCAAATCTATACATGTAACAATTGGAAGAGTGGCAGTATACTAATGGAAGGTATTTCCTCCCTGACCCTCAGATGCAGGTCCTGTGGCTCAGTTGTGGGAAGCTTAATGCTGAGAGACTTAGCATACCTAAGTATAGGGAGGTGGTCCCAATCCTGCTGTGATCCCAAGGAGAGGAACGGGGTTGGCTAAAAGATGTGTATTTGTGCTCTACACTGAAATTACTGCTACAGATTGGTTAACCTTGCATATGGTAAATGCAGAAGATTCTGATAGTTTGTCAATTGGGATATGTCATGGGAAGTAGTGTGAAGATGTGAGGTTGCAGTAAAGTCCTGAATACACTTTAGTGAACATTCCTTTATTGTGAATATTAAAGTGGTTGTACAGTCACATAAACACACTTCTATTATCTTTTCACTTATGTGGCAATAGGGGGGAGAGGAGGAGATGCTGAGGAGAGAGCTGGATGGCAGAGGTACATACTGTGCTATAGCTTGTGTCTTAAAGGGACAGGAGCACCACTTTAAGGCCTCAGGCTGGGATTGTGTTTGGGCTTCTAGCGAGGAGAAGTGTGTCCAATAAGGTGACTATAAAGGCAGTGGAGTAGGTGCTTTATCAAGGAAGAAGCGGGGTGGGACTGACACAATTTGGTGCCAACATCTGCCCAATCGCAAGACCCCCTTGCAGGCAGACTGGGAAAGTTACTGAAAGGTCAAATTTATTAGCTTTAAGGGCCCATTCACACCAGTAGGCATATGAAATACTCCCTATAACATTGTGTAGGGGTGGTGCAATACATTTACAACACATGAAATGTCAAAAATATGAAATTTCATCAGTTGTGATGCTGTTTAGTGATGTAAAATGTCAACCTGTCCTACTTGTGAAATTGGTTTGAACTGAATCAATAAGACATAAGGCAAATTGCCTTGTTTGTGCTTTGGGACCACAACATTGCCCAACACAACCCAACAACTATGGTGTAAATAGACCCTTAGTCTGTGCTAAGTCTCTTCAAACATTTACATAGCTGACATAAACATCTTCTCATACATGGTCTACAGTGAGGGCTTGAATTTCCACATTAAAGAGGAGCTTCCCCTTGCTTCCTCCTCCCCTCAGCTTCACTGCCAGTTTCCCTTACAAGAAATACAGCGCCTGAGAGCCAATTGAAAAATCAACTGGGGTGAAGACACCGCTGGATTAATGGACAGGTACTGTAAGTGTACTTATATTAAAAGTCAACAGCTACAGTATTTGTAGCTGCTGCCTTTTAATTTTTTCTGAAGAAGCCTGGAACGCCTCTTTAAAGTCCATAGTCAATAAATGGGAGACATTAGCTGCATCTCCAGGCAGGTAGGTATATGTGAGCCTCCAAAGATCCTGGGTGAGTCAACACAATGCAGATTTGCCTTACACATGATCTGTGCAGAAGCTGACCTGCATAAATCCCTCAGTGCCAGCATCCATCATGCTTATCAGTTCTCAAAACTAACCAATTACGTTTCCAAATGTTTTATGTTAACGTTCTCGACTCAGAACAGTATTGAAAAGGAAAAAACAAATAAACAAATAATTATGCTAAGAAATTTCAGGAAGTTTTCTGGCACTAAAATATCATTTCACAGCACTACATGCACACGAGTACTCAATTATCACCCTTCCACCTAAGACCTAAGCCAAATGGAAATCAGAACACTTAACATTTATTTCCAATTTGGAAGGTAGAATATGACTTTACAGTTGCTGTGACCGGTACCAGCTTTGAGATAATCCCCCTTACAGCATGGATTTTATTCCAGCATGCCTGCGTGGTGCTTTTATATCGACTCTTCACACAATAGATCCTCTGGTTTTGAAACAGTTCATACTTGTTTGAAGCAGTCCTTGATAAATATCACTCTGTTTTTTACAAGTTTGCACACCCTTGGAACATTTTAAATTCAAATCAAGATTACTCTTGGCAGAATAATGGAAACGTTGTGTCCATTCTTAATTAGTTTAGTGCATTTAGACCCAAATTTGAATTGAGGCCTGAAGCATTGACATACCTATGCCTGATCTGAAATAGCTACCGTAATTGAAATAAAGGTTTGATCCAAGGGGGTTTCATGATAATAAGCGTGGAGGAGAAAAAGCTCATGCTTTCCCATGTATTATTTGTATTCTGTGTCTGATTCCGGTGTACTGACCCCAGCTTCGTCTACCATTTTTGCTTGCCTGCCGCATGCCCTGGCCTCAGCTTGTTTCCCAGATCCCCTTCTGTCTCCTGTCATCTGTACCCGAGACACTGGGGTGGTCTCCACATCTTCTTCTGGGGGCCTGGTTCCAGTCTTCTGCAAGTCCTTCCCCACCTTTAGAGGCCCTGGTGAAAAAACAGGCTGATGCTTCGACTCCACTCCCTGGGGATTTCTAAATTGGCCTTCTACAAGGGCTCATTATCATAGGAATCTGACATAAGACTATACGTGCATTAAAGGAAATTAAATTTAGGCATGTTATTTACCTATCCAAGTTTTCCTTGTCTAGACTTCCAAAAGCCCAGAGACTGTTGGCAGGCACCGCCATCTTGGACGCACCATCAGCAGCTCCAACAGACTCAGAGTTGTCACTCAAAGGACTCTCTATAGCAATTGTCTCCAAAATTTGTCCTGAAAGCTGGATGCTTCCCTTTCTTTGCCTTTATCCCATTCTTGGGGTAATGTTCCTTCCACTGACACCAATGATTGGGTATAATTCTTCCTACTGAGATAAACGATGGGGCACTATTCCTCCTCCTACTGACAACAGCTGCTGTGTAATTTCTTTATTCCCACTGACAAACAAGCCTAAGACAGTGTCTACTCCTACTGATGCTTGAACATTTTCTACCCCCAGTGGCCATAGGTTAGCCCCCTAAAGTCTGAAGGACAGTAAACTGGCCCTTTTTTTAGAAAATGTGGAGACTCCCGCTCTATACTATCCCTCTACTGTAAAAATCACACGAAAGTGATTTATTTCTGATTTTTTTTTTTTTTCTACAGTGTAACGGCAAATATTTATTTTTAGCTTTCAATGAAGTGGTGAGCCATTTGAACCTGTCTGGTTTTGTTTGCTGTCTGTTCCCCTGCTAGGGAAATTCACTGGGGACCATTGTCACTGGACCGAAAGTGAGGAAATATCCAAAGTTTTGAGCAGTCAACAGAACAGACATAGAGGATAAATCATGTGATAGGAATACTTTTGCTGGTGACAAGAGAGGACTCACATCATGTTGGAGAGATTTCCCCTTATGTGTTCTTGTGTATACAAGACAAAAAGTGATGGAAAATCTCTGGAATGGGGCACAGCTGTAAAAAATCTGACATGGATTGTAATCATTACTTTACTCAAAATCGAAAATAAAGAAAAAAATGTTTGACTTTAGACATACCTTTTTTTAAGGGTACGCTTTTTTTTTTTTTACAAAGGATATGCACAGACATAAAAAAGAATGACAATATCAGGTTAAGTTTGACATAAAAAGGGAAAATATCAACAAATTACAATACACTCTAATGCCCCTTACACACGGTTGGACATTCCGACCACAAAATGCGTCTGATTTTTTCAGACAGATTTTGGCTGAAACTTGTCTTGCATACACACGGTCACACAAAGTTGTCGAAAATCTGATCTTTCGAATGAGGTGACATTCGTAACGTACGACGGGACTACGTAGAGGTTTCGTCTCCAAATTTTTTTCTGAGCATGCGTGGCTCTTTGTGCGTCGGAATTCTCTACACACGATCGGAAAAAGTCTGATCGGCTTTTGTTGTCGGAAAATTTTAGATCCAGCTCTCAAACTTTTTCCATCAGAAATTCCAACAGAAAAAGTCCGAAAGAGCCCACACACGACCGTTTTTTTCCGACAACATAATCCGATCTGACTTTTTCTGTTGGAATGTCCGACCATGTGTATGGGGCATAAAACAAATGAAGAAGACAAAATGTTTTATGAAAACAATAGAAGACCCAGTGCCATTCAGTAACAATATTATCACCCCGAAAAAAAAAGGGAAAATACAGGAAAATAGGGTAGAAATAAAAAGAGGGGAAGAACCCAGTATCACACGAAGTAGCAATTTTCAAAGAAAGGAGTGAAGTTTATTTGTACCAGAGAACCCAATTCGGGTAGTCAGAAGTTCCACAAACTTAGGTTAACACACCTATAAGCTTCTGGTAAGCTTTTCTATCCTCATTATATAATTAAGTTCAATGACCCATTCCCAACTGTAGTTGTTTTCCAATGAAAGCTCAACCTGCTCATAAAAGGAAACAAAGCAGCCCATTTTTGGCAAATACTGCTGAGCAGTAGAATAGAAAGTAAGGCCACCTTTGGTGTCTCCATGTAAGCCACAACCATGATCTGATACCATAATTTAAAGATGGTATTCTAATATGACCATCAGACGTGAAACATAAAATGCAAAGCATAGTGCCAGTATCCTCTCCACAGTGCCAACATTGATCAGAAAGCAATGGAAGCATCTTGTGTAGCACAGTAGGGCATCCATACAATCTGCTTATTAATTTATCATTTTTTCCTGTGTTGGTTGGCTATGCTCAACTTAAATCTTAAAAAGAAGCATTTCTCACATTCATGACTTTAGATATATCTCAAGACTGCATACACTAAAAAGAGCAATGGCTTTTGTTGGTCAGTCTCCAACAGTGTTAATGGTAAATTAAAATGTATTTTTTATCTATTAGTCATTATAAAGTTTTATTGCAAGTTTAAACAATGTACAATTACCATGACCTTGAGTCAACAATTTGCACAATTTGACAGGAAACATCCAATTAAAAGTTGAGGGAACAGAGTAACAATTCCCTTCAGTAATTCCAAGAAGCACTGTAGCCCATCAGTCCGTCTACTTCCCGATAAAAGACATGAACAGTAAATACGTTCAAAACTACACCAAAGGAGAAAAAGGACATTAGACCGGTACCAGACTAAATTCAGAGGTGTTGGAAGGCTATTCACTGAGCATAAGGTAAAACATTATTCTGTGGTTCAAAGGAATTTATTTTTATTTTATGTAGAAGAATATGCTAGGGGATAAGTAGTGAGCAACAATTTGTGAAAATCAGGACAGTCCAGTGGAGGGAAGGTCCAGAAACAAGGACTGAAGAGAAGGAAAAGGAAGGGGAGGAAAAGGGGACAAGGGGGGTGTTGGGAGGGGAATTTTGGGGAGTGGGATACAAAATTAACTAAAATACTAAATGGCAGGATGTACCAGCAAGCCCATAATGTGCCTGAAAGAGATTGCGTCACCTCCATTGTGATCATGAAGCTGCATTACTTTTAGTTAGAACATTTTTACGCTTACACATAGTGATTAGGGATGAGCTTCGTGTTTGAGTCGAACATTGGCTGTTCGGCCGTTCGGCGAATTCCGAACGTTTGGGCCGTTCGCGTCAAAATTCGAGTGGCGCGCGCGCGGACCACAATGCACTGCGGTGGCGCAGTGCATTGCTGCCCCATGATTGGCCAAGCATGCACTGTGACCCCGCATGCTTGGCCAATCGCAGCGCCAGCAGCGAGGAGAGCCATGATTGGCCACAGGCATCCTGCCTGTGGCCAATCATAGCTCAGGCTGTGTAGTGCACGCCCCACACTATATAAGGCCGCCTTTGAGGCGGCCTCGTGTAGTGTGTTAGCATCTGAAGCAGTGGGTGTACTGTGTACCTTCAACACAGTACACACCGATCGTTTTTGGCTGATTTCCTATCTTGCTGCTGTGTAGTGGTTGTTGTCTGTGCCCTGACCGCAGTATACACCACTATATTCACCTCACCTATATAGCTAGTGATCTAGCTTTAACCACTTAACAACTGCCCATTGCCGATTAACGGCTTCAGGGCGGTTGTTTAACTCTGAGAGGCCGTTAATTAACGGCCTCCCAGAATTCTGCTCTCGCGCGCCCCCTGGTGCGCGCACTCGAGAGCATCCGTGACCGCCGGGTCCACAGGACCCGGCGCATCATGGATCACGGTAAACGGCCGCTCGTCGCGGCCGTTTACCACGTGATCGCTCCGTCAAATGACGGAGTGATCACTTGTAAACAAACCGGCGTCATGTTATGACGCCGGTTCCTCCCTCCCCTCTCTGTACCGATCGGTACAGCGGAGGGGAAAGAGATCGGTGTCAGCAGCGATGTGGGCTGCATCTGCAGTGCCCACATCGCTGCTCACTGAATTTAACCCCTGAATTCCCTGCCAATACTCTGCAATACCAGTGCATACTCTGCAGTACCCTGCCATTACTCTGCAGTACCCCGCCATTACTCTGCAGTACCCCGCCATTACTCTGCAGTACCCCGCCATTACTCTGCAGTGCAGTACCCTGCCATTACTCTGCAGTACCCTGCCATTACTCTGCAGTACCCCCCATTACTCTGCAGTACCCTGCCATTACTCTGCAGTACCCCCCCTTACTCTGCAGTACCCCCCAATACTCTGCAGTACCCCCCAATACTCTGCAGTACCCGCCATTACTCTGCAGTACCCCACCATTACTCTGCAGTGCAATACCCTGCCATTACTCTGCAGTACCCTGCCATTACTCTGCAGTACCCCCCATTACTCTGCAGTAACCCCCATTACTCTGCAGTACCCTGCCATTACTCTGGAGTACCCCCCAATACTCTGCAATACCCTGCCATAAATTGCCATACCCAGCCATACTCGGAGATACCCAGCCATACTCGGTGATACCCTGAAATACCCAGCCATAGACGCCCCCCACCCCTCACCGCCCTCCTGTGCTTCTACCAACTCGCCAGTACGATCAAAGCCAGAATCTTTTTTTTATTTTTTATTTCAGGCTTCCCAGCCTAGAGGTGAGATGTGGGGTCATATTGACCCCCAGATTTCACTGTAAAGAGGACCTGTCACCCCATATTCCTATTACAAGGGATGTTTACATTCCTTGTAATAGGAATAAAAGTGATCAAAAATATATTTTTGGGGAAAAAATGTCAAACTAAAATAAATAAAGTAAAATGAACAATAAAAAAAAAATAAAAAAATTAAAGCGCCCATGTCCCCATGTGCTCGCATGCAGAAGCGAACGCATGCGTAAGCCCCGCCCACATATGAAAACGGTGTTCAAACCACACATGTGAGGTATCGCCGAGAACGTTAGAGCGAGAGCAATAATTCTAGTCCTAGACCTCCTCTGCAACTCAAAACATGTAACCAGTAAAAAAAAAATTAAAGCGTCGCCTATGGGGATTTTTTAAGTAGCGACGTTTGGCGCCATTCCACGGGCATGTGCAATTTTGAAGAGTGACATGTTTGATATCTATTTACTCAGCATAACTTCATCTTTCACTTTATGCAAACATTGGGCTAACTGTACTGTTTTTTTTGTTTGTTTTTTAAGCACAAAACTGTTTTTTCCCCCCAAAAAACGCGTTTGAAAAATTGCTGCGCAAATACCGTGTGAGATAAAAATTTGCAACGACCACCATTGTATTCTCCAGGGTCTTTGCTAAAAAAAATATATATATATAATGTTTTGGGGTTCTCTGTAATTTTCTAGCAAATAAATGATTATTTTTACATGTAGGAGAGAAATGTCAGAATTGGCCTGGGTGCTCCAGAACGCCTGATGGCGCTCCCTGCATGTTGGGCCTCTGTATGTGGCCACGCTGTGTAAAAGTCTCACACATGTGGTATCGCCGTACTCGGGAGTAATAGCAGAATGTGTTTTGGGGTGTAATTTGTGGTATGCATATGCTGTGTGTGTGAAATAACCTGATAATATGACAATTTTGTGGAAAAAAAAAAAAGGAAATAGGCCGTCAGTACTTCAGGTGTGATCAATTTTCAGATATTGGCACCATAGCTTGTGGACTCTATAACTTTCACAAAGACCAAATAATATCCACCAATTTGTACTTATTTTTACCAAAGATATGTAGTAGTATGAATTTTGGCTAAAATTTATGAAGAAAAAATTACTAATCTGCTAAATTTTATAACAGAAACGAAGAAAAATTCATTTTTTCGCAGAATTTTCGGTCTTTTTTCTTTTATAGCACAAAAAATAAAAAACTGAGAGGGGATTAAATACCACCAAAAGAAAGCTCTATTTGTGTGAAAAAAGGACAAACATTTCCTATAGGTCCAGTGTTGCATGACTGAGTAATTGTCATTCAAAATGTGAGGGCACCGAAAGCTGAAAATTGGTCTGGTTATTAAGGGTGTTTAAGTGCCCAGTGGTCAAGTGGTTAATAATAGAGCTTGCAGTCAGTAGTGTTAGGAGATAGTGCGTGCTGTCTGCGTGCTCTGTACCCAGTACATACCGCTATAATATAGGGCAGGCCCCTACTTTCAAACATCCAACTTACAAACATCTCCTACTTGCAAACGGAAGGAGACAGCAGCAAGTGAGATGAAAAAAGATGGACGACAAAACAAATTATACAGGGGTGATAACCCTTCCCTATGTTTTCCAAAAAGCTTAAAAATAGTTTTTTTGACTGGAGCTACACTTTAAAAATGTACCGGTTGAAAATTACAAACAGATTCAACTTAACACAACAAACCTACACAGTCCCTGTCTTGTTTGCACCGCCTGTATACTGCTGTTCTGAGTATATAGGGCCTGGGGGCCACACGCATTTCCTTTTTTTAATATGGGTACGGGGTTCCCCTTAATATGCGTACAAGACCCAAATAGGCTGGTAATGGGCAGGGAGGGCTACCCATGCCATTTTTCTCAATGATTTTCAACCATATTGCAGGAACCAGATATAACATTAAAACCGCAAGCAGTTTTAAATGGTGTTATTTCCGTTTAATGTCATTTTGTGCAGGGACTGTTCTAAACACGGGAAACACGTGGCACTTCACAGGCATACTACAGACACCCCCCAGGCACCATATTTAAAGGAATATTTCACCTTTTTTTTTCACTTTAATTGTCATTAAAATCAGTGCTCCCGCCAAAACGGCCGTTTTTAAAACTTTTTTTTGCAGTGACCCATGTCCCCTGAGGCAGGAGGCAGGTCCCCAAACCCTTTTTAGGACACTATCTTGCATATTAGCCGTTAAAATTAGCACTTTCCATTTCGAACGTTCGAGTCCCATAGACTTCAATGGGGTTCTAACGTTCGTAACGAACGCGGGGGTCGTTCGCAAGTTCTGGTGCGAACCGAACCGGGGGGTGTTCAGCTCATCCCTAATAGTGATCTCAGATGCCCTTTCTCAGTACCCCTGACAAGTCACAAACCTGGCCTCTAAAAGTAGATCCTAATGTAGATGTTTTCTATATTTCCTTTTATTAATGTATTGTTATTTATATAGAAAAAGCTTTGTTTTGTAAATAAACATTTATTACAGCCATTATACAGAATATATTAAGTATTTTCTGATTTCTAAAAATAGAAAACAGCAGAAGCTGTTTGCTCTTGGGCTTTTCTTCTCTGGTTGAAACTTTGAACACAGTAGACAGGCATAGGGTAAGTCATACCTCAGGTTCATGCACTTGCAAATTCACAAATCACAATTTACAAACTCAGCTTGAACTGTTGATTTCAGTAAACAACAGGCTTTTTTTTTACCAGAAAGGAAATAAGAATAGCACACAAAACATGTGACCATGAGCTGAGAAATCCACCTGCTAAAATACAATTATAAAATATTCATAAGCAATATATCATGTCTACCTGACTAAAAATGAAATGTTGTACCTAACATTCCTGGTCCAATAAATAAATATAGAAAATTTATAAAACCACAAAATCTATTTCATTAGTATTTGCTTCAACCCCATATAATCTATTATTATAATCTATTTTCTTTTATTAACCTATTATCATATTTTTACTTTCACTCGGATTTGTTCTCCTAGAGTTCATCAACTATAGAATATTTTGTAGGGATTTATCTTAGACTTCGATCTACTCTTAGCACGCACTGGCTGCAACTCCATCTACAGTATCTCCTGCTTTTCTCGTTAAGTGATCATTTTAGGACAGAAGCCCATATTACTCTTTAAAAAGCCCTTATTGGGGAAAAAAGTTTCCTCTGATCAATTGTTTAAATATTTACAGTTTTGTCATGTGGCTGTAATATCATAGTTAAATAGATTTCAAAAGCCCAAGGCATTGGTAACAATCCAATATGTTTTTTTTTTTTTTTTCAGTATAGGCAGAAACACATGTTTAAGCTGAACTTTATTTCCAGAATTGAATCTGATTTGAATTATATTAGGTTTTCAACTTTGCAAAGGTAAGGAATACATTCTTTTCACTGAACTATTTGGAATTATACTTCAAGAAATCACAGCAGCCAACGGAGCGGAGAGCAGCCAGTTTGAAATGTTTTGGATCATTCTACCTTGTTAATGGATAGAAAAATACATATTTTTTCTTGCCTATTTATCCAATAAATTGCATTTGGTTGATCTAGGCTGGAAGTTTCTACCAGTTCTTTATTTCATGACAGAAATTGCAGTCCAGTTGTAGTCCATCTCTCTGGAGGGTTTCATGTCTTCAAATTGATGTATTGAGTATTTATTTTTTAGTATTAAAGTGAACGTGACCTAGTATAAGTTTTTTTTTATGTTAAGTGCTGAAGTGTGGGCCTTCATTTAGCTCTTTTAATTTTTAAATTGATCCCTTTGTCCCTGTGGAGCCCTCTTGGGGGCCAGGTTATACATGGGATTTTTTTATAAACTAGAAAACAATAACGAAGAAGAGAGGGCACACCGACCTAGCGCATTACAATCACACAACTTTATTAAATCTTTATATACATGGGGTCCACCCTCTGTTAATGCCCCTACCAAAACGTTCAAGAAATTTGACAACTGAATGATGGGGGTGGTGTTTGGTACTAATAAATCTTGCTCTTGGGTAGATGTAGGGGACCTATGTACAGATCAGGCCTATGATCTATGATATGAGGGACACAGAGAAAAATTTCAAGACTAACCCAGGTACTTCAAGGTACCAGAGGGTACTTGAACTTCAGCACTGTTGATACCTTGAAAATGCTGAGTCAGGTTCACTATAACATTGGCCCAGGCCAATTTTAACAGTGCACGGGATAACTTGACAATCATTTTACTTTACCTTTATATTTTATGTATTTTTTTTACAAATATGTAAAGAATGTAAAGAAAACATTGTTAACATTTGTCTATTTATTTCAATATTATTATTATTATTGTTATTAATAATGATAATAATTTGTTTATACTGTAATTGTATATGACAATTATATATATTAAATGTTGCACTGCAGATGCCACTGTAGCTTGGAGGTGACAGTGGTATTACCTGCAGGCTACAGGGTTATTTTGTCAATGAAATCTGCTGCCTTTATGTGATCACTATAATTGCATAATTAGGAAGCATTCTGATTTACAGATAGCAAGGATAACTTGCCACAGATGTGTGGTAGTGTTGAATTGTAAGTCTTGTCAACTTGCTGCACATTTTTTCACTGGCAAGTTATACACTTGCAGACCACTTGAAGCACAAGTTCCAGTTGACACTTTTCTAATTTGCGTGGCAAGTCTCTTACAAGAGCAAAGTTGCAGTGGTGAGTTTACAGCAAAATCTCTGCAAGTCATAGTGACCCCTGTGGTGGGATGACTGTTGCACAGCATAACTGAACCAAAACTTGCAGCGGACATGCAGAACGTTTACAAAGAAAATTGATCTGGAGTCATGCAATGTGGACTTGCTGCATTTGTGCAACAAACTTGTGAAGCCTGGCAAGTCTAGCAATAGCTTAGCAAGTCATTTTCAATCTTGCAGCTCAGTTGCTTGCTATCTGGGTTGGTTCCTGATCATCAGTGAGGAGCTATAAATAACACCCAGGATTTAAGGCCACCAGCCACGTGAAATGTTGCATAGTGGCTCTTTGGCACTACAGTATATGACACTATAGGCTCAGTTCACAAAATGTTTACACAATGATAATGATCTCCATTTAAGGTCTTGGTGTGGCTATAATTTTTCAATCTTATTGGAATTGAGTGAGAAAAAAAACTTCCAATATTTTGAAAAAAAAGATTGCTATCCTGGGGATTTTAACTTTGTGAATCATACCTTATGAAGGTTGTAGCTTAGAACACAGAAAAATATGTTTGTGGTTTACTCCTTGTCTGCCCATCTTACCTACCCAGTGAAAGCAAGTACATTGTAAGCCTAGTTTAAAATACCAGTGTAGAATTCATTGTAACCAATAGCTGCATGTACTTATACTTGTCACAGAATACACAGCATTCTGTGAATGGCTAAGGGGAGAGGGGACAGATAAATTATGCTAGTGCTCATATATCCAGCAGAAGTACATTAAAATGTTCGTGCCTGGAGTTCTGCTTTAAAAATAAAATAAAATAAAAACTTCTGAAATTACATAAGCAAGCTAACACTTTATACTGAGATTGTTGTGATTAGTTTACATATACTATCATGAGTGCTAATGTACATACTATGAAGTGGAGAGCAGGAGGGGATATACTCTGGCACCCTCAGATCCAATTTGTCTTTGGGAAACAGTAGCTATACTTCCTAACCTCTGAGAAGAAAAAAAACACCTATTAGAATAAATTATGCTGTTAAAGGATACACTCCTGGCATGCTCCCAGTTACGTGGACCATATAAAATTATTTCACAAAATAATTAAAACCACAACTGATTTTTTTTTTACACCATTGTATTTCCTTTTCAAAAAAGCAAATTCAATACTATAGAGGATAGATTAAATTTTAGTGCAGCATGAAACGTTTGGTAGTCAAATTGTACATTTTCATAGAGGTCCATACCTCAGACCAAAAAAAAAAAAGGAGGAATGGACAAAAGGGATTTGGCTGTGAAAGCGACAGTCTGTGAAAATTAAGTACAGTTCAGAGTTATGCAATATCAACTTAACAAGGCTTTCTAGCATTATCTCCTTTTGAGTTCCGCCAACTGCATGTGCAGATACCATAGTTATATACAATAGATACAATAGTTAGCTGATACGCCCAAGGTTTTTCTTTAGCTTTGTTTTGACACTATTTGCAACTAGGCTGCACAGCTAGAATTGTCTCCAGGGCCATGAGCAGCCAGAGTTCCTCCAACCCAGACTTAAGGCAGCAAAATGCCAGTGTGGTAGCAGACTACCACTCTTCATTTTAAACTTATGTTTGTTTCTTATGTAAGCCTACACAGATTTAAAAAAATCATAAATATTTAATTACATAATTGTTACACTTTATACACGCTATATGGAATTGTGCAGCCACAAATGTACATTCTTGAGGGTGGTAGATGTTGTCTGTGATTAAATGTCTGCAAATTTTGGCTGTAGTAACGTTCCAACGCTCACTGGCTTATCTGAGCTTGGCGCCAGCTCTCTAACATCACATTCAGTGACCATGTAATGAAAAGCCAAATCCTCTACAACTGGGAAAGACCAGAATGGTAACAATTTGCACAAATAAGTTTAATGGAGAACCTCCTGAATGAAAGATTCACTTAGGAAGTGGTTTAGAAACTCTATGACTTCAAAAAATGAAGAAATATTATATAATGATGGACTATTTGTGGGTAGGGGTCTCTAATTATGCAACCTCCGGAAACTTTACTTATAACTCAGTTGTTCTAATTTTCAAATTTATTTATCCATGGTTGCTAATTGAAGATGCCAACTTTGCATGCAATCTCCCGCTGAATTCATTCTATAGTGTAGTTGGTAGGGGAAAAATAAATGTCGTCATTCAGCCTGAAGGCAAAGGAGCAAATAAGAATGCCTCCACTTAGCGAAATAGAAGCCATTTTGTTTTTGACTGGGCTAAATTCGAACGCCCTCCAAAAAAAAAAAGCGGTGTACATAGCCTCACCATTTGTTGATGTGTCTGAGGTCAACATTAATGGGCAAGAGAAAATTCCTAGAACTCCTAACTACCACGATCAAATTTCAAATTCTGTATACCAATCAGCCCCAAACTGTCTGATTCCCATGTTAAGAGGCAATCAAGAAAACCATTAGTAGTAAATATAATGTTGTATTCTCTGTATGATGGAAAGATGAAAATCTTATTTTGCTCTGATAGAACACACTAGAAACCTCAAGTCATTATTACGGGTAAGGGGGTTCTAGAAGCATGCGGAGGAAGGACGGCTAAAGTGCATTCTTGAACCATGAAATTCATTTAACATATGGCAGCTATTATGCGCTGTAAACTGCCCATCTTACAAGATTTTTTAACAGAGAGGAATTTAGCAGCCATATATTTAACATAGTTCGTAATAACAAACCACAGTCTCTTAAGGAAAAAACAAAGAGCCAAAACATGGGATTTACAAGTTGAAGAGAATGGGAGCATAGAGCAGATTTTAGCTCCTAACGATTGTACCTCTAGCTATATCCTGTTTCATACGTTTTAGACTTTTTATAAGGCATATGCTTCCTGTTTTCTCATAGCAGGCTTACACTGTGTAGCATGCAAGTGTGATGACTTGCATTTAACCCCTTATTTATAATCAATGGAAAGCTCATGATAATATGAGTGGATTGCAATAGAGAAAAATGTGCAAGTGTAGACAAAAATCTTAACGGGAAACTATGATTTTGAGTCAATGTTACCTTATTTTTTGTTTTAAAGTCTTAAAGTGCATGTCAAAGCAGGATGAAAAAAAACATATATAAGCTACATCGATGCAATACATGCTTCCCATGTTTTAACCCTTTAGGACCTTGCACTGGACCTTATGCAACTTGGATTCTGGGCCTTTCCCCGCTACCTCCAGACTCTGGGACCTTGACTTCCAAATGAAATTTGGGTTTTCACTAGCCGTAAGCCATAATCATCAAAATGTAAAAAAAAAAAAAATGCTTGAAATATATCAATCTGTGTTTAATGCATCTTTATAAAATATATGGGTTTCAGTTTTTGAATTGAATTACTGAAATAAATTAACTTATTGATGATATTCAAATTTTTTAAATGGCACTTGTTATGTGCTTAGTTCAAATTTCATAAATGGGGTTTACAACCACTTTAAAGCTTCAAAGCTCCCAGATCCAGCTTTTATACTGCTAACTGACAATTACCCTATTTTTGGGTGACTAGCATGGTCCTGAACATGCAGAAACCCAGCAGGCTTTCTGGCAAGCAATCAATCCAAAACCAAACACACAAATAAGCAAGTTATTGCAGATTGTATTCAGCTAAACTTTATGGTTTACTTATGCCAAGCTCAAAAAAAAAGGTGTAAAATTGGTGAGCTCAGCAAATCATTGTCTTTGCTTTGTTCTGCGATAAAATAGACACAGACTGTAGTGTGCTGAAGGGTGAGCACCGAGGAAAGCCGGAAGTCGCAAACTTTTAGTTATGAAGGCACAATGAATTTATAGCTAAAAATGTGTGTGAATATACACGTCCCCATTTCCCAGGAGTTGTCTCCATTTTGAGGTGTCTTTGCCCAGAAAACATGCATCCGGGCTGCCCTCATATGCACTGTGCAGGGCTGGACTTACCATTGGGCTTGACTGGGCTCAAGCCCATGGGCCCCACCCGATAGGGGGCCCCACCAAGATACATAGCCGAGTGTATTCGGATCAGCCCTGCTCACAGTCACGCCCAGTCCCGCCCTATGATGGACATAAACCAGGGACTGGGCGTGACTGTGAACCAAGCCGAGTACACTCGGCTACTCTCGGCTCCGCTCTGGACTGCAAGAGGACCCTTAGCCACGAGAGCCGACGAGAGGACCTGAGAGCCGCCGAGATACAGAGGACTCTGTATCTTGGCGGCGCCATTTTTAAAATTCAAGGCTGCACTGACAAGGCCGCAATGACACTGGACAAGGCTGCAGATGGACACTGATAAGGATGCATTGATGGGCATTTAAATGTAAGTTTTTGCCTTAAACTTCTCTCCTAAAAGTTTTTTTCCTTATAATTCCCTCCTAAACTTGGGGTGCGTGTTATACGCCAATAAATATGGTAATGTATTGAAGGTAGGGCCCCAAAGTGACTCAAGCCCAGGGGCACCCACCACCCTAAGTCCTGCCCTGGCACTGTGCATGAGCAAACTCAAATTGGATCATGTGTGCTTCGTTGTCTTGATATTTTCAGAGCATCTCTTCTAACCATTCATGTTTATTTTGGTGCCTCCTATTTGAAATCTTTTTGTCCTCATGCCTTGAATTTCAGCCTCTTGTTCCAAAAGTCTCTGACCAATTGTTCAAGGACATTAAAAATGAGAGCATTAAGGAGTGGTTAAAAGTGGGTGTGGTCAGTAGGGTGTCCCTGGATTTCCTTTTGAAAATTTGATAAACCTGACTACAGCCAAGGAATTGTGAGGCTCGTTCCCCTTCTTTAGGGCTACAAAACAGAATCTGATTATTGGAAGAGGCAAAATTAAGTACAATTACTGCTACCTTGTTGCATTTGGTGCCAACACACACTTGGGCGTTCAATTGCCTGAGCAAAGTTGAGCTTCTGGTGTGCTGCTTTTTTCCTATCAGCACAAGGTCACTTGTATACAAAAGCATACCTGCTAGAGGAGCAGGAATATACAAAATTTTTCAGTCACCCATTTGTTAAAATGCAGATTCTTCACCACTCTCCAGCCACTGCAAGCAGGCAACCATTCAGATGGATCGAATACCTGTTTCCCCCCACCACATGCTGTGTTTCCACCTACTGGCGTAGGCTTGGCAAATAGGCTAAATATATGCATTATACCAGTCTTTACCAGTAGGAGGCGCCTGCAGTGTTATAGTTTGTATTCTATAGTAATGAAATCAGAGGAAGTGTCTAATTTCCTCACTGTGTTCTTGTATACATCTGTTTCCTGTACCATGATGAAGATATCCTTCATGAAAGTAAAGGTATTCTCTGCATACAGCAAGCTTCCAGTGCATCATTTCAATACTCTGCACAAAAAAGGAGTATGAATATTCTCACCTTTCCCGTGGCTCTTTTGTCATTATAGATCATACAAGCTGGTAGGAGGAATCACAGTGAAATAGTTTAAATACATTGTGGAAATCAATAAATAATTTCCAATTTTGACCATAGATATGCGTTAAAATTAATTGACAGGTGTATTTTACCTGCAATTGACCATCTGACCTGCATTCGACCTGCTTTCAGCAGGTTTTGCATTTCCAAAAAAATAAAAACACTACAAAAGGCCATCATCAGAGGCCCTAAGTCACCCTAAATCCGAACTATGAACTACTACTTATTTTAGTCCCAGTGGTCTGACACCCCAGAGGTCACTCGTGGGCGAGTGCTGGAATGTAAACAGCTCATTGTACAGTACATTTTGTAGAGGAATGCCAATACACAGGTAAGTGTAGTTTTTTTTGCAGCAATAAAAAGCCTGCCTGCTTGCAATTTTTTATTTTTTCGCATTTAGTTCCACTGTAACCCCTACCCATCCAGCCCCACCTTTCCTTTACCTGGGTTACAATTTTAGCACTGTGCTGGGAGTGTGCATGCTAATGCTGTGATGCTAATGTGTGGCATGTTGGCATTAAAGCCTAGCCTCTTTGCCTCCACACATATGAATTTACATGGGAGGTAAGAGGTTAATCTAAAAATTACACCTGTCCCAGACATGGAATTATGTAATCAGAAAAGGGTGAGTTCACAAACTTCCATACTTCCCATACTGTTCTTGAGACACCCAACATCTCACTTTTCATTGTGATTGGGTTCAGGGGAATGCATTACCCATCTGAAATGTAAATCCTGGGGTATGTTCCTGGCACTCATTAGAATGAAAGAAGTGTTTTGGATTAGGGAAAAGCGGGGTTCAGTAGAATAACCTTAACCAAAAAATGACCATGGAGCCATATTAAGTCAATAATGTCACAGGCATCTCCGCCTCTTTGTATATATGTGTAGCTATGGGGTGGCAAATGCCCCGGCCGCATCGGATTGGGCCGGTGGGAATGTGATCATGTGACTACTTCCCACGGGTTCTGCCAAAGTGGATTCAGAGTGAACCCAGCTCATCCCTATTCTGGATAATCAGCAACAAGTCTTCATTATAACAGAACAAGTCCAGTTGACTTTAACTACTACTAGATAATATAGAATAGCGGGGTGTGGGTTTTTGGAAGAGAATGATTAGTAGTTACTCAATTCATTCATTTAGTGGAAATTGTTGTAACACGCACCGATGACAGCTGTGCACAGTGCTCAGTCATGACTTCCATTCTAGAACAAACTTGGTTAAGTTTGTTGTGGGTGGTCTCTCCAACAAGCGAAGGATGCACAGGTGCAGACAAGAAAACAGGCTCTTGAGACCTACTCATTCATGTTAACCACAGTATATTAGAACTTCTATCCCACTGCAACAGCTTAAGAAAACAATGTAGATTAAAATGCTGCAATGCTTCATCACATAACGCCGGTGCCAAGATATGCGTTAACAATGAAACTGTTACATAGCAAGAAATTGTACTGCTCATTCCCATTCTGGTTTTTAAAGCCTATCTCTAGGCAAGACATAAAGTGTTTGTAAAGCATTATTTTTTTTATTAAAATATTAAAACCATGCAGTCTGTGTACTGAGCAGCCCTGAACATCCTCTTCTCAGGGTCCCCCCACTGTTGTTCGGGGTCCCTCCTCATTTCAGTGCCACAGTAGGAACTTGTTTCCTATTGGGGTACATCTGAGGGCTTAAAAATAGAGGAGAGCTGCGCCAATAGTATGTATTATTAGCATTAATAAAAATAACAAAAATAAAAACGATAGTCCATGTAATTTAATTCTCCAGTGACACCACAGTTACTCCACACACAAAGAAGAGTGCACAACCACCGTACAAAAGACCTGCTTACCAAATAGCAAGCAAAAAAGGCGTTTGGTTGTACCCAACCACAGCCTTTCGCTTGCAATGATGACTGCAGGATCATGTAGCTGACAACCCCGTAAGCATCTCACAAATTCGTAGCCGTACTTGAGTTAAACTCAGAATGGGCTCAGAGAAAAAGAAAAACTGACCATAGCGTGATACAGTTTTACCGTTTAATAAAAAAGTTTAGTATTGCACTTACATATAACAAAGTAGAAATTGCATAAAAACAAATGCTGGCCAGCAAACACTGAAGCCCGTTCTCCTCTCAAACAGTGTGGTGACGTCAGTGCATGTCCGTCCAGACGAGTTTCGTCATAGGTGACGTGTTCAATGGTGTACATCTGGGGGCTTGCTCCTGAGCCAGGCTGTGTCTGTCTATTGACACACACAGAGCGGCTCAGCCTCACCCCCACTCTCTGGTCACAGCATTTGATAGACAGAAGCTCCTGCTGCCTCTGTGAGCAGAGAGAGAGAGGAGAGCCTCTGCAGACAGGCACAGAGCTGGATCAAGATCAGGCCTTTTTAAGGGCACTGTAAATCCTTAAAACCTAAGCCTGGGTTTACACTGGTGATCAAATGTTTTCATCAGTCACATATTTAACTCCTTGCTGACAGTACTGTGTGCAGCACGCTAAAATCAATGCACTACTAAACAGATGACTCAACCTAAAAATTGGTTATCAAACAGATCAATTATTTTCAGTGTTAGGAGCTAATGTAGGAGATACATTTTCCCATATTCGTATTCGCAGGGTCATTTATTTAGAGTTTTAGGGTCACATTTAGGATGAGGTTTAATGGGAGGTCCATTAAATCTGAAATGTTGCAAAGATTAAGTTGTTAAAGTGACTGTCGCTTTAACAAAAAAAAAGAAGCTGCTCACAGGCAGGGTCACCATTATAAATGATGGGGCCCTGTGCAGCCTACTTAAAGTGGAGTAAAGTCAACAGCTACAAATACTGCAGCTGCTGACTTCTAAAATATGGACACTGACCTGTCCAGAGCACCTGCGATGTCGGCACCCGAAGCCATTCTCTCCCTTGGCTCTCGGGTGCTGCCGCCACCATCTTCGGTAAGGGAATCAGGAAGTGAAGCCGTGCGGCTTCACTTCCTGGTTCCCTCCTGCACATGCACGACTCGCGCTGCGCTATCCCACTGGTCTCTGTTGACTTCTGGGACCTGTGTGTCTCCCAGAGACAGCAGGGGGGTGGAGAAGGCGCAGGAAGTGGCGTAGATACCCGCAGGTGGCTCAGGTATCTATGCCCGGAAGTGGGAGCAAAATACTTGTATTAGACATTAGGGGAAGTAATGAATTTTATTTCCTGCTTTACGGGAAAGAAAATCTATTACTTCCATGCTGACAGGACAGGGCTCTGCCTTGTTTACATAGGCTACGCTGCTGTGTTCCCTTAGGCCGCGTACACACGCGGGGACTGTTCGCCCAACTTTGTCCCTCAAACAGTTTCGGCAAACAGTCCGCTCAAAATTAGCATGGACGGACATGCCCACACACGACGAACGAACAGTTTGCTGAAACCGTGCGCGATGACGTGAACGGCACGTACGACGGGACGAAAAATACGACGTCCTATACACTGCATTATAACTTTCGGCGTGTAAATCCTTTCTGAGCATGCGCGGAACTTAGTTTGACGAACAAGCCTACACACGGGCGGACTGTTCGCTCAAACAAGGTTTCAGCGGACAGTTTTACGGAATTTCCGAAAAACCTTGTTCGTCAAACTGTCTGCTGAAACTGTCCGCTGAAAGCCCACACACGAGCGGACTGTCCGCCCAAACACTGTTCAGCGGACAAAGTTGGGCGAACAGTCCGCCCGTGTGTACGCGGCCTTACTCGTAATGGTGGCGGCAGCACCCAACAGCTGATGGAAACATCAGCTGCGGTGCTGACATCACTGGACTCCAAGACAAGTAAGTGTCCTTTTATTAAAAGCCAGCAGCTGCATTATGTGTGGCTGCTGGCTTTAAATTTTTTTTTTGGGGTGGATCTCTGCTTTAAAGTTCATGTACGTGTAAAGGCAGGTGCCCCAATACTTTTGGTAATATAGTGTAACTTATAATGCACATTGTTGTAGTTGCAAGAGCTGTTTTGTTCCTCACATTGCTCTCCATGTAGTGGAAGTTTTAACAATGGGAGGCCATATAATTTTATCACACTGTAGCCCATTATTGCAATGAATGCAGAGGCAGCAACACTGCCCATAATGCTGTCACTCCTTCAGAGATGTCATCCTGGGAGAATAATTTGTGGGGTGGTATGTTGTGGTCATGGTATTAAATGTTATTGTGAAATTTGTGAAATACAATGGTGTTTTTGCTGTCTCTATATGCCAGTAATGGGACCACATTTTAGAGTCATTGTGTAACGTGCCAGGCTTACTGAGATCATAAAGCAGAAATACTAACCCACCTGCCAGTCCCTGAGCCACATGTTAGAGTTATTTAGCTACTCTTCCTGCGATAGTCATTTGGGCTGATTTATTAAAATTGTTACTTTTGCCCACAGCAACTAATAAGACTGGATTTAGTTTGACAATACATTTAGGTAACTTTGAAAAAGCAGGGCAAATGAGGCACTAGGCATACCCATGGTCAAAATGGCATGGAGTTTAGCCATATCAGGAATAGGCTGAATAGTAGTAATAGTGCTGTAAAGCCAGGGACAAAATAGAGATAATGGGCTCTTGTTTTCTAATGCTTTTTAAATATTTTTTTTAATCTAAGCAATTAAAAGAAACAAAAAAAAAGCCCAATGGGAGGGACGAAATGCGTTAAGCGAAGGAGACCCAGTGATGGATGTTTGCCAGCCAAGGTGGCATTTTTTGCATGTTTTTAAATCACTGATGTAAGTGTAATGATTTTGAGCTTTAACAAATAAATCTAGCAGTATTACACTATACACCTTTTTCTCTTCATTGCCATACATCTACAATATGGATATCCAATCACTGGGAGAGTTGGAGAGGTAATACCTTCACCCAGATATAGGAAATACCTGACATCTCATAGCTTATCTGTGGAAAAAAAGGTGATATCCTCACCTATACACAGAACATATCCAGCAGTCCTAGTCATTGGTGGAAGGCGATACTACAACCCATATACCAGGCGATTGTAAAGATTATTGTTGGTGAGTGGGGACCCAGGAGGGGAGCATGGAATGTCACCAGGATCTGCACATTACAAGTTGCACAAGTTCAGCAAGTATGGATGGACTTTATTTGATTGCACTTTTATAAGTTTGCACTATATTTGCACTAAGCACACTTTATTGTTAATTGATATTTCATTGTATTGATCATATTAATATAGGCACTTTATTGTTTGTTGGAGCAGCGCTGAGTATAATATTCACATTTATTCACTTGGGGTTTTTTACTTTTACACTACAGCAGCAGCCCGTAAAGTTATTTACAATTAGTTTGTTTCTATTTTATTTCGATTTTTTGTAATTGGTACCGTAGTTGTCTCTATAGCGCGGGTATTTCTATTATTTATATATATATATATATATATATATATATATATATATATATATATATATATATATATACATATACATACACACACACACACACACACCAACCAATCAGCAATAACATTATGACCGCTGATGGGTAAAGTGAATAACCCTAATTGTCTAGTGACAATGTCACCTGAAAGCAGGTGGGATATATAGGCAGAAAGTGTATATGTTGTCCCTGAAGTTCATGTGTTAACAGGGCTGGACTGGGACAAAAATTTGGCCCTGGACTTCATCCAGACCGGCCCACTTTAATTTTGCAAACACACACAAAAACAGTATATAAACTATACGCAATTGCGCAAAAAAATAAATGATTAATCAATTACCGTGGACAGTGACAATAAATTAATCAATTACCGTGACCAGTAACAATAAATTATTAATCAGTTATCGTGATCAGTGACATTAAATTATTAATCAATTACCGTGGACAGTGACAATAAATTATTAATCAATTACCGTGGACAGTGACAATAAATTATTAATCAATTACCATGGTCAGTGGCAGTACATTTACCCCTACCCCCTCCCCCCGCTGTGCTGCATATTGAGGCTGGGTTCACACTGCTGCGGCTACGAGAACCGGATGTGATTCGCACCGCACTGCAGTGTAAATCACATCCGATCTCTGTGCGATGCGAGTTCAGCCATACAGATAGTATGGCTGAATTCGCATCGCACCCGCCCCAAACTCGCACAGGACCCTTTTTTTGGTCCGCAGCAGAATCGGATCGCATGGGTGTTCACACGCGGGAGATTTCATCCCGGCCGGGTCCGGCCACTGCCGGACTTTCAGCCGAGAATCCCCTTGTGCGCGTGCGCCACTGCAGTCAGCGGCGCATACCGAGGGCAATATCCCCTAAACCGTACAGGTTTAGGAGATATTTTTTTTACCTACAGGTAAGCCTTACTATAGGCTTTCCTGTAGGTAAAAGTAAAAAAAATACAACCGCTTTAAAGATATCACAGACATGCCATGCAGCCTGCATCCAGTATAGCATTTGATTACCTTACTTACTTTAATGACACTGGTGAGGTGATGGACCCTGACCCTGTCTGTGCTGCTGTCTGGAGTGGAGTCCTGGAGCTGTGGAGCAATGTTCTGGTTCCTCGTTCCTCCTCGGCGGCGCTTTCTCTTCAGTCCCAGGCCAGGCAGCTAAGCTTGGGCAGCAGCTGCTACACTCTGACTCCTCCCATATCCCCGGGCCTCCTCCGCCCTCCGGCCGTGTGTGACGTCACGGCGCTGGGACAAGGAGGCTGCCAGTAAGGTTAGTGAGTGGCAGTGTCACGAGGGGGTGGAACCTGTGTGCCGGGCCGGCCCAGATGCTGTAGCGGAGCCGCGGCCGCCGCCCTCGTTAAAAATAAAAAAACACTGACTCAAACTGACAACCAGCCCAGCGGCCCACTGAGCCAATCAGCCCACCGGGAATCTCCCGGTAGTCCCGATGGCCAGTACAGGCCTGTGTGTTAAGTGTAAGGATTTGAGTAACTTTGCCAAGGGCCAAATTGTAATGGCTAAATTAATTGGTTAGAGCAACTCCAAAAGCCAGCTCCTCTGAAATGCTGGGATGTCCGGGATCTGCAGTGGTCAGAACCTACAAAAAGCTGTCCAAGGAAGGAAAACAGATAAACCATACCTCCCAAATTTTTGAGATGGGAATGAGGGATACCTATCAGCAAAAGTATCCAGACATAGGACACACCCATTGCCACACCCCCTTAAAGGAGAATTGTATAAAAAAAAAACAAGATTGATTAAACCCACAAGTTTTTTTTTTTTACCACTACTATTCCTTTATATTGGCTTTTGGAATTTAAAAATGCAGCAATTTAGAAATCAGATGAAAGGTTTAGTGCTGGAAAACACTTTTTGATAGATAAAAAGTGCATTTTATATACAACTTGTTAAAGAAAATTAATACTTCTCAGCATAAGCATATCATTTCTTTGCACTTAAAAGCACAAAAAGCCCTCTTATATAATGTCGGGAAAGCGTGCCCTTCTTTCTCTCCAAGTGACCCAAACAGTTGTTGGTGTAACCTTGAGCTCAGTAGAATCCTGAGCAAAAGAGCCAGGTGGCTTTTATTTATACTAAACAAAAGGGGCTGATGACTTCAAAATCAGCCAATCAGACACGTGTATTCATTCAAAAGAACCAATGACACACATGCATATATTCAAACAAAAATACAGTAGTGACGTGTGCAGATGATGGTGTGCAAAACCATGTGGCAAGCACATGGCTTTGAACACAACCATATGCACATTCCCACTGCTACCAGTGATGCGAACCATACCAAACTATGGCCCAATGGGCCATAATTTTGTATAATTATACTATGGTTCCCAAATACACCGACCTGCTTACTTAGGAGTTTAAATGCGGTCGCCATGGAGTGGCCAGTTCCTTGGTGAGGCATAAACAAACAACCTTAAAAACAAAACAGATCTGCTGTGTCCAAGGGAAGGTTTCCGCATCCAATGGTCTTCCACCAACGTTTATATGTGCGAATACCCTCACACATGAGTGTATTGCAGCGCGGGAGTCTCCCGCGGGGGGTTGATCATCACCGTCCGTCTCCAGGGGGGGTAGGGGTGAACACCGCTGTCTGTCTCCCGCACTGGAGGGGGGGGGTGGTGTTAGTTTTCCATTGCCCCTAAATACTGAAGAACACTGAAGCCCCTATTAATTTTCTTTGTTATGATGGAAATCCTTTGGTGTCAGTCCTTGCTGAACCAGCTGAAGTTCGATCCATCTATGGTCGTTCCTGCTTAACAGAAGTTGATCCAATGATTGATTTATGTTGAAACAGGATGTTAAAACATTTTCATTCGATCAGCAGCCACAGCTATTCATCTGCAGCAGTAAGCAGTGTATTCTGACAGCGGAGGAATGCCGCGTACACATGGTCGGATTTTCCGACAGAAAATTTTCGTTGGGAGCTTTTTGTCAAAAATTCGGACCATGTGTAGGCTCCATCGGACATTTTCCATCGGAATTTCTGTCATACAAAATTTGAGATCTGGATCTCAAATTTTCCAACAACAAAATCCGTTGTCAGAAATTCCGATCGTGTGTACACAATTCTAACGCACAAAGTTCCACGAATGCTCAGAATCAAGCAGAAGAGCCGCACTGGCTACTGAACTTTCATTTTCTCAGATTGTCGTACGTCACCGCGTTCTTGACGTTCGGAATTTCCGACAACATTGTGTGACCGTGTGTATGCAAGACAAGTTTGACCCAACATCCGTTGGAAAAAAAATCCCATGGATTTTGTTGTCAGAATGTCCAATCGTGTGTATGTGGCTTTAGTCCAATTATCAGAATACAATAACACAGGGGTGAGAATTGCTCCATTTTCTTCACTTGTGTGGATGAGGGAAACCATACATTTTTTTATCAATTAGCCCACTGGCTGATTGAAAAAAAAAATCATTTAAGGCCAGCCTAAGCTTTTAGTCTTGGAGAAAGGCAGGGAAAATATCTGATGCCCCTTCTCTGTGTATATCCACTTAAGTACCGCCTCACGCCGATGTACGTTGGCAGAATGGCATGGCTGGGCACAAGCACGTACCTGTACGTTGCTTTTTAAGTTTCCAGCCGTGGGTCGGGACCCGATCGCCGCTGGTGTCCTGCGATCGGGTCACAAAGCTGAAGAACAAGGAGAGGTCTGTGTAAACAAACCTCTCCTCATGCTTCCCTGTGTGGCTGTCACCGATTGTCTCTTCCCTTTTATAGGGAAGGATGATCAGTGACGTCACATGCCAGGCCATGCCCCCCTACAATAAAAAAAAACACATAACGTCATACATAACACTACACTGCCCCCTAGTGGTTAACTCCTTCACTGCCAGTGTCATTTACACAGGAATCAGTGCATTTAAATAGCACTGATTGTTGTATAAATGACAATAGTCCCAAAAATGTGTCAAAAATGTCTGATGTGTCCATCATAATGTCACAGCCACAATAAAAATCGCTGATCGCCGCTATTACTAGTAAAAAAATATATATATATATTAATAAAAATGCTATAAAACTATCCCCTATTTTGTAAACGCTATAACTTTTGCGCAAACCAATCAATAATCGCTAATTGCGATTTTTTTTTACCAAAAGTGGTTATACAAAAACACTATGCTTTCCCTTTCATAGGTATCCAAACCCAAAAAACAAAAATGTAAGTTTTTTCCCCCCTTTATTTTGGCCTGGTAATCCTGAAAATAACCCACTTCCTGTTTTGGGGGCTACGCTCACTCACTCTACTATATCTCTGAAAGCAGCCATGGTTGTCACCAAGGCTGGAAATCCCATGTCTGCCTTTGTTCAACTCATTTTAATGGTGGATTAGTGGGACTAGCAGCTTACAAAAGAAAAACATGATTGTTTTTGCATTCTTTTCAGCTAACAGGAAGTGACAAGGACACCGCATTTGTGGCATTTTTGGACCATTCTCTGTAAATCTTAAATATGATTGTGCATGAAAATCCCTCCTCAGCAGTTTTTTAAATACTCAGACCAGCCCGTCTGGCACCAACCACCATGCCATGTTCAAAGTCACTTAAACCCTCTTTCTTCCCCATTCTGACAGGGCAACTGATATAAATCATGGGGCTCTTACAGCCAACCTGACGGGGCCCCACCCCTCAACCCCACCCCTGGGCCCCCAGACCATGCCTTGAAACAAAGTGCAGGTTTGTCTTCAAGTGATATTCATCATGCCACACCATGCAGGGCTGCTGTTAGAAATTATGGAGCTTCATACAGCCTACTTGGCAGCACCCCCCCCCCCACCCCCATCATTATTAGCAGACACAAATATAACAGAGAACCTTTGTGAATTAGCCATTGTTTGATTGTTTTTTACATTTTCTGAAAACAATAAAAAATGTTGAACATTTTTGTAATTATTTTATTTTATAATTTTTAAATTATGTATTACAATATTTAATTATTAATTAATTGTTTTACAATTTTTTTTTTTACAGGACAAGGAAACCTGCAGCACTAGGGGGGGGGAGGTGGCACAGTAACAAGGGGGCACACGCCAGGGAGGGGATCAGAAGCAGACAGAACAGGGAGGGGATCGGTGTCAGGGAAGCAATTATAGGAATGCTACTCTGTGTCTCTCCCCATAGCATCTGAAAGCCAGCCGGAGGGGGATAAACGGGCTTTCAGCTGCTGCAGAGACCCGCACAGGGCATCCTTCTGTAATAGAATAAGTGCACCTGTTAGTGTGTGAAATGCGTCTACCATTTGAACTGTCTGTAACAGGATGTTCGTTATTAAATAAGAATTTTGATGTGTCTTGGAGTGCAGCCATTTCTTCAGTGTTGATCGTATGTGGAGGCGAGCCAAGGTGGGCACTTGTGATATCATTAGGCTTCCTGTCTCACCTGGAGCAGTGAGTTCTTTTGTTTGGATACCCCTACAGGAGGACTGGTGGTCCCCCCTATCAGCGACCCTGACACCATGCCATCCATAGTAAATATGTGCAGAATGCAATGCAGTACAATCATCATACCATGCCATCCATAGTAAGTGTGTGCAGAATGCAGTGCAAAGCAGTGCAATCACCATGCCATATTGCCATCCATAGTAAATATTTGCAGAGTGCAGTCCAATGCAGCACAATCACCACACCATGCCATCCATAGTAAATATGTGCAGAATGCAGTACAATCACCACACCATGCCCTATTGCCATCCATAGTAAATAGGTGCAATCAGAATACAGTGCAATGCAGTGTAATATTCACCCCCAATCAGGCTGTGCTGCAGCAACAACGACCCACTTCCCATCTGATCCTGGACTCAGACAGTCAGCTGCCTCTGCCTGCCGCCGCCGCCCACCTCACAGCCTCTTGCTCTCTGTCATGGGCCCCATTCAGAGCTGAGTGGAGGAAGATCTCCAGGGAAGGAAATAGGCAGCAGGGAAGGGGCAGGCAGCTGGGAGTTGAAGTTGAGCCACCATGTGGAGTAAGACCGGAATACAAATGCACCCAAAATTGATAAACTCCCACCAGCACAGAGATCAGAGCGGGCCCCAGAAAATAGCAATTACTGTATACCTAGTAGGAACAGACGAGCAGGGGTGTAATTTAGAAAGGCCGTTTTTTTTTGTTTTTTTTTACCAGACTGACTATCTCTGACTGAGGTTGCCCGACCCCCTGTTGAGTGGAGAACACCGGGCCCAGTACAACATTCTGATGCTCGGTTTGAACTTCAGCAAGTCATCTTTACCACGTCTAGATGCCTAAATGCATTGAGTTGCTGCCATGTGATTGGCTGATTGTTTGTCTTACCAACATAGTGTTGTGTGCACAGCCTATTGCATTAGGGTGTGCATCCTTAAGCTCAAATACACATGCATGCATGTGTATGTATGTTTACTGACCACACAGTGCCCAGCCCAGCTTACCTTCTCCTGGTAGGCTGAAATCCATCCCACGCGGCAGGCTGTGTTTACTCCTCCCTCTCCCGCCTGCTCCAGCTGCTGACACCTCCTGTTATAAAGTCAAATAAGGCATGCTGGTGAAGGGGCCGGGTACAGTGTTGTTCCCTTTGGCTAAGGAGGCAACAGAGCAACTGTAACCTCTGGCTTTTTACACACACCACAGGCTTGGCAACCCTGGTGGTTAGGGTGTGCCCAGGCACACCCGGCACACCCCCTACGCACACCTATGGTTACCAATCAATTGAACAGGTGTACCTAATAAAGTGTCAGGTGAGTGTATGTAAAAGTAACTTTACCTGCAAACAATAAAGTCATTTAAGTAGCATTGGTTTGGTGCCTGTTATTATATGGGATCCTGTAAGTGGATCCGTGGTGATTCATTTGAGGTTTTCAGTAGAGTTTGTTAAGGATTTCTCTATGGTCTTGATTCTAATGTGTTGCATTTATTTTGTGACAAGCTTCATTCCTTAAATCTTAATATTGCTTTTCTATGTCATGTTATGATGCCTATGGTATTTAACTTTATCAGTATGTTTGAGTTATTTCATTGTTTTATTTAATAAGACTGTTTGAATGTTTCTCCAGAATGTGTTATTTTTGCATCTGAGTCCAAGCTAAAAGCAGCAGTCAGAGAAGATTGTTAACTTATGACAAGAGTGTGTGTTTTTCTGCACCGATGCTGTCCATTTATTGGCACAGTGGGGGCTTCATTCTATTTTTAACTTTGAAATTATGTATAAAACTAGAGAAAAGGAAATGTAAGACTGGTGCCTGCTTTTATTTATAGTGTAAAGTTGAATGTTTGGCACACTGGGCGTTTTTGATGCTGCTCTTAGGGGTATCTGGTGTTTTTTTTTTTTTTTTTCTGCCTCTAAACTAGGGTTTCCACTTTTTCTTCAAACCAAACCCAAACACTTTTGTGGCGCATGGCAACTTTTATGTAGTACATGCTGTAGGATTGTAAAATACCCGGGACACCTTTTGGGTTACCCAAGGAAAGTAGTAATGAGGTGTGCCATGGTGAACAGTGGCTGTGGCCAAATTGCATTAACAATGGGGACGGAGGAGGGATAAGGGGGACTTAAAGGGGCATGGTTAAATAAAACAAAAACATTTGTGTACCCATAAAATATGATGTTATTAATGAAAGAAATGTCAGTTAAAATATGAAACTAGCCTACCTTAAAAGTGGACATTGTCAGCCAGTAGAGCAGTGGACGGTGTCAGAAGATCAGTAGAGCAGTGGACGGTGTCAGAAGATCAGTAGGGCAGTGGACGGTGTCAGTGGGGCAGTGGAAGGTGTCAATAGGGCAGTGGATTGTGTCAGTAGAGCAGTGGACGGTGTCAGTAGAGCAGTGGACGGTGTCAGTAGAGCAGTGGACGGTGTCAGTAGAGCAGTGTAAGGTGTCAGTAGGGCAGTGGATGATGTCAGTAGAGCAGTGGACAATGGCAGTGGATGGTGTCAGTGTACAGTATCTCCATCCAAAAACCAGAATCAGCTCTACTGAACCCAACCCCATACAAACTTTTCACAAAGTGGCACTGTGCATTCTACAACTCTTTCAAGCGCCTTTTAATCACAAAAAAGCCAAAAAAACTCAAAGCAATCCGCAGGCATCCCACAAATAGAGAGGAAAATTACAGATATAGACTACTGAGTGAGCACAGGACAGTGTAGTGATTATACCAGGATGGGACTGCAGGGGGAACGGATCTTTAATCAGCAACAATGTCCTTGAAAAGACCAACATGGCAAGTCCCGCACTGGAGAGCTTGTGGACTGTGAAATGCTGAAAAGCAAATTAATGAGGAGGAAAGGAAGGGCCCTCAGCTTTGCACTCACCCAGCGGTCAGTATCCCCTTAGCTCACGCTCCGGGCAGGCTATGTCTGAACAGTGTACACTGGCTCTGTATCTGTGCCGCCCACTTTCTGGACAGGTCACATATTTCCAGAGGGGAAGAGTGCGGGCTGTGTGTCTGCAGACTCTGCACTAAGCAGGCACTGGCATGCTTCCCCCCCCCCCCTCACAGCACACAGCCTCCCTGCAATGAGTCACACAGCACCGCACCGCAAGACTCACAGAGTACCCGGGAGTCGAGCAGAGCACTGAACAGTGCAGGCAGGGGCGGGAGACATCTGCAGGGGAAACCCCATCACAGAGCCCCCCATAATACGGGACTCCTTAGACAGGTCTGAATAATGTGTCTGGGGCTCAGGCAGACTGATCTGCAGACACAAGTTTCAAAACCTGTACTGTCCGGGTGAATCCTGGACAGGTGGCAACCCTACTCTAAACACCCCTGCATGTTAATCTATGTGTCCATGTACACATAGGTATTTAGAGGAGTTTAGAGGCAGGGGTATTTAGAGGCAGAAAAAAATCCCCCACTGCCAGTGCATCTAGGTGATTGTTAACTCACCTAAACATTAATGCTAGGCTTGTTTAGCATTTGAGCTTTAATTCAATTCAATGACCAGAATAAATTATTATTCTGGCCAATGAAATGAATCAATACCCAAGCAGTTGATGTGGCTAAATACGTTACACGTATTTACAAGGGCCAAGCATTTTTTCTGCCAAATAAAACTGCCAGGAGGAAAGGCATCTAGGAGAGACTGCAAAAACGTCCACTGTGCAGGAGGCCTTAAAGAGGAGCCCCAGTCTCCCCCCAGAAATTTAAAAGTCAGCAGCTACATATACTGCAGTTGCTGACTTTTAATTGTAGCACCCTCTAGATAAGTAGTAAGAGGGTAATAATAAGTAGGTGCTAGAGTGAGATTTTTCTTGCAGGGTAGGTAAACTTAGGCAGGCCTGTTTGTTTTGATTTGTTCTGGGCTGGGAGTGGCTCAGAGTAGCACCTGGTGACTCACAGGCAGCATCATTGGGACCTCCCTCTTCTTTCGAGAGTCTTTGAGAAAGATCTGGAAAGAGAGGAGGAGAGGTGGAGCTGCCTGGGGTGGTTTAAGGAGCCCTGACCAATCCCCAACCTGGATTGGCAGGAGGCCAGCCTCCTTAAATACCTAGGGTCAGCCCAGCTGGGGAGGAGTGGAGTTGTTCAGAGCTTTGGAGATGGAATGCTAGGCTGTCAGGACCTTTAAGGGAGCTCCCCAGTTGGGGGGGGGGTTGACCTTGGGCCTGGGGCTCAGGTGTGGATGGGGCCCTTCAAGAGATTTTGGAGGTGCCCTAAACAGGAGGCACAGGAGGAGCAAGATAGAACAGTTGGAGAGAGCATTGCCGGGCAAGTCTCCAGAGAGAGGACAACTGGTCACAGCCAGGAGAGGGCTGGTGAGGGACATGCACAGTCAGTACTGGGAAAGCATGTCTGAGAGGACTGGGAGCATGCAATCTGGGGTGGGTGCAGAGCCAGTAGTGTATAATAGGCAGTGGATGAAAGCAGCTACCGCCAGGAGGGCTGGCAGGGCCTGAGGATGGGTTACTGGGCTCAGTAGCTGAATAGAGAGCAGCTAGCACCAATAACTTTTCATTACTATACTAAAGTGGCCCATGGTCCCTGCCTGCAAAAGTTGCTAAGGCCTGACTGAACCAGTGTCAGGCCTAACTTGCTCTGCCTGGAAGTTCAAGCAGGAGTTGTGCTGGAGGAGCTGAGGAGTGATAGTCTGCAGCAAGAGTCATGCTGGAGGAAGAGAGAAGTATATAGAGTATATAACAAAGTGTATACAAGTTGTCCCAAGTATTTCTGCTTATTTCACTGGTCATCCCATACGTCCTATACTCCTTCCAAGTTCAACCCCTTCAATAAAATACAAAAAACAAAGCTAACAGACTGTTCATTGTCTTGGGGTGATTGAATGCTGGGCTGGGCAGGTTGACAGGTGGGCCACAACACTTAGCAACCCCTATGGGCATAATATAAGGATACTTACCTGTCTAGCCATCCAGCAATGTCCTCACTAAGGGAAAAAGACAGCTTGCAGCTTCACAGCTGGATTCCCACATTCTGAATGGTCCAGTCTTTTGGGACATGTGATTTGTCCCAGAACACTGCAGGGAAGGAGGGGGCCTAACTTCCACTTGGATTGCCGCAGCGATCCAACCAGAAGTGGGAGTGGGTACCTGTCAAATGCAGGTACCTGTTCCCCCACCACAGCAACTGCCAATTATTAAAGAGGAGGGGGGGGGAGATGCAAAAAAGTGGATCTTCCCTTTTTGGGTGAAGATCCACTTTAGGCACAGCTATGAATTAATTAAAAAATATTTTTTTTCTAATTTTTTTTCTAATTTTTTTTCTAATTCAGTTAGTGTAATGACTTAAAGTTGACTTGGCTTATCAGTGTCTTGTAAGCCCTATTACACCAAAGGCCAATGTTAGGATGTCAGCCATCGGAGAGACTGTGCCAGCCATAAGGCTCATGTTCATGTTCATAAACGTGCACATATTTTTGGGCATAGGAGACTAAGAGCGGGCAACAATGTGCACGTGAACAGGAATATGCACAACGATGCGCACGTGAACACATGGGCATGTGGACCACAGATTCTAGTGCGTAGTGGCCTGTTTAAACTTTTGGATCTGCCTAGGAACATTGCTGAATGGTCTTTTAGCTTTTACTTCTGTTATCCTTAATCCTGAATTGACTCTGTTATTGACCCGACTTTTGTCTGACCTGCCTGTGAATTACCTCTGCCTGTTTATGCTTGTTTCCCATTAATATCACCAGCCTTACCCTGGATTCTTGACCAAGATTTTGCTGTACCTAGTTGTTCACACATTGCCATTGCCAACCTCTGCTCATCATTGACCTCGCTGCTGCTCATCATTTGGTACCTTCCTACTTGTCTCTTACCAAACTCGGCTTGTGACCCAGCTGGTTTGGGTGAAGTAGGGGTGCCCTCATTGCTGTGCTTCTTCTTACCTGACACCAGCACTCCCAGGTTAATGTCAGCGGTTCCAGCCTCTTGGTACCTGCACCCGTCCATTGTGCTGGCAGTCCCTGTCTCAACTTGCAGGAGTGTTTGGACAGGATTTGTGCAAGAGGCCACCCTCATCATCTCAAGCTCCTTATACAGTTATGTGAGACTGGCAGTGGGATGGCCAGCACTAGTTGCAAATCAGATTTTCTGTATGCACATATGCTAAAAAAACACCTACAGGTAGAAAGACAAAAAGAAAGAGAAGCACATCAATAGGCAGCAGCTCCTCAAGTGTCCAGTCAGAAGCTGAGAACAGGAAGGTGACCAAGCTGTACTATTTGAATTGCAGTAGATAAAAATTCAGGTCACCGCACTGGGTGCACTAGTGAAGTTATGTAAAACTCAGGACTGGATGGACAGAAAAATGTATTTTTTGACAAAAATAACAACATTTGTATTTCTGGAGGTCAACTTTAGTACTGGTTATTCAAAGGGGTACATTTTTTTATTGTCATTATATTTATTTTTTTATGACCAAAAAACGTGACTTAAAAAAATAAAAATACATACCGTATATATACTATATATAATATATATACATATATATATATATATATATTTAAATTTTGAAAAATCATTAAAAACACTAGTAAGCAAGGAATAAAATGAATCAGCGATGTGCATTAATATATGGGATTTCCAATATAGTAGACTTGATTTTATTCTCTCGGCATGGTGCTAGTCATCCTCTGTTAATGTTGTCCCTCCATCATGTCATAAAGCTGATTAAATATCCCATGTGGTCTTTCCAATGTGGTTAAAACCACAAGGAAGTAGAAAACACGCCTCAGTGCACATTGGAGGATCATCAAACAAGTTCTGGAAACCAACACATTGTAAAATACTTGGACTTTGCATCGGCTTGCCAAGATTGATGGCATGAAGGCAAGCTGGCTCCATTTTGTGTGAGAATAGCTGCATTAATAGGATATTAAGTTGTCCTGTTTCTTGGAAAATACTACTGTACAATTACCTAATAATGTTTTTAATGGTCTTTGAAAATTCAGGATAATCTCATGTTAGGTGGATGCACAGAAGCCTATATTTGTGCTATTCCCTATATTCACGTAGAATTTATTATTATTATTATTATTATTATTTGTCTAGAGACTAGAAGGATTTACCATATTAGCACAGTGAATCCTGCCAAAATATACCTTTAGCATTAAATTCCTAGTACGGAGGAGCAAATCTGCCTATGTTCAATCCTGTGTGAAATTCAGCAAACTAGAACATAATGGTAAATCTCATTGAAGTGTATTAGAGGAAAATTGTATTAAAGTCTGACCATTTTTAGAGCTAACGAGCAAGCTACTGTTAAAAAAAAAAGTGCAGGAAGCTGGGCACTGCCAAAGAGGGCAAAAAAAGAAAAGATACCTTACAGTGGGCAGAGGGTCTCTTCCTGCAGTTTCTATACGAACTAGGCTTGTGAAATTTGTTTCGTAACGAATCGAAATTCGGCCCAATTTTGCATGTTTCAGACATTCAGATGCATCCGAATGTCCGAATAAAAAAATAACGAATCATATTGAATACGAAAGAAATGATAGCGGATATAACGAATGAATGCGACATGGTTCTAATACGAACATTAAAAATACACAAATGCAGGGCCACCTATCCATGAGTCCGCCCCTTTCAGGGCACCGGATGCATGGATTTTAATGGGGGGGGGGATTTTTGAAGCACCAGAGGCTCTAATAGGCTTCAAATGAGGTTGGCTCGGGGCACAGAGCATGCAAATCAAGCCCATCCAGGTGTGTTACAATAGCAAATGAATATTTTCTATTATAACACTGATCCCCCTCCTGACCAATCAGGAAGCGCGTCTTGAGACCCATCACCCAATTGGCTGAAAGGACAGGCGATCCTATTGGATGCGTAGGAGGACGGGAGGAGATGAATGGTGGAAGCGAGGAGGAGGAGAGGACACAGGAGTCGATGCCCGCTGCCCAATGCCTGCTGCCCACTGCCTGCCACCTAGATGGGATAAGTGACAGACAGCAAGCAAATGAGTGGGCATAGATGGGGGGAGTTGAAGTGCCACTGACCACCAGGTGTGTAGGGGGGTGGGTTTGGTGGTTTGATGCCTTCCCCCAAAAAAGAAAGACACCGCCACTGAAATAAAGACTGTTTTTTCAGGCAGTTTCAGCAGCAACACATTCTTATTCATCAAACGGTAATAGACCTGCTTTGACCGGCAGATACAATTTGGCTAGTAGTTTTCTGAAGCTGTCCTTATTCTCGCTGTTGCAAAGCTGTCCTGCGAATGCCCAATTTCTATCAAGCTCTTGAGAATCAGGACATCATAGATGATGCAGCAGTGTAAAACAGGATATTTTTTAATGAGGGAGAATTGGCTGAAATGTATTAGAGAAAAAGAGTCAGACTGGTGTTTTACTAATAGAATTAAAAGACTGCAGATGACACAACAGTGTAAAATATTACAGTAGCAGGGATAAAAGGCCTCACCAGTATGTGACTAACTTTTATTTTTTCAATGTGGATGAGGAAGGGAGTGCAGTAAATGTGAGTGATATAATATGAGATCATTTAGGTGCACACTGAACCGATGGTTGCTAACAAGTGAATGCTGTACTTGAGTACCCAAAATGTAAAAAACGGAAAATTTATATCAAATACTTACCGTAATTTTCCTTTCCTGATAGGCTCCATGGCAGCATACGTGTGGGTAGCCCCGCCTCCACGATTACCCAATAGGACCCAACTCCCATAAATCTTTGCTCCTGGCCACTATCAGTGTTCCGTAACTAGCCGACTCCAGACATTTGGGAGGGAACTCCTGCTGCCATGGAGCCTATCAGGAAAGGAAAATTACGGTAAGTATTTGATATAAATTTTCCGTTTTCCTGAAAGGCTCCATGGCAGCATACGTGTGGGAAATAACTCGCCAAACACACCCGGGTGGGCAAAATGTCGAGCAAAGAACAAAAGTTTATTTAGCATTGTCAACCGACAAAACTTGCAAACCAAAATTAACAGAAGACAGAGCCGCTGGCTCTACACAGTAATGAGAAACAAAGGTATTAATAGAAGACCAAGAGGCCGCTCTGCAAATAACTTCAGGCGCCACATGGCGAGAAGCTGCCCACGATGTTGAAATACTCCGTGTTGAATGAGCCGTTAATGCCTCAGGAGGAGCCAAGCCCTTTGCTCTGTACGCCCTCTGAATGATCTGAACGATCCAGGTAGAGATAGATCTAGCCGAAGCTCGCAATCCTTTATTCTTGCCATGAGGGAGAACAAAAAGAAATTTCGTTTGTCTAAAGGGAGCTGTGACTTCCAAATATTGTTTCAGCGCGTGTCCTACGTCCAGAGGATGAACATCCTGACTCTCTGAGTTTTTGAAAGTGGGAAGCACAACTTCCTGATTCTCATGGAAGACCGAGGTTACTTTGGGATGCGATCCCAACATGGGAGTCAATACTGCCCTATCTGGAAAGAAAGTCAGAAAGGGTTCTTCCGAACCTAGATTCCTAATCTCAGAAACTCTCTTGGCTGAGGTTATAGCTACCAAGAAGATGGTCTTGAGAGTGAGATCCCTTATGGACAGAGGCTCCGTAGAATCCTTTCCAAGGTTTGAGAGAAAATCCAGCACTAAAGGGAGGTCCCATTTAGGAAACCTTGGTTTTCTTTGGGGTCTGAGCCTAGTAGCTCCCTTGAAGAATTGTTGTACCAGTGCATGGTTTGCCCAGGAAATACCCGTAAAGGCTGAAATAGCCGATACTTGGACTCTCAATGAACTGATAGCTAGAGGTAAATCAAGGCCTGTTTGAAGAAAGCTTAGTATGTCTTGTATTGTTGGAGAACTGCAAGAATTTTCTCTGGAGGACATATGGGCCGAAAACTTGGACCATATACGCTCATATACCCTATTAGTACTCCCGCGTCTGGAATTGAGAAGGGTTGGGATGACCTCTTCCGGACAACCAAGAGCTTCTAGCCTTTCCCTCTCAAAAACCATACCTTGAGGTTCAGACATGATGGGCATGGATGTAACCTTGTGCCTTGAGATAGCAAATCCGACCTGAGAGGCAGGGGAACTGGCTCTTGATAACTGAGGAGCAGCAGTAGAGGGAACCAAGGTCTGTTGGGCCAGAAAGGAATTACTGCGAGAATCTCCGCCTTCTCTGACCTGAGTCTCCGAAGGAATTGCAGGATCACCGGAACTGGAGGGAAGGCGTAAGCTGTCTGAAACTTCCAATGTTCTGTGAGGGCATCTATCCCATATGCCTGGGGATCCCTGAACCTTGAGTAATATTTCGGAAGCTTCCGATTTCACGGGGAAGCGAACAAGTCGACTTCCAGGGACAATCCTAAGGTCAGGAGCCAATCGAATACTTCCCGGTGTAGAGACCACTCGTTGTTGTCCAACTCGACACGCGATAGGAAGTCCGCCTGAACATTCTGCACCCCTGGGATGTAGACTGCAGAAAGGTTGGACAAATTCTTCTGAGCCCAATTCATTATTGGCTCCGTCTCCTGTAACAGGGACCAGCTGCGAGTTCCCCCTTGCTTCTTTACGTAAGCCACCGCGGTTGTGTTGTCCAACCTTAGCATGACCGAGGCATTCGCTGTCAGATGATGGAATGACCGAAGCGCCTGGAAGGCCGCTCTTAGCTCCAGAACATTGGAGACGACTCTCTGTGATGGAAACGTCCACCTGCCCTGAGCGACCTCCGAAAGGCAGTGAGCGCCCCATCCTCGGTTGCTGGCATCTGAAGTTACCGTGACCCATGAGATGGGAATGATTGAATGGTGGTTGCGCAGGTTCTTCCCCTGTAGCCACCAAAGAAGAGACGTCCTCATGGCTGGAGTGAGGAATATGCGCTGTGTCTGGCTGGATAAGTCCCACTGTTGTAGAAACCCCTTCTGAAAGGGACGAGTGTGCCACTGGGCCCACTTTACCATGGGAATGGTGGCTGACATTGTGCCAATCACCCTCAGACATTGGAGAGCCGAGAGATGGGATGCTGCAAGGGCTGCATGAATCCTGTCTCGTATGACTCCAACCTTCTCTTCTGGAAGGGCGATAGTACCTTCTGCTGTGTTGAACTGCGCCCCTAGGAAAACAAGAGACTGAGTTGGATCTAGGTGACTCTTTTCTAAGTTCAGAAGCCACCCGAACTCCTGTAGAGTGGAGATGACTAGGTCTTTGTGCTCCAAGAGCTGATCTTTGTTCTGGGATAGCAGAAGAAGGTCGTCGAGATAGTGATGGAGACGAACACCTTTGACTCTGAGAAAGGCCACAACTGCCAAAAGAACTTTGGAGAAGACCCGTGGGGACGTTGTTAACCCAAAGGGAAGACATGTAAATTGAAGATGTTGAATGCCTACTGCAAAGCGGAGGTATTGTTGAAACTCCTTTGCCACGGGAACATGGAAGTAAGCGTCCTTCAACTGATATCATCCAGTCCCCCAGATACACGGACTGCTGGATGGTAAGCAGAGATTCCATCTTGAACTTCTCTTTGCGAATGAAGGAATTGAGATGGGTCAAATCTATTACCGGCCTCCATGTGCCGTTTTTCTTTTGAACCAGAAACAAAGGGGAATACATGCCCTCTCCACGTTCTTCTTCTGGAACGGGAACGGCTGCGCCTTGATCCAGTAAAGAGTTCACGTAGGTCAATAGGACTTGTTTCTTCTCTTTTGATTCTGGAAGATTTGTGGGAATAAATCTTAGCTTTGGGGTGCTGATAAAACCCCACTTGTGACCTGAGGAAATAGTTTTTACAGTCCAAAAATCCCGAATTGAGGCCGCCCAAACATGCCTGAAGTGGAGAAGACGAGCCCCCACCTGACAAGTTTGAGCGGGCCCAATTTCAAAAGGATTTCGCGGAATCCTGCTTGCCGGACGAACCCCCTTTTGAGGTATTTTTGAAAGAAGATTGCCTGGATCTCCATGACCTTGAGAATTCTCGACCAGGTCTATAGCTCCGCGCCTCCCTGGCACGATCAGGGCCTTGTCTTCTAGGAAATGGACGCCTTTGATTTTGAAGACGTCTGTCCTGGGGAAGAAACCCAGATTTCCCACCTGTAGCCCGGGATATGGCAGTATCCAGCTTGTTACCAAACAAAGATGACCCCTCAAAGGGAATACGGCACCAGGCCTGTTTGGATGCTGGATCCGCCAGCCATGGACGGAGCCATAACGCACGGCGAGCTGAGACTGCTGCTAACATATCCCGAGATATCAGGCGGATAACATCAATAGATGCCTCCCCCAAAAAGGCAGACGCCATCCTGATTTCTTGAATAGGGGAGTCTTTTGCTGATTCAATAGAAATACCCCTCAGGAATTCCTCTACAGAATCAGCCCATGATTCTATGGCCTTGGATACCGCTGCCATTGCAAGCACTGGTTTGCAAGCCATTCCAGAAGTCAGATATATCCTCTTAAGGTCTGAATCGATCCGCCTTTCCAAAGGATCTTTAAAGGATACCGTATCCTCTAAGGGTAGGGTTACATATCTCACCAAACGCATGAGCGCTGCATCCACCAGTGGTGCTGACTCCAGGTGCTTCACATCCTCTTCTTTAAAGGGATATAATTTCAGGATTTTTGACTGCATGGAACCCTTTTTATCCACCTTGCTCCATTCCTCGGTAATAATGTCACCCAACTCTGAAAGGAAGGGAAAAAATTGTCGCTCCTTATTGAGCTGTTTAAAGAACTTTCTCTGCTTTGGTGGGGAAGTAATAGGGTCTTCCCACTTCAGAGCCTCTCTCACTGCTTTGACCAATGAAGGCACCAGTCCATAGTCAAAACCTAAACCAGGATCCTCACAGTCAGATTCACTATCTGAGATGGGAGCAGATAGGCGGCTTGGCTGAGAGGATTCCCATGTCTCCTGCAATGGGTTCTCTCCAGGTGGAGGAGCCAATAATTCTGACGGGGATTCACACAGCTGTAGAGCATCCCTCTCCTGCAGAGACTCCTTCACAACCCGTCTTACTATTGACTCCAAACGCTGGTCTGCACCATCCCTTTCATCTGCAGCTTTGGAGAAGCAATGATCGCATAAGGATACGTCCGAAGGAACAGGCATCCTGCACCCCCAGCATGATTTTTCCGTACGCTTGCTGGAGTGAGCAGCAGGGGGGTGAGAATAATTCTTATTATGCTGTTCAGATCTTGACCTATGCTGGCTAGATCTTGAGGAGGATTTATGGCGGTGTGATCTTGATGATCCACTGCGTCTAGAAGTGTTAGGTTGTGGATCAGACCCAGAAGGGCTGTAAGGGTAAAACAGACAGAGAGAGAAAAGGATATACAGTCAATCCTACCTATGCCAAACACTCTCTCCAATATATAAAAAGCATAAATACTAAAAGACCTACCTAACATGAGCGGGCTGGCCACTAGGAGGCAGTAAGGCGTCCATATTCACAATAAACCCACAGTTTAAGAAACACTGCAACCAAAGAGAAAAATAAAACACACATTTTTTTTTTTTTTTTTTTTTTTTTTTTAAAAAGCATTTCCCCAGCCTAAGGGACACGCTCTTACCTTAAACCGCCGCGCTGACAGCCCCGGGAAGTCGCTGCGACCACTGCAAACATTCCCAGGGTTCTGACAGCTTCCAAAGCCTTTTAAATTTGGCGCCCGTGACGTCATCGCCGACGTCAGACGCGAGGCGCTCGCGCGCATGCGCGGGAACCAAGCCTCGGTCTCATACCGGGTTCGCACATGCGCAGAACGCCTGCATAACCCGGAAGTAGGAGAGAGGTTTGCTGGAACGCGGAAGCGAACGCAAACGGCATGGAGGAGACCGCAAGACAAACAAAAGAAATACACACAAATACAATGCTGCCATGGATAGATAAAAGGCTCACCACTCCACCAACGATCACCTGGCCGAACGGACTGGAACACACACGCCATACCTCCAGCAGATAATGGTCACCCATAACAACGGGACACAGACCGTGCGCACTCAGGTAGGAAATCCTTTCTTCAGCGCTACTCTGCAAATACTCTCCATACCCTGCTTAACAGTCAGGGCCTATCGGAGGAAAATTTCTCAGTCAATCAGCCAATCGATCGTCGTGAAGTTTTATTTCCAGGAAAGAAACCATCTGGTCCTACTGGGGAGGACAAAAAAGGAACACTGATAGTGGCCAGGAGCAAAGATTTATGGGAGTTGGGTCCTATTGGGTAATCGTGGAGGCGGGGCTACCCACACGTATGCTGCCATGGAGCCTTTCAGGAAAAGGGTCTATCAACATAAAACTAAAAAAACTAACAAAATAAATTAACATGCCGGGAAAAAAACCCTGAAACCAAAGCACACTTTTTAATAGGAAGCCCTGCGCCAAAAAAATAAATAAAAACCAAAACAGTTTCAACTAAAATAAAGACTCTATCAAGATAATATAATAAACAATAAACCCGCAAAATAACGCCTCCGGGAAAAAAAATGGAAAGGGAAACCTTTTTGCTGCTAAGAAAAAATATAAAATAAATTGCTGAGTATGCAACAGCTAATAAAAACAAAAAAAGCTAACAATTATAATAAGTTATGGTTTCCTATATGATTGTATACAGGCTAGAAGCTTCATTGACAAAAATAAATGCTTTCAGCCTGCATATTCCACATTCAGCCTGCAAGTTTCATCTGCAGTGCCAACAATGTTACACTATTAATACAAATATTATTACTAATAATGATAAAAAATAGACAAACATGAACTTCTACAGGGCTCAAGTCCTGCGGGAACGCATTGGGAACAGAGTTCCTGCACTTTTTCCAGAACAGGAACTCAGTTTCTGTTAGTAGCCGTGTCCTGCAAGACTTTGAAGTATGTGAGGTATGTGGCAGGTGCTACACCAGCAGCTGCCGACACAGCTCACAATAGTAAGTGCCGCACACCTGACCATTCAGGCATTGCCAGTAGGGGGCCCCATGCCAGCTTCCGCCTCGATCTACCTGTCAATCACAGCTAGCTGACCCAGATGAGGAGCACAGCTATTCTGCTCACAGGACACGCAGGGAGAGAGGTGATCTGAGGGAGGAACATCAGTTTGGGGTGGTAAGCTGAGCACAATACCTGGCAAAGTTTAATGCCAGAAGGGAAGTTTATGTGGAAATATGTGAAGGGTTGGAATAGCAGCGAGTGTGTGTTGGAGCCCTGCAGAGTTTACAGCCCCCCAAGCTAACATACATCTCCTAAGCAGGAACACATCACTATCTCCCCAAGCATTCTGTCCAGATAATTTGCAGTTCATTTATGACCTTTCCGTTTAACCCTGTGTTATCCAAACTCTGTTCAATGAAAAGTGTAAACTCACCACATAAACACTCTATATACAAAATAAAATTCCTCGATAAAGATCAGAACATGATGTTCACATTTGCATGGAAGCACAATTGAATGAGTGCTGATTATTCAGAGAATTACCGTATTTATGTTTATTGAGGATTGTTTTTTTTTTTTATGTACTAACAGTTAAGCTTCATACACACAATATGAAAATTGGATGAAAAATACCACTTTTGAAGCGTTTGTGCATATGAGCATATCATTTTTATTTTGTTTGGTGGGCGAGTGGATCTTGGGTGGGAGTTCCCACACTTTTTTCCTCAGGACTTGACCCCTGAACTTCTATAGCTAAACTGTAATCTGATTGGTTTCTCTAGGTTTTTGCCTTTCATTGCCTTTCCAAATATCAGTCTGTTTCATTGAACACACCATCATTTTTCAGCCGGCTATAAACGCCAAACAAATTTAATATGTAATTAATATGTAAAATACGTTTTTAACTAAAGGCACAAAATGAATGTTTGAGTGCTCTGGGCACCAATACAAGCCCCAGTTGTACCAAATATTAATGATTTTCATATTGTATTGAGAGCTTCCTTGTTGGGTTTGTGTATTTGTAACAATATAACTGAAGTATTATTGAAATAAAATATGCAATATTTTATTATTGAATTTAACAAAACAACCCTAATAACTTTGTGTTGGTGTCCTCTGTTATTCATTCTGCTTGATGTGGTAGGAGGACGCAGCATCTGCTAATCCACTAGGGGAAAATTTTCAATTTTGGCACTTTCAGGAAGTTTGCAATTATTTTTATTTGGCTTCAAGGCCACAATGTAAAATGCTGCAGTTAAAAAAAAAAATAGAAAAAAGGCCATCTGTTTCTCAATATAAAAAAATAAATTGGCAGACAATGATGGATAGAACTCAGACTAGCTTGTGCATTGCTATTTTTTTTTACCACTTGACAGATACAGAAAGCTCCTTAAAAACAAATATGCAGCATAAAATAGTTACCTAATTAATTCAGCTCTGCCAGCAGAGAGCAGCCACCTTTGGGTGCCTGCACATAAGATCCTTTTCAACATGATCTGATATACACTAAGCCCCCGTACACACGGTCGGACATTCCGACAACAAAATCCGTCTGATTTTTTCCAACGGATTTTGTTCGAAACTGGTGTTGCATACACGCGGTCGGACAAAGTTGTCGGAAAATCCAATTGTTTAGAACGTGGTGACGTTCGTTCATTGGGACGGGAATACGTTGCGGCTAGTAGCCAATAGCTTTGGTCTCGTAATTTGATCTGAGCATGCGTGGCACTTTGTCCGATCGGAATTCTCTACAAACGATCAGAAAAAGTCTAATTGGATTTTGTTGTCGGAAAATTTGAGGCCCTGCTCTCAAATTTTTTCTGTCGGAAATTCCGATGGAAAAAGTCCGATAGAGCCCACACACAATCGGATTTTCTGACAATATAATCCAATCAGACCTTTTCCGTTGGAATTTCCGACTGTGTGTACAGGGCATAAGACCCATTTCACACTGAGGCCTGCAAATCGCCTGTAAAGTGCCTCTTCTCTCATTCCAGTGTGAAAGGCCGAGGGCCTTGACACTGGGGCGGTGAGCTGGCAGGGCACACAAAAAAGTACTGCATCTTTGAGGCGCTGTAGGAGCAGTGTATACACCGTTCCTACAGTGCCCCTGCCCATTGAAATCAATGGGCGGCACCCCCAAAGCAGGGGATTTTAACCCTTTTTTGGTTGGTAGCGGGGGTTTAAAGCACCCTGCTGGTGGGCAAAAAGTGCTGCTAAAACATCAGTAAAGCACCACTAAAACCACCACTAAAGCCGACGCCTGGGGCAGCTCAGTGTGAAAGTGCCCTAAATGTATTTCTCGAGTCAATGAACTGAAAGTCTGTCCCTGCCATTTCCTAAGCATTGCTTTTGGGAGAGGCCACCCATTATAATAGTATTGGGATTTAATTTAGAGCTGTGGTCAGGCTATGGACTTTTAGTTATGTACAAACACTATATTGTCAGATGTATTGGGACACCTGCCTTTACACGCACATTACCTTTAATGGCATCCCAGTCTTAGCCCGTAGGGTTCAATATTGAGTTGGCCCACCCTTTGCAGGTATAACAGCTTCAACTCTTCTGGGAAGGCTGTCCACAAGGTTTAGAAGGGTGTCTATGGGAACATTTGACCAGTGCCGATCCTGACCTCCCTGGGGCCCTAAGCAAAAATCTGCTAAGGGGCCCTCTACCTGACCCGTGATGCCATGAGCTATGTAAACCATTTGCCATTGCCACACAGTCACACCTGACACTTCAGTGCTCCCAATACAATCCTCCCTCCTTTAACCCTTTCATGACTAAGCCTATTTCTGACATTTGGTGTTTACAAGTTAAAATCCGTATTTTTTGACAGAAAACTACTTAGAGCTCCCAAACATTATATATATATATATATATATATATACACACACACACACACACACACACACATATATATATATATATATATATATATATATATGTATGTATACATTTTTTTTTTTACCAGATGAAATGGTGATTCTTGCAATATTTTATGTCATACAGTATTTGTGCAGCGGTGTTTTCAATTAAACTTTTTGTGAAAAGAGACGCTTTCATGAATTTTACAAAAAAACAAAACAGTAAAGTTAGCCCAATTTTTTTGTATAATGTGAAAGATGTCACGCTTTATAATTGCAGGTATTCATGGAATGGCGACAGGTTACAGTTACAGAGGAGGTCTGGTGCTAGAATTATTGCTCTCATTCTGATGATCACGGTGATACCTCACATGTGTGATTTGAACACCATTTACATATGTGGGAGCGACTTCCGTATGTGTTTTCTTTGCTGCGCGAGCTCACAGGGACGGGGGGGGGGGGCGCTTTAAAAAAAAAAATCTTATTATTTATTTTATTTATTTTTATATAATTAAATTGTGTATAATTTTTTGTAATCATTTTTGATCACTTTTATTGCTATCGCAAGGAATGTAAACGTCCCTTGTGACAGTAATAGGTGGTGACAGGTGCTCTTTATGGAGGGATCAGGGGCCTAAAAGACCCCCAATCCCTCCTTTGCACTTCAAAGTATTCAGATCGCCATTTTCAGTGATTCTGAATACTGTATATTTTTTTTAAACCAGTGCCATTGGCAGCTGAATAAACAGGAAGTGACGTTGTGGCATTGCATCCGGGTTTACAATCAGGAGACTGGAAGGAAGCCGTTTCCGGCTTTGTCCCAGTCTGTCCCTAGCCGTGGAGCTCTGGGAGCAGAGCCGATCCGCCCTTGGGGCCCCCCCCCACAGCGGCGGGGCCCAACGCAGCTTGCGTAGTGAACGTATAGGGTGGCTCGGCTCTGCGTTTGACCATTCTTACAGAAGCACATGTGAGGTCAGGCACTCATTTTGGACGAGAAGGCCTGGCTTGCAGTCGCCGCTCTAATTCCTCTCAAAGGTGTTCTCCTGGGTTGAGGTCAGGACTCTGTGCAAGCCAGTCAAGTTCCCCCACCTCAAACATGCTCATCCATGTCTTTATGGACCTGCTTTGTGCACTGATCCAAATCATTAGGTGGAGGGGGGATTATGGTGTGGGCTTGTGTTCCAGTGAAGGGAACTCTTAAGGCGTCAGCATACCAAGACATTTTGGACAATTTCATGCTCCCAACTTTGTGAAAAGAGTTTGGGGATGGCCCCTTCCTGTTCCAACATGACTGTGCACCAGTGCATAAAGCAAGGTCCATAAAGACACGGAGGAGCAATTATTGGGTGGAGGAACTTGCCTGGCCTGACCTCAACCCAATAGAACACTTTTGGGATGAGCCTGACCTCACGAATACGCTTCTGGAAGAATGGTCAAACATTCCCATAGACACACACCTAAACCTTGTGGACAGCCTTCCCAGAAGAGTGGAAGCTGTTATAGCTGCAAAGGGTGGGCCAACTCAATATTTAACCCTATGGACTAAGATTGGGAAGCCAGTAAATTTCATGTGCGTGTAAAGGCATCCAGCAGTAAAAAAGCTTTAAAGTGGAAGTAAACCCTCCTATCGTTTTCAGCCACGGAAGCTGCCATTTTTTACCTTGTTTAGTTTAATCTTCAACTGCCCTGGTGCTGTACATGTGATCAGTTAAGACACCAGCCATTGGATCATTTGATAGTTTGACTGAGAGCACAGTCAATGTGCAGTTAGCATTCCCAGCATGCCGGGAATGTAACTGTTTTTTGAAACTGTTAAATTGATGGTTTACTTCCACTTCAAACCAAGCTCCAAATAACCTCTAACTATAGACGTTGTACATCAATTCATCCTCATATTTTGCAAGAGATCCTGTTAAGCCCTATCTCCTGTTCCTGTGAACCTAATTTGTGTATACGTTAGAGATTAGAAGTCGGACAAGCTGCCATCTCACTACTGGCAGTAGGAACAAATCGATATACTGATAGAAAACATAAGTACTTCCTCTCAGAACTTTGCGGATGAATCATTCCATGGCAAATTCATTTACACAGGTGAATGAGGGCTTGTGTTAAAGAATCTTTTTACTGCTTGTTAGGAATATGTTCACAGTTCAATACCCATGGTCTGGCCACAGTTCTATTTTTTTATATATTGCATTTGATCAGTCCTTAGAAGTGGTGGCTGCACCAGTCTTCATTTTTCAGGCTAACATTTTTAGCAAGTACAGAAAATGCTTGTTGATCTTCCCAGAACTACAATGTCCTTGTCACTGCCAGAGAGATTAACTGGAAGCAAAAACAATATTATTAAACCCACTGCACCCGGTAATGGGGGTGAACAAAGGCAGACATATTTGAGCTCCAGCCTGGTATCAACTTCAATAGCTATCTTTAAAAAAAACATATTTTTTTGGATGTCGCAATGTAGAGCAGTGTTTCTCAACTCCAGTCCTCAAGGTGCACCAACAGGTCATGGTTTAAGGATTTCCCTCAGAAGAAACAGCTGTGGTAATTACTAAGGCAGTCAAACTTATCAAATCACCTGTGCAAAATAGTGGAAATTCTGAAAACATGACCTGTTGGGGCACCTTGAGGACTGGAGTTGAGAAACACTGATGTAGAGTATAAGATTTCCTATCATTTGAGCCCAGTCTTGCTACAAAGAGTTAATCCAGCTCTGAGCAATCCTCTTTTATTGTTTAGTGAGATAAATCTTGACAAACAGAGAAAAACCGTTGTCAAATCCTCCCCCTTGCTGTGAATGACAGGTGATTTACATATCTCGTGCACTAGCCTAAGGGACATGCATTATTTTGTAATTCCCTCCCACTCTTTTCTTCTGCTGCTCTGCAAGGATTGGCTGTTCCACACCTAAGCATGATTTAGCATGCTGAAGTCATGTGGGGACTTTTCTGGGTTTTGACTGGATGTTAGAGATCATAGCAGAAGTTCAGTGTAAGAAATACACAGGAGAAAATGAATGATGATAAGGGGAGTGCAGAGGTGGGCGGGGAGTCTACTGACATCACGACTCCACCCACTAAGCCCTGGAAAACAGACCCACCCACAGAATCTGCAGTTTTTCGGGTCTCATAGCAGACAGAGGGGAGACATTTGACAGATAAGTATACATGCAGGAGGCATGTATATCCTTCTAGATAACCAATATTGCAGTAGTTTAGAAAGGATGAGAGGGGGTTTATATCCACCTTAAAAATTTGACTGGGTTGTATTTTTAGGTTTCAAATATAAATGCTTTCTGTTTTATTATTTGATGATTGTATTTGTAGATTCTCCCTCTAGTGTACATTTTGACAAGTGCATAGTTACTGCATTCTGTATGTCCATCCCTAGTTGGAATACCTTGATTCTGGTAAAAGATTTGTGAGAGATTCCATAAATAGAAAGTATACATGGTGGACATTTAAACATGTGTCATTGTATAAAAGATTTTAGGGTTTCTGGTATACATTTTCTTTTTCCAGCAAGCATTTTGATATCTGTTTTTTTTTTCCCAAGCAGGGGAATATTCAGCAAGAACAAACTTATGAATATAGCTGCCTTTCCAGTTCAGTGCTATGTCTGTTATTGTCAAAGCCCGGAGTTCATGCTTACATCTTCACATGGAAATCTCCTGCTGTTCAAAATACATGCGTGTTTTTTAGACTGGTGAATCCCTGGCATAGAAAGGTGGCAAGGGAACCCACCCTCACTCTGTCTGGCCAAGCTCCAAAACCCAAATAGACAGGGCCTAGCTCCCATGCTTTTTAGTAGTAAGAAAATCACAACCTGGGCAGCAGAGATGCTTGTCAAATAGTTTTTCATGTGTAATTACAAAATATATCTGTAACAGATCCAACCTGGACATCTCTCTTTTGTGTGCTGGGTCTCAAAAAGGGCACTCAATGAATAGGCTGGAGAAAAAGTTTTTTTTTACTTTAGTTAGTGGCAGAGTGACATTTTTCACAAAAAAATAAATAAATCCCAGGATACCCTATACCAGGGTTATGCAATTAGGGGACCTCCAGCTGTTGCAAAACTACAAGTCCCATCACCCATCATGCCTCTGCTTCTGGGTGTCATGCTTGTGGCTGTCAGTCTTGCTATGCCTCATTGGACTTGTAGTTCTGCAACAGCTGGAGGTCCCTGCCCTATACTATCACCACTCAATAGAGGCTTAGTAGATCGGTGCCACACACTCAAAAGTATTACCGTATTTATCGGCATATAACACACACTTTTTTCCCTTTAAAATCAGGGGAAAACCGTGGGTGCATGTTATACACCAATCCCCCGCCAATTGTGAGCTTCTCGGCGGCTTTTTCGGTCACTCTCGGCAGCTTTCAGAAAGCTGGAAGCTGCCGAGAACGGCCGAGTGCGCTCTGTATCTCGGCAGCACCAATTTTAAACAGCTAGGCTGCAATGCAAGCCTGCAACGACACTGACAAGGCTGCAATGCAAGGCTGCAACGAAACTGACAAGGCTGCAATGCAAGGCTGCAAATGACACTGGCAAGGCTGCAATAACAAGACTGCAATGACACTGACAAGGCTGCAATGCAAGGCTGCAACGAAACTGACAAGGCTGCAATGCAAGGCTGCAAATGACACTGACAAGACTGCAGATGGCCACTGATAAGGCTGCATTGATGGGCATTTAAAGTTTTAAAGTTTTAAAGTTTTTTTAAAGTTTTTAAAGTAGTTTTAAAGTTTTTTTCATTAAACTCCCCTCCTAAAAGTTTTTTTCCTTAAAATTCCCTCCTAAACTTGGGGTGCGTGTTATACGGCGGCACATGTTATACGCTGATAAATGGTTACTGAAACTCTCCTCTCAAATGGGCAAGCATGATATTGCAGTCAGAATACACATCAGAATATGTGGCATTGATAATTTTATGCTCTCTTGGGCCTTACACTCTCATTTGGCAGTCAGTGATTCCTTCTTTAACCACTTCAGTACTCGCCCATTGTCATATGAGGTCCGCAGATGGGATCTCCCATCCTGGGCGGTCATATGACGTCCTGGGCCTCCCGGCTGTCTGGGGGACGCGCGCGCCCCCGCCGTGTCACTAGGGACCTGAAGCGTGTACCCAGCAACCGCGATGTCCATGGGGCACCCGCGATTGCCCATTAACCGAGCAGGACCGTGGATCTGTGTGTGTAAACAAACAGATCCACGTCCTGTCAGAGGAGAGGAGACCGATCATGTGATCCTAGCACAGAGGAAAACCGATCGGTCTCTTCCCCTTGTGAGTGCCCTCCCCCTACAGTTAGAATCACTCCCTAGGACACACAGTTAACCATTTGATCACCCCCTAATGTTAACCACTTCCCTGTCAGTGACATTCATACAGTAATCAATGCATTTTTATAGCATGGATCGCTGTATAAATGCCAATGGTCCCAAAATGGTGTCAAAAGTGTCCAATGTGTCCGCTGCAATATCGCAGTCACGATAAAAATCGCAGATCACCGCCATTACTAGTAAAAAAAAAAATAATAATAAAAATGCCATAAAACTATCCCCTATTTTGTAGATGCTATAACTTTTGCGTAAACCAATAAATATATGCTTATTGCGTTTTTCTTTAATTTGTGATATTTATTATAGCAAAAAGTCAAAAATATTGTATTTTTTTCAAACTTATCGCTCTTCTTTTGTTTATAGTGCAAAAAATAAATAAATAAAAATAATAATAATAAAACATAATAAAAATTTAAATTGGGTACAGCGTTGCATGACCGCGCAATTGTCATTCAAAAACTGAAAACTGAAAATTGGCTTGGGCAGGGAGGGGGTGAAAATGTCCTGTATTGAAGTGGTTAAGGATTCATAGGAAAATACTTTTTGAAACCAGCAGATCATCTTGGCAAAGGTCTCCATGTTCCTCCTCATTTTCATGGTAGTTTCTTCATAATACCTTTAAAGGGTTTTTCCTCTTTCTAAATTCCAGCTCCCCTATGCACCAATATAGCATTCATGTACTTTTTTGGGAAAATATCAAAGCTTTCCATTAAATCTAGAGTCACTTACTTTTCTTATCCTAATCCACGTTTCCAGACTTTTCCACTAGTAATGTCTTCTTCCTGATCAGATTTTAGGTCATGACACAGGAATGAGTTGACCAGCTGACCTCATTAGCACACACCCTTCATCATCCACCCATTCCCAGGTGCATGTTTTTTAAATGAAATGCAATCAATCAGTGATCACGCTTCTCACTAAATACACAATAGACAACCAGATTCCATAGTGTGTGGCCAACTTTATACAAGTACATAGGAGGGAATGCACAGAAACACTCAGCTGTCAAGCCCCATTCACAACTCTCATTCTCACATGCTGTTTTTTTTTTAATTTGTTTTTTAGAGAGGGGGAGGCGTTTTGGAGCATTTTCACTCATTACACATAGGGCAGCCCACCCACCTGCATGGGCTGCCCTACACACAACAATCGCTCCAAAGAAGCTTCAGAACTTTTTTTTTAGAGTGGAGCTTGGTGCATTTTTTACTGCAATTTTTGATGCAGTGCATTTCTGAAATGCAAAGAAATGCACAAATGTGAATGGAGCCTCGTTGTTCTTGTGTTACCATACCAATTTCCCTTTTGGGCCCCATTCACATCTATCATAGTGGGAGCACACATTTTGTGTCTCGTTTTTCCTGTGACACGCATAGGGCAGCCTGCTTATTTAAATTGGCTGCACTACATGTGGTTAATGGGACATTTTGGCGTTTTGTGGGTTGTGTGTTTTTTACTGTGCTTTTTGCAGCATGTGTCACTCATTTTTTTATAATGGCAAAATGTGTGTTTGCTTCTGTGTTTGGTGTTCCGTTAACAATTAATGGCACTAAAAGCGCAACTAGTAACTTTAGGTGTATAAAGGTGGCCATACATTATGCAATCTGATTGTATATTGTGTAATTATTGAGAAGGGTGATCGCTGATTGATTGCATTTCATTTCAAAAACGTGCACCTGGGAATGGGTGGATGATGAATGGTGTGTGCTAATGAGGTCAGCTGGTCAACTCCTTCCTGTGTCAGGACCTAAAGTCTGATCAGGTAGAAGACATTACTAATGGAAACATTTGGAAACATGGATTAGGACAAGAAAAGTAAGTGACTCTAGATTTAATGGAAAGCTTTTATATTTTTGCAAAAAAAGTAAATGAATGCTATATTGTGCATAGGAGAGTTGGAATTTATAAAAAAAAAAAGTGTACAAATATGGACTTTTTAAGAGAACAAAAATGTCTTCACTGTTTTCTTGCTACATTCCCAGAGATCACTGCATTTTTACTATCTTTATGCTAATCAAGAGGAAGAATTGGCCATGCAGAGAAGTCCTTAAAGTGGAACTAAACCCTCCCATTCTTTACAGCCCAGGAAGCTGTCTTTTTAGCTTCTGTTTGATCTGTAGTTCCCTAGGTGCTGCACATGTGATGAGCTTTGACGCCAACCAATTAATGACTTATTAAACAACGGCAATTAGCGACTTTTATCGTGACTGCAATATTATGGCGGACACATCGGACATTTTTGACACATTTTTGGGACCATTGTCATTTATACAGCAATCAGTGCTATACAAATGCACTGATTCCTGTGTAAATGACACTGGCAGTGAAGGGGTTAACCACTTGGGGGCAGTGTAGGGGTTAAGTGTGTCCTAGTGGCGTGTTTCTAACTGTGGTCTCTGCTCTGGTGACAGGGAGCGCTGATCAATCATACTTTCACTAGGCAGAACGGGGAGATGCTTGTTTACATCAGCATCTCCCCATTCTTCCTCCCCGTAAAGTGATTGTGGGTATCCCCGCGGCAATCGAGTCCACGTGCCCCGTGACCGGACTCACGGAGCTTGCCACGGGCCCATTGGCTGCCTCTTAAAGGGCAACATACAAGTACATTAGTTTGCCTGTATGAGCCCTTCTGCCAAAGTATATCGGCGTGAGGTGGTCGGCAAGCAGTTAAAGCGGAACTAAGCCCTCCCATTCTTTACAGCCAAGGAAGCTGTCTTTTTAGCTTCTGTTTGATCTGCAGTTCCCTAGGTGCTGCACATGTGATGACCATTGACACCAACCATTTGATGACTTGACAGTTCAGTTGAGAGCTGACATAATAGCAAATGTAACCGTTATCATTTAAGGAATGCCTTGAATGCGAATGTTTCGGAAAACAGCAAAATCGGTACGTCTCGTTCCACTTTAAGGGAGGAAAATAATCACCACTTAAAGATCATTTTACATATATCTGAGTATGAACTGAAAAGGAGTTCCAAAACCACATTCAGAGATTTTTGCATAAATATAAATACTTTGACAAATGAATATACTCAACAGCTGGGGTTTTAGAGGGTTTTGCTTTCAACTAGAATCTTCATCAGTTAGAAGGTTGATGCCAGAACCGTTAGGTTTGTCCATTTGAGAATCATCAGCAATACGCCAAAAATATCATCCAATTCGGTAGGAGATTTGGCAAAATAGTCGAAAGGGTCTACATTCTAAAGAAATCCACACAGTATTTTATTCAAATAAAAGTCTTATTTACTGTGTCGATTGCTCAGAACAACGGCCATGCCTCTGCACCTTAGATTGACTTCACGAAGAAGAACTAGTTCATGAAACCAACAGGAGCTTTGCAGCTAATTAATATATCTGTAAACCACACTTTATGTTAATGAAGAATTTTAGTGCAGCAATCAAACTGTACAAGCAGATCACATTTCCAAAAATGTTATTTTATCCATTGCTCAATTTTTTTCACAGGTATTGCGTGTAATATCAGTTCCGCAGGACACAATCCACCGTACTTTCTTTGGCTCGTCTCAGTGTTTTGATAATGGAGATGGATGGACATAAATGGATATTGATTACAAAAAGCCCTGTAGGGTTATCCATTTTTCCTAATTCAAATTCATAAAAGTGAACAGAGAACTGGAGTGCTGAAATTGTGCTGTTGAAGGGGATTTGGGGCAGGAATGTCTCTGCATTCCTTCATGCATAAAACTTCTCTTGCATGGTCTAATCATTCATCTGAGCTAGGAATAAAAATAAGATCATAGCACAGGGACTTGTTAGTATTCCTATTATTTTACATATTGCTCTTCTGAAATGTTTGACACTTCTTGCCTTCGTGTTGGAAGGTTTGATCTGTTCCGTCATTAAAAAAAAAACAGAGCAACTCTATACTTGCAAATTACTTCTTCCACTTACTAATCTTGCCTAAAGAAGAACACCGATCTTACCAAAAAGCAGGACTTTGCTTTAAAGTGTATCTAAACCCAAAATCAAAAATATAATTTATTGTAGGTTACTGGTCCTTGGATGTGGTAGCTGCATTCATTTTCTCTTTATACGTTTTTTTGGAGCGATGAAGGAGCGGTGTATGGGACAGCAAGGCTATACCACTGGCACAGCGCTGTTGCAGAAGCACTTTGCATTGGTTTTAACCCTTTCACGGGCGCTAGTGAATACCGCTAAAACGACGGTAAAGTGGCACTAAAAATAAGTGCAGTTTTACCGCCAACTCCGCTCCCACCCCATTGTGAAAGGGGCCTTAAGCTCTGACCCGGCAGCCCAAACACTCATTCTGATAGTGGAGGGCCTCTCACCTGGCTGCAGATCACTAGCACAGATACCTTTGTCTTATTAGGTGTGGCCTCCCTAAGACCCCTTTCACACCAAGGGCGTTTTGCTGGCACTATAGCGTTAGAAATAGCGCCTGCACTCCACCCTAAAACTGCTGCACCATTGTCTGTAGTGTGAAAGCCCCGAGGGCTTTCACACTGCAGTGGTGCGCTGGCAGGACGTCAGGGAAAGGCCTGCCAGCAGCTTCTTTGGAGCGGTGTGTTTACTGCTCCTCCACCGCTGCCCCTATTGAAATCAATGTGGCAGCGCTGTAATACCGCCAGCAAAACGGCGTTATCGCGGCGTATTGCCGGAAGTTTTAACCCTTTCTCGGCCGCTAGCGAAATGCGCCTCAAATCTGGCGGTGAAATGCCGCTAAAAATAGCGGCGTTTTACCACCGACGCTATGGGCGGCGTGGTGTGAAAGGGGTCTAAGATGCAGGGGGAGGAAAGTTGAAGAATTTATCCCCCTGGGTAATATGGGGAAATGGAGCTAAAGGGTCCTGTGACTACATTTGAGCATGATGATGATTAACTTGCCATTCTCTTACCCTAGGAGTGGAAATGATCTCACCCTTCTGAATATGATGTGCTGTGCACATCAGAAAAGTGGCACAAACATGTTGTCAGTTTACATATCCATATTTCAGTTTTATATTTAGCTGTGTAGCTGGAGTTCAGCTTTAAGGGCTCATTTAGATCTATCATTTGTACTAATGCACTATAGAACTTTACATCAGGGCTACTAGCAGGGCCATTTTTAAGGCAGGGCAAAAGGGGCAGCTGCCCTGGTCGCTGTCATTGTTGTGGGGCCCAAAGCAGCTGCCTCACACTTGCCAAATATCCTGGTTTAAATTTCCTTGTCCCTTGAGGTTTTAGTCCTGTGCTACGTCCCGATATCTCAGTGTGAAGTGCTGCTACTAAAGCTCTGCCCTATTGTGGTGTAAAGATGATTTACATGTAAATTACCAGAATTCATATGTAAATAGCGGTGGCATTCATATGTAAATAGAGGCGGCCGGCAGCATTGATATGTATATAATGCCCCCCTGAGGTCATATTCACAGTAATCTCTAGCAACCAATCAACAAGCAGAAATCATGTGCTGTAACCTCTAGCAACTAATCAGTGAGTCGTAATGTGTGCTGTACCAGTCAGTGAGCGACCAGTCAGTGAGCGATAATGATACACTGTAACCACTGGCAACCAGTGAGTGGTAATGATACACTGTAACCTCTGGCAACCAGAGCTACTAGCTGCTATTTATTGTATGTCTCAGTGCAGGTGGAGAGCGAAATTGCATGGGGGGGGGGAGGGGCCCCAAGAAAATTTTTTGCCCAGGGTCCAATCAATATTAAAGATGGCCCTGGCTACTAGCCAGGCCTTAAGAGTTATTCGCCACCAGTTACTCCACCCAATCCCTACCCTGCACTGCCAAAAATTCCGCCTCTAAACACGCCCTCATAAATGATCTCATCAAATTACAGTGTTAAATGTTTTATGCAGAATTAAGTTACAAAAATAAATATTAACAACAACTTTATCAGTGCCCATCAGTGCCCATCAATGCAGCCTATCAGTGCTGATCAGTGCAGCCTCACCTGTGCTCATCAATGCAGCCTTACCAGTGCCCATCAATGCAGCCTCACCTGTGCTCATCAATGCAGCCTTACCAGTGTGCATCAATGCAGCCTTACCAGTGCCCATCAAAGCAGCCTCACCTGTGCTCATCAATGCAGCCTTACCAGTGCCCATCAATGAAGCCTCACCTGTGCCCATCAATGCAGCCTCACCTGTGCCCATCAATGCAACCTCACCAGTGCCCATCAATGCAGCCTCACCTGTCTCTACAAAGTGGTGTTGACTCTGAAGCTATGCAGGCACCATTAAATGAAAGGTCAATAAGCCACAGTTCAAGAAAGCCATAGGGAAATCTGGAGGATTCCAGGGAACCCTGGTTCAGAATGACTGAGTTAAAGAGTGTTAGATAAAGAGTGTTTATTTCTCCATGACATTTCTTCATGAGTCCTGCACAGGCACACTGTTTTTAAATTGTAAAAGAGGGCGCAAGGTGAAGATCCCCGCTGTCACAGGAGGGAGATGGTCAGGTGCGGGGACTGTTGCATAATAAAATGTTGCATGTTACTCTCTAAATACGGGTGTAATATGTAATTTGTTACTAAATGTGAACTTTCCCAAAAAATATTAAGGCCTATGGTCGAGAGTGGGCCTATGGCCAGGGGTATGGCCCAATATGGTGGAGGGTACCATCATTACAGGTGGGTAGCTGCCCTATCTATAAAGAAGCAGGACGGGGACCTGCATAGTTTGGCACTAACACCTAGCTATTCCCACTTCTCCAATCTTACATGATGATGCAGATCATCTGCTTATAAGTGGGGAGGAGCCAGGTGACATCACTTCCAATCGTATCCGAGACCGGAAGTTCCGAGTGTTATTGATGGTGATTGTCTTTTACTTTTATGTAAGTTACTACTGGTCAATAAATCTTTGCTTTTACAAGTTACTGCACTATGGAGATTTCCTTTATTTTGTATGGCCCTGATTAAATGGAGGAGAGGAGGATTAGGATACGGCACACTGGGAGAGTTATTAATACTAACCATCTTAACACTGCCCCACTCATCTCATCCCTGGTTTGTGATCTGTGGAGAGGAGAGTGGATTGTAATTTGTGGCTAAGGATTATACATATTGAAAAACGCTGTCAGACCCTTGTGGTCTTTGATTAAGGGGAGCTGCTAGGGCACACTTCTGGTGGATTCTGGATGGTGGAAGCAAGTGTGACCATATTACTTTGAGCCCACGTACACACGGTCGGAGATTTTGCCAACCAAATCCGTCGGATTTTGCCCGTCGGATTTAGTCGACGGATTGTGTCCGAAACTGTTGCATACACACGGTCGGGCCAAGTTGGCGAAAAATCCGATCTTTCAGAACGTGATGATGTAATTTAGTTACGATGGGACTACATTCAGGCTAGTAGCCAATAGCTTTGATGTAGGAATTTGATCTGAGCATGCGTGGCACTTGGTCCGATGAAAATGCTCTACACATGATCGGATTAGGTCCGTCTGGCCCAGTTGGTCGGGAAATATTTCCAACATGTTGGAAAATTGGGTCGGACGGAGATTCGGACGGAATCAGTCCGATGCATACCACACACAGTCGGATTATCTGACGACACGGTCCGATAAGACTCATTTTGACAGATTCTCCGACCGTGTGTACAAGGGCTAAGACTTGATGCCTATTTGCACTTAGATTTTCTCACATTCTTCTATCAATCATTTCACCATTATTTTTGCACACACACTTTATTGATTGCAACTGACCTTCGGCCTGTTTTTTTGTTAAATGGAATGTATATTGTTTGATATTTTTGACGGACACTGCTTTATATTAATCAAGTGTTGTATATTGTTCTTATTTATTTATTTGTGTTTGTGTTGTGTTTATTTGTGTTATTTGATCATTCATATTGATCTTTCACAGCACTGTAGATTTGGAATCACTGCCGAGAGGCTTCACAATCCTATTTATGTTCAATCGGATGGCCTCAATCTTTAACATTATATTAAGCACTTTGGCGGTAGCACCAGTGGCAGCTGGTGCTCAAAATTTTTGGGGGTGTAAACAAACTGAAAAATAGTGAAACCCCCCCCCATCAATTGCAGCCTCAATATGCCCATCACATGCAGCCACTGTGCCCATTATATGCACCAATGTGCCCATCATATGCAGCCACTTGTGCCCATCAAATACAGCCACTTGTGACCAACATATGCAGCCACTTGTGCCCATCATGTGCAGCCACTTGTGCCCATAATGTGCAGCCACTTGTGCCCATCATATGTAGCCTCACTGTGCCCGTCAAATGCAGCCACTTCTGCCCATCATATGCAGTCACTGTGCCCACCGACCCCCCTCGCGGCTCTGACACCCCCCACGCTCACGGCTCTGATGGCCCCCCTTAGGTGGTCACTTACTGCCAGTCCTGATGTCCGTCTTCGTGTCTCCTCTGTGCCACCTCTTCCTAAGTGCCAGGCATCCAATAGGATGACCTAGCCCTTTGGCCAATCGGGGAAACAGGTCTGACGACCTGCCTCCCTGATTGGCGGGGAGGAGCGTTAGTGGGAAAATAGCAAAAATGTATTCGCTATCGTCACACATTTGGATGGGATCAGGGTACACTCTCTCTGTACCCCAAGCCCACCCTATTTTGAAGCCTATTAAAGCCTTTGGCTCTAATCATGTGCTGGAATCCTGAAAGGGGCTGGGCCCTGGGTAGCGCCACATCTATTTTTTATTTTTATGCATAGAAGTAGTCATTCTCCAACTCATCCTAACTGATTAGAACTGAAGCTGAAGAAGTTGAGCTATACCCCTCTAGAACAAGTACGTGACAGGTGAATTGGTGAGTGACAGCGTCCATCAAAACCTTATTTTTAGATTGTAAGCTCTAAGGAGCAGGTCCCTCTGATTCCTCTTGTACCAAATTGTAATGTAACTGTAATATCTGCCCTCATGTTGTAAAGTGCTGCGCCAACTGTTGGGGCTATATATAAAACCTGTATAATAATAATAATATTATTTTGTTCTTTTTTTTCAGTTTTTTTTCTTCATTTTGATTAATTTTCTTTTTGTCAGAAACATCCAAATTATTTTCCAACTGTAGCTCTATTTCCAGACACTAGAGGCGTAGGAAGAGCTACAGTGCAATATTTATTACAAGTGCTCTGCCACTAAAATTAATGCACTACGAAATTACCATAAAAGTTAAAGGCCCATAAATTTGTAACAGATTTTATTTGGTTCATCAATAAATTACAACAGCAAGAAGGGCTGTCAGCGCCAGTTTAATGATGTTTCCATAGGGAAAGCACATTTTAGACAAAAAAATGGGAAGAGAGTGGAACAAGGCTAGCGAGACGGACCTAGTTTGTTTTCTTTTTGAAGTGATTAATGTCAAAAATGTTTCAAGAGGACATTTTCACTGCAGGAGTGAGGGATTTTCTGTGAAACTTTGAGGTTCCCACACATGAAGTTTTTAGGAGGGAAAAATATGTTTCATTGTCTTGCGATGTGTGTGTCTTCCTTGTCAATTCCTCTTCCAATACCGCAGAATATGTGTTAATGTATAGCTATGTACCCAATGCAGCAAGGAACATTACACCAGGGGATTGGAGAGACCAATTAGGATGCTTCGGATTGAATAGAAACTTCTTGTGCCTGACAATCTGTTACATATTTTATGTACTAGACTGTGCTGCGCTCTATGAAGTTTTGGACAATTATGGCTTTCCTGTTTAATAAAACACAAGTCCTGAATTAACTTAATCAACTCTAGCTGCTTCCTGGAAAAGGCATTACAGCATTGTACAACACAGAGTGAACCTATTTTGAAGGGTCCTTGTCATGTGGGCAGAAAAGGACATTAAAGCATAACTGTACAATTAGTACAATCGTTCTTTAAATGCCCCCTTTGCCCGGGTCTTATATTTATCCATCACTGCTCCTCTGAGATCTTCACTGTACAGCCCACAGGGAGCCATGAGACCTTGGTGCTGAAAGGTCTTGGCGAGGCTCTGAGTCTTCCGCTCATGTGTGACGCTCCAGGCTGCCTTGGCTGGGGAGGTGACTTAAACTGGGGATCAAGTTCTCTCCTTACAGACAGAACAGCACTTCAGGAAAGTCACACCCAATAATCTTCTTAAAGTGGAGGGCCACCCTGAAAACAAAAGTACATTAAAAATTAGGAAAAAATTAGAAAAAGAAAAATGAAAAAAAAATGTTTTCTTTAACCTTGCCAGAAATGCCTGTTGCTAGGCATATCGTCCTAATCTGCCTCTTCCTCCTTTGCGGTGATATTCTGTCTTCTCTCCTCCGTGCGGCGTCTTCTGGGTAATGGGTCGCGCTGTGTTCTGGGAACTGTGTGTCCCAGAACACAGCTTGCCCCATTCACAAAGCGCTGCGCGACTCGCGCATACGCAGTAGGAAAAGGGCAGTGAAGCCGCAAGGCTCCACTGCCTGTTTCCCTTAGTTGAAATGGTGGCGCAGGGACCCGAGAGCCGAGGGACGGGTCGGCCTCGGGCGACCGACATCGCGGGCGCCCTGGACAGGTAAGTCTGCTTATTAAAAGTCAGCGTTTGCAGCTGCTGACTTTTAAAACATTTTTTTTAAAGCTGGACCTCCTCTTTAAAGGCTAAGTTCACCTTTGTTTTTCAAATTCCAGCCCCCCTATGTTCCAATATAGCATTAACCACTTCCAGACCAGCCGCTGCAGTTTTACTGCTGCAGTTTGGCTTGGCTGGGCAAATCAACGTTACCTTTACGTCGCTTTGCCTTTTGGCCACTAGGGCAATGCGTGTGCCGCCCGCACCCTGTGCCTGAAGCTGATGCGAGTGCCCAGCAGGTGCAATGACCGCCAGGCACCCAAGATCGCTCGTGAGAGAGCGAGAACCGGGATCTGTGCATGTAAACACACAGATCCCGGTTCTCTCAGGGGAAAGGAGACAGATCGTGTGTTCATATAAAGTATGAACACCCATCTCTCTATTCCCCTAGTCAGTCCCATCCCCCCCTACAGTTAGAACACACCTAAGGGAAACAGTTAACCCCTTGATCGCCCCCTGGTGTTAACTCCTTCCCTGCCAGTGACATTTATACAGTAATCAATGCATTTGATTACTGTATAAACAATTACAATTCAATGCACGCCCGCAGGGTGTGACCGGAGCCGATGCGAGTGCCCAGCGGGCGCAATGACTGCCGGGCACCCACGATCGCTCGTGACAGAGTGAGAACCAGGATCTGTCTGTGTAAACACACATATCCCGGTTCTCTCAGGGGAGAGGAGGCACATCGTGTGTTCATACAAAGTATGAACACTGATCTCTCTCTTCCCCTAGTCAGTCCCATCCCCCTACAGTTAGAGCACACCTAAGGAACACAGTTAACCCCTTGATCGCCCCCTAGTGTTAAACCCTTCCCTGCCAGTGACATTTATACAGTACTCAGTGCATTTTTATAGCACTGATCGCTGTATAATTGTCAATGGTCCAAAAAATGTGTTAAAAGTGTCCAATTTGTCCGCAGTCCCGATAAAAATTGCCATTACTTGTAAAAAAAAAAATAATAATAATAAAAATGCCATAAATCTACCCCCTATTTTGTAGACGCTTTAACTTTTGTGCAAACCAATCAATATATGCTTATTGTGATTTTTTTTTTTTTACCAAAAATATGTAGAAGAATACATATCATCCTAAACTGAGGAAATGAAAAAAAAATATTTTTTTATTTGGGATATTTATTATAGAAAAAAGTGAAAAATATTGGGGTTGATTTACTAAAGGCAAACCCACTTTGCACTACAAGTGCACTTGAAAGTGCAGTGGCTGTAGATGTGATGGGAAGATTTGAAATGAGGGGAAGCGCTGCTGATTTTATCATCCAATCATGTACAAGCTAAAATGCTGTTTTTTATTTTCCTTGCATGTCCCCCTTGGCTCTACAGCGACTTTACTTCCAAGTGCACTTGAAGTGCAAAGTGGAGTTGCGTTTAGTAAATAACCCCCATTGTGTTTTTTTTTCAAAATTGTCGCTCTTCTTGCTAACATGTGGGATCACCAGATATTCACTGGAGCTGTCACCTGCATTTATAACTACTATGTCACGGAGACCCATATCCCTCTGGGGGTTTGCATGTGTGTACCTTGGGTTTCCACCGGCCACTGCCACAGCTCCCGGTACAGACACATCCTTGACAGCCCTCAGTTTGCAACATTGGATGCTGAATCTGGACTTATACGCACCTTGCATCCGCTCCTAAAGAAGTGGAGTGAATTCCACGCCAATTTTTTTTACAGTCATGCATTTACAGCTTAGATTATAATCAACTTTCTGCAATCATTAATGGTTTAAATATATATTTTATGATATGTGCAGCGGTACCCCTGTAGGAGCTGCTGGTAATTGTAGTCCGTCTGTCACCCTGTCCAGCTAGGCACACAATTTCAGTCACTCTCAGACATAAAACCTTCAATGCACTTTGTTTTGTACTTTTATTTAGGGGATTCAACTTGGACGGAGATAGGACAGCTATGAGATGCCCAGTTAATGGCATAAATTGTTAGGGACTGGGAAAACGACATACACTCCGGTATAGGCAACTCCTCCCTTCTCTCCAGCACAACACTTACTTGCTGACTCTCTCTCCATAACACCTCCAGCACATCACTTGCTTGCTCCTCCAGGACCAGCTAGGAATAAGAAAGGCTTTAGCAAATGCTCTTTGCAGACAGGGACAGCGGGTCCCTATGGTGTACCAAAAATATGGTGGTCCTTGGTGTTAGCTGTCCACGTGGCTCCTGAGCCCAGAACCCCATCTTCAGGCTCTGCCAGCCCTCCTGATTGCAGCTGCCTCTCTTCACTGTCCGTACCACCACAGTCTGGCTCCGCACCCATCTCAGACCGCAATCTCCCAGTCCTCTCAGGCGTGCCTCCCCAGTCCTCTCCTGACTGTGTGTTACTCACCAGCCCTCTTGGTTTCGACCTGTTGTTCCTCTCCTGGAGACTTTGCCTGCCAGTGCTCTCCTGCTGTCCTTTCTTGCTCCCGTGCCATCTGTCCAGGACACATCCGTGTGCCGTGTGAAGGGTTCTGTCCACACCCGAGCCCAAGATCAACTCCCCCCAGACCGGGGAGCTCCCTCAAAGGACACAACAGCCTAGCACACCATCTCCAGCTTCCTACCAAACAACTCCTCCCCAGCTGGGCTGACCCTGGGTATTTAAGGAGGCCTGCCCCCTGCCAATCCAAGTTGGGGATTGGTCAGGGCTCCTCAGAAGACCCCAGGCAGTTCCACCTTTCCTCTCCTCCTTCCTTTCCAGAAGACATTGGAACACTCTGGAAAGAAGTGGGAGGTCTGGGTGATGCTGCTTGTAAAGTCACCAGCTCTACTCTGAGTCACCCCCAACCCAGATCAAAACACACTCAGGCTTGGCTGCCAGCTAAGTCTGGAAATTGACCTACTCTCACAAAACTCTAGCCATTCTACTTGTAGCACACTAGAGGGTGCGACATATGGATTACAAGCCAGCTTACAATACTTTTACTTAATAATGCAATGTGTTATTCATGATACATGTGTATATATATATATATATATATATATATATATATATATATATATATATATATATATATATCTTCTGTCACTAGGTGGCACTCTATGCCACCAGGATGGCTGTCTAGGTGGACATATGTTAAGTCACCCCGGGTTGCTAGGCTGCCTGAGGCTTATCCAGGAGCAGGAGAAGCAGCATAAGGTTGGGACTGCAGGATTGGAGTCCAACTGAGTTGAGAAGGTTCAGTCGGACGGGGAACCAGTTGTGGACAGGGTAAAAAGGAAGCTGTTGCCACTAAGAAACCATCCATCTTATTACCGGTTACTGTGAGTAAGCTGAAGCAAGTACCAGAGCAGTCTTCTCACCTGCTGGGAACGGTAAAGAAGTGGGAAAGCATCAGTAAGTGCCAAGCCAGTGACCCAGCAGGATAGTGGGGGAGACGCTTGAGGAGTATACAGCGGGATAGCTGTGGAAGAGCTCAGGGGATCCAGTGACGACTGGGATCAGGAAGTCTAGCGAGAGACCAGGAGCTCAGTGAGTGTAGTGAAGATCTACGGTAGGATACAGTGAGATAAGTAAAGGACTGTTCGGTGTTACCAAGAGTTATGTACAACTACATTTAGTGACTGTTGCAAGGTTAGTTGCCATAGGAGACAGCGGTCCTACATATACAGAAGTGTTATTCGTCTGGAGGCCTTTCACTGTATAGCTGTCTACCTATAGAAGTCCCAGAGCTTTCCAGAGCTTGCCAATTATCATTGCATCTACTCAAGGATGTCTTGGCCCTAAACCCCTTTCCCACCGTTCTGTTAAGAGACAATACTGTAAATCTCTTGTTCACATTCAAAAGTGACTGGCGCCCATCATTTGTTCTTGAATCACACCCACCATGCCTGGTAACCCACTCTACAAGGAAGGATGTCAGCTTTCCCTAAACCTTGAGGTCACCATTAGGCCTCTGGGGCCCCAGAACCTTGCTACACATATATGAATTAAAATGATAATATGCCATCATGATGTCCATGTATATATGAAAGAATAAATGTACCATCATGTATTTGATCACTTTACCAGCTATGTGTCACGTGCTTCATTTAAAGTTACAAATCTTTGCCTTTTGAATTTGGGAAATAACTGTATGCCACTCAAAGACAGCTTGAGAATCATGTTAGTATGCAAATCCGTCAGGATCTTAAAGCCTCTCTGTGCAGCAATCACCATTAGGTCAAGGATGGAAAGGGAGCCTTCACACACTGCGCTCACAGGAAATAAACAAGACAAGCAACATGATCAGTGAGCAGGAGAACCCTTGGGGCACAGGGCCAGTGATAGGGTGGGTGTAGCAACTGGAGATTTTTTTTTACTTTCAACTCAAGCTGGGTATTCAAATACTTGGTGGGAAGTCAATGTCAATTGGCAGAATTAAGTTGGCAGAATGAAGTTGATTGCACACTTAGACGATTGTGGGGTACAACTTTCCTTTTGCCACTGCACACATCACTGGCTAAGGCAGTACTTAGAGATGGAGATGATAGATTAACTGTTGACCTTTTACAAAAAGTCAAAATTTGCATATCAGCTACAGTGCTGTTTTTGGACTACACAATTTAGAGAAAGAAGGACTGTGTTTGAAACAGCTGATTCAGCAAATTATCAAGGTGCTACTTTATTTACATGTTTTAGGAATAGAAAAGTTAACTTTAAGCAAAACTTAAACTCCAGCGGTCATAGAGATGACTGGTGACCATCTGGTCACCGGAAGTCTCTATGGTCTTTATCTGGCGGTGGCTGATTTTTTTCTCTGGGTCCCTGATGGCACGGGAGAGCCCTGAGAAGCATCGGAGGGTGGCATCAGGCATTATTCAGATTTCCCCACTGAAAGTCAATCACGTCATATGATGTCCTTGGGCTGGAAGTAGTTAAACAAATCTGAAATAACAAATCCAAATTTTGGAAAAAATTTGAATAGTTTTCAAATCGAATTTGAATTTCCAAAGAGAATAAAATAGAATAGAAAATAAATGAATAGAATAGAAAATAATATGTTAGAAAATAAAAGAATAGAATATAAGAAAATAAAACAGAACAGAATAGAAAATAAAAGAATAGAAAAAAATTGAATAGAAAAAAAGGGACAGAATAGAAAATAAAAGAATAGTGTAAAACAGAACAAAATAGAATAGAAAAAAAGGAATAGAATAAAATAGGAAGAATATAAACATCTTCTGAAATTCGAATTTTGAACGGAATAAATTTGAATAGAAGAGAATAGAATAGAATAGAAAAGAATAGAAAATAAAATAATACAATAAAAATAATAGACTAGAATAAACAATAGAAAAGAATAAAATAAAATGAATATAACAATATGACTGTTTTCCGAAATTTCAAATATAAAATAGTATAAATTTGAATTTTGAATAGAATATTTTTGATTTAGACTAGAATAGAAAAGAATATAATATAATAGAAAAGAACAGAATGCGAAATAAAAAAAAATAGAAAAGAATGGAATAGAAAGAATATAACCATCTTCCAAAATTTGAATTTCAAATAGAATAAATTTGATTTAGAATGGAATTCAATTTCAAATGCAATTCCAATTGAATTTGATTCAAATGCAAAAAATTTGAATTAGAATAAACTATACAAATTCCAAAAACAAGCTAAACTAAGTTAACTAAACAAATGTATGCAAATAACGAATCAAAAAGTAACAAAACAAATCTTTTTCGTTCTGCACATGTCTTATACACAGCTGTGGAAAGGTTGTAATCATTTATTGTAGTTAATGGCACAGTTGAGTATTGATAGACCAATACAGCCACAGATGCAGCAAAAAAGTTCACTTTATGTTTTTTTATTTTTTTTGTTTTTCTTTATTTGTGCACAAATAACAGTCTTTATGTCATCAATATGGACGATCAGAGCTTGTTTGTGTTATTTTCTGATGCTGTGCACTAACATGAAAGGATACCTTCCAGTAAGAAAGACCACAAGGCAAATACAGATACACCATTTATAGACGTGGACGTCCCCTTTGCTGTAAAAGAAGCCTTTAAATCTATATGTATCCAGGAATCACACCATTAAGAGGATTATTGAGGTTGTAAATCCTGAAGACACAACTCGGGTGGCAATTTATAGACAGCTCCTTCTCTAATAGTCTGTAGACGTGTTAATACTGGTGGGTGTCTCGAGAACTTGCTGATTTCACTGCTGGAAAAAAGACAGTAAACAGGTTTACTGATACATCCAGTAGGCTCGTTTTATTGCTGCTTGGACATGTTTCAGGACAATAAATACATTTAAGGGCCCTCAGGAACTCACCTATCATTTTCTCGCTATAGTTTACTGTTTTAGTGTGATGTGTCATTATGGTGTAGTGCCGGGTATGTAAAACTTGGAACACATACTACTTGTGCCACCTTATCTTGGTTATGGCAAATACCAAATGACAAAGCTCAGGACAGTTTATGTGGCAGAGAACATTGTGGGAGAACATGGGCATGATAATACAGAAAAAAAACATACTGATTTAACCTTTGGACTGGATGTTATCTTTTTTTTGTGGATTCTAGGTCCCTTTCAGGGATTTTGTAGAGAGAATTGGGCAGAGGCTTTCCACAGGTTATTGATGGGAATGAAGGGTGGGTAAGTAAGAACCTTATTTGCTTGCAGTACAAAGTGAAAGCTTACGGATAAGTTCTTGGTCAACAATTTATTGTCTAAGGCAGGGGTGCCCAACCAGTGGCCCGCGGAGCCCTCTGAAGTGGCCCGCGACCTCCTTCTGTGGGATGGCAGATTGGCAAGCATGGGTTGCAGACCTGCCATCCCAGAGCATTTGTGTTGTTAATGAAGCCGGCAAAGCCGGCAAAGCGAGCAGCTATGGAGTAGAGCTGTAAAAGCTGATGCTTCCTGTATAGCACTGTTTCTTGCCACAGGCGGAGTAATGCCAAATGCACTCTGCCGAGGGCAGTAACAGCTGGCTATACATGAATGGAAGACTGTTATTAAAGGTCAGTTTATTATTAAAATTGCAGTGTATATATGGGCATATCTGCGCATTGGTTACTGGGTTGCTCTCAAACTGATCCCAAGGTGCAGTGCACCTTCAGGTTACCTACACTGAGGCATAGACTTCTGTTATTACCTGCGGGTTTGATGAGCTTTCAGAAAGTGCACCACACCTGCAGGATATAATAGAAGTCTATGGCAAAGTGTAGCTAACCCACAGGAAAGACACAGGTGCACTCAATCGGACCCTCCATTCACCTCTATGAAACGGCAGATGTAAACAGATTTGTGTCCTTTTACACCCGCCTACCTCCAATCTGATTCGCAAAAAAACAAACAAAAAAAACAAAAACAGAAGGGGATCAATCCCCTTCCATCAGGGCGGATCGGAGGACCCATAGAGTAGAGTGGGCTGTGTCCATGTCCGCTGTCATCCGCCTGCTCTGCTCATTGTGGCCGGTTACCAAGTCGCTTAAGTGGCCCTCGCACTTCAAAAGGTTAGGCACCTCTGGTCTCAGGAATGGTAGGATGAAAATGTAATACTGGCAACCATTAACTGTAAGTGGCACTTGAACAAAGCCAACGTTTTCATAGCAGTCTATGACTGACCAAACTTTAAGCAATAGTGATGAGCCAAACAGTAGAAGAAGAAGAATTTGTCAAATAAAAAATGAACATTTTCTAGGCTAATATGCTAGGGGGTGTAATAATAGCATGGGGGGAGGGTGGGCACTGCCCTGAGGAACATGTACCAATGCAAAAAAAAAAAACAACCGGAAGCAGTTCATTTTTAGCACTCACATTTACAAAGGAAAAATGTTTTAACATTTCTGCCAAATGCCCTAGCGTCAGTTTTAGTCCGTCGGACTAGCACACAGACAAACAGACAGCGGACAAATTTGAAGTCTTATTTCTAGGTCCATCTGACTTTTGGGAAGAAAAGGTCTGCTGGAGCCCACACACGATCAAATTGTCTGATGGATTTCAGTCCAAAGTCCGAAAGGTGTGTACGCGGCATAACTGACACTTTTTGATGAACCAGTGACATGATTGCAGTGATCAGTGCTAGAAATATGCACTGTCACTTTACCAATACTGGCAGGGAAGAGGTTAACATCAGAGGCGATCAAAGGGTTAACTGTGGGGGGGCGTGGCTTGGCGCGCAGCGTGGATGGACGCTGAATAGAGGAGCTCCGAGGACACTGGGGATTTGGCTCGAAAACGGACCGTTAAACGGAGCGATAATGCCAAACCACATAAAGAAAGGGACACATATGCGTCCCCTCCGCTCATCGGGAACACCGAAGAGTAAGCCATCACCGGCAAACCTGAGCAAATACCGGTACAACGACGGGAGCTGCAGTCCCAAGATGGCGCCGGCACACAGACCCGCGGAAGGGGAATGCAGAGATGACAGGGAGGACGACGATATATCCATTCCAGCGTCGGAGGATTCCTTCAGAGGTACTGATACCAATGACCCCCCTCTGACATATGCAATAATGACTGAAATCGCTGCAGACATTAAGAACTCCTTTTCAGCAGCTATCACAGACATCAAATCTGAACTGCTTAGACTGTCTGAACAAATGGCGGTTGCTGACAGGGCTGGCAAGAGGAGAGATAGAGCACTAGTGAGACTAGATGACATTACCACAACTCACTCCCAACAGATGGTTGAAGTAAACAGGCAGATCGAAGACCTCGATAACAGAGGAAGGAGACATAATATCCGAGTGAGAGGTGTACCTGAATCTATTACTCCTGAACAAATCAAACCGGCCCTGTCCGCCATTTTCAACAGACTCATAGAACGGCCTGACGACTCACCCATAGAGTTTGACAGAGCACATAGGGCTCTGAGACCCAAGGCACCTGACAACAATCCACCAAGGGACATAATATGCTGTCTGCCTAATTTTCCTTTGAAGGAGGAAATACTTCTGAAGGCCAGAGCAAACGAGCAGATAACCTTCAATGGTGTTAATGTACAGCTCTTCCAGGACCTTTCCCCCATAACTCTGAGGAACAGAAGAGCTTTGAGACCATTACTAGAAGTTCTCAAGGAAAAAGGGATCGCATATAGATGGAAGTTTCCGTTTGCACTACAGGCTACCTATAATGGCAAACAGCACATGCTTAGAATCCCTGAGGACTTGCTCTCTTTCTGTGAACACCTACAGATAGCTCCTGTCAATCTCCCGGATTGGTACGCAGAATATAAACTGCCCCCTCCGGTCAACAATTGCCCCTCTTTGCCAGGACCTTCACCTGCGCAATCCCCTTACCACCTTGGGAGGAAAAGAAGCAACGTGAATAGAACCAATCATGGTTCTCCATACGCCAGCAACCCCAGACTATGATACACCAGCGGTTATGCGGCTGTTCCTTATCGATTGAATGGCATTCACCGAGATCAGCCTGACCTCACCTTTCCTAATGATTTCACGGATTTCCCCCGAATGAAGATCACCCACTGTGGAAAATAAGGTTTTCATTTCCCTTGTTTTGTCTTACAAGATTAGGGCTCACTCCTAAGCCTTTGGTCGTTTACGTTTTCACCCTTTTTTCCTTTCATTTTTTCTTTTCAAATTTTTCCTACTAACTTCGTTTGTAAGGAACAGTTTCTTCACTCCCGGAGAGTAATAGATACACATTACGCAGGACCCCATTTGCCATTTAATGATAACAGTCCCATGGGCTATACCTACTGCAACCGACTTCTCTCATCACGATTGGATGAACTTCGCTTCGTAAGGTACGCTTCTCTCCTTAAAGATAAACTGCACATCTCGTTACGTTTGAAGGTACCCAATAATCCGTCTGGATTTCAGTTCATTTTCGTACAACCTTGCCTCAACCGGTCGGAACAATATTCACACGTTCGTGAAGCCGTCCACACTCTCCGAAGGTAAAACGCGTTCTGCCACTTACGCACTATATCGTCGTTCGTGACAACGAAAGGAAAGTTCCACATCCCAAACGCATAGACCTCATGAGACTTCATGCCTCAGAGGCTAACGACGACCGACTAAGAGTGTAATGTACCCTCTACTAATCCAGTTCACATAATGCTGTTACGTTATTACCCTGAGGGCTACACTGCCAGAAGTTTCTAGTTTACCTAAAGGTTTTGTTATTTTTGAAATTGTCTCCAGGAACTGTTTAACTGTTTACCTGCTTATTTTATGCATTGCCTTATGTATCTTATTGTTCACGTCCTTCCAACGGCCCAGCGCATCGCTATTACGCTGTTGGACGAATTTGAACATAGACTTGCTGGATTAACTCCACCTTATCCACACAGTGAACATTTGTATTATCATAGCCAAATCTACACCGGTCTTCAAAAAAGAGTCCAAGTGACTTAGCTATTTCTTTCAAATAATCACTTCCCGAATCCCCACGGGTCATCCACTCCATACCCAGGTAGTTTCGTTAGTGAAACTCCCTTATTCCATCCACCGGTTCACCTCCCACTCACCCCCCAAGAGTCGCCACAGGTGTTTGGCAGGCCACACCTTTCATTGACACCACGTCAGCTGTTGACGTGGATCGACATCCTGACTCCTGAGAGACACTCTCTACCCACTTCACTACAACCTCCAACTGGTCTCTACTATCTATTTAACCTACACCCCACGCAACCCCTACCTTAACCCTCTCCTCCACTCTCCCCCCCCCCCTTTTTTTTTTTTTTTCGTTGTGTGTACCCCTTACTCCCCCCTCTATTATGGCCTACTCTTTTCTAGGCAAATCCCCAACTTTAATCTCACACAACATTAACGGGCTAAATATCCCCGAGAAGAGAACCAAATTTCTAAAAGAGATTAAGAAAACGAAACCATCTATAGTATTTGTACAAGAAACACACTTCAAGGGTCATAATATCCCCAAACTCACTGATAATCTATATTCCAAGTCTTTTCATGCCACGAATCCACTTGCAAAGACTAAAGGTGTTTCCATTCTACTACACAAACACGCACCATTTGAACTGACCAACCAACTAATTGATCCAGGGGGCCGCTATATCTTCCTGAAAGGCACTTGGGAAGGCTCTCCAGTTACATTGGCAAATGTTTATTTTCCGAATAAGGCTTATATCACCTTTTGCAATGTAATTGTTAACGAATTGAAATGGTTCGCTGAGGGTTGCACTATTTTAGGAGGGGACTTCAACATACCCTTATCCCCACTCCAAGACTCTTCCACGGGACATACTCACATTGCCTATAAAATTCTTAAAAGAATCAAGGTCCTACTGAGCTCTATTTCCCTGGTGGACTCATGGAGATCCATGCACCCAACAGGGAAAGACTATACTTTCTATTCAGACAAAAATTAAAACAAAAAAGTGTGGCGCTTAGGTGGCAACAAACCACATGAACCAGTAAGGCACTAATTCAAGCAAAGAAAATTACATACACTTCAAAAAAAAGAAATTATGTGTAAATTCCGTTGTATATTAAGAGATCTTACTCCCAGGTGGAAGAGTGCATGAACCTCATGCACACAAAAGATTAAGGTAAATAAAATTAATTTAACATATACAGTCCATCAAGTGAACGTCTAACAGTCCTTGAAATGTGTAATATCAATCACAATTCCAAACTTGAGGTGACGTGAAAAAAGGTGAAATTCAACTTCTGATGCGTAGAATAATACCACCACCACCGTGATAAAGAAGGGGAGAGGAGGCTTACCAAATGACGTGGACTCAGAGGAAGGCTTACGCCTCTCGAGTCATATGGGCCTGTAGGTAAGCAAACCAGATAATCGTAGATCTAGTATGTAATCTCCCGCAAGTCTTCAGGTCATGAAATCATCCGTAGCGATCCTCCTATAGTGCTCATCCCACGAAAATAGGGGGCTCAGGTATCAAAGACCATGGAAGTAGAAAACTAGCATAGCGTGATACCGTTTTAACATCCAATTTATTAAAAAATAATAATAAAATTACACTCACATTTGGTTCAATCGTAATAACATAGTCAGAAAGTAGCGGTGTCTGTAAGGGGGTCCACCCGACCCCCTTACAGACATCGCTACTTTCTGACTATGTTATTACGATTGAACCAAATGTGAGTGTAATTTTATTATTATTTTTTAATAAATTGGATGTTAAAACGGTATCACGCTATGCTAGTTTTCTACTTCCATGGTCTTTGATACCTGAGCCCCCTATTTTCGTGGGATGAGCACTATAGGAGGATCGCTACGGATGATTTCATGACCTGAAGACTTGCGGGAGATTACATACTAGATCTACGATTATCTGGTTTGCTTACCTACAGGCCCATATGACTCGAGAGGCGTAAGCCTTCCTCTGAGTCCACGTCATTTGGTAAGCCTCCTCTCCCCTTCTTTATCACGGTGGTGGTGGTATTATTCTACACATCAGAAGTTGAATTTCACCTTTTTTCACATCACCTCAAGTTTGGAATTGTGATTGATATTACACATTTCAAGGACTGTTAGACGTTCACTTGATGGACTGTATATGTTAAATTAATTTTATTTACCTTAATCTTTTGTGTGCATGAGGTTCATGCACTCTTCCACCTGGGAGTAAGATCTCTTAATATACAACGGAATTTACACATAATTTCTTTTTTTTGAAGTGTATGTAATTTTCTTTGCTTGAATTAGTGCCTTACTGGTTCATGTGGTTTGTTGCCACCTAAGCGCCACACTTTTTTGTTTTAATTTTTGTATGTTACTGTGTAGTCTTCAGTAGTGTTGGCAGCTGGGTAGAACACATCTTTTCATAGCGCAGTATTTTTTTACACCTTTATACTTTCTATTCAGCACCACACAAAAAATATTCCAGGATTGATTTAATTTTTGTCTCCCAGAGAGACCTCATTAACTTGGAAAGGGCGAATATTGGTATTATTACTATCTCGGACCATGCCCCCACTGCTATCACTCTTAAACTATCCCCGAACAAAAAAAAATTCTATAACTGGAAACTGAATGCCGCCTTACTGACTGATCAGATCATAAGTGATGATATTCATGATTCTATTAACACATACTTTCTCAACAACACAGATTCCGACACCAACCCACTTACCAATTGGGAAGCTCACAAAAGCGTTGTCAGGGGAGAATTTATAAAATGGGGAGCCAAAAGGAAAAAGGAACGAACAGCTGCCATAATGGAACTAGCCAATAGAATCACCAAATTAGAAGCCCAGCATAAGCAATCACTTACGGCTTCAGCAGCGGAAGATTTTGCCCAGTGCAGGCACTCTTTACTACAAATGCTACAAATTCAAACTCAGAAAGCTCTTTTCTTCCGTAAAAACATATTTTATGAACACAGCGATAAGAGCGGAAAACAACTCGCTAGAGCCCTAAGGGATGCAAAGATGTCTAACCATATACATGCGATACGAAATGACAAGGGCATTCTAGAACACACACCTGACAAAATAGCTGACCTTTTTCAAGAGTTTTACTCTAAACTATACAAGATTCCCCCGCAACACAGACCTACCCACATACCACACACACGAGAGGAGATGATAAGACAGTTCCTTTTAGATAGCGGAATCCCTTCTCTTCCCCCCTCTGACGCTACACAACTAAATGACCCAATTAACATAACTGAAATACAAAACGCAATACAAGACCTGAAATCTGGTAAAAGCCCTGGGCCAGATGGGTTCACGTCCCAATATTACAAAACATATTCACATTTACTTTCTAAACCCCTCCTGAAGGCTTTTAATCACTTGGCAAACCAGGAAAATAACTCCTATTCCTTCCTTATGGCGCATATTGCGGTCATTCCAAAACCGGATAAAGACCCTTCCCATTGCGCCAACTATAGGCCGATATCACTCTTGAATATTGATGTGAAACTGTTAGCAAAAATCATAGCAAATAGGTTAAAGCCACTACTTCCAAAAATCATTGGCCCAGAACAGGCAGGTTTCATGCCTGGAAGAGAGGCAAGAGACAACATTGTCAAAGCCCTGAACTTGCTTCATTACGGAAGGAGCTCTAAAATCGGAGGCCTTCTGGTGTCCACAGACGCCGAGAAGGCCTTCGATAGGGTCTCTTGGGACTATATGTTTTCTACTTGCGCTCATATAGGCCTAGGTGGAGGCATGTTGAGCTGGATCAGAGCCCTATACCAGACCCCACAGGCTAAAATCAAAATTAATGACATCTTCTCTCACCCGATCCAGATCAGCAACGGCACTCGCCAAGGATGCCCACTATCCCCTATCCTATTTATTTTGACCCTGGAACCACTGATCAGAACAATCAATCTATCCCCAGATATCAAAGGTCTTACTGTCCATAGACGAGAATATAAACTTGCAGCATACGCAGATGACCTCCTTTTTTTCATTACACAGCCACATACTTCTCTTCCGAACCTTTTTCAAATTTTTGAGACATTTGGCTATATTTCAAATTTTAAGATTAACTACACAAAATCGGAAGCTCTTAATATCAATCTACCAACAGCGGATTACGATAGCCTTAAAGGGAATTATAAATTTAGATGGGAGCAGAACACACTTAAATACCTGGGAATCAAACTTACCCGCACAATAGAATCCCTCTTTACAGCAAACTATGTTCCCTTATTAAACTCTATAGCCAAGGATCTCGCCCGATGGACTCCCAAATCATTCTCTTGGTTTGGTAGAGCCGCCATCCTAAAAATGACTATTCTCCCCAAACTATTGTATGTCTTTAATGCATTGCCTATTGCGATACCCAACTCCTTCTTCTCCAAATTGCAGTCGTTGCAAAGAAAATTTCTCTGGGCTAATAAAAGACCCAGAATTAATTTCCGGACCCTTACCCTGCCTAAAAACGCAGGAGGACTAGGCTTACCAGATTTCAAAAAATACTGTTACGCTACCCACATCACCAGACTTATTGACTGGCATTGCCACGCTGAAGTTAAGGACTGGGTACGACTCGAATTAACCGACAACACTAGACAGGCCTTATTCTACCCATGGACAATGCACTCCAAATCCACAAGACATATGTTGAACCCCTTTGTAGCCAACACATTAACCATTTGGCATAAGACCGCCCAACAATACAACTTGGCCACCATACCAGGCCCGCTGACTCCCCTGACCAATAACCCGGACTTCCTCCCTGGACTATACCATAAAATCAGTCCCTCCCCAGGTCATGACAAGAAGCTATTAGCTACACATTGTTTCCACAAAAACAAACTTAAGTCATTAAACGTCCTTAACTCTGAATATAGCGACTCTCTCATAAATCCTTGGTTTTACATCCAAATAAAAGACTTCTTGCTCAACAACACATATAAATCCTCCTTTACCCAACGACTGACGCCACTTGAGGACATTTGTTACAGGGGCGCCAAGACTTCTAAAACAACATCTACTGCATATAGCTGGTTGTCCCAGCCATCACACAACGAAAGAAATAAACACAAAGAAAAATGGGAGATGGCACTAAATATTCCCCTACAAGATACACAATGGGAGAAAGCCTGCATCTTTGCACACAAATGCTCACTTAGCACTAAATATCAAGAAATCTCGTAAAAAATCCTCACGCAGTGGTACCACACTCCCCTAAACACCAAGAAATGGTCACCTTCGGCTTCAGACATATGTTGGCGCTGCGGGAATGCGATAGGCTCCTTTATACATATTTGGTGGGAGTGTACTGCAATCCGCACTTACTGGTCTGAAATCGCCACTTGGATCAAACAAATCACCAACACTACAATGACTTTAGATGCAGCGGCATGTCTATTACACATTACTAAATTCACGACCAGTAAATACAAAAAGTCCTTAAGCCGACATTTACTCACGGCAGCTAAAAGCTTAATCCCCCTATACTGGAAGACGACCAGAGTTCCGACCATTAAAGAATGGGTCGAAAGATCACAATATCTATACAAGATGGAAGAAATCTTAGCAATGAAGCGAGAAAGTAGTAACACATTCCATGAAACTTGGCAACTTTTATTTTTGTCATTTTCAAGTTATATAACACTGTATCAATGTATACAACTTTTGAATTCAATAAAAACTTTAATTGTGAAAAAAAAAAAAAAACTGTGTGCTTAGCCAGTGTTTTAGTGTAGTGTGGGATGTGCTTTTACTAGGGGAAGACACTAATCCATGTCCCTGCTTTGCAGGAACACAGGATCTATGCCTTCATTACTTACGGAACGGCGATCTGCCTTGTTTACATAGTCAGACTTCCGTTCTGCCTGGGTACAAAAATGATTAGCGGGACAAAGATGATAATGACATAAAATGTTATTCATCAGCAATTTAAAGAGTTTTTTATTTAATGATTTAGTCTGGTATGGGTTTTAAAAGGGTACCTCACAAAAAAGTGAGGTCCTCCTAAAAATCCCTACCAAATCCTTAATCTGAGCAAGTAGTCTGACTCTCCAGGAAAGGGGGTGGGGCAGTGTTCCTCACAAAGCTTGCCCATTGGTTGTGGGGATCTCCATATAATAAGGGGACCGATAGACAACCCCCCCTTCCCCACATGAATGAATTTGGATTACATCGTACCTCTACTCTTTCAGAAAAAAAGTTGTAGCCTACAAATAAAGACACCCAAACTTCCTTTATTATAAAAATTACAATTCCCAAAAAAATGTCTCACCACCTTTTTTTTCCCCCTTTTCTTCCCCTTTTTTGAGGAAAAGGGGAAAAAAAACCTGATGATCTGCCACAGACTACCAATCCCTGATGGTGACACTAGCCAAATGACAGCTCCCCAAGCTATCATTGGATATGTAAACAAAGGGGTAGGGATAGTGGTATTGCCCAAGTATGACCATGTGGCCATAATGTAAGGCTCCTTTCCCTGCCCATTTGCTTACGTGCCTGGGGATGTCTGGTCATGTAAGTGAATGGGCAGGGTGACGTCAGTGGTTGGTAAGGACATGGTAGCTGCCAGCAGCCATTGCTTCCTTTACAACCATTGACAGCATTTCCTAACTATGACCATGTGACAATATTTAGGCAATGATGTATTCAGCTCTATTCCCTACCTTTTTGCTTACATGGCTTGGAATTTCTATATAACAATATGGGCCAGGTGGTGTAAGTGGTTGGTAAGAATCTAGCAGTTGCAAGCAGACGCTGCTTCCTTACCAACCATTGACAACTGGAATCTGTCATGTTTGTCTGCACTGAATGTCCTAAATGTTTGGTGTTCAGATGAATATACAAACAGTGTTTGGTTCAAATTTTTGTTCGGAGCAAACACTGAGTTTATTTCTATTAAGGATCCTTGTTGTGTTTGTGAGCATATATTCATAGTAAAGCAAATAAAGTAGTTTGTGTCCATACCTCCTCTCCTTAACCCTAAAGCACCATACACACGATCAGAAATTCTACCAGTAAAAGTTAGATGAGAGCTTTTGGTCAGAAATTCTGACCATGTGTATGCTCCATCGGACTTTTGCTGGCAGAATTCCAGCGAGGATAAGATTGAAAGCAGGTTCTGTATTTTTCGGTTGGAAAAAGTTCAGATCGGAAATTCCGATCATCTGTACAAATTCCGACCCGCAAAATTCCTATGCATTCTCGGAAACCATTTGACGCATGCTCGGAAGCATTGAACTTAATTTTCTTGGCTCGTCTTAGTGTTATACATCACCGTGTTCTTGACGGTCGAAATTTCAGAGAACTTTTGTGTGACCGTGTGTATGCAAGCCAGGCTTGAGCGGAATTCCATCGGAAAAACCATCTAATTTTTTTCCGACGGAAAATCCACTCGCGTGTATGGGGCATAAGCCCTTGTGATTTAGGATTACTCTTCTAGAGAAACGGTTTTGGGTCAATTTAAAGTATTCAACCGTTTGACGCTCCATGAGACAATTGTTGTCAGATTTTCCAGGGACAAATGTTGGATGGCAGGTTTTAAAATTTTCCCCAGACTAATGTCTGTTGTTGGATTTTTGCGAGCGTGTGTACACAAGTTTGTCGGACAAAAGTCCAAAGTACAAACACGCATGCTCAGAAGCAAGGACAAGTCGGAAGTGGTCGGTCTTGTAAAACTAGCGTTCATAATGGAGAATTAACATTCGTGACGTGGCAAATTCTGAAGTCTCCGAATGCAGCACACATTCTCTTCTTCTTTATAATGGGATAATAATTAAGCTGCTTTGCTGGTGATACTGACGGAGTTCTGCCAAACGTATTTACAAAGTCTTTTTTTTTCTAGTGATATCAAGATTTCTTCTTTTTTTTTTGGGGTCAAGTTACCATAACACTATTATTCCATAGTTTATAAGATGAAAGATACAACTATTTTGGTGTCCCTTGTTAATTTTACCAAATTTTTTGGTAGTACCACAGCTCGGGGACATATATATCATCTGCTGATGCTTCAGATCTCTGTGGTTCCTGGACCTTCTTGTGCTCCCTATTAAACATACTCCTCAGGTTCCCAATTTTGCTCTTCACAAAACTGATGTCTGATTTGGGGTACAGAGGCTTCACCAATTCAAGAAGTTTCTCCATCGCTGCCTTCCTCTTGATTTTATTTGAGTATTCCCTACTTTTCACTTTCCACAGACAGGGCAACTCCTGTTATTGGTCAATAAATTGAGGCAAAATGTCTGGTGCAGTGAATTTATCCACCATTTTCTCTGATGCCTGCACGACAGAACACAGGACAAACCATAATGTCAGGCTTAACTCATAATTTGGTCCCAATATAGGCCTCAATCTAAGCAGTATAGGCTACTAACACCAGCAATGCCCCAATTGACAATTGTACCTTCGTTTTATGGCTCTTTTTGCATGTTGACGATGGTGATAGCTCATCTTCCTCCACTCCCAGATCGTTCTTACAGCTGTTACATTGATCGAACGTTATGGCTTTATATAAACTGCACATGTGTGAAACTGTCCTTCTTTCTAGGGTATTCCCCGCCTTTTCTCTTTCAGAGCAGTGGGATAGCAAATGGTGGCGAGATGGCAGTTGTGTACTGAGAGCACCCCGAGAAAGCCACTTCCAGATCCAGGAGAAGCTATAAGGCCACAAATATCTAGTTTGAAGAAATGGTGGAGATGGTGGACATCTTATTAAGGACAGACTATGATGGAAAGCATGGACCTTACAGAAACCCTAATGCCAGAAAGGCCAAGATCATAGCGAAAGTTGTGAGAAGTCTTCACAGGAATATTGGGGTATGACGAAACAAGGATGAGTTTCTCAAACAGTTGAGAAAATGATGGTCAGACCTTAAATAGAGAGGAAGATCAGTATGGAAAGATCAGGAAAGTGCTGCGAAAAAGTAAGTATTTCTCTTGTGTTCCTATTATTACTTTTGTGCTGGTCCATGTTCTTTTCTTTACTGTTCTACAGTTTAAAATGCCAAGTTTTATTTTCGTTGACACAGGAATTGTTCGCAGGACATTAAACATCGTTTGATCAACCACTAATACTTCATTATTGGGACATGCATGTTAAATGCATTTGTTATGGCCTACCGTATATACTCGAGTATAGGTCGATCCGAATATAAGCCGAGGCCCCTAATTTACCACAAACAAAATGGGAAAACTTATTGACTCGTGTATAAGCCGAGGGTGAGACATGCCTGTCCATCCCTGTGTGTCCATCCCTGTGTGTCCATCCATCCCTGTGTGTCCGTCCATCCCTGTGTGTCCATCCTACCTGTGTCCTGTGCCTTTGTCCTTCTGCAGCCTGTGTCGATCTGCATGTAAAAACATGCCAGGATCGCCGCACCTCTTCTTGTCTGTGACAGACGGCGACCATTCCACTGTTCAAAAGCCACGCGTCTGTGATAGGCGGAACACTTAATTTCCCAGCAGTCAGTGTTCCGCCTATCACGGACACCCTCTCATCCTCGTCCGTAGTACGAGGATGAGCGGATGTCGGTGATAGGCGGACCACTGACTGCTGGGAAATTGAGTGTTCCACCTATCACAGACAGGGAGGCGCGGCTTTTGAATTGTGGAATGGCCGCCGTCTGTCTGCTCGACACGCTGATCGGGTAGACAGACGGCGGTGACTCGAGTATAAGCCGAGGGGGGCACTTTCAGCCTCAAAAAAGGGGCTGAAAATCTCGGCTTATACTCGAGTATATACGGTATTTGATGTAAATAAGCTCATTAGATTGTTGTCTAGATGTGTTTGTAACTAATAAAATGTCAACTTTATTCAATGTCAGTAGAGGACACTCAGCAGCCATTACACAGCTGTACGCAGGAGCACCAGTGTGGGACACCATAACACCCTTGTTATGGTGTCCCATGCAGGTGCTCCAGTGGATATTAGGGGTATCTCCATGTGTGAAACTTGCACAAAACAGATAAGTATTCCTGCTTTAGAAAGGGAAAAAATCATGTATTCAGCTTTAAACTCTGCCAAAATAGACAATTGAAAGACATTTCCAAACAATGTTTCATATCACCCTGTTTCCCCGAAAATTAGACCTAGCGTGATTGTCAGTGATGGCTGCAATATAAGCCCTATCTCCCAAATAAGCCCTACCCTGTTTCCCCAAAAATAAGCCCTACCCTGAAAATAAGACCTACAAGGACTTTAACTAGGGCTTATTTGAGTGTAGGGCTTATATTGCAGCCATCACCGACAATCACGCTAGGTCTTATTTTCGGGGAAACAGGGTACTATTTCTAGCCTAACATATCTGTCTGCTAAGCATACCTTTTTTGGATTCACATGGGGAGAAAAGAAGAGGGACATCTGAGCTGTGTATGGACACCAGTAACCTAGCACCTCCTGAAGATACAGAAAGTCAACTCACCACAAACCCTGAAGATGATGTTGTGCAGGAAGTACTGTGGCAAGTTCTCGAAACTGTGTCGATCACAGCTCAGTGTCTGAGACCATAGCTTAAGTAATGGATGGATACCTGCATATTTCTAATACATGGTGTGTTTTTTAATTTTTAGGTGATGTGAATGTTGCGGAAGACTAAACTCATTTCATCAGTGCAAGTCCACAAATACTTATCAGTGAGCTCTTGGTTTGCAATAGGGAATTGGAGAAAATGAAAGAAAACATGCATGATCTCCAAAACTGAGTTATCAACATCATCGATATTTTAGCTAAAATTTAAAAACAAAACATGTTTTATTTTTTTCGTTATGTTGTACATGTGTTTGTACAGTTTTAATTTGATTAACCTTTGCACATTTTTTCAATAGTTGCAACTGTTATATTTGAATGTACGATTTTACTTTAGCAACAGATTGACATAGGAACCTGCAACTCCATGACTTGTCATGATCTTTTTTGCTACCTACATCATGTTAAACAGAATCAAACTGATGCATTTCAGCACTCGCAGCCTTCCTCAGATGAGTAATTATGCTTTAGATGAAACACATCAGCTTGTTTCCTATTTACATTTTTGGTGAGGAAAAGAAGAATCATCGAGTTGCCAGCTCCTATTTTAACTTTGCCGGTTTCTCAGGGTAGTTTGCTCCCCCAGCTACAGCACCAAACTGGACATCGCACATTGTTGAATATGGTGGGGTAGCTTGCCCAAAAGTATTGTCATGTACAAAAAGCTTGAAGGTGTGCTTTCACACATTGTATATTACTATTTCACCCAAAAACTTGAATACCTTCACCAGTTTTTTTAGTTGCACGTTTACCTGTAATTTTTGTAGTTTTATAAGAAACTTTTATAAGAAATGTGGCTTTAAGCCAAGTTACATCTAAAAAAGTAGGAACCAACTTTGTGTCTGTCCTTGCTTCTTTAGGAATGCTGTATTTTGTTTGCAGGAGAGTACAAATACGTACTTTGTTCATTTAAGGATGTAAATCGGTTTGGGCAACAAAGCCTTATGTGCTAAAATCAATCTAAGCCCTGGTTCACATTCAGGAACTACTTTTGCAAATTGGTGCAGCACTGCTAATTCTGTGGTACACCGATTGGAACAGTACCATTGCCTCCAATTGGCTTGTGACTTGTCATATGATTTTATCTCTCAAATCGCATGATAAATCGCTCCAATGTGAACCTAGACTTTAGTGTCTGAGGTCAGTGTTTCTCCACTCCACTTCTCTAGGTGCACCACCAGGTCCTATTTTCTGTATTTTCCTCAGTAAAAAACGACTGTGCGAATTACTAACTTTGAAAATTACATCATCATCTGTGAACAAAAGCAAAAAATATAGTAAACATGACCTGCGAATGCATCTGGGAAAGGAGAATTGGAAAACACTGCCCTAAGTAATGTTAATTGTAATCTTTATGTGTTTTTAAGAATAGCAAAGCCAAAATTTGAAGATGCCCACAAATGGTGCCAAAATATTCTTATTTCCTTCATGATCCCATGCCTAAAATGTGTGTCTTCCCCTACATCTAGTTTGCTAAAGCCACAAAACAAACAGTGGGTCAAAATATACTATCTCTCATCATGGGGTATCAATGGACACATTTTGGGGGTGCAACACTGTGTGTTTTGGGGATTTACATATTTTAGGCAGGGAATCCTAAATAAGGGACTTAACAGTTATGTTTCTACGTGGACGTGGCTTAAATTTTTGGATTTTAGAGGGGTGAGATCACCCCATCTGAGGAAGGCAACATCAGCACCGTCTTGGGATACTAATGTCTCATATGGCCTTCACTTTAACAAACACAAACTATGTACGTTTCTGAGTTGAGGATGTGTATCTTATGTTTTCAAACATGCCTGTTTAGCCCCAAAAAAGGCAAAGTAATGGCAAACATACATGTTTATACTCCAAGATGTTGGTTTGTTCAAAAACCTTAAAATGCACATGTGAATGCGCTTTGAGTAAAATGTTTTTTACTAAACAATGTGTGGCTTATTATTTGAATGCTCAATACCAGTGTATTTGTTAAGTTGGTGTAGTTACAATGACAATATGATCTAAAATGTGCCCAACTCAGGCAATTGTATGGCCTCAAAGAAATTAAAGGAGTTGAAAAAGCATAATGTTTTCAAACGTAATGCATTCGATACGTTAAGAACAAAAACATTGTGTGTGTGTAGCAGACCCACAGCACAACATAATAGTTAGCTGAAGAAGAGATTGTCCCCTCATGTAGCAAATAAGGTACGTTTGCACTATTGTCTAAAATGGACAAACAAAGGCCATTTGACCTATTATACAAATAAGAAACACATATAACAGTAGTTCAAATGAAATAGTAGTTTATGTTAAAATTATGATTCTTGATCAGCTGCATTTTGCTGCCAAGCCACTACCCCTCTACCCACAAAATATACAAGATATTTTTGGTGGATATTACAGGCATTTTGTGAGGGCAACCCAGTACGGGCAGGTTCCAGAGCCATCATGTTTCCCACCAATGTTCAAGTTGCAGCCTCTTCAGCTGGGCCTGACACTCCAGGGCCAGCATCAGCTGGCAGTGATGAAAGATCTCCATAAAAAAATTAGTTAAAAAAAATAAATAAATAAATAAAAAGTTCATTTTATATTGGGCTAAGTTGATGGGGGTTAAAAAGAGCTTGAAACGACTTGACAGGCACGAGAGAGCCTGTAGTTGAATATTCTTTGCTCTGGGTGAGGTTCCTCATCGGAAAGGTCTTCATAACATGTTCCCCTAAAGCAAAGGCCTCATCTGCGACAAAAACAAAAAAACTGCATGATGGCACCTCCATCCAAGTTGGGGCCACTCTCCACAACATCCAAAAAAAGAAACTCATATGTTGCAGACACAACAGCTAGCAGCACTATGCTGCAAACGCATTTGTAATTATAGTAGTATGAGCCTGAGTTGGGCGGTGGGACAATTCTCACATATTTCCCATCAATAGCACCACCCCATTGGGAAAATCCCACTGATGCTGAACCTGGCCTGCAACATCCTGGCATTGCTGGGGGTGGAAGGAATCTGTGGAGTTAAAAAAGAAAGAAAAAATTACTACTTCTGCACATAACATTGCAAGCGGATTTGACAAAAACATTCCTGGTCAAGATACATATAAAATTGAAATGAGTATTTAAAGATAAAAGTTTAAGGTCAACTAGCAGATTCATCACCCCCTCTGGTGGTCCATTAGAAAAAATGTATGGTGGGGGGAGGTAATGGGTAGATGTTTTGGACAGGTAACCCTCTCCACTTCCAAGAGAGCTGAATGCATAAATAATGTGTGATACTTGGGCCAGCCCCTCCTTACTTACACTATTGGCAGCCCAGTGGACAGATAAGAAGTGTCATAATCTAAAAATATTAATACACACTGTCCAAATTGAAGCACATTTTGGCATTCATAAATCAAGATAATATTAGACAAAAACTTTACAATTTGAAGATAATCAGGCAGGCCCTTGCACTATATACTTCGGTGAATTCATCCAGAAATAGGACCACAAAAGAGGTATAGTGTGTATGGGTTTTGCAAAGTCAGCAGATAGAGTATTGGTTGATTTAACTTTTGGGGGGTTCCAAATGAGTCTGTGCCCCAAAAAAATGGCTTCTTGCACTTGAATTTGAGGACAACAATAACATTTGTACACATTTTAGGGGGTGTTTAGAATAAGCACAAAAATGTAGCGCACAAAATGCATTGTTAAGTTACTAGGCTAGCTGTGTATGTGCCCAGGATAGCATGCTGGGGAGGTTAGTGAAGGAAAATATGTATGAAGGACAAAAAAGGAGCATTAAAAGCTTACAGCATGCATGAGGACAAATAGGACATTCACAGCATATTACAATAATGGTAATTATGGAATCAATAAATTAATACAATACATTAGCAAACATTAAATGCATAGAATGTGATGTTAAAGGTTAAAACTTACCCGAATATAGTCCTTCTGCAGGACTTGAATAATGGCAGAACAGGTCTCTGGAATAATGGGTCCCAGAGCCTGGGGGGAAAAGCATCAGGTCCTGGAGACTTCTTCCCGTAGCAAGTACCGTAAGGTGGCTATGAGCCTTTGCTCGGGAGTAATGGCAAGCCGCATGCATGTGTCCTGCTTCTTAATATAGGGGGTCAGCAATACCAAGAGATGGTGAAAGCAGGGATCCGTCATCAGGAGATAATTCCTAAAATCAGCAGGATTATTCTCCTGGAGCTCCCGCAGCAAAGGCTTATGAGAGAATTGGTCACGATTAAGCAACCAATTCTTGTTCCAAGAACTCCTCCTCCTTCTCTTCCTGGACTGGACCGAATTTTAATGGTTCAAAGAATGTCAGGCAAAATGGTCGGCCCTCACCCCTGTTCACTTCATGAAATCCCTCATTGAAAAAAGTTTGGACACCCCTACTATACAGTGGGTGCCGCCGATATTGTGTCAATCTCACTGCTGTTAGTGGCGAGATTGACACCCGCGAGCCCCGTCGCGGGAGCCAGCGCCGAGCTATGTCGCTCCTCCCGCTCGCTGCCCCCAATATATTCCTATGGATATGCTACATCTCACGGGGGCAGCGAGTGCAAGAAGCACAGCCTCACAGTTACACAGCATTGATTCTGTGTATATGATGTAGCCAAATAAAGGATACAAACAAAGTACAAAGAATAAAGGGTACAAAGAAAGTACATATTAAATTGGTTACAATGCTTTATTTTTTCAGCAAATAGTAAAGATCAATCATCACCCCTTCTGTGCAACAAAAACTAGGAGCTAGCAGTGAGGAGCTTAATATATGCAAATCCTATTTCAAATGTCTCGTGAAAGATGAAGTCCAAGTACACTAATTGTCCCACATATATCCGTGTGCGTAGCGTTGCAAAAAAATAAGATGGTCATCCGTTGTGGTGTGCTGGCAGCCTATTCATAATTAATGGGCTATGTTAACACAACACACATTAACACGTGTCATAACACATGTGCATTAGTGCACAGCAAGGGAATACTTAAGTGTGAATGGCCATTCAAAGAAATCTGTAAATTGTAAAATATATTATTCATCATTGAATTACAAAATGCTCTAATAAACTTTATTTGCCAAAATTGATATTTTCAGAGCTAATTATTTTCATAGAAATTGCTGGACTTAAAATGTTACTAAACCTCACTATATCTGGTCTCCCACAGTACACAGAACATGGAAATGTAATTATTTCAGCAAATATAAACTGCTAAATACCTTTTCTCATCAGCAGTATGTACAGTAGCAGTCTTGTGACTTTTCTCAGTGTCTGGTTAAAGCTTGTAGGAGGAGTTTTAATTCTGCTCTGACTGTCCTATGAGGCTGCATGACTCTTGGCCTTCTGTCTGGACAGTGCTGATTGGCCCTGTAGCAATACACACCAAACTGAGCATGTGCAGAGTGCATCCAAGGCTCTATCAGCAGGTGAATTGGGAACAGTAAAAGAAGGGGAAGGTCAGAGAAGATAGGATCAAATAGCCTTTTTACACAGTGAGGAGGACTAGGTTCCATAGTGAGTATAACAAGCATGCTTTACTGCACATACAGAATGATTTTACTGTTGTGTGTTTAGTAACACTTTAAGCTGGCCATAGATGGATCAACATTTGACCAGAAGGAACCGGCCAAATTTCAATCTTTGTGTAGGCTTCCCTGTTTGACAGAAATCTGGAAAACTTATATTGATCACTGTACAGAGCCTTGAAAAAGTATTCATACCCCTTGAAATTTTCCAAATTTTCTCATGTTACAAGCACAAACGTAAATGTATTTTATTGAGATTTTATGTGAGAAACGAACACAAGGTGGCACATAATTGTGAAGTGGGAGGAAAATTATAAATATCTGAAAAGTTTGGCGTGCATTTGTATTCAGCTCCCCTTTACTCTGATACCTCTGACGAAAATCGAATGGAACCAATTACCTTCAGAAGTCACCTAGTTAGTAAATAGTAATAATCTCAGTATATTAACAGATGTTCTGTGAAGCCCTCAGAGGTTTGTTAGAGAACTATAGTGAACAAACAGCATCATGAAGGCCAAGGAACACATCAGACAGGTCAGGTGTAAAGTTGAGGAGAAGTTTAAAGCAGAGTTAAGTTATAGAAAAATATCCCAAGCTTTGAATATCTCATGGAGCACTGTTCAATCCATCATCCAAAAATGAAAATAGTATGGCAAAACTGCAAACCTACCAAGACATGGCTGTCCACCTAAACTGACAGGCGGGGCAAGGAGAGCATTAATCAGAGAAGCAGCCAAGAGGCCCATGGTAACTCTGGAGGAGCTGCAGAGATCTACAGCTCAGGTGGGAGAATCTGTCCACAGGACAACTATTAGTCGTGCACTCCACAAATCTGGCCTTTATGGAAGAGTGGCAAGAAGAAAGCCATTGTTGAAAGAAAGCCAAAAGAAGTCCTGTTTTCAGTTTGCAAGAAGCCATATGGGGGGACACAGCAAACATGTGGAAGAAGGTGCTCTGGTCAGATGAGACCAAAACTAAAAATTTTGGCTTAAAAGCAAAACGCTATGTGTGGCAGAAAACTAACACTGCACATACCCTGAACACCCCATCCCCACCATGAAACATGGTGGTGGCAGCATCATGTTGTGGGGATACTTTTCTTCGACAGGGAAGCTGGTCAGAGTTGGTGGGAAAATGGATGGGGCCAAATACAGGGCAATCTTAGAAGAAAACCTGTTAGAGTCTGCAAAGCATATTCATGTGTTGGAATGCCCCAGTCAAAGTCCAGACATAAATCCAACTGAGAATCTGTGGCAAGACTTGAAAATTGCTGTTCACAGATGCTTTCCATCCAATCTGACAGAGCTTGAGCTATTTTGCAGGGAAGAATGGGCAAAATATCATTCTCTAGATGTGCAAAGCTGGTAGAGACATAGACGAAAGATGGTTCTACAAAGTATTGAATACAAATACACGCCACATTTTTCAGATATTTATTTGTAAATTTTTGTAAAAAAAAAAAAGAAAACCATTTATCATTTTACTTCCACTTCACAATTATGTTCCACTTTGTGTTGGTCTATCTATCAGATAAAATCCTAATAAAATACATTTACGTTTTTGGTTGTAACATTACAAAATGTGGAAAATTTCAAGGGGTATAAATACTTTTTCAAGGCACTGTATATCCTGACAGCGAGAGACTGCCTGTCAGAATGCAATGTCCCAGTGCGTGGTGATACTTTCATGCACCTCGCTTGTGCGCTTGTGTGGATGAGGGAATCCGATGAGTTTTGTTTGTTGGTTGAATAAAAAAAATAAAAAAAGACCCATCTATGGCCAACTTTACTTTGGTCTAAATACGTCAATCCTAAATACATCTATGACATTATTCTACTTACCTCTCTTCTTTATCAGTTTAAAATGTTTGTAAAGGTAAAATGTTTTGAATTGGGTTTACCCTCTGCCAGGTTTTTATTACAATTGGTGCCGCAGCGGAAGAGATTCATTCCTCTATTTGTTCTGTTGACCATTGGTACCGAAAATACGGGAAAAGCCCACATTTTAGAGTTGTCATGAGAGCAAGAGGCAAGGGAAAATCTTCTAGTGGAGACACACTGAAATGGGATTCCCCTCACTTTGGAGAGATTTCCTCTCACCTCCTGTTGCAGCTTCAAGATAGTAAATGAGGACAAATCTCCCGAGCAGGACACAGAAAACAAAAATAACCTGATACTTGAATCTTTGACAATACCTACACTTTAACTTCCCTTACCCTCCATAATGACCTCTGACATCACTTCATATAGGAAAAGGGTTGAGGCTTTCAGGAGAGGTGGGTTCCCTCCAAGAATGTCTGTCCTTAATCTATTCATTAATAATTATTATAAACAGTATCTCACAAAAGTGAGTACACCCCTCACATTTTTTGTAAATATTTTATTATATATTTTCATGTGACAACACTGAAGAAATGTCACTTTGCCACAATGTAAAGTAGTGAGTGTACAGCTTATAAAACATTTGCTGTCCCCAATAACTCAACACACAGCCATTAATGTCTAAACTGCTGGCAACAAAAGTGAGTATACCCCCAAGTGAAAATGTCCAAATTGGGCCCAATTAGCTATTTTCCCTCCTCAGTATCATATGACTCATTGATGTTACAAGGTCTCAGGTGTGAATGGGGAGCAGGTGTGTTAAATTTTGTGTTATCACTCTCACTCTCTCATACTGGTCACTGGAAGTTCAACATGGCACATCATGGCAAAGAACTCTCTGAGGATCTGAAAAAAAAGAATTGTTGCTCTACATGAAGATGACCTAGACCAGGGGTCGTTAACCCCCGGGCTGCAGCCCACTACCAGGCCATAGCATTTTTGCAGCTGGGCCATGGACCAGAGAGGAAAGCGGGTGGGCAAATAAGAGAAGCGGGCTGGCGAGCAGAGATAACATCTCTCTCTGCCCGCCTAGTATCACCGCTCTTCCGCCCTCACAGCGTGCGTAATGTCGGAGGTGCGGTGGGGAGCAGAGAGATGACACCATCTCTCCCCACCCACCCCACATCTCTGCTCTCCTGCCCTCACTCAAGAAAGACCACTGAACCAGTGTCACCAATACACTGACAATCCTCATCTGGTGGCACTGGCAGGTGATGTGGCAAGTGGCATTCCTCAACTGGTGGCAGGCAGCGTGGCAAGTGGCATTCCTCATCTGGTGGCAGGCAAGCATGGCTAGTGGCATTCCTCATCTGGTGGCACAGGCAGGTGGCATGGCAAGTGGCATTCCTCATCTGGTGGCACAGGCAGGTGATGTCGCAAGTAGCATTCCTCATATGGTGGCACAGGCAGGTGACGTGGCAAGTGGCATTCCTCATCTGGTGGCACAGCCAGATGATGTGGCAAGTGGCATTCTTCATTTGGTGGCAGGCAGCATGGCACGTGGCATTCCTCAACTGGTGGCAGGCAGCATGGCAAGTGGCATTGCTCATCTGGTGGTATGCAAGCATGGCAAGTGGCATTCCTCATCTGGTGGCAGGCAAGTGTGGCAAGTGGCATTCTTTATCTGGTGGCAGGCAGCATGACAAGTGGCATTCCTCATCTGGTGGCAGGCAGCATGGCAAGTGGCATTTCTCATCTGGTGGCAGGGAGCGTGGCAAGTGACATTCCTCATCTGGTGGCAGGTGACATGGAAAGTGACACACTCAGGGATTCTGCATTATGGTGAGTTAAACTATTTCATTTATATTATAATGTAATATAAGAAATAATGCGCGTCAATCATTCTGACACCATGATGCCATGATGATTGAAGTACCAACAGCAGAACACCAGCTATTGCCCCGATAAATTGGCCAAAAAAATTTGCTTACCCCCCCACCCAGTGTACATCCCCCCTCGCCGGGCCTTGGCACAATTTTCTTCCACGCAGCCGATCCCCGGTGTCAAAAAGGTTGGGGACCACTGGCCTAGACTAGATTGCCAAGATGCTGAAACTGAGCTGCAGCATGGTGGTCAAGACCATACAGCGGTTTAACAGGACAGGTTCCACTAAAAACAGGCCGTGCTGTGATGATCAAAGAAGTTGAGTGCATGTGCACAGCATCATATCCAGAGGTTGTCTTTGGGAAATAGACGTGAGTGTTGCCTGCATTGCTGCAGATGTTGATGGGGTGGGGGATCAGCCTGTCAGTGCTCAGACCATACGCCGCACACTGCATAAAATTGGTCTGCATGGCTGTCGTCCAAGAAGAAAGTCTTCTAAAGATGATGCACAAGAAAGACCGCAAATGGTTTGCTGAAGTCAAGCAGACTAAGGACATGGATTACTGGAACCATATCCTGTAGTTTGATGAGACCAAGATAAACTTATTTGGTTCAGATGGTGTCACACGTGTGTGGTGGCAACCAGGTGAGGAGTACAAAGACAAGTGTTTTCTGTTGCCTACAGTCAAGCATTGTGGTGGGAGTGTCATTGTCTGGGGCTGCATGAGTGCTGCCAGCACTGGGGAGCTAGAGTTCATTGAGGGGACCATGAATGCCAATATGTACTGTGACATACTGAAGCAGAGCATGATGCCCTCCCTTTGGAGACTGGGCGGGGCAGTATTCCAACGACCCCAAACACACCTCCAAGATGACCACTGCCTTGCTAAAGAAGCTGAGGGTAAAGGTGATGGACTGGCCAAACATGTCTCCAGACCTAAATCCTATTGAACATCTGTGGGGCATCCTCAAACGGAAGATGGAGGAGCACAAGGTCTCTAACATCCACCAGCACCGTGATGTCATCATGGAGGAGTGGAAGAGGACTCCAGTGGGAACCTATGAAGCTCTGCTAAACTCCATGCTGAAGAAGGTTAAGGCAGTGCTGGAAAATAATGGTGGCCAGACAAAACATTGACACTTTGGACCCAATTTGGACATTTTCACTTAGGGATGTACTGAATTTTGTTGCCAGCAGTTTAGACATTAATGGCTGTGTGTTGAGTTATTTTGAGGGGACAGCAACTTTACACTGTTATACAAGCTGTATACTCACTACTTTACATTGTAGCAAAGTGTAATTTTTTTCAGTGTTGTCAATCTCCAGCTTCCCTGTCCCTGCTGAAGAAAAGCATACCCACAGCATGATGCTGCCACCACCATGTTTCATGGTGGGGATGGTGTGTTCAGGGTGATGTGCAGTGTTAGTTTTCTGCCACACATAGTGTTTTGCTTTTAGGCCAAAATGTTTTGTTTTGGTCTCATCTGACCAGAGCACCTTCTTACACATGTTTGCTATGTCCCCCACATTGCTTCTCGCAAACTGAAAACGAGTCTTTTGGTTTACTTTCAACAATGGCTTTCTTCTTGCCACTCTTCCAAAAAGGCCTGATTAGTGGAGAGCACGACTAATAGTTGTCCTGTGGACAGATTCTCCCACCTGAGCTGTAGATCTCTGCAGCTCCTCCAGAATAACCATGGACCTCTTGGCTGCTTCTCTGACTAATGCTCTCCTGTCAGTTCAGGTGGACGGTCATGTCTAGGTAGATTTGCAGTTGTTGGATGATGGATTGAACAGTGCTCCGTGAGATGTTCAAAGCTTGGGATATTATTTATAATCGAACCCTGCTTTAAACTTCTCAACTTTATCCCTGACCTGTCTGATGTGTTCCTTTGCCTTTGTGATGCTGTTTGTTCACTATGGTTCTCTAAAAAACCTCTGGGGGCTTCACAGAACAGCTGTTACTATACTGAGATAAAATTACACACAGGTGGACTCTGTTTACTAATTAGGTGACTTCTGAAGGCAATTGGTTCCATTCAATTTTCGTCAGGGGTATCAGAAGGTCAAAACCCATCATTGGCAAAACCCATCACTGGCAACCAGCTTCAAAAACCCATAAGAACCCATAAGAAGCAACTTACTCTCGATGAAGAAGGGAGGTAAGATGGCAGCGTGTGGAAATGGAGGAGCTGATCGCTACAGGACAACACTGATTTTGTGGGGAGATGAGTGCAAAGAAGGTAAGGGGGATATGAAAAAAAAAGGACAGGGTGAGGGGGTGGGGGTGCTGTGCTGACAGATCCTTTTTAATTTCCTGGATAATACATATTGTCAAGTTCTTTCATTTTATGAAAGCACCTATGCATGTTCCAAACGGATGTGTATGCCTTATTAAAATACTGTATATTGTATTTTAAGGATTAAGATGGATACATTTCCATCTGTATTTAATGCAGATAATTAGATTAGATCTTTATCTCAAGCTGATCATTTTTCTTGAAAGACGCCTGTTGGAGAAATCCATGTAAAAGTAAAAAAGACAATAAAGATCATTGTGAGACATAGGATTTTATTTCTACAGATCTTTCCAATTTCTTCACTCCTTTTACAGTATAAAATTCTTTGAAGATGAGTTCATGGTTTAATTAAGATAGAAATCTTTTGGATTGTCTATAGATGTGTGTTTTTGGAACATTATGACAATGAGTATAGAATCCATGGCCTGTTTTGTTATAAGTCACATATTCTATCTTTAATTCATTTAAATGATAACGGAAGCAGGGAGGGGGAGCTGGAAGGTGATGTTGAGTCTTCTCCGTAGAGTTCATTCCTGTAATTAAGTGTTCCTTTGAGATTTTCTTAGGTTCTTTGAGCTGTGTTTGGAGCTATAAATAGAGAAGTGTTAATGTCCTTGAGCGTTCTGCTCGTGGAAGTCTTGTAAAGAGCTACAGATTTTCTGATCTTTTATATGTGATTGTCAAATGTTAAGTCTTCTCTAAACTTTTATTTCAGTTATGGACAGCTGGTGGTGGAAATGGGAAATAAGTTCTGTACCTGAGGCCCCTTTCATGTGCAGCCTCACTTCTACATTCTCTTCTATACTACAAAAAACCTACGTCAGGAGCTGATAACTCTGTCAAGCAGATACTGACACTTTAGGAGGTGATTTAGGACCTTTGTCAATGGGCCTTTGTTGACTTTGGAGCGAAGACTGGCCATAGACTGAGCTATTTTCTATCCTGCAGCCATGGGTTGCAGAAAAGAAAATCACTTGGTTCCCCCATTAGCACTGAATCCCTCCCATGGAGCCATTAAGTTCTCCCGGGGGGGAGTGGGGGAAACCATCTCCTCCGGGAGAATATAGTGATTATTGCTAGCGGCTGTTATATACACTGGGGTGCCGTAACGTGGCTGCTGCAGCTTGCGCATATATTTGCAAATGTGTGCAAACAAAAACCACATGTAAAATGGTTAGCTTATAAAATCCAGCAGGCTGGTTGTACCCAAGTTGATCGATCAAAGCAGTTTCATTAGATATGATTACATATAATTTTCACATATCATATATTTTTACATTTTCTGTGTATACAAAGGAGCATGGGGGAGCTCATGTCCACAATGGGGGTGGTACTGACGCAGCCCCTAATCCACAATGGCTCATAAGTGATATGGTCCAGAAATATTTGGACAGAATAAAGGTGGATAAAGCACCTGGACCTGATGGCATCCACCCACGGATCCTAAAAGAATTGAGCTCTGTAATTTCAAAGCCATTGTATCTAATTTTTAGGGACTCATTAATGACAGGAATAGTACCACTGGATTGGCGCAGGGCCAATGTGGTGCCTATATTTAAAAAGGGAACAAAGTCTTTACCAAGTAATTATAGACCCGTTAGTTTAACTTCTATAGTTGGGAAGATACTGGAGGGATTAATAAAAGACCACATAGACGAGTTCTTGCAGGAAAAAAATATTTTGAGCAACAGACAGCATGGATTCATGAAAGACAGGAGTTGTCAGACAAACCTGATTTCTTTTTATGAGGTGGTAAGTAAAACCTTGGACAGAGGGGTGGCGGTGGACGTGATATATTTGGATTTTGCAAAAGCGTTCGATTCTTACTCTGAATGGTCTAAGGTTATGAGTGGTGTACCCCAAGGTTCAGTGCTGGGACCCTTGCTTTTTAATATCTTTATAAATGATATTGGGTCTGGGATCAAGAGTAACATTTCCGTCTTTGCAGATGACACCAAGCTATGCAGTGCAATAACGTCCTTACAGGATGTCACCAATTTACAAGCCAACCTCAATGCTCTGTCTAATTGGGCGACTATGTGGCAGATGAGGTTTAATGTTGAGAAATGTAAGGTTATGCACTTGGGGGCTAAGAATATGCATGCATCATACACGCTAGGGGGAGTACAACTGGGGGAATCCATAGTGGAGAAGGATCTGGGGGTTTTGGTAGATCATAAGCTCAATAATAGCATGCAATGCCAAGCTGCGGTTTCCAAAGCGAGCAAAGTCCTTTCCTGTATTAAGAGAGGTATGTACTCCAGAGAGAGAGATATCATTTTGCCCCTGTTCAAATCATTAGTAAGACCTCATCTGGAATATGCCGTTCAGTTTTGGGCACCAGTTCTCAAAATAGATATCGGGGAACTGGAGAAAGTGCAGAGAAGGGCAACCAAACTGATAAGAGGCATGGAGCAACTCAGCTATGAGGAAAGATTAGAGGAACTGAATTTATTCACTCTTGATAAGAGGAGATTAAGGGGGGATTTGATCAACATGTACAAATATATAAGGGGTCCATATAGGAAACTTGGTGTCGAGTTATTCACTTTAAAGTCAACAAAGAGGACAAGGGGGCACTCTTTACGTCTAGAGGAGAAGAGATTTCATCTCCAAATACGGAAAGGTTTCTTCACAGTAAGAGCTGTGAAAATGTGGAATAGACTCCCTGCAGAGGTGGTTATGGCCAGCTCAGTGGATTGCTTTAAGAAAGGCCTGGGTTATTTCCTAAGTGTACGTAATATAACTGGGTACTAAAATTTATAGGTAAAGTTGATCCGGGGAAAATCCGATTGCCTCTCGGGGGATCAGGAAGGAATTTTTTCCCCTGCTTTAGCAAATTGGATCATGCTCTGCTGGGGTTTTTTGCCTTCCTCTGGATCAACTGTGGGTATAGAATTGGGTATATGGGCTGGTATTATTATTATTTATATATATATATATATATATATATATATATATATATATATTTTTTTTTTTTTTGGTTGAACTGGATGGACTTGTGTCTTTTTTCAACCTGACTAACTATGTAACTATGTAACATAGATAAACGCATCGCCTTCTACCCAGAGAGCCTGGACCACTGAGAAAAGGAGTCTCCAAAAAAGTCCTCCAAAAGGGCCACCATCTTCTCAGCGTGGTGGAAAGGGTCCTCACGATTCAATAGAAATGCAAAAGCAGCTTAAAGCAAGTTGATTCAGCTTGGAATGAGATCAAATGATCTCACAAGAAGTTTGGCTGAAGGCCTAATGCATCTCTCAATGAATTGTGAAAGATCTCAGAGTTGTCACAAACTAATGTCAAATTCAAGTGGAATGAACCCGAGAGCAAGCTGCATTTGCCCATAGACACAAAGCCTATTGACATACCGTAGGCCCTTATTCTTCCAAAAGCTGATATTAATATGACTTTTAAAGCTCAGTTACATTTTTCTAAAAAAAAGGTTCCCCAGCAGCTCTTAAAAACAAAAGAGCAGCTCCAGCTGCTTTATTCACTTGACCTCCAGTGCTATCCTCCATAGACTCACCAATCCAACAATGTGGCTCTGGTCCACTTTGCAGTTAAATGATGGCCGGTATCAGTCACACCACTTGCTGTGACATCAAGGCTCCAACCCCCCACACTGGATTCACAGGTTGAATGCTGGAGAGAGAGAAGTACCCCATTCATTACAATGATTAAAGATCCTAGACATGCCTGATTAAGAACCTTCATGGCAGGAAGACAAGGTAGTATTTTAGGAAAGCAATGTATTTAAAGTGGTTGTAAACCCTTGAGGTTTTTCACCACAATGCATTTCACCTCTATGCATTGAGGTGAAAAACCTCCGGTAATGCTGCACCCCCGAGCCCCCATTTTACTTACCTGTACCCTCTTATTCTCGCGCCAGGAACGAACACACCAGCAAAAGCCAGTGTCTCGGATCCTGATTGGATGGATTGACAGTAGTGCAGCCCTTGGCTCCCGCTGCTGTCAATCAAATCCAGTGATGGGGCCGAGTCCTGCTTTTTGTGTCAATAGACGCAGAAGTGAGACTTGGGAGTGCACCCCCACGGGTGTCTCGAAGGAGAGCGCTTCGCCGACAGGGCACTCGAGAAGAGGAGGAGACACCAACGCCACTTATTAACCCCAGAAGAGGAGGATCAGGGCCACTCTGCAAAACCAACTGCACAGAGGAGGTAAGTATGACATGTTTGTTTTAAAAAAGAAAAAAACTGAAGCTTTACAACCCATTTAATATGTTTAAAAACAACTTTTAAAAATGTATAATGTTAACACTTACATTTTTTTTAGCGATTGTGTTTAGATTTACTTTAATAACAGCACATTTTTTTCATTAAGAGGTTTATTTTCAACATAAAATTAAATGTGTTTAAATAAAATATTGATTTGAGGAGAAAATGTGTAATAAAGAACTTGGCAATGGATTCTAATAGCAAAGGATACTAATAAAAGGATAGAATAGATGAGATCATTGAAGACTGATGAACCCAGAGTAACAGGTTAGGAGAACATTTATTTTATTATAGTTGTTTCCTGAGCTTACATTCCATATCATTTTTCTTTCCATTGTTAGCTTTCCATTTTCTTCTCTTTTTAAGGATATGTCTTATTTGGGAGATTTACTTTTTATGATACAATTTAAAAAAAGAAAAAATGTTTTTGTCTGTTGAAGTGGATCTTAAGACGGGGATAATGAATGGAAGGTTAAAAGTTTCAGCTGTATGAATACATTGGTAAGTAATGATAAAACCTATAAAAACAGCAGGTGTGAAAAGACTCAACCAAGCCTTACAAAAATAGCAACAATTGAGCATACATCAGTTTGTGCTTCCTATGCATACCAGGTAGGTAGCTCCGTTTATACATAACAAAAGTCCATCTTTGATGAAAAAAACACAAAAAAACTCTACCCATCCATTCCTTCAGTCCTCCGCCAACCCATTTGCAGACTTTTTTAAAAATTTTATTTAGCAGCCTTTTACTCACCAAATCTGCCAACCATGTCCCCAACCAAAGTCTATTCAGATTGTGAAGACAGGTGATACAGTGCTGCAGTCTCTGACAATGCCAACCAGCCTCCTTACCTCCTCACATTTTAAAATTCAGTCTTCTGAATTTTGAAAGGTGCCCACCACTGTACATCCAATAGGGAGCATCTGGGTGATGCAGGCAGTGATGTGGGCACCCAAAGAAGGACCCACCCATTTTGTAGTTGAAGCAAAGCTTCACCCAAATGGGGAAGCTCAGCTTGTTTGCCTCCTCCCCCCTCCACTGCCACATTTGGCAGATTTTGGGTGGAAGCGGGTACCTGGTCACTCCTCCTTCCCTCCCGCAGTACTTTGAGAAAGTACAACATGATTCACTGCTGGTTTCCCTTATGCCGTGTACACACGACCGGACTTTCCAGATTAGGTCCAACGGAATCATTCCGTCAGATAGTCCGATCGTGTGTGGTATAGTCCTATCGTTTTTATTTTAAAAATTCCGAGAGACCTAGAAATAGAACATGTTTCAAATCTGTCCGATGGACTCAATTCCTATCGGGAGAACCGTTCATCTGCATGCTGGTCCGATGGACCAAATACGACGCAAGGGCAGCTATTGGCTTCTGGCTATTGAACTTCCTTTTCTAGTCCTGCCGTACATCATCACATTCAAAACAAATGGTCTTTTGAACAGACTTTAGTCTGTTCATGTATGGGCAAGTCTGTTTGTTTCGAAGTCTGTCGTAACGCCGTCAAAAGTCCGTCGGGAAGACCGTCAGACCTTTTCTGACAGAAAGTCCAGTCGTGAGTATGCGGCATTAGAAAAGGTTTCAATGGCAGCACCCAAGAGCTGATTCAAAAGTCAGCGCTGGCTACCTGGACAGGTAGGTACCCCAATAGTAAAAGTCAACAGCTACAGTATTTGTAGCTGCTGACTTTTAATTTCTTTGGGGGGGGGGGGGGCATGAACGCCTCTTAAGGAGAGGGAAGACTCAGGACTCGGCCAATCATATGACTACAAATGTAATTTAATAAGGCTTATTTAGGAGCTATGATTGTGATTTATGATTAAGCGCGTATTTGGCATGAAACCCATTAGCAAATATGCTGTTTCATTCATTTTTGCACTGTGGAATGCTTTTATGAATAATACTACAATAAAGGTAAGTTTACTGAATGTGTAGCCAACCAGAATTCTTTCTACACTTAATTAGGGGAATTTTTGGCACAGAAACTGGCCCAGGATAGTTTAAAGAAGCTTCTCTTATCCTCACCAGCCATTTGAATTCCATTGTAACTTCCTTTAAAAACCAACAAAAAAACACTCTAATGTTGCCTTCTTGGTTGGCTCCAATACATTTAGCATATATTTTATGAAAATGTCCAGATTATAGCCAAAAATCTATTCAAAGTCTATAAATTTGCTTATCCTTATGCTCAATATTTGCTTAGGTGGACACAGTGCTCCTTCTGAAGCACGTTAGCCAATAAAGTCAATCCAGGTCATATTACCTAGCAGCTGACAATGACAGTTAGGCGGTTTTCTATGTTTTTTTCAGCACAGCTATGGAAACATAATGAGTTATCTCCAAAAAATGAAAAATGATTGCACAATAAATGTACAACATGTGTACTTCTTCTACAACATAAACTGAAAAGATTGCTCCTTTTGTTGTTTTGTTTTTGTTGGGTGACCTCCCGTCCCAAAAATTTGTTTCTTTTAATCTGTGCAATTAGCAATCATAACTGATAAACTACTGGTGATTCCTACAAAGCACTTAATCAGAATTATGTGCGGCAATTTAGGGTCATAGATAAATATGAAGTCATTTGGATACAATCCCCTATTACCACATTAAACGAGAGTGCACCTTTGATAGATAGAATGTTCTTTTAAAGAGTAACCCTGTGATTAATTCTAATTTTCACAGACCTTTGAATGAGACCTTGTTTGTTAATGTATACTTGTACGTGAGTTGTTTCTTTATCAAAACAGATGTGACAGTTAGAGAAGAGAGATGGATCTTTGGTCAGTGTTCTTTGTGGTTACTCAGCCAAGTTTCACTTTTCAGAAACACTGTCCCATTTTTTCCAACAAAATAATTCCAAAACGGAACAGTGGCTGCCAATAAACATACACACTGCTCATGTGAAGTCATATAGACCTCTCTTGTCATTTGACTTTGTCTATACATTATAGACAATGTTTGGATTCTCCACAAAGGGCCCAGCTGTAGAATAAGCCGCTGGTCATTTTTCTGGATATACCGTACAGCTCATTGTGGTCTTAGAAGTATACGTGTTTGATGGGCCAGGTGCATTAGAACATAGGCTCATGGATATTCAACAAAAATGTTCATAATTACCTAGAGACATCTGGCTTGAACATCTTAGAGAAAGCAAAATAAAGTAAATATATGCATGTTAGACTTTGGAGGGTTGTAAGCAGACATTGGTTGAGTTGAAGAGGGCTTTTTTCTTCAGCTGGGCTTGCCACGATGGCCAGTTTCCAGTTTATTGAACTAATTACATTCACTTTCAGAAATTAAAATACATACCTGCTTTTATTTGCACATTTTTACATATTCTTCCATCCTTGGCCTAATTTAGAAAAACTTTGCATAATTTGGGCTAGTTTTCATCAGCAGCTATTTTTGATATCACAATATTGTCAGGGCTGGGCTCAGCCCTTCCTTCTCTGAGCTGGCCACAGTTACTCAGCTGTTGTTCATATCCTGCTCGTCAGCCCTGCCTATTTAAGCCGTCCAGTCCAGAGGGTCTCTGCCTTAGCCTTGGTCAACATCACAAGAAGCATCTCCGGCATTCCTATTTAAAGACTGGCTTTGCTGATGTCCCTTCTGGCTCCAGATTCTGCTTGCTGTTCCACTAATTTGATCCCTGACTTCTGGCTTGGCTGACTATCCATTCTGGTTACTGAACTCTGGCTATGTTTTGATTACGTTTGTTCTTTTTACTTTTATTACTAAACAAGTGTGATTTAACTGTACTTCTGTCTCGGTCTGATTTCATGGTTTCTGACAAATAGGCAGTTTCCTGGAACTGAGCATTAAGCTGCACCCTAATCCGTGACAACTCCACCCAATTTGTCCATATTTAGAAAGAACACATTATTTTTACATGACCCACACCCTGTTTTGTCGGTGTGAACTCCTAAAATATTTTGTGTCCAGAGAGATTAAAGTCTTAAAGTGTTATTAAATCCTCAATGGAAAAGTCATTTAGTGCTTATTTTTAGCCTCTTCAAAAACTCTTCAAAACCCCCATGGCCCCTGTCTTCAGGTGGCTCTGTCCCTTTATAGCAAGGTTTCTCAACCTTTTTACCATGGAGGAACCCTTGGCAAAAAGTCTGAGTTCTTGGGGAACCCCTAAAAAAAAAATTCAGATCTACAGCTCTCAGGACATCGGATCTGATCAGCAATCTGTAGATATAGCCACATTTATTGTAGAAATAACTCTAAATAATGGAATAAAAATTAGAACTCACCTGACACCAACATTTTAGTTTGAACAGTGCACATAGAAATCAATAGTTTTCTTTATGTCCCTGCAGAGACCTGCGTTAGAACAAGCCCAAAATATTTTAAGCAAGTAAAATTTGCACATATTTTAAATTTTTTGCAAATATGCTGTGAACAAGGCTTTACTGAACTTGAACAAAACTCCCAAATATTGTGATTGATAAATAGGATAGCAGACTACCTGAACAGCTGGGACTTGTTCACAACATTCATGCATAAGAATTAAAGAGGGTGCAGATTTGACCTGCATAGAATACTTTGGTCTTGTCCATGTCATGTGCAGAGACATGCATTTTCTTAACGTAGGTCTCTGCTAGGACATAAAGAAAATAACTGATTTATATGTGCCCTGTTCACACCACAATGTTGGCAACAGTTAAGTATTTTTCTCTGCAGAAAAAAATATGCACATGATACCAATGTTGATTTCAATGTGCGTTGACAGTGAGTACTGTCAATGTGCATTGATACCTGGTGCCTCCTCTATAGTTCCAGCTCCTCTGAACCTGTGAGGGTGGTTCCAGGAGGAGTGCTAACAGTAGGAGCACATGGCTGAATCTTGCAGGAGGTGAGATCCTGTGTATGGTAGTGACTGAATGCAGACTGCAGGGGGCCTGTGGCTGGATGAGACTAAATCATAATAGCATTATGTACAATTATGGCATAACATAAAGCTATTATAATCTCACCTCCTGTTACATTCAGCCTGAACCAGCTGTGTGCCTCAACTCTCCCCCCCCCCCCCCCCCCCCAGTCTGCAATCAGTGCTGTTATACACAGGATCTCATCTCCTGTTCTCTGCTCTTCCCTCCCCATGCAGTCTGCATTCACCTCTGACGTAAACAGGAACTCAGCTTCTAACCTAGCCATGTGCTCCTTTTCTCTGCTCCCCCCCTCCACAGTGTGCATTATTGCTACCATTGAGACAGATCTCACCTTTTGATCTGGTGTTCCCTCCAGTCTTCATTCTCGGCTCCCGTGGCTCCCTGCCTCCATCTTCGGCTCCCCGCTTTCCAATCTCGGCTCCCATGGCTCCCCGTTCTCCATTCTGGGCTCCCCGCTCTCCAATCTTGGCTCCCCGTTCTCTAATCTTGGCTGCCCACTCTCCAATCTCGGCTCCCTGCTCTCAATGCTTGGCTCCTCTGCCTTTCTCCTGACTCTACCCTCTGAGTTCTCTGAGACGGAACTACAGAGAGGGCATCGGGTGTCAATGCGTGCTGACTGTTCTCACTTTCAGCGCGCATTGGGAACACTAAAAACAACATTGGGCGGATATACATCCACCACAATGTTGAATCGTGGCGGAACTCCTGTGGACTTCTTGCGGAACCCTAGGGTTTCCGCGGAACCCCGTTTGAGAAACACTGCTTTACAGGGACCTGTGGAGCCACCTTTGTTTGCACACTTCTAGTTGGCAGTGTAGATGAGTCTCCTTGCATCCATAGAAACACATAACGTTGTCTGGGATTCAGGCGGTGGTAGTTCTCAAAGGTCTTAGGGGTCAGACTGAAAAAGCAGATTGGAGACACATACTGTAGAGGTCTGAGGTATCTACCGGAAAAAAAGAGGGAAGAGACAGGAGGGTCTTTATAGTGTAGTAGGTATCTGAAGTAAAATGATTACCTCAAATCATTTTTATGATTAGAGAAAAAAGGTTGCAGTGACCCAGATGGGTAGAAACATGCAGCCTTCTGTAAACTCAGACAGAGAAAAAGCACCTCCACCTGGGGTGAGAACTGTGAGATTGGTCGCTTTTGATGATGAAGGGGTCGCAATCCTGGATCCTCTTAGCCCTTGTACACACGGTCGGACATTCCAATGGACAATATCCGATTGGACCGTGTTGTCGGATAATCTGACAGTGTGTGGGCTCCATCGGACTGTTTCCGTCGGAGTATCCAACGGACCAAGTTTTCCAGCTGGGCTATAACATTTTCCGACAACATGATCCGATCGGACTTTATCCAATCATGTGTAGAGAATTCAGATCAGACAAAGTGCCACGCATTCTCAGATCAAATTCCTAGACCAAAGCTATTGGCTACTAGCCTGAACGTAGTCCCATCCTAACGAAATAACGTCATCACGTTAAGTACGATCGGATTTTCTGACAACTTTGTCCGACTGTGTGTATGCAACAGTTTCGGACAAAATCCGTCGGACAAAATCCGATGGATTTGGTTGTCGGAATGTCCGACCGTGTGTACAAGGGCTTGTGAGTTCTCAGGTAGGTATTGTACTGGTAGGATGTGAGGAGTTTAAAAACCTGGGCTCATTTATCATTTGGTTCACCAACAAGTTTTTGACCTCTTCTCATCCTACATCATTCCATCTGCAAGTCACTCTCCTCCCCATTTCCTTCCTGATGGAAATCAGCCGAGCCTGCGCTGTTCCTAATTCACTGTGCATGTGAAGATCTCAGGAAGTACAATCCACTGCACGTAAGTTCTGTGGACCTGGAACTGGCAGCACCAGGGAAAATATGAAAGTGTTTGAGCACACTTAGGCATGTAAATATCTTGGGGCGTGTACAGTAAAACCTTGGATTGCGAGCATAATTCGTTCCAGAAACATGTTGTAAGCCAAAGCACTTGTATATTAAAGGAAATTTGCTTTTGCGGCGTTAGTGCTTCAAACATGCTCCAAAGATACTGCTTGCAATACTTTTTTCACCGTCCCGCCAGCACACCACCCCAGTGTGAAAGCATCCATTGAAATGAATGGGAAGCAATTTTCAGGAGTTTTTCAGACGCTATTTTTAGCATAAAAGTGCCTGAAAAGCACTTCAGTGTGAAAGGGGTCTGAGAGTTCCCTTCACTGGAATTAAGGGGCCAAGCCCAACACCTGAAAAAAAAAGCCACACACCATAATCACCCTCCACCAAATGATTTGAACCAGTGCTCAAAGAAAGGTCCATAAAGACATGGATGAACGAGTTAAGGGTGAAGGAACTTGACAGGCCTGCACAGCGTCCTGACCTCAACCCGATAGAACACCTTTGGAATGAATTAAAGCAAAGACTGCAAGCCAGGCATTCTCATCCAACATCAGTGCCATGAACAAATGCTTCTGGAAGAATGGTCAAACATTCCCATAGACACATTTCTAAACCTTGTGGACAGCCTTTCTAGGAGAGTTAAAGCTGTTATAGCTGCAAAGGGTGGGCCAACTCAATATTGAACCCTACAGACTAAGACTGGGATGCCAATAAAGTTCATGTCTGTGCAAAGAGAGGCGTTGCAATATTTTTGACAATATGGAGTATACAGTATGTCACAAAAGTGAGTACACCCCTCACATTTTTGAAAATATTTTATTATATCTTTTCATGTGAGAACACTGAAGAAATTACACTTTGTTACAATGTAAAGTAGTGAGTGTACAGCTTGTATAACAGTGTAAATTTTCTGTCCCCACAAAATAACTCAACACACAGCCATTAATTTCAAAAGCGCTGGCAACAAAAGTGAGTACACCCCTAAGTGAAAATGTACAAATTGGGCCCAAAGTGTCAATATTTTGTGTGGCCACCATTATTTTCCAGCACTGTCTTAACCCTCTTGGTCATGGAGTTCACCAGAGCTTCACAGGTTGCCACTGGAGTCCTCTTCCCCTCCTCCATGACGACATCACAGAGCTGTTGAATGTTAGAGACCTTGCGCTCCTCCACCTTCCATTTGAGGATGCCCCACAGATGCTCAATAGGGTTTAGGTTTGGAGACATGCTTGGCCAATCCATCACCTTTATCCGAATTTACTTTGGCAGTGGTCATCTTGGAGGTGTTTGGGGTCGTTATGTTGGAATGCAACCCTGTGGCCCAGTCTCTGAAGGGAGGGGGTCATGCTCTGCTTCAGTATATCACAGTACATGTTGGCATTCATGGTTCTCTCAATGAACTGTAGCTCCCCAGTGCTGGCAGCACTCATGTAGCCCCAGACCATGACACTCCCACCACCATGCTTGACTGTAGGAAAGACACACTTGTCTTTGTACTCCTCACCTGGTTGCTTCCACACACGCTTGACTCCATCTGAACCAAAATAAGTTTATCTTGGTCTCATCAGACCACAGGTCATGGTTCCAGTAATCCATGTCCTTAGTCTGCTTGTCTTCAGCAAACTGTTTGCAGGTTTTCTTGTGCATCATCTTTAGAAGAGGCTTCCTTCTGGGATGACAGCTATGCAGACCAATTTGAGGCAGTGTGAAGCTTATGGTCTGAGCACTGACAGGTTGATCCCCACCCCTTCAACCTCTGCAGCAATGCTGGCTGCACTCATACGTTTATTTACCAAAGACAACCTCTGGATTTGGCGCTGAGCACGTGCACTCAACCATGGCAAGACCTGTCCCGTTAAATTGCTTTATGGTCTTGGCCATCATGCTGCAACTCAGTTTCAGGATCTTGGCCAATCTTATAGCCTATGCCATCTTTATGTGGAGCAACAATTATTTTTTTCAGATCATCAGAGAGTTCTTTGCCATGAGGTGCCACGTTGAACTTCCAGTGACCAGTATGAGAGAATGAGAGTGATAACACCAAATTTAACACACCTGTTCCCCATTCACACTTGGGACCTTGTAACTCTAATGAGTCACATGACGCAGAGGAGGGAAAATGGCTAATTGTGCCCAATTTGGACATTTTCACTTAGGGGTGTACTCACTTTTGTTGCCAGTGGTTCAGGCATTATTGGCTGTTGAGTTATTTTGAGGGGGACAGCAAATTTACACTGTTATACAAGCTGTACACTCACTACTTTACATTGTAGCAAAGTGTCATTTCTTCAGTGTTGTCACATGAAAATATATATATAATTAAATATTTACAAAAAGATGAGGGGTGTACTCACTTTTGTGAGATACTGTAATTTTTGCCTTCACATAAGTTATATTAGATTTTCTGGGTGTTGCATATAAGAGACAGATGGAGCAAGTAAATGCCCTCAGTGTGTTCTAATCTGACTATATCCGTTGTTTGGTCTGCAAGGACACTTCAATGGCTTGCAAGGATCGAACACCACTGATAAAGTAGTGGACTCGTAGCCCCTTGTGCCCTCATATGCCATACTACAGGATAAAGAGGTGAATTCTGGCTATCCAGAGACAATGGTAATATGATCTGAGGAGTACTCCTTCACTGCAGACTTCACAGCGAAACAAAAATTACAATGGATACATGTGAACAAAACCTTTACATGCCGCGCTTATGCGCGTTTTGTGGCGTTCATGAGCGTTTTGCGATTAGAAGCGATCTTGACAGATAACAGATTTTATAGATCAGTAGACCCTCCCAAATGTCTACAACGCAGGTGAAAACTTGAGTCTCTCTCTCTGAGTGTACATGTGCCCAGAAGATAACATAGAGGAGAGTTCAGGGCCTGCTGAAAAAAACGCCCAACTGCTCCTAAAGGTCTGTTTACCAGCTGCAGTGTACATGAGGCCTAAATTGAATGACATTTTTAAATGTCATCTAAATAAAGCACATATGGCAAGAATACCTACTACATGATGTTGCCTTTGCCCATGTAGGGTACATAGCTCCAAGGACCATAATATAAAATTTTTGAATATCAACATTTCAATACATTTCTTGCTTGTTGCATAATTTAGGACCATTAGGTTTAATTAGGATTGGGGACTTTTTTCTTTTTATAGGTCAGCAAGTTGAAATGACCGTTCTCTTTTATGGGTCTGTAATTGGTTGTTTCAGCTTCTTTCTAGTAGTGTTGGCTGTCTGACAGCCAAAGAGAACACACGGATTAACATATAAAGAATAACTTCACTTTCCTGGAAAAAATATAGCAAATAAAAAGCATAGCATATACAATTCCTACACAAGCAATATATAAAACAATAATTTTTCTTTTTGATATGCATCCACTGTAATTCTCTGGTAAATGCAATGCAATATTTCACCTGAAGGCCTTCTGTACAGTGTACACCACCTGTGGAACACCCCCCCCCCCCCCCCCCGGAAATGTAATTCCCTGATTGTGTGGCTCACTCCTTTTCCTAGAAGTCTGCACTAAAATACAAGTCAAGTTTTAGGTATCCCCTGCAATGGGAATTTAATTTTTAATTACTTGGCGCCTGTGCTATAGCCGAAAGACGGTTGCAACATGGGCCTTAATTGCTGGGAGGGTGTCCATGGATGTCCTCCCAAGCAAGCGCAGTCTATGCGACCCTGTGAGTCACGCACGGCACACTCTGTGATCACAGGGTCACTGAGACTCGGCTGATCACAGATCCGAGTAAGGGGTCGATCCCAGCCCCTTACCACGTGATCACAACGTGATGTAAACAGAAGCTCGGCAATCTATTTTTTTTTCTCACGCTGACAGCGGGAAGGGAAAAAAAAACGATTACCGACTTCAATCAGAGATATCGATCCCTCACTCAGAAAGCCAAGGCTGTGCCCACCAGTGTCACTTGCCAGTGCCCACTGTGCCACCTATCAGTACCCACCAGTGCCACCTTCCAGTGCTCACAGTGCTACCAGTCAATGCCCGCCCGTGATGCCAATCAATGCCCATCATTGTCTAATAATCAGTGCCACCTATCACTGTCACCTACCAGTGCCTACCAGTGCCCACCAGTTCCACCTATCAGTGCATATCAGTGCCACCTGTCACTGCTGCTTATCAGTGTCACCTATCGGTGCCCATCAGTGCTACCTTTCAGTGCTGCCTATCAGTGTCACCTACCAGTGCCCACCTGTGCCACTTATTAGTGCTATTTATCAGTGTCACCTATCAGTGCCCTTCAGTGCCACCCATCAGTGCCACCCATCAGTGCCATCTCTCAGTGCCACCTCTCTCAGTGCTGCCTCATCAGTGCTTATCAGTGCCAGCTATAATTGCCCATTAGTGCTGCCTTATCAGTACAGCCTATCAGTGCCCATCAGTGCAGCATCATCAGTGCACATCAGTGAAGGAGAAAAATTACCTGTTTTCAAAATTTTATAACAAACAATGAAACTGTTTTGTTTTGTTTTTTCAAAATGTTGGTCCCTTTTTGTCTTATTTAGCAAAACAAAACAAAACACAGCAGCAATTAAATGCCACCAAAAGAATGTGTGAAAAAAAATGATAAAAATTGAATTTGGGTAATCTGTAGCATGACCGCGTAATTGTCATTCAAAGAGTGAGAGCGCTAAAAGCTGAGAATTGGTCTGGGCAGGAGGGGTGTTTAAGTGCCCAATAAACAAGTGGTTAAGTTACTCCCAAATGGGTAACTACCGTATTTATCGGCGTATAAAACACCCCGGCGTATAACACGCACCCCAAGTTTAGGAGGGAATATTAAGGAAAAAAACTTTTAGGAGGAAAGTTTAAGGAAAAACAAAAATTACATTTAAATGCCCATCAATGCAGCCTCATCAGTGTCCATCTGAAGCCTTGTCAGTGTCATTTGCAGCCTTGTCCATCATTGCACCCTTTTCAGTGTCATATGCAGCTTTGTCATGCAGCCTTGTTCACTATTGCAGCCTTGTCCACTATTGTAGCCTTGTCCACTATTGCAGCCTTGTCCCCTTGTCTGTGTCATTTTTCATCTTTGTCTGTTTTATTTTTCGCTTTTATTTTTAAAAATGGCGCCAGATGTCCTGTGTATCTCGGCAGCGCTCAATATATATATGAGCTTCATTACATAGTGGGTTATATAGGCACCCCTGGTGATTGGACACTGGTTAACACCCAATTAAGGAGAATTCCTCCCCTATATAACCCCTCCCATATGGGAGGCACCTCAGTTTTTTCGCCAGTGTCTATGGTGGTTGGTCACGTAAAACATGTGCTCTGAAGAAAGCTCTGTGCAGGTCCCTGCGGGGGCCTAAGGGCTACAACAAACCGGATCCATATCCCGGGCCGATATTTTGACTCCCAAGATGGTATGGTACCCGGGCCTCGTCATCCGAAGAAACTAGGTTTTGCCTGTAAGTCCTCTCCTATTGGAAGACTGGGCTCTGGGAAAACCAGACTTGGTGTACTATTTACACAGTGGCACGAAAGTTTCTGGCAGAGTCTTTTACAAGGTCCAGGTAGGAGGTTCTTCTGAGAAGGAACCCCAAAAAAACCTGAAGGTTGGCACAACTCTGCCCGCTGTGATGGGTGAAGGCTGGAATCTGTCTGTTTTCAGCAATTCCTGCGGCGAGGACAGGTAAGGGAAGTTAATCCTATATAAATGTATATTATGGATTTCTTCATTGAGTAGTTGTATGTCTTACCTGGTTTCCACCACTAGAGGGAGTAAGAGCAGCCTGATGCATACTTACATGTCTTTCAGATACACACGCTCAGTGAAGCCTGGTTCTCCCAGATGACTCACGTCTCCACTGCAATCCCTGCCACAATAAAGGTAATACAGGGGTCCCACGTAGTCTGGGGGTCCCGCGCAGCTCCGATGGTGGTCCCCTTACCCCCTGGACGTCTGGTGGTCCTCGTGCACACACGCTAAGCGTGCTTCCGTGCTAATGGAGGGGGGGAGTGTGGTTGCGAGCCGTGCACATTGGTGTGCACGGCGCTGTACTGCGCAGGCGCCAGGCGGCAATTTTAAAAAAGCTCAGAGCGCCAGGGGGATGTAAGTGGAGACACAGGAGCTGTGGGCAGTAAGCATCCCAAGGGATTGGATCCAGGCAAACCTAAGACACCTACTCAGCATCAGGTTGTGCAGTTTAAGCATATATATTTATTGTGAGACTTTGAGCACAACAGTGATTGCACTTTGTACTAGTACCTCTGCTTTGTAGCTTAGGACTATGTCTCCTCATAAGAGGGTCTCAGGGGGAGATAACAAAGGCACTGGTAAATCACTGCCTAGGTCTAGGGGTTTTAAGAATGCCTGTAGGTTACCATCCCCCCCTGCAAGACTGGAGCCAGCCTCACAGGATGAGTCAGTGCCCCTGTCAGGTTTTGCAGCCTCTCCTAATGTCTCAGCCCCGGTATATGTCTCTGAGGACTCCCTTAGGGCTACATTGGAGGGTTTTGAAGGGAGAATCATGAATTTTATTTCAGCTTCCCTGAAAGATAGCAGGAAAAGGGGTAGATCCCCTCCCTCTGCTGAGATTACTCTCTCAGATGACACTTCTGACAATGAGGAGAGATCCCTATCTTGAGACAGGGATCATGAGCAGTCGGATGAATCAGAGGAAGAGGAGAGAGTCCCCTCCTCCCAGGCGCTCAGAAAACAGGTGCAGTATTATACTGAATTGGTGCGTACCACATTCAGAATGCCTGCTACTGAGGTCGCTACGTCCTCTGTTTCTTCCCTGGGAATCAGGAAAATCCCACAGACTGCCTTTCCCTTTCCAATTCATCCCTTAATGGATAAATTGTTGTATGAGGATTGGGGACATCCCGATAAACTGTTTGCTCCTCCTAAAAGGTTTTCTATGCTTTATCCTCTGGAGGAAAGTTTCACCAAGAAATGGGGGGTCCCATCTGTCGATGCGGCTGTTTCTTGCGTGAATAGAAACCTGACCTGTCCTTTGGATAATGCTCAGGTATTTAAGGATCCAACTGATAAGAAGCTGGAAACCTTATTGAAAGCCTCCTTTTCCATGACTGGCGCAGTAGTGCAACCTACAGTCGCAGCCGTGGGGTTGTGTCAGTTCCTCAAGGAACAAGTTAAGCAGATGCTTGGCCTCCTTCCCAGTGAGGAAGTGGAGAACTATGCAGAAATACCTCAAATTCTGTGTTTCATGATTGATGCGATTTTGGATTCTGTCCAACAAGCATCACGTTTGTCTCTCCTGATGTTACACATGCAAGAAGCATTTGATTGGGTTCCCGTTTAAGGGGGAACGTTTATTTGGAGAAGAATTAGACAAGTTCGTCCAAAGAATTTCAGGGGGTAAATCTACTCTCCTTCCAATCAAAAGCATTCTCTCTCTCCCGGAGCATCAAGCTCTAAGCAGTGGCGACGGCCTTCCCAACCTCCCCCTACAGGAAAGGCTCAAGGCCGGGCCCAGGGGCAGGAAAAGACTTGGGGGCGAAAGCCTGCCAAGCAGAGCCCAAAAGCTTCCTTGTGAAGGGGCGCCCCCGCTCGGTCGAGTGGGGGGAAGGCTCCTGCAGTTTGCAGAAGCCTGGCGGGAAGAGATCCGGGACAAGTGGGTAGTCTCCTCGGTATCTCTGGGCTACAAGCTAGAGTTTCAGGAGATTCCACCTTATCGCTTTCTAAGGTCAAGGATCCCCAGGGATCCAGTAAAAGACCGCTATTCCTGGCTTTAGATCACTTATTATCCCAGGGGGTGATAGTGGAAGTGGACCCAAAAGAACAGGGTTCAGGCTTTTACTTGAATCTCTTCAACGTTCCAAAGCCAAATGGAGGTGTCAGACCTATCCTGGATCTGAAGGATCTGAACTGTTTTTTACGCATCCGGTCCTTCCGAATGCAGTCAATACGCGCTGTGGTCTCCTCCCTGCAAGGGGGAGAGTTTATGGCATCAATAGATATCAAGGATGCATATCTTCATGTGCCAATATTTTCCGCACACCAAAAGTATCTAAGGTTTGCGGTAGAGCGGCGCCATTTTCAATTTGTGGCTTTGCCGTTCGGGCTTGCTACGGCTCCTTGAGTCTTCACAAAGATTCTAGACCCTCTCTTGGCAAACCTAAGAGCTCAGGGTATAGCCGTCATGGCGTATCTAGACGATTTGCTTCTCATAGAGAAAACAGTAGCGCACCTGAACCACAGTGTTACCAGAACACTAGACCTCCTGGAATGCCTAGGTTGGATTGTAAACCTAGAAAAGTCATCCCTACAGCCTGATACCAGGTTGGAGTACCTGGGTATGGTCATCGACACCGCTCAAGGCGGGGTGTTTCTACCAAGGCCAAAGGCCTTGGCCATTGGGGGTCTGGTGCGCCTAATTCTGGGCAGAAGATCTTCCCCATTCGGTTGTGCATGAGACTGTTAGGGAAAATGGTCGTTCCATTCGCCCAGTTCGTTCCATTCGCCCAGTTCCACTCAAGGCCTCTGCAAAGATGCATCCTTGCGGCGTGGAACAGGAAGCCCCAGACCTTGGATCTTCCTATGTGTCTGTCCCCAGGGACACGCAAGAGTCTCGTTTGGTGGTTACAAATCGAGAATTTTCTGAAAGGCAAAACTTTTCTTCCTCTTCCATGGAAGATTATTACGACAGATGCCAGCCTGACGGGCTGGGGAGCAGTGTTGGAGGAGACGTGGTCGCAGGGGAAATGGTCTGCGATCGAGAAGCTATTGCCCATAAATGTCTTGGAAATCCGGGCAGTTTATATGGCTCTCATAAAGTCGTCTTACAGACTACGGGGTCTCCCTGTTCGGGTTCAGTCCGACAATGCCACAGCAGTGGCCTATATCAATCACCAGGGTGGTACCAGGAGGCTGGTTGCACAAAAAGAGGTGAATCGCATACTTGCCTGGGCAGAAAGGCATTTTCCATCCCTTTCTGCAATCCTCATTCCAGGAGTGGAAAATTGGCAGGCGGATTTTCTGAGCCGCCAGCAGTTGTGCCCAGGAGAATGGGCTCTGCACCCCGACGTGTTTTCAGAACATATGTCGCAGGTGGGGTACTCCAGACGTCGATCTGTTTGAATCCAGATTCAACAGAAAGCTGGACAAATTCGTGTCAAGGACAAGAGATGTTCTTGCTCAGGGGTCGGATGTTCTGACAGTTCCCTGGGATCAGTACAATCTAATTTATGCCACGTGCTTTTAGTAGCCCCGGCTTGGCCCAGGCGACCTTGGTACGCAGAGATCATTAAGTTGGCAGTAGGCAGGCCATGGATCCTTCCTCTCCGGCCAGATCTGCTCTCACAGGGTCCAATTTACCAACCTGCTTTACGCAGTCTGAATTTGACGGTTTGGCTGCTGAGACCCATATTCTGAGGGATCGTGGGCTTTCAGGGCCAGTCCTTTCTACTCTGGTCAATGCCAGAAAGCCGGCCTCCAGGCTTATTTACTACAAGATCTGGAAGGCATATGTTTCCTGGTGTGAACTCAGGGAATTCCATCCTAGAAAGTATGTCATTAGCAGGATCTTGGCCTTTCTCCAGTCAGGCCTAGAAATGAATTTGGCCGTAAGCACTATCAAGGTGCAGATTTCGGCCTTGTCAGTGTTTTTTCAGAAGCCACTTGCATCACATTCCCTGGTGCAGGCTTTCATCCAGGGGGCCAATGCGGATAAGACCGCCAGTCAAACCTCTGGTATGCCCATGGGATCTGAATTTGGTTCTCTCAACTTTGCAGGGGCAACCATTTGAACCTTTGCATCTGGCTTCATTAGTCCGTTTTGACAAAATAATTGGTTTTCTTGGTAGCCATTTCCTCTGCTAGGAGAGTGTCAGAGCTAGCAGCTCTCTCCAGCAAGGAACCATATCTAATTATTCATAAGGACCGGGTGGTCATGCGTCCCAACAGGTCCTTTCTACCTAAGGTGGTTTCGGGATTCCATTTGAATCAAGATGTAATCCTACCATCCTTTTTTCCAGACCCACAGTCCGCAGAAGAAGAGTCTTTGCACACTTTGGATGAGGTTAGGGCAATCAGTATCTATCTTCAGGCAACTGCTCAGATAAGGAAAACTGATTGCTTATTTATTTTGCCAGGAGGCCCTAGGAAGGGCCAGGCGGCATCAAAATCCACTCTCTCAAGGTGGATTAGACAGATTATTTCTCAGGCCTATAGTGTTAAGATCCCTCCTTTTTAAGTGAAAGCGCACTCAACTAGGGCTGTAAGTGCTTCTTGGGCAGTGCATCACCAGGCCTCCCTGGCTCAGATCTGTAAGGCTGCAACTTGGTCATCAGTCCACACATTCACCAGATTCTATCAGGTGAATGTCAGAGGGCAAGAGGATATCGCCTTTGGGCGCAGTGTACTGCAGGCTGCAGTTTAGGTCCTCCGGTCCCTGGCGGTCTATTATTATGATCTGTGTCTCCCTCCCCTCAATCTGAGCATTGCTATGGGACACTATGTAATGAAGCGCCTATGTCCCGTGATGTATGATCAAGAAAATAGGATTTTTATATACAGCTTACCTGTAAAATCCTTTTCTTGAGAGTACATCATGGATTTTACAGGTAAGCTGTATATAAAAATCATATTATATAAAGATATGTATACTATATATATATATATATATATATATATATATATATATATATATATATTTATGAAACAACGTATTCAAAAGAAATAAAAAATTCCACAGCTGAATGGATATTTTATTATTTTTCCTATTGGTGAATGAGATGGAATTCAGACTTTTTATAATCTCAAATTTAGTATCAGAAATAAGTATATTCATTTATCAGATGTCTTGCTTGAATGTTAAAGAAATAAATGCTTTGCGGTGATCTCAAAATAGCCACCATAAATCACAAAGTGCCACAAGTGAGGTGAACTCAAAAGTTGTGTCATTCAGCGGAATAAATAGTTTTCTTTTCAGCATCGGACAGTCGGTCCCACCTCTGTTTAGACTGGAAACGAATCGGTTTTTGCCAAACAATCCAGTGCATTTCTAGTGAGATCCCACACAAATGGCTGGAGTTCAGATGAGTCACAGACCCATGTTTTAAACGCCTAACTTTTGCCATCATAAATAAACATTATTGGTTACTGAGGTGAATGGATTTCAGTCTGAAGCATATCGGGCTTTGCTTAGATCGCTCGGTGCAGCCCCTAATTTGCAAGAGACCAGAAGCCAAATTACTTCATACATTACTGGTCATGGTCACTTGTCAGGGCCCATTAGTTGGAAGACCACTTGTCTGCATCTGAGCCTCTCTTTCACGTTTCTAGGGAAAACTAGAAAATAGCAGGAGGAGCGGCAAGAGATGTGAGGGGTCTGCTGATTTTTCTTTTTGGATGCTTTAAAATGGTTGTAAACCTCTGACATGAAAAACTAACAAAGCTTATCCCTCTATAGCAGTGGTTCTCAGCCTGGGGGTTGGAACCCCTTCAGGGGTCGAATGATGATTTGCCAGGGGGTCACCAAATCCTGGGCTGTTCCTAAAGCCTGCACTGCTCTCCCAGCCTTTTCACGGCCGCCCAATGGGACTGCCCCTGGAGCCTGTTGCCACCTAGCTGGGTTGTTCCTGTAGCCCGTGACCGCCCACTCAGCCTCTTCGCAGCTGCCCATTCAGTTCATGGCATGGGTGGGTGGCAGAGACTAGAGGTCAGCTGAATGGTGAGGAATATGAAGTGGGAGGGGCTGGAAGAGACCCTATCTCGGGATCTTAGCATAGGTGTCACTGCTACGAGACACCACAGAGCCTGGCTTAAGGGCGCAAATTACTTGTATTGACTTGTGTGCTGACAACCCACGCTAAGAAAATAATTTTACTGTAAGGGGTCCCCACAACTTGGGAAATTTCATCAAGGGGTCACGGCTCTAGAAGGTTGAGAACCACTACTCTATAGTGTGTACATGTCTATATCCAAAGCAAAAGGTTTATGCCGCGTACACACGACCGGACTTTCCGGTAGAAAAGGTCCGACGGTCTTCTCGACATACTTTTGAGTTATGATGGACTTCTGAATGAATGGACTTGCCCACGCACGAACGGACCATACACACGGTCACATAAAGTTGGTCGGAAATTCCGAACCTCAAGAACGCTGTGACGTACAACAACAAGCCAAGAAAATTAAGTTCAATAACCAGTGCGGCTCTTCTGCTTGATTCCGAGCATGCGTGGAACTTTGTACGTCGGAAATGTGTACATGCAATCAGAATTTGTGAGAACGGATTTTGTTGTCAGAAATTTCAGAAACTAGATCTCAAATTTTGTGCAAAGGAAATTCCAATGGAGATTGTCCGATGGAGCCTACATGCGGTCAGAATTTCCGACAACAAAAGCTCCGATCGCACATTTTCCGTCAAAAAGTCAGACCGTGTGTACAGGGCATTACTGTACTAATAACACTGTCAGGGAAGGGGCTAACATCAAAGGTTTAGCAGGAACACAGGATCAGCTTATTCCCTTCTTGCAGAACGGCGATCTGCCTTTCTCCTGAACGATCGGCGGCTGGACCTTCTGGTTGGCTCCCACTGTGTCTAATCACAGCGGGAGTGGGTCCCCGGTGGGACACGCGTGCCTCATACCCGGAACTGTCAGATCACGTACTGGGTACTAGCAGTAATCATAGTTGTAGCAGTACCTACTACAGTGATTTCCAGCTTCCATGGGGATCCCACAGGTAAGGTATATACATACTATACTTACTTTGGTCCACGCTGGAGCAATGGAACTATGTAATAAATTATGTACAAACCTTCAGCTTTAAAGCTGCATTCACACCTGAGTGTAGCGCCTTTAAGCTCTTTTCGGGCGTTTTTTCTGGAGTTTTTGGCACATTTTTGTGTGTTCGTATGCAGTGTTTTTAGGCTTTGGTGTTTTTTCATTAGCCAACAGAGAAAACTATTATCTGTTGCATCATTTTTTGCTAGGTATTTCAGCTTTTTTAGCTTTTCCATTAGCTTTTATTTCTTCTTTTATTATTATTCATTTATTATAATGAGTAAGGTGTTCGAGTTCAGTTTAGTTTAGGGTTCGGATTAGGAGTTGGAGTTAGGGTTATTTATTATTATTATTTTTCTTTTATTTATTATTATTATTATTATTATTATTATTATTATTATTATTATAAGAATAAGAATAAATGAATAATTAAATGTAGACTAAATACACAAATAAATAAAAATCATAAATATTAAATAAACAAATTCAATAAATGAATACTAAGCAACAATAAATAAATAATTAACCCTTAACTTTAACCCTTAAAAAAATTAAATAATAATACATAACTAAACACCCTAACCCTACAAAAAAATATATTATTATTATTATTATTATTATTATTATTATTATTATTATTATTAATAATAATGTAGTTTTTTGTTTGAGTTTGGGTGTTGTTATTTTATTATTATTATTATGATTATTATTATTATTATTAATAATAATAATAATAATAATGTATTTACTTTTTTAAGGTTAGAGATTAATTATTGTTTATTAATGTATTATTACATATTATTCATTTATTTTACCTATTTATGATGATTTTTAGTTATTTGTGTATTTATTTTAAGTAATTTATTCATATATTATTACTATTTTATTTTTGACTTTTTTTTTTCATTTGAGCAGAAAATCGCGCAAAAAAAGCACATTTCCATTCATTTCTATGGGAATACAAATGCACCAAAAAATGCCCAGATCTGCCCGATTCGAGTGACAAAAAAAGCCCCAGAACTTGTCTGAGCTTCAGACGTTTGGCTTCAGGGGACTTGAAATTAATGCGAACCATCTCCATAGACAATAATTGATTTTTTTCTCCTCAAGCGGTTTTGTGCTTCAAGCAGACAATCGCTCAGGTGTGAATGGGGCCTAATAGTAAAGCAGTAATATGTTTCTGGGCCTCACTAAGAGAAGACAAACAAATACATACACTACAGTTCCATGGTAAAACTTGACGAGGGATAACACTGTTGCAAAAACAAGCACTTATCATTCAACACACAGAAAATATCTTTATTATTTTTTAGCAATCAATCTCTAACAGAAAAGGAAACCTCTCTCACATGTGCATCATCTCAAACAGGGCTGGTGCAAGGATTTTTGACACCCTAGGCGAAACCTCATTTTGCCGCCCCCGCTGGCTCCACTCCTGACTCTACCCCCTTTGCCTTGTCCATGTGACAGAAGGCGCCGCTATACAGGAAGCATTGGATCTTCTTCCGCTAGCGTGCACCTCTAATTACACTACCAGTCGGACAGAGCAGCTGCCTGAGACTGAGTTACATGCTGAAGCCTGCAGAGCATGCAGACGTGGAGGGAAACCAGCGGCCAGGCGCCCCTAGGCAGCAGTGCGCCCTAGGCGGCTGCCTAGTTTGCCTAGTGGTACCACCGGCCCTGATCTCAAAGCATCATCAGGAGAAGTTTGCGATAGATCTGAGTAGTGTGAGATTTACCAAGTTTCCCCAATTGTCATTCTCATTGAGAGATTGGTTCATGTATGGTCACTCCAAGTTTGCACAAAATGTTTCCACGTTCACAGCACATGCCAGCTTTTTATATTTGCCTATAGCTTCAGAGGTCAGAAAAAGCCTTAGTGCTTGCAATTTTTTACTTTTTCTTTATCGCTTTTACAGCTTACCTGTAAAATACTTTTCTTCAAGTACATCACGGGACACAGAGCCACAGTATTTACTGAATGGGTTATATAGGCACCTTTAGGTGATGGACACTGGCACACCCTGGAGAGGAATCCCTATATAACACCTCCCTTTACTGGGCGTACCTCAGTTTGTAGCAAAGCAATATACGTGTATTAGAGGGGAGGGACCTCCGTAATCTACACAAAGAAAATGATTTTACAGGTAAGCTGTTATAAAAACCCAATTTTTTTTTCGTACATCACAGAGTCACAGTATTTACTGAATGGGATGTCCCAGAGCAATGCTATCTGAGGGGAGGGAGACACAAACAAAAGTAGGGTGCAATCAGACCCGAGGACCTATACTGCTGCCTGCAGCACACTGCGCCTCATGCCTTCTCACATCCACCTGATAGAATCTGGTGAATGTATGGACTGAAGACCAAGTTGCCTTTCAGATTTGAGCCATGGAGGCCTGGTGATGCACTGCCCATGAAGAACTAACAGCCCTGGTGGAGTGAGCTTTGATTTGAAAAGGTGGAACTTTCCTGTTCAAACCATAAGCTTGAATAATTACTTGCCAAATCCACAGTCGCCTCCAAATAGATTTTGACCGCTCTCACCACATCCAGAGAATATAGTGACTTTTCTTCTGTAGAACAGGGTTCTGGAAAAAATGAAGGCAGAAAAATATCCTGGTTTAGTTAAAAACCTGAAACCACCTTCGGTAGAAAGCTAGGATGTGGACACAATACTACTCTAACTCTAACTCTAACTCTAATTGAGAATGATTAAATATGGCTCTTTACAAGAAAGAGCCGCCATTCCGATATACTTCTTGCAGAGGAAATGGCTACCAGAAAAACTAGCTTCCTTGTCAAAAGGACAGAGGGAATATGTCGTATCAGCTCAAAAGGCTGTTTCCAAAGAATACAAAGCAAGCGAATGTTGAAATAATACCGATAAGGCCGAGACCTGGCCCTTCATTGTACTCAAGGCCAGCTTCATCTGTAACTCCATTAACAGAAAAACAAGGATTCTACCTATGACATACTTTCTGGGATGCCAACCCCTGGATTTACACCAGGAAACATATGCCTTCCAGACTCTATAATAAATGACTCTTGAAGTTGGCTTCCTTGCATTAATTAAGGTAGATATCACTGAGCCTGGAAGCCTGTGATTCTTCATAATGTGGGTTTCAATAGCCAAACCGTTAAATTTAGCGTCTGTAAGGTAGGATGGAACACTGGTCCCTGTGAATTTATAGGAACTGATTTAAATCTTTGAGATCTAGAATGGGTCTGACATCTCCATTTGCTTTTGGCACCGTGAAAAGATTTGAATAAAACCCCAACCCCTGCTCTTCCATGGGAACCACCATGATTACTTTTTGCTGATCTGAGGAAACAAGGAGACAGGAATTCTCAGAACTCTAGTTTGTAACTTAGAGTTATTGTGGAGACCACCCATCTGTCCTCAAAATCCTCCTGCCAGACCTATGAGAACTATAGCAGTCTTCCCCCCACTCAAACGAGCAGGGGAACCCCTTCATAAAGAAGCTTTAGCGTTCTGTCTTGTAGGTTTCCTCGGCCAGGACTTATTTTGCCCCTGCGGTTGACTCTGAGCTTTACCTCTTGAACCTGATGGTGGAGGCCATCGTGACTGCCTGGAGGCTGATGCCCCTGGCACTGGAGAAAGAGCCAGATTAAATGAGAGACGTTTACTCCTTTTCTTAAAGCGGTTCTTCACCCTAAAGGGGAAGTTCCGCTAGTATTATCCCTCCCCCCTCCGGTGCCACAATCGGCACCTTTCGGGGGGGAGGGGGGTGCAGTTACCTGGATAATCCAGGTAACTGCACCCACTTCCGGCCAGACCGCCGCATAGCTCCGCCCACCACCGCATGGCTCCGCCCACCACCGCATGGCTCCGCCCCCCCCCCCCCCCGTTGTGTTCTGGGAAACACACAGTTCCCAGAGACACAGCGGGGAACCAGCGCAGCGCGACTCGCGCATGCGCAGTAGGGAACCGGGCAGTGAAGCCCTCTTGCTTCACTTCCCGATTCCCTGACAGAGGATGGTGGCGGTGGCTGCAGCGAGACGAGCGATGGCTCGTCATCTGCCGCCGACATCGCTGGAACCTGGGACAGGTAAGTGTGATATTATTAAAAGTCAGCAGCTGCAATATTAGTAGCTGCTGGCTTTTAATATTTTTTTTTTTGTGCAGCTCCTCTTTAACTGGCAAAAGGTTACATTTCCCATTTGAAATCTTTTGGATATAACTGTCCAAATCATCCCCAAATCATCCCCAAAAAGGGTAAACCAGCCAGGAGCTTTTTGCATGGCTCTTCAGCTGACCAATTTTTCAACCATACACATATGCACCAACCCAAGCGTAAGGCGAGAGGTCTGAAGGATAGAATCTCTGATTGCGTCAACTGCAAAACACAAAGCCGCTGGCAGCTCGGCTAACTCCTGGGCCTGCTGTTCAGGGAAACCCTGAGAACCTGTTTCAATTGGTCCCCAATTGCTGCCACTGCAGGCGAGCTACTGAACCTGCCAAGGAAAAAATGTTTTTTTTAACAGGAATTCCAGCTTTTTATCGGTTGGATCCCTAAGAATTTGAGCGTGGTCAACAAGACAAGTCAAACTTTTATTCACAAAAGATATAGCTAGCAGCGTCAATTGCTGGTATACCCCATATCTTTGTAAATTTTTACTCCATAGAATAAAGTGTTGAAAACTTTTTAGGAGGGAAAAAATGTTTATCTGGGATATATAAGCTTTTCCAGCAATCAATGAACAAGAAAAGCATGAACAGCTTGAGGAGGCCTCAGTGAACCCTAAGAAAAAGTGGGCTTTTCGACTGACTCAGTTACGGGAAATTTAAATTAGGAGCGGACCATTTCAGAAAGAGTGAAGCTGAAGCTGAAGAGGGTCCTTCCCCACTTGATTCCTAAGAAGATGAGTTATTAGTCTCTTCCCAGTCTCCTGAGGGGGATTTATCTCCCCTTTCCCAGAGTTCCTCTGTTTGAGGATCCTGGGTAGTAGAAGGGGACCTAATGTGTTAACTTCCACTTTGTGAAGATGCAATTAAGCCACTAATCTTTCCTCCAATCCACTCATGGCTGAGGAAAAAACATATATACAGGGGCTGAAATGCCAGAAGCAGTTGCAGCCCCTAACCCTGATAGCTCACTCTGACCAGCCTCCTCTTTCAGGGGGAGATGGCGTTGCAGAGGGGGGGGGGGGGGGTCCTCAAAGCCTGAGGGAGATCCCTTTGAGCCCCTATTTTTCGGGGTATTTGTACCTCCCCTTCTGCCCACAGTACTAAGCACAAATGCAGAGGTACTACCAGAAATGCACCACTGCTGAGCAAAATAGTTGAGCAACTGCCCCTGCTATCAAGGCTCAGTCTGATGCTAGGTTAATGTGCCTGGGAATACCTGTGTCAACCACACTCACATGCCATCCATCTGCTCTGTGTCTCTCCTTTAGCTGTGTGCATCTGCAAAAAGAGCACCTTTATAGCTATGCATAGCCCACGTTGTGGGCATTGAGCCACGCCGACACTGCGCTGATGCTCCGCCCTGTCCTCTGACCACCCCTTCCACCCCCTCATCTTTTTAAAAAAGTCAGTTTTCCTGCATGAGCGGGGGCTCTGATCTGACTGGATTGCAAGTGGAGGGGAGCTGGGGTGGAGGACAGAGGAGAGCAGGTGCATGGAGAACTGCCGTAATGGCGGCGGCAGCGGGAGTGGTGCGGCATACCACCCATGGCCTCTAGCCTGGAAATAAGCAGTGGGGGGGCATTCCTGAAAAGAGAAAACCCCCCTTCCCACATCCTACCTGGAGCTTGGGCACGGAGGAAGCGTGCAGCTTGTGACACAGAGCAAGACTGACAAGAATGGAATAGGTGCATGCTCTTGACAGCCCCCAGTGGTGCATTTAGGCATAGCAACATTTACTTAAAGGAGAAAACCCACAAGAATTAAAAAAAAATCCTTATGCCGCGTACACACGGGCGGACTGTCTGGCCAACTTAGTCCGCCGAAACACATTTCAGCGGACAGTCCGCTCGTGTGTGGGCTTCAGCGGACTTTTTCAGCGTGCAGTCTGGCGGACTAAGTATTTCGGAATTTCCGTAATACTGTCCGTCGGACTCGCATTTCGGCGGACAATCCGCCCGTGTATATGCCAGTCCGCCGTACTTTTGAAATGAGCGGACTTTTCCCGCCCGGAGAAAAGTCTGCTCATTTCGAGCGGGTATCCAGGTAGGCAGGGCCCGCGAAGGAGACGTCGCTGGCCCCGCCGCCTGGTATGGACTTAAAGGGGAACCCCAACGCCGAAAAAAATCAGCGTGGGGTCCCCCCCAAGTCCACAAGAGACCCTTGTCCGAGCACGCTACCCAGCCGGCCAGGAAAGGGGGGCGAGCAAGCGCCCCCCCTCCTGAGCCGTACCAGGCCGCGTGCCCTCAACATGGGCGGGTGCCTTGGGGAAGGGGGGGCCGCGCGGCCCCCCCACCCCAAAGCACCTTGTCCCCATGTTGATGAGGACAAGGGCCTCTTCCCGACAACCCTGGCTGTTGGTTGTCGGGGTCTGCGGGCGGGGGGCTTATCGGAATCCGGGAGCCCCCTTTAATAAGGGGGCCCCCGGATACCGGCCCCCCACCCTATGTGAATGAGTATGGGGTACAATGTACCCCTACCCATTCACCTGTAAAATAAAAGTACAAAAAAGAACACAACACACGAGATAAAATACTTTATTGCACAGCTCCGGGGGTCTTCCGTCTTCGGGGGTCTTCTCGCCGGACTCCTCCGCTATCTTCTTGTAGCTCTTTTGCTAGCGGAGGAGTCCGGCTTTCTTCCTCGCCGCCGGCCTCTTCTCCCGACTTCGGGGGTCTTGTCCCCCTCTTCGGTTCTTCTGCCGGGCCACCGCGCCTTCTTATAGCTCTTTTACAGGCGGTGGCCCGGTCTTCTGTCGCCGCCGCCGCCGCCTTCCGTTCTTCTTCTTCTTCTTCTTCTTTTCCAGGAGATGTTGCCTCGACGATCTCTCCGGCCGGAATGCCAGGGACGCACTGCGCGGCCACTTATATAGGGACAAGGGGCGGTGTCACATGGCTTTATGTCACATGGGTTGGTCACATGGGTTGATGTCACATGGGGACTATGACATCGTAAGGGGACGGGGTCACCATGTGACACCAACCCATGTGACATAAAGCCATGTGACACCGCCCCTTGTCCCTATATAAGTGGCTGCGCAGTGTGTCCCTGGCATTCCGGCCGGAGAGAGCGTCGAGGCAACATCTCCTGGAGAAGAAGAAGAAGAAGAACGGAAGGCAGCGGCGGCGGCGACAGAAGACCGGGCCACCGCCTGTAAAAGAGCTATAAGAAGGCGCGGTGGCCCGGCAGAAGAACCGAAGAGGGGGACAAGACCCCCGAAGTCGGGAGAAGAGGCCGGCGGCGAGGAAGAAAGCCGGACTCCTCCGTTAGCAAAAGAGCTACAAGAAGATAGCGGAGGAGTCCGGCGAGAAGACCCCCGAAGACGGAAGACCCCCGGAGCTGTGCAATAAAGTATTTTATCTCGTGTGTTGTGTTCTTTTTTGTACTTTTATTTTACAGGTGAATGGGTAGGGGTACATTGTACCCCATACTCATTCACATAGGGTGGGGGGCCGGTATCCGGGGGCCCCCTTATTAAAGGGGGCTCCCGGATTCCGATAAGCCCCCCGCCCGCAGACCCCGACAACCAACGGCCAGGGTTGTCGGGAAGAGGCCCTTGTCCTCATCAACATGGGGACAAGGCACCCCCCATGTTGAGGGCATGCGGCCTGGTACGGTTTAGGAGGGGGGGCGCTCGCTCGCCCCCCTTTACTGGCCGGCCGGGTAGCGTGCTCGGACAAGGGTCTGTTGTGGACTTGGGGGGGACCCCCACGCCGATTTTTTCCGGCGTTGGGGTTCCCCTTTAAGTCCATACCAGGCGGCGGGGTCAGCGACGTCTCCTTCGCGGGCCCCGCCTACCTGGAGACGCGCTCGAAATGAGCGGACTTTCCTCCGCGTGTGTGGGTGAGTCCGTTCATTTCAAAAGTAGGGCGGATAGTATGGCGGACTTAGTACGCCGTATTAGTCCGCTCAAAAAGTGGTGTGTGTGGTCAAGTCCGTTCATTCGAAAGTATGACGGACTGTCCGTCGGATTGTCTGACGGACTAAGTTGGCCAGACAGTCCGCCCGTGTGTACGCGGCTTTAGGAATCTCCCTTACCTTATCCGGCTGCAGGATTCTGTGGTAAACCAAACAGAATCAATCTTCACCACTCACGGTGGGCTCCATTAACCACTTCCCGACCAGCGCACGACGATGTACGTCGACAGAATGGCACGGCAGGCATATTGGCGTACATGTACGTCCAATCTTCAATGCAGCCCTCCCGCGCTGGTCAGGACCCCCGTGAGTCCGGTCGCGGGACCCGCGGACTCGTTCGCCACGGGCATCCCCGCGATCGTCTCACGGGATGGCTGAATGGAGGAAATGCCGTGTAAACAGCATTTCTCCATTCTGCCTAGCAACTAGTGACGCTGATCTCTGCTCCATGTGATTGGAGCAGAGATCAGTGTTCCCTAAATGAAAGCCCAACCCCCCCACAGTTAGTAACACACCCCTAGGAACACTTAACCCCTACACTGCCACCCACTGGTTAACCCTTTCACTGCCAGTGTCATTTACACAGGAATCACTGCATTTATATAGCAGTGATTACTGTATAAATGACAATGGTCCCAAAAATGTGTCAAAAATGTCCGATGGGTCCCCCACAATGTTGCAGTCACAATAAAAATCACTGATCGCCGCCATTACTAGTAAAAAAAAAAAATAATAAAAAATTATTAATAAAAATGATATAAAACTATCCCTATTTTGTAAACGCTATAACTTTTGCGCAAACCAATCAATAATCGCTTATTGCGATTTTTTTACCAAAAATATGTAAAAGAATACGTATCGGCCTAAACTGAGGGAAAAAAATGTTTTTTTATATATTTTTGGGGGATTTTTATTATAACAAAAAGTAAAAAATAATGCGTTTTTTTCAAAATTGTCGCTCTATTTTTGTTTATAGCGCAAAAAATAAAAACCGCAGGGGTGATCAAATACCACCAAAAGAAAGCTCTATTTGTGGGAAAAAAAGGACGTCAATTTTGTTTGGGAGCCACATCGCACGACCGCGCAATTGTCAGTTAAAGCGACGCAGTGCCGAATCGCAAAAAGTGGTCTGGTCTTTGACCAGCAAAATGGTCCGGTCTGAAAGTGGTTAAAAAACCTTCAGAAACAGGGGCTTCTTGTTATGGGGGGATCAAGGGGGATCCACACTCCTGGGCCTGTTAAGCACCCCGCCAGGAAAATATGGCTGAAAAAAACAAACACTGGATCCCAGGGTCCATCTCTCTACAGGCAGAACTTCGTTTCTTCCGACACCAGGCCCAGGTACCATTCAATTTGGTCTGGAAAATACACTTTGAATGGATCCGGTTGCATGGCTTACCCCAGCAAAGATTTCTCCAGCTGAGCTCAGCACAGTACGTCTTTAGTCGTGACCAACACCTTAGACACTGGCGAGAAAATCTCAGGTACTCCCAGTAAGGGGAAGGGTTATATAGGGAAATAAACTTCTTGTCTAGGGTGTGCCAGTGTCCATCACCTAAAGGTGCCTATATAACCCATACAGTAAATTCAGTGGCTCTGTGTCCCGTGATGTACAAAAAAGAAAAGTTATTTTAAGCTAAAACTTTTTATTATTAGAAGATCTAAAATGGGGTAGGTTTGGAACCTTTGCTTTCATTGCTGTCCAAGGCTCCTTAAAGTGTTACTAAACCCAGGGCCTTGCATTCTCTTTATTCACTTTATCTGGTCTCCACAGAACATGGAAATGCAAATATTTTAGTAAGTATAAACTGCTAAATAGCTTTTCTCATCGGACTTCTATCAGTGTCTGGTAACAGCTTGTAGGAGGAGTTTTCATTCTACTGTGACTGTCCTATGAGGCTGCATGACCCAACCCTCTCCCTGGGCATGTCTGGACAGCGCTAATTGGCCCTGTGCTGATCACATGCACTCTCCCAAGCAAAAAGAAAATCTCTCTAGCAATACACACCAAATTGAGCATGTGTCGGGTGCTTCCAAAGCTCTGTTCTATCAGGAGATGAATTGGGAACATTAGAAGAAGAGGAGGATCAGAGAAGATAGGATCAAACAGCCTTTTTACACAATGTGGTGGTTTAACCCCTTAGGTTCTACACTAAGTATAACAAGCATGCTTTATTGCATATACAGACCGATTTTACTGTTGTGGGTTTAGTAACACTTTAAGAGAGATTTCCCCTTACTTCCTGTCCAGCTGACAAACAGAAAGTAAGAGGAGCTTTCTGGCAGTAATGCAGACAGAGACAAAAATGCTTTTTAGTAGAGTAGGGGAAAACTAGATCCCTTGCCAGATTTATATTTCTGTCTATGTTCCTGTTGCAGATCTTCCCTGGCTTTCTGTCTGGTGAAACTGTCAGGAGAGGGACAGAATTTGAGGTTAAATCCCCCTTAGGGCTTGCTCACATGGGTGGCCAGGGGGTGGAAAAATAAAGTGGTTGAGCCGTGGTTTTACCACCCTCTCGATTACCCATCTAAACAAGGATGTGCAGTTGCTCAGGACTGTATACAAGCCATAGCAAAATATAAACTCCCTGTCATGTTTGGTGGCTGTAAATTCAAGCAAATGGGGCCACCCTGCAACCACCCCCTAACTGTGTACAATGCATGCAGTGCTTTTGAAGCACAGTGGGGAGGTGGGGAGGAGAGTTACCCACTGAAGTGACTGACCTCAGGTGGTACACAGAGATGAAACAAACCCACCCACATAAGTTGTACCTGTTTATCTGCAGCCCTTTCTTCTCTATGTCAGTTCACAGTCCAGGATTTACACAGCATCTCTCAGCTCCAGAGGGTAGGGAGTGGAGATCTGACGTCACACATCATAGAGCAGAGTGCTGAGTGTAATATGATGTAGAATCCCCTAGCGCTGCTAGAGTGCTAGAGTTTATTTTTTTGTACAGTGTAGGCAAATTGCCAAGCCTGTCTGTGTTTTTTCCTAGGTTGGGCAGAGATCCAGGGAGGGCTGGATGACTCACAGGCAGCATCTCTGAGACCCCCCCCCCCCCCCCCCCTACTTCTGGAACCTACTAGAAACTTCTAGAAGAAGGGGAGGGGAAGTAAGGTGGAGATGCCTGGAGTGTTCTGAGGGCCCTGACTAATCCCCAACAGATGGGTTGGCAAGGGGCAGGCCCCCTCAAATACTCAGAGTCATCCCAGCTGGGGAGTGTGGTGTTCGGGCGGAAGCTGGAGATGGAGTGTTAGCTGTCGGAAGCCTTTGAGAGTAACCCCCTAGTCTTGGGGGGAGGGGGGGTAAACTCAGGCCTGGCTCGGGTGCAGAAAAGACCCCTCTTCAAGACACACCTGACCTGGAGGCACGGGAGCAAGGAGGACACTGTTGGGCAAATCTCCAGGGAAGAAGACAGCCAGGTGGGATGGTGAAGGAGCCAAATTCTGGAGGACTGAGAGGCAGCCTGAGAAGACTGGAGGAGAGCAGTCTGGGATGGATTTAGACTTATTCAGGAGGACTGTGGTGAAAGGGGAAGGAGGAATGGGCAGCTGTATCCCTAGGTGGGCTGGCAGTGCCTGAAGAGGTGGTTCTGGGAGCAGTAGCCAAAGATAGGACAGCTGAGCACTAGAACTTTTCTACACCAAAGGGGCTTGTAGTCAAAACCACAGGGCCAGCTAGTACTGGGTGTTGTAGTTCCACGAGTAAGAGATGTGCTGGAGGAGTTGAAGGACATCTGCCAGCAAGTTGGTACAGGAGGCAGTGGAGTGTCTATACTGTGTGTATATACAGTAGTTGTCCCTGAAGACTTTACTACACTGATCAAGTAGGCATCCCATATTCCCCATCCCCATCCAAGTTTAAAACCCTTAAACAAAGAAAAACTTGGACTGTTTCCGGACTCTGTGTGCTGTGGAAGATGCGGTGTGCCTGGCTGTGCAGGGTAGGGGATCCCATTCACCAGCGGCTTCTACGGGGGTACCGCTACAGTGAGACTTGAGTGAAAGAACTGAAACACATGCCCTTTCCACAGTCTCATAGGGAAATCACACTAGACACTTTGGATCAAGGCAAGTACACACTATGGAAGGATTAGCTTTGTTCATTTTTCATTTCAGAGCTCTGCAGCCACTTTTCCGTCCCCACTCTATCCTAAACAAAGATAAAACGATTTTGATTTGACATACACTTTAAAGGCTATTAATAATAAATGACAGGCAAATTATGATTTTAACATACTTTATTTAAAAAGTACACCATTTTAAATAATTTTGATGGGGCAAAGCTGAAAATGATGATCACCAGTGTCTGCTGTCCTGTCGTAATGAAGTATGACAACTGAATGAGGCTTTCACAGCTGTATGATTTGCGGACTCAGAAGAATAATCTCACTCGCATGTTTTTGAGAGTTTTCATCCTCTCCAACAGTTTTAGAGTCATGAAATGCTGATGCTTAGACTACTTTTTTTTTTGTTTTTTGTCTCTTCTATATTGCACCATTCCTCTCAGTTCACAGTTTATCCAGATATGGGGCATGCCATGGAGTCAGTGCAGTCAGGGTCACCTGGAGACATAGACCATTAAAAGTGATAGCAGCATTGTCATGGGTTGGGATGACAGGCCGAAGGCTCCACCACATTCTCTGGCATTCTCCTAGATGAAAAAAAGAATATGTTGGAATAATATTGCCTAATAAACACAGAAAATGTGTGTCTCTCTCTGTGGAATACTTCGAAAGAGAGGCAGCCATAGCCACATATTTCTTCAAGCCAAACCTGAAAACACTGTAGCCGAACACCACACTTTTTTTTTTTTTTGTAGCATACACTAGCCATAGATTTTGTGGTTAAATAACATTTCTAATCATGTGGAATTAATCACAAGAGTCTCCCCTTACATCTGAACAGGCAGAAATCCCCTTTACATCTGAATATGCAGAGTTCCCCTTTAGATCTGATCCACAAAGTTCCCCCTTTACATCTGATTCCACAGAGTTCCCGGTGGGGGGCGGTAGCGTTAAAGCGCCGCTAGCTTTAGCGGCACTCTACCACCGCTAGCAGTGTGCTTTTAACCCCCCAAAGGGGTAAAAAGGGTTTAGAAGCACCTGCAAAGAGCCGCTCCTGAAGCACTTTGCAGATGCTTTATCAGTGCTGTCCATTGATTTCAATGGGCAGGGGCGTTGAAGGAGCGCTGTATACACCGCCCCAAAGATGTGGCTTGCAGGACTTTTTTTCTCGTCCTGCAAGCGCACCGCCCTAGTGTGAAAGCCCTCAGGCTTTCACACTGGGGCTGCAGGTGAGGCAGTTTTCAGGCCCTTGAAGCGCCTGAAAAATGCCTCAATATGAAAGTAGCCTTAGGGGGTATACGGCAGACTGTTATATAAGGGAAAACTTTGGGGACTCTGATTTAAGGGGGAAATTAAGCACTCTAAGGCCCCTTTCACACTGGGGCGGTGGGTGTGCCAGCAGTAAATCGCCACTTTTTTAGCGGCGCTTCACCATCAATTTTGCAGTGCTATTCGGCTGCTAGCGGGGGCTTTTCCCCCCTCCCCGCTAGCGCCCGAGAAAGGGTTAAAACCACCGCAAAGCACTGCTGCAGCAGAGCTATGCCGGCGGTATAGCCGCACTGCCCCACTGATTTCAATGGGCAGGTGCGGTGTATATACCACTCCTTCACCACTCCAAAGATGCTGCTAGCAGGACTTTTTTTACCGTCCTGCCAGCGCACCGCTCTAGTGCGAAAGCCTTCAGGGCTTTCACATTGGAGACACAGCAGCGGCTCTTTTAGGGTGATTTGCAGGCACTATTTTTAGTCCTGTAGCACCTGTAAAGCACCCCAGCGTGAAAGGGGTCTAAGGCTACTTTCACACTGGGGTGGTTTTCAGGCGTTTGTGAACTAAAAGTAGCACCTGTAAAGTGCCTAAAAAGTGCCTCTCAAGCCACCCCAGTGTGAATGCTGGAGTGCTTTCACACTGGACTGGTGCACTCACACCCATTGATGCTGCTTGCAGGACATTTTTTCCCTTCCTGCAAGCAGCATCAATGGGCCGGTGTGAGAGCACTGTATTTAGCGCTCCTAAACTGCCACTGCCATTGAAATCAATGGCCAGCGCTGCCGAAGCACCTACAAAGCGCTTTGTGGGCGCTTTTAACCCTTTTTCTGCCACTAGCAGGGGTTAAAAGCATCCTGCTAGCGGCCAAAAAGCGTCGCTAAAACTAGCGGCGCTTTACTGTCGATGCTCTCACTGCCCCAGTGTGAAAGTGGCCTAATGTAAGGAGGGGACTCTGATGTTACATTGCAGAACCAGAGTCCCCGCTTACATCATAGTTTCCAGCATTCCCCTTTAATCAGAGTTCCCAAAGTCCTCCTTTACATCTGCGTCTGCAGAGTTCCCCCTTACATCTGAGTCTGCAGAATTTCCACTTACACTGTAAGAAGGAGCTCTGCAGACTCTAATGTAAAGTGGTACTCTGATGTAAGGGGGTATCTGCTCACCCAATCCCCCCTTACATCAGACTCTGCAGAGAACCCCTTACCTCTGAGGAACCCTGATTTAAAAATGGGGAGGGGGGGCTCTGATGTAAGGGGGTAATGCTGCAGACTCTGTTATAAATGGGAACTTTGATGTAAGGGGTGATCTGGGAACACTGATTTAACTGGGCTCTGATGTAGGGGGGAATGTTGTGAACTTTGGTATAAAGAGGAACTCTGATGTAAAGGGGTCTCTGCTCACTAAAGCCCCCCTGACATCAGAGTCTGCAGGGCATCCTTTACAAAGGCAGGAGAGATAAAGGAGTAGGGGCAGACTTCAGTCACGGACAGGGGATGGATCAGTGAGGACCTCACTCTCCCAGGATGCAGGCTCAGCATCTTTCATCCAGGATGTAATTAATTCAATTCAGGGCTTCAATTTGCTGCCCACTCATCCTATTTCTGAGGCACAGCACTGCTGGGGATAAGAGTGTGGGTGTGGCAGACACAGAGGGAGAGGGCAGGGAGGAGGAGGAGCACATGGAGCTCTTTCCAATCTGTGCAGAGCGGGTAGGGGGCAACTGTCAGTGCTGGCTCTGGGCAGTGAGAGAGAGTCAGACTCTCGGCTTAAAACTGCAGCCAGCATCCCTGCTGGGGAGCCACAATCCAGGCTGAATAATCTGTCTGCATATCAGGCAATCTGAAACCCAGGCACATGATCCAAAACCTGGACACTTTATGCTGGTTTCAGGTTCATGTTTTCTCCGCATCCAATTCGCATGACAAGAGAGTGTGACCGTCTCTCAATTGAGCCTGTTCACACACCTCTGTGGCGGCTGCAGTCTGGATTGCAGAAGGATCCTGTGCGTTTTGGCTCTATTTTAGGTCCAAATTCAGGAAAAAAATTCTGAAATGATTTGCACCTGAAACGGAGAACAGGGGCACACCTGTAGCTGTAGCTGTAGCTGTAGCTATGGCTAGTGTGAACCCAGGCTTAGGGATAAGTGCTCTTTCATAAAAAATTCACTTAAACCCAAAGACACCCGTCCCCACCCTAGATCAAAATTGAATTGCATGGCTCAGCTGTGCCCTGACACAATCTGTGTTTAAAATCTTGAGTTGAGCACAACTGTACAGCTGATCATCGTGTACTTATACTGGGCGGTATGCTAAGTCACAGGATGTAAAGATTGAGGATGTAAAGATTGCGGCAGGCTGTAGCCATCAAATCATTCCCCGCATCTATTACCTTTTGTACCACCACCCTCTCCCTTTAGAATGTAAGCTCTATGAGCCGGGCCCTCCTCTCCCTTCTGTAATTGTGCTGTCCCCCCTATACATTGTAAAGCGATGCGTAAACTGTTGGCGCTATATAAATCGTGAATAATAATAATAATGTATTTCATCTGTTTGCTGGAGGTCTGCTTTAAGACGCTAGGGTGCTTCTATTGAGAACCTGAAAGAGGGCTCAAAAGAGTTAAGAGCGAGCTGTGATATTTTACTCTAATCGCCCCTGACTTCTATGGTCTATTCTGCCCTGTCCTGTATAAAGTCCAAGAAACACACAGGGGTTGATTTACTAATGCCGCGTACACACGACCGGACTTTTTGACAGAAAAGGTCAGACGGAACGAGTCCGTCGGACAATTCGATCTTGTGTGGGCTCCATCGGACCTTTGCTTGCCAAAAATCCGGCGGACTTTAGAAATAGAACATGTTTTACATTTTTCCACCGGAATTTCGCCGGACCGAGAAATCCGTTCGTGTGTATGCTAGTCCAACGGACAAAAACCGACGCTAGGGCAGCTATTGGCTACTGGCTATGAACTTCCTTATTCTAGTCGAGTTGTACGTCATCACGTTCGAATCCGTCGGACTTTGGTGTGATTGTGTGTGGCCAAGTCCGTTCATTCGGAAAGTCCGTGGTAACTCCGCCGAAAGTCAGTCGGAAAGACCGGCGGACCTAGTCCCTTGAAAAGTCCGGTCGTATGTACGCGGCATAAAGGCAAATAGACTATTCAGTTTGCATGTGAATTATCCTCAGAGCTTAATGAATGTTCTTCTGACTCCCATCACCCAATCATGTGCAAACAAAAATGATGGGCCTTTTTTCCTTGCACATGTTTGTGTATTCTTTGCAAAATGAATATTCCCCTTGGTCACTAAAGCAGACCTTCAGCCTCCCAGAGATGATCCCACCTCTCCACCTCTCCTCCTGTCCTCTGTAGGAATAGGGCTTTTTTTTCTTTTGTTTACCTCTTTTTTTTATATAAAGTCTGCCATGCCTCCCCATACACGTCATTCACCTTAGGCTCCCCATGTACATCACATGTCCCAAGAGGCACCGGCTTTCATTGAAGAAAGGAAGAGGAGGTGGGCTTGTCTGTACATCATTGGGAGGAATGCCGGCTGAACCCGGTACAACAGGCAGCCTAAAGATGACATCATAGGGAAACATGGTGGAGCGGGACTGAGCATGGACAGAAGAGCGGAGGCTCTCAACTGGACAGCGCTGGACCCACTAAGTGGGTTAATATCAAAGAGGTGGTGGGGTGGGGGTTGAAGGGTATAGTTCCACCTAAACTCTGGGGAAACTTTGCCTAACAAAGTAAACAGTCTATTTGCCTTCAATAAATCAATCCCAGAGACTCGTAGATGTAAGCTGTTCAGAGCCATTTGAAAGCAGAATAATAGAGTAGGTATAAGCTTAGCAGATAATCCCAGCGGTATTATATCTGGACACCAACATTTACTACCCAAGAAAAACCAACCCAGACAAGAGAATTCATCCTCCAAGAGCTGCTGCTATGAAGTGCCTATAGACATCCTAAACATCATCAGATTCCAAGAAGATAAATGAGGTAAAAAATCACCACAATCATCTTTGAATACCCTTATCTCATCTGCCCGCAATTTTTGTATATGTATTTACAGTATACAGTATAAGCAGATGTGACTTACTTCTGGATGAAATCCATGACAAGATTCAGGGCGTCTCCGTATCTTCTGAGATTTTAAACGTTCACATTTCAGGGATTCATTATGTATATTGATGTTAAGGAGAGAAACCTGTATAACAAAACTAATAGGAATGCTATGGGCGCTTGCCAACATTATCATTATCAAAAAAATGCTATTGTTCAGCCATAGGACCAAGGTGAAGGCATGATTTGCTGTTGCTACACATAAAAAAGATAAGAATTTGTTCAAACATGTATGCTGTTCTGTATCACTTCAGGCTAAACTCTCCCATCAAAACAGAAAAACCAAAGAGACTTCCACTTACATGACAGATTAAACCAGTGTAGGTCAATGCACACCATTAATTGTCCTCTTGATTTTCTACATCCTAGTTATCATAGGCTGCTTGCTGGATCCTGGCTCTGCATGCACACTAACTGTCATAGCTCTCTATTGTCCATTGCCTCCCATCAATTCACATTCTCAGAGTGCCATGTTAGGGGAGACAATAATATAGAGGAATTCCTCCTCGGGTAGCAACCTTTATACTCACCGCCATGCTGCAGCATCAGTATTGGGATTCAGCTGTCCCGCGTCAGAGCTAAGACCAAGAATTGAGCGGTCACATGACCATAGACTGCTCAACACTCAGTCACTGCTGTCCACTCCTCCAGTGCTCACTAAAGCGTCAGACTAGGGTAGGGGCAGACATGGGTAATTCTGGTTCTCACCCTTGCATTGAAAGGCAAAGCCAGTCATCAATCAGTACTTTTGAGATCATTCTCAAACCTGGCGCAGTTACATAGTTACATAGTAGGTGAGGTTGAAAAAAGACACAAGTCCATCAAGTCCAACCAGCTTAGCCCAATATCCCACTATTCACTGACTCTGGGTCACATAAGTACAAAAGTAAGTGCACTCCGGTGACCCTAAAGAGAAGTTCAACCAAAAATGCTTTGGTCATACTTCTCTTTCAAAGTGTGTTAAACCCCCCTATAGGAAGTTGCCATCTTTGCCTCTGTTTAATCTACAACTGTCATAATGCTGCACATGTGATCAGTTATAACAACAGTCATTAGATGATTTGACAGTTTAGTTGAGAGCAACAACCAATGGGAGTGTTACATTTCTGCCACATGCCAGAAATTAAACAGTTTTATGGATGTGTTTACTTCTGCTTTAAATCAATAGCTTGCCTTTAGACCCATTTCACACTGGGGCGTTTTTCAGGTGCTTTAGCGTTAAAAAAGCGCCTGTGAAGCGCTTGAAAGAAGCCGCAACTGCAATCCCAATGTGAAAACCCAAGTGCTTTAAGAGCCCTTTCACAATGTCAGCACACGAAAAACGCTCGTAAAGCACCGCTTAAACTAGCAGAGCTTTAACCAGCATTTTTCGAGCGCTATTGGGGCGCTTTTAACACCTGCTAGTGGGCAAATAAAGGGTTAAAAGCATCCACAAAACGCTGCTGCCAAAAGCGCTTTTCAGGCGCTTTTCAGGCGTTTTGCAGGCACTTCCCATTGATTTCAATGGGAAGGGGCGCTTTAGGAGCAGTGTATTCACCGCTCCAAAAGCGCTGCAAAGAAGCTGCTTACAGGACTATTTTTGATGCCCTCCCTGCGCAGCGCCTCAGTGTTAAAGCACTTGGGCTTTTACATTGGGATTGCAGTTGTGGCTTCTTTCAGGCGCTTTACAGGTGCTTTTTTTAAAGCTAAAGCACCTGAAAAACACCCCAGTGTGAAAGGGATTTCAGTGTGAAAGCACTCGGGCTTTTACATTGGGATTGCAGTTGCGGCTTCTTTCAAGCGCTTTACAGGCGCTTTTTTTAACGATAAAGCGCCTGAAAAATGCCCCAGTGTGAAAGGGGTCTTAGACAGAAAGTGTGGATTTGCTACACCAAAGGGAACATCTAAAAATGTTAAGTGTTTTTAAACAGTACCCAAAAAAACAACATTTTGCCTTGAATTCCTCCTAAAGAATTGCAGTGTACTTTTCTTTATCCAAGCACTCTGTATCTGCAGGTCCATAGCTGTATATCTTTAGTGCAAGATCATCTAAAGCACTGTGCCTCTGACCGTTAGTCCCATGAGATGTGGAGTGAGATTTTGTGATGTCACCACTGTGATGCTCACATTTCTTTATGCTGGAGGGAAAGCTGTACCTGAGGACATGTATGGTAAGGATCTCGCTACATCATTTATTCTGTTTATCTGGACTTTTTGCAACTCCCCAGTTTTTTCTTGAATATTAGACCAACCAGTCATCAAGGGTGCAGCTCTGACGCTAGGAAATGAAGTTCTGCTCCTTTACCAAGATGGCTGTCTACACGCTAAGACATAGTACAGAGCAAGGCATGTCAGACCAGTATTGGGGGCAAGATCAACCGCAGAGGGCCTACAAGCAATACTGCAGACTCTGCTTGCCATTTATGTTTATGAAATCATGTCCGTTCTGGAGCAGCTTAACTGGTTTTTGTTCTCTAAATTTCTCAAGGACTGGTTGAGCCATCTTTATAAATGAATGGATTGCAGATGTTTTTTGTTTATCCTATTATACACAAGCCCACTTATGTTCATCACTGGACCTAGCTCAGCACTAATTAAAGCAAACAAAAACTAATTTGTTTTATTACATGACTGGAGGGTCCAAACTTCAGCTTAAAGTGATACCAGTAGGAAAACTATAAGGTTCTTCAGTATATTGGTATATATTGGTTAAAGGATATATCTAATTTCAATAGGAGTCATAGTAATTGGGGCGACAGAACTGCAACTGCATACGTTGTCCACCACAACCATGAAGAGATTACTGCTAGGGATCTGCTGGATCACAAATGACCTAAAACAAAAAAAAAAAAAAATGAATTGCAGGGTAAATATACAGTACGTATAGATATTTCATACTTAGTTATATGTATATACTGTATGAATAAAGCATATGAAAAATTGGGTGGGTGGTGAGGATGTGTCTTGTACAGTCTTTCTTGTAATTAGCCCTTTATGAGCATGTAATCTGAGAATTATTATACAAATACACCCTCATGTTTCCTAATTCCAACATCAGGTGGTGCCATACTGCTTGTGGTCATCCTTGGAATAAATGGCCATCATGCGTGTTGTGTTAGAGGGAGGATGTTCAAACTAAGGCATCCTTGATAGCAAGCCGGACTTCTGATGCATCTAGCCAAATACCAAGCCGGACCACTGAGGTGACCAGGGTTGGATTTAAATTTCCTGTTCCTCTAGAGTTATAGTATTGTGCTGTTCAACTTTTACCCTAATTATCTGTCTAGCCTTAGCTTCCCACTGAGAAAATTAGGCCACAAAGCACAAGCTTGCTGATGAGAAGGCGAAGGAGACAATTTGCCTATTTGTCTTCTGTACACCTAGAAACAGTCACAAGAAGACTAATGCCCCGTACACAGGGTGGGACTTTCCAATGGAAAATATGCGATCGGACCTTGTTGTCGGAAATTCAGACTGTGTGTAGGCTCCATCAGACAGTTTCCATCTGAATTTCTGCTGCACAAAATGTGAGATCTGATTCTCAAATTTTCCGACAACAAAATTAGTTTGCACAAATTCCAGTCATGTGTAGACAATTCTGACACACAAAGTGCCAGAATGAAGCAGAAGAGCAGCACTGGCTATTGAACTTAATTTTTCTCTGCTCATCTTATGTGTTGTACATCACCGCATTCTTTACGTTCGGACTTTTCGACCAACTTTGTGTGACCGCGTGTAAGCAAGACAAGTTTGAGCCAACATCCGTCGGAAAAAAACATGGGATTTTGTTGTTGGAATGTCCGATCGTGTGTACGCAGCATTATACACATATTGTGCAGGGAAGACATGGTGGATATCTGGATGGATTGCTCCATTAGGCAGGACAGCAGTATGGATACTTATTCTAAATGAAAATATGTTACTTATAGGCAGCTAAATGAGGTGTGGCTGGCTGTGTGGTGCCCATGGAAGCTCTGCTATCCTAGACCATGGCTTAGTTGGCTATGCAGAAATGTGATTGGGGGTAATAGGCCCTCTCTATTAAGGGGTGGACAATGCTATTCTCTAAAAATCATCCACTACTTAAAGGCCTTGCGAGCTATTTTCCATGAAATTGTTTCTTACTGTGTTAGCCTCCTTGCAACGTATAATGTCTACAGTCGGACCACACACAATGACTGTAGCCACCCTCTAGAAGGAAGTATGATCACAGCAGCAAAAAAAAAGGAATTTGGAGATTTGAAGGAGCTTGAGAGCAATAGAAGGGACTTTTTTGAGTTAAAGAGATATAAAGACTATTTTTTTCTTAAAATAACAAACATGATATACTTACATGCTTTTTGCATTTGCACACAGCGGTCCTGAACCTCCTCTACTGTTGTCTGGGCAAGTCCATAGATACATACAGCGCAGCTTGGCCACACTCCCACTCTTTGCTCACAGGATTTGATTGGCAGCAGGTGGAGCCAATGGTGCCTCTGTGTCCGGAGAGAGCCGCTATACACAGGCACAGTGCTGGATCGAGTGAGGTATGTATTTAGAGGGGTGAGGGGGCAATACTGCTACCGGGACATTTTTACCTTAATCCAGGGAATACATTTAGGTAAAAAATGGCTTTAGAACCACTTTAAGACTACATACTTGAAATAGAATTTTATGTTTTTAACCACAGTTTAGTATCACTTTAAGTGAAATATTTTTCTATATACAACAGTGTAACAAACAATAATATACATTTCTTATATCACGTTAATTAAAGAAATAAGAATATGTAAATGTAACCAAACAGCAATTAACTAATCCTAAAACTCTAAGCCGATAAAAGTTGCTCTGTAATTAGTTGACACGAGTTTCCATAATTTTTTGCACTACACTATTAAACCATGTGAGTAACTCTATAAGTAATACAGAACATCAGTTATAAAATAAAAGATGACCATCCATGATAAAGAGAAGTAATTGCTTTTCCTCCAAGCCAGTAACTCAGACAAGAACCATTGCTGGATAAATAAACAGGAAACAATGGAATAATGGCTGATTGCGTTCAGTATTTTATATTAATGTCTGCTTTACCCACCTGCAAATTCTGCACTGGAAGCCAAAAAGCAAGCGTTAGATGCAGAAGGTTACCGAAATAAATAAATAAGAAGAAAATCCCAGCCCGGAGGCTTTTCAATTTGAATAAGTGATAGCAATCCTCGTGTGCTTATTTTTCTGGCACTGCGTGTTGCAATTTGCAAATTTTGAGCTTTCACAGTCGTTTTATTAGATTGATTTGGCAGGCTCAAGTGGCACTTGGTAAACAGATTTAAATCACAAACAAATGTACCTGCCGACTCTGAGACGCAGAACATCACTGCAGCAGCCATTTATTATTTGCTACAACTTCTAAAAATTAAGTGTAAGCTACAGTATTTGTCGAATAGAGAAGCTAAATAATAGGGGAAAATAAATGTAGTAATAGTTTTTGCCATTGATATACAAAACTATTTTAACTAGTATTCATGATACTTCAAGGGGAACTTCATTTAAGATTGATACATTTAGTAACTAATACATGCAGCATGAAAAAAATGGTGATTATCTGATTTACCCATTTCATTTTTCAAAATCTGCCTTTTTCCAATAAAAAATTAGCCTGGAACTGCACTCACTATGTAATGTCACTGTGACCATTTTAACTGAGGGCAGCTGAAGCCATTGCCCTTTCGCTTTTTGGTAATGCAGCTACTTCGCTGCCCCACATTGCTAGATCTCGCGCATGAGCAGTATGGCCACTCTCGCCATGCATGCCTAGTTTTGCTGCAGGCGCCACACTTGTGCACTAAAGGCCACTCCTGTCTTCGCACATCTCTGTACTCATCTGGCCCTCCTCCAGAACACCTCCGCTCACCTCCGCTCACTCTCACAAGATGAAAAAGGCCTGACGACTCCTGGGATTTATGACAATGATATCCCAGGAGTCAAGTGGACTAGACCAGGCTACGTCAGTGGCCTAGACTGGTGGCCTCCAAACTGAGGCCTGGGGGCTGAATGCGGCTTTTTGTATACCTGGATCCAGCCCTTTGGGCACTATTTCACCCGCTGAGGCACTGTTGCCCCCTCTGACACCAACAATGGAGCACTATTCCTTCCACTGACACCAAAGTTAGGGCACTATTCCTCCCACTGACACCAACAATGGGGCACTATTCTTTCCACTGACGCCAACAATGGGGCACTGTTCTTTCCACTGACTCCAACTATGGGGCACTCTTCCTCCCACTGACACCAACAATGGGGCACTATTCTTCCCACTGGAACCAACGATGGGCCACTATTCCTCCCACTGACACCAACAATGGGGCACCATTCTTCCCACTGGAACCAACAATGGGCCACTATTTCTCACACTGACACCAATGATGGGGCACTATTCCTCCCACTGACACCAACAATGGGGCAATATTCCTCCCACTGGCACCAATGATAGGCCACTATTCCTCCCAATGACACCAGCAATGGGGCACTAATATTTTCCCAAATACCAAAGATGGGACATTTCCTAATCCTCCTGGCACAGTAAATTGGCCCTTTGTTTAGAAAATTTAGAGACCCCTGGCCTAGATGAAAGGTTCTGCAGTACAGGATCACCAGGTGTTTTTTTCATGAAAACTGTAGATTTAAAAACAAGGGTGTTTTTTTCCTAAGGGGACAGGACAACTTCACCTCATCAAAGGGACGATGGACAGGGCCATGTACCCTCGAATCTTGGGTGAGACACTCCTTCCCTCAGTCAGGGCATTGAAAATGGGTCGTGGATGGGTATTCCAGCATGACAATGACCCAAAACACACAGCCAAGGCAAGAAAGGAGTGGCACAAGAGAAGCACATTAAGGTCCTAGAGTGGCCTAGCCAGTCTCCAGACCTTAATCTTATAGAAAATATATGGCGGGAAGGCTCGAGTTACCAAATGTCAGCCTCGGAACCTTAATGACCTGGAGAGGATCTGCAAAGAAGAGTGGGAGAAAATCCCTCCTGAGATGTGTGCAAAACTGGTGGCCAACTACAAGAAACATCTCTGTAAATGCCAACAAGGGTTTTGTCACAAAATAGCCCTGTTGTGGGTTTAATAACTTTTTAAAGCTCAATTCCGCCCCCCCCCCCCCCCCCAACCCACGAAAAAATTAAAAATCAGCAGCCACAAATACTGTAGCTGCTGACTTTAATATATTGACACTTACCTGTCCAGGGATGCCGTGATGTCGGTAACCCAGTCGATTTTCTGAATCGGCTCCTGGGTGCTGCCGCTGCCATTCGTGGTAAGGGAAACCGGAAGTGCAGCCTTTTGGCTTCACAGCCAGGTCCCTATTGCGCATTCGCAAAGTGCGCTGTGCTTTCTAACTGGCCTGGGGCGGATGATGGAGGAGGGGGGGCGAACTTCCACGGGACGTCACTGCGGTGAGGACAGGTACCTGTCAAAAACAGATACCCGCTCCCCCTCCCCCCCTGAAAGGTGCCGAATGTGGCACTGGAGTGGAGGGAGGAAGCAGATAAGTGGGGCTTTCACTTTTGGGTGGAACTCCGCTTTAAAGAAAGCTAGCCCTGTAAAAGGAACCCTTCTGTACTTTCATACTTTCCAGCAGCCCATGTTTTGAAATGTCAACGATTTGCTGTTTCCCAGCCATTTCAGGGTAGATCAAATACTTGATCCCCAATGGTTCCTTCTGCTGGCTCACATGTCCTGTAGTGACAGGGTCACTTTAACCACTTCAATACCAGGCACTTCCCCTCCTTTCTGCTCAGGACAATTTTCAGCTTTCACACTTTGAATGACAATTGCGCGGTCATGCTACACTGTAACCAAACTAAATGTTTATAATTTTGTTTTCACAAATAGAGCTTTCTTTTGGTGGTATTTGATCACCTCTGGGTTTTTTATTTTCTGCTAAACAAATAAAAAAGAGACCAAATAAAAAATAAAAAAAAGGTTTTTTGTTTATGTTACAAAACTTTGTAAATAAGCAAGTTTTCTCCTTCATTTATGGGCACTGATGGAGCTGCACTGACAGGCACTGATAAGGCGGCACTGATGGGCACTGATGAGGTGGCACTGATGAGGTGGCATTGATGGGCCCTGATGATGTACACTAATACACTAATATGCGGCACTGATGGGGCACTGATAGACGGCACTGATAGGTGGCACTGATATGCAGCACTGATCGGGCAATGAAAGGCAGCACTGATGGGCACTGAAATGCGGCACAGATTGGCACTGATAGGCCGCATGGATGGGCACTGATAGGCCGCATGGATGGGCACTGATAAGTGGCACGGATGGGCACTGATAGGTGGCACTGATGTACATTAATGGATGGTACTGATGGATACCAATCAATGCCAAACAATAATGCCTACCAATCAGTGATGCCCATTGTGGGCACTGATTGGCATCCATTGTGGACACTGATTGGCATCTCTGGTGGCCATGTGTGGCATAATGGGTGGTGACTAGTGGTGGGCATCCCTGGTGGTTCTGGTGGCTTCACTCTGGTGGTCCAGTGTGGGCATCCTCAGGGGGGGCTGCACTGATAATCAATCAGCACAGACCCCCCTGTCAGATCACATGGTAAAGAATCTCTGTCAGAGACTCTTTACCTAGATCGCAGTTGCAGTGTGTCAGAGTGACACACCTCAACACCGAACGCCGCAATGCGCGCCCCCCGGGGGCGTGTATCAGCTTGATATCCTGGCGACGTCATATGACGTCCGGGCAGGATATCGCAACCACTTTGCCAACATCATGTTGCTATATAGCAGGTGGCAAGGGGTTTATTAATTAACTCAGCTTGACAGCCAGGGAATATTTTATTTTTTTAATATGGAACACTTCATGAATTTGCGTGTCATCCTTGTGCAAGGGCCATGCTAATCCTCTCTGTATCTTTCCAATGATGATACTTTTGTTTTAAGATTCCTTTTAAAAAGTTGAATTTTTGCAGTCCATTCATACATTTAATTTATTCAAGTTTGATTATATTTTGTGTTAGAAACTCTTAAGACAAAAACTCATCTAGTAGGGAAAACACATAGGTGAGTTTATATGACAGAGAGAAGTACATGTTATAGCATTATACCCAGCTACGGCTGAGCCAAGCTGACATCACTGTGCTGCAGCATGTATGGTTTTGTGGATTTCGATGTGGGTGAGAAGAGGCCATTCAAGGGAAAGAAAAATAATTTCTTTTTTTTTTTCCAGGCAATTCATTGCCTTGAAAATACCTCACAGCGTTATAAATAAATCCAAACTACTCAATTAAAAAAAAAAAAAAAAGTTTGGCCTACTCAGCCAGAGCTTGACGTTAACCAGCCCCTCTTTTTTGAAAGGTACCGTATTTGTTGACTGCATCCATAAAATTATTATAATAACATGTTTGGAGATAAGATACTTCAAACATCTTACTGACCTTTAACACACATATTTAACGCATGTCAATAACGGAAAGTCCGTAACAAAGTCTTTTCTTATCAAACAAGAGTCTTATTAATACATCTGTTTTGAATGGGAAATTTTTCTTGCTTCATCCGACGGGCCAACATCTAGTGGTAGATGTGTTATAAACCTACGCAATGTTAAATTTACACAGTAACACACTGTCTTTCCTATATCTGCATTTCGTTTATAATACAGTGCCTTAAAAAAGTATTCATACCCCTTGAAATTTTCCACATTTTGTCATGTTATTTCCATAAACGTAATTGTATTATATTGGGATTTTATCTGATAGACCAACACAAAGTAGCACATAATTGTGAAATGGAAGGAAAATGATAAATAGTTTTCAAATTGTTTTAAAATAAATCCATGAAAAGTGTGGCGTGTTGTATTCAGTCCCCTTTACTCTTTTTTATCTTTATATAATCTTTATTACGTTTTTTACACATTTACAAAACGTCATATAAAAACATTACAACAACATATTTTTCATTGAGTTTTTCTTTTCTTTTCATACTACAATACATACCTCCAACCTTTACCCCTTCCCGCTTCCTCCCCCCCATTCAATTAACAACCCCTTCCAACTTGTTCACCTCTCAAATCTATATCTGTTTTTATATATACACCTATGTGTATTAACTATTTTGCTCTAGATTTCTTGTCTATTATTCTAACCCATCTTTAATATCTTACTGTAAGTATTATTTCCTTACCTATGAGGCTACTTCTAACCATTTCTCTGATATTTTTCCCTTTTCTTCCTTCTAAGGATGGGAATCCCATCTTTTCCAACCATGGCTTCCACATCTTTTCAAATTCCTTAAAATTTCCTTGTTTAGTATAAACTACCTTTTGCCTCAATACTATCATTTATAATTTGGACCCAATCTCTCACTGACAGAGGCCTCATTGACTGCCATCTCTGCGCAATCAGTTTTCTTGCTTGGAATAAACACTTACTACCACTACTGTAGTGCTTGCCAATTCACTAGATTTCTCCCTATATCCCAGTACACAGAGTCTGGCTTCCATATTCCATAGTCCCATAGGTTATATTTATAGTATCGAGAACCTCTGCCCGGTATCGGAATAATTTTGGTCATCTCCATACCATGTGTATAAGGTTCCTTGTCTCCTGGAACCTGGGGCAATTGGTCTTCTGCCAAACAAGAATAATCTCTTAGGGGTGTAATAGGCTTTATGTATCATCAAGTGTGATACTTTCTGTGAGGGGGAGACCGGTACCAATGGCCCCAACTCCAATATCCTCCTCCGCTGCCCCTCCGTTATTTCCCCTATATCCTCCTCCCATCTCTTCCTACTATTAACTTTACTCTAATACCCCTAACGAAAATCGAGTAGAACCAATTACCTTCAGAAGTCACCTAATTAGTGAATAGAGTCCACCTGTGTGTATATTAAAGTGGTTGTAAACCCTTACAAACCACTTTGACCTACAGGTAAGCCTAGATTAAGGCTTACCTGTAGGTCCAAGAAATATCTCCTAAACCTATACGGTTTAGGAGATATTTGCCCGAAGACAGGCACCGCTGTCTACGGCGCATGCGCCGCAGACAGCGGCGCAGAGGCGCACTGAGCGCGGCATTTCCAACAACGGAGCTGCCGCGCGCGTCGGCTCCCGTGCGCATGCGCGGGAGTGACGTCATCGCGGCTCCGCCGAATGACAGCGGTGGAGCTGCGAGACCCCACCGAAAAGATGGATGCGCCGGACTACAGGGGACATCGGTGACATCGCTTGTTCCCTGTGTCAGGTAAGTGACACATAATGGGTTACTATGCTATGCATAGTAGTCCATTATGCTTTGCCTTTGCAGGGAATGAAAGAGGAAGTAAACCCATCAGGGTTTACTTCCTCTTTAATCTTAGTATAAATGGAGCTATTCTGCAAAGCCCTCAGAGGATTGTTAGAGAACCTTAGTGAACAAACAGCATCATTAAGGCCAAGGAACACACCAGACAGGTCAGGGATAAAGCCATGGAGACGTTTAAAGCAGGGTTAGGTTATAAAAAAATATCCCAAGCTTTGAGCATCTCAGGGAGCAATGTTTAATCCATCATCCAAAAATGGAAAGAGTAAACTGAAAATGTACCAAGACATGGCTGTCCACTAAACTGACCGGCCGGGCAAGGACATCATTAATCAAAGAAGCAGCAAAGAGGTCCATGGTAACTCTGGAGGGGCTGCAGAGATCCACAGCTCTGGTGGGAGATTCTGTCAACAGGACAACTATTAGTTGTGCACTGCACAAATCTGGCCTTTATGGAAGAATGACAAGAAAAAAGCCATTGTTGAAAGAAAGCCACATGACCACACTGCCTCTGACGCAGCCAGCAGTGACTGGCGAAATTGGTTAGGCTCTCTTTTTCCTTGTCCACCTTGCCCCTGTGACTGGAGGATATGAACACTTACATTGAAGATGTATCTTTCTATCACCACCTGATAAGTATTCATTTACTCTCTTTCTACTTTGGACTATATGCTTTGATCCATGTATGGTCTCCCATGGACCAGGACTGTCAACTTGCATGCATACTCTGGATATCAAATTATGGTTTGCAACAGTGAGATGGAGGTTACAGGACATTGTTTTGCATTCAAATCTCTGGCGTTTCATGCCACATACATACTGTAACTGTATCTTTCAATTCCATATCCCTCCTCTAGACCACTGTTGACCCAGGGTGCCGTCCCTTCCCCATTCATATCCCAGCAATTCCCCCCTTTTGAATACATCATGGAATTAACAACACCTACCACAATATGCCAGCATGCCTCTTTCCCAGGATCCAGGTCTGATCTTCCAAGGATCCATTTCCCGTTGGGAGCCAACTTAGCTCCACATCCTATTCACATACATGCAATTTCTATGTTTCAAATTATTATTGCTGCTCAGGATTGAAGATATTGTACTTCCATATTCCTCGCTATATATATATTACTGTCGCTGGATAGGGGCAAAAATGGTGGACATTGAGTTTCTATTACAGTATGATTGACACGTTGAATGATGATTCAGTTTTTATTATTGGCTATTCCATTTACCGTATGTGTTTTTGATATAACACATTTTGACTTTTTGTACTCTCCTTTCCTCTTTTCCTTTGAGCCCAAACAGGGTTTTTATTATGAGTCTTTGATGATATGATACTGAGGGCTCCCACTCCAATCCATTTCCCCCCTCTCAAATTTTTGCTGGCGAGAATTCGGCCAGCTAAATTCCGATGGAGCATACACACGGTCACATTTTCCGATGAAAAGCTCTCATCGGTCTTTTGCTGCCCGAAATTCTGAACGTGTGCATTAGTTGGACCCCAGCACAATATTTATACAGTACAACACCACACTTCTGAACCTTCTAAGATGGTAAATGGGCACCCTTTTAGACAACTACAACACCTTACCTTAAAATTATATCAAAGTCTTGTTTTTTTGTATAAAAATAACAAACATGTTATACTTACTTGATCTGTGCAGTGGTCTTCTGGGGTTCTTTGCCAGTGCTCCTGGCACCTCCCTCCTGTCGAGTGCCCCCACAGCAAGCAGCTTGCTATGGAGGTACCCGAGGCCAGTTGTTGCACTGTGTCTCTATTCAGACATGGAGCTGCAGCTCAGCCCTGCTTCCCCCTCTCTATTCTCATTGGCTCACTGACTTTGATTGACAGCAGCGGGAGTCAATGACGCCTGCACACTGAAGGTTTTTTAGCTTAATGCATAGAATGCATTAAGCTAAAAAAAACTTCTTCCTTTTTAGAACCACTTTAATATTGTCATAAAAAAAAAAAAGAATGCAATATTCTGAAGGGTGGATGAAAGAGTGCAGAAAAATGATGGCAGTTAGTAGATTTATTTATACATACAGTACCTCTATTCACTCTATACCTCTATTCAGAGCACAAAGAGGTACATCTGAGGAATAAGGAGGGGCAGGTGGATTTGCTTCTAAAAAAAGGAACAGGGAATAAGGGACAGTTGGCTCCATGCTACACCTACAGTACGTTTCATGAGCTATTCAAAAATACAGTCTGTGGTGTGAAGCCTATAACCACTTGCCGACCAGCGCACGACGATGTACGTCGACAGAATGGCACGGCCAGGCAAATGGGCGTACATGTACGTCCCTTTAAATTTGCCGCCCTGCCATCGGGAGCGCGCCGCCGGCGGCGCGCTCCCGCGCTGGTCGGGACCTCCGTGAGTCCGGTCGCGGGACCCGCGGACTTGATCGCCGCGGGCATCCCCGCGATCGTCTCACGGAGCGGCCGAATGAAGAAATGCCGTTGTAAACAACATTTCTCCATTCTGCCTAGCAACTAGTGACGCTGATCTCTGCTCCATGTGATTGGAGCAGAGATCAGTGTTCACTAAATTAAAGCCCAACCCCCCCACAGTTAGTAACACACCCCTAGGAACACTTAACCCCTACACTGCCACCCACTGGTTAACCCCTTCACTGCCAGTGTCATTTACACAGGAATCACTGCATTTATATAGCAGTGATTATTGTGATTATTATACAAGTGATTATTGTATAAATGACAATGGTCCCAAAAATGTGTCAAAAATGTCCGATGGGTCCCCCACAATGTCGCAGTCACAATAAAAATCGCTGATCGCCGCCATTACTAGTAAAAAAAAAAAAAAAAAATATTATTAATAAAAATGCTATAAAACTATCCCTATTTTATTAACGCTATAACTTTTGCGCAAACCAATCAATAATCGCTTATTGCGATTTTTTTTACCAAAAATATGTAGAAGAATACGTATCGGCCTAAACTGAGGGAAAAAAATGTTTTTTTATATATTTTTGGGGGATATTTATTATAACAAAAAGTAAAAAATAATGCGTTTTTTCAAAATTGTCTCTATTTTTGTTTATAGCGCAAAAAATAAAAAACGCAGAGGTGATCAAATAACACCAAAAGAAAGCTCTATTTTTGGGAAAAAAAGGACGTCAATTTTGTTTGGGAGCCACGTCGCACGACCGCGCAATTGTCAGTTAAAGCGACGCAGTGCCGATTCGCAAAAAGTGGTCTGGTCTTTGACCAGCAAATTGGTCCGGTCTGAAAGTGGATAATGTCCCATAGCGTTCTCTCTGCATAATGCTACAAGAGCTCTATGATTGGAAATCAGTCACATGACTGGTGACATGATTTTTTTTTCTTCCTTCTAGAGTCGTGAAGCATGAGGAGCAAAATGTACATTTGTGTAGCCTCCTATCTATATTAACTACACTAATTTAACTTTTGCATTGCTAATATGTTTACATATTAATTGGCCCAGTTGTTTATCATTTTACACAGATTCTCTGCCATTAGAGACTAATCAGTTCCTAAGCAGTTTGCCAATAATGGAGTTCGAATGACTTTAGACTAGCCCAAAATGACCACCACAACTTTTCTTATTCCGCGTACACACGATCGAATTGTCCGCTGAAACCCAAGTCCGTCTGAAAGATTGGACTGCAAAACTACTTTCTTAGTCCGCCGGACTTTACGCTGGAAAAGTCAGCTGAAGCCCACACACGATCGGATTGTCCGGCGATATGCGTTTCATCGGACTAAGTACGCCGGACAATTCGATCGCGTGTACGCGGCATTAGAGGCCACTACTGAAAAGAGATACACATGGGTCAGTTTGTAGAATGAGTGATATCAAAGGGAGGGCTATTCTGCAGGGCAGTCTGAGAGGAAGAAGGTCTGAAATAATCATCCAGGAAAGGGCAGTTGAGAGGGTTTTCAGATAAAAATTCTGGTGGAAAGTTCTGGTCAGATTCCTGCTTGTACAGTGCCGAGAGGACAACTCAGAGAAGCTGAACTGATTTCACTTGTTTTCTGTCTAGAGCTGAATATTACATTGTAAGTGCCATATGAACGCCACAAGAAAAGATATTAGCGCTATACTAGACTTCCTCTATGAATCGCTAAAGTTACATAAATTTTTTTCCACGCAAGATTGTGAGCTAAATACAAAGAATTAATAGTATTTGGCTTTACAATAGTGTCAGCTGGATAAAGTAAGCTACAGTGGTGTGAAAAAGTGTTTGCCCCCTTCCTCATTTCCTGTTCCTTTGCATGTTTGTCACACTTAAGTGTTTCGGAACATCAAACCAATTTAAACAATAGTCAAGGACAACACAAGTAAACACAAAATGCAATTTGTAAATGAAGGTGTTTATTATTAAAGGTGAAAAAAAATCCAAACCATCATGGCCCTGTGTGAAAAAGTGATTGCCCCTAAACCTAATAACTGGTGGGGCCACCCTTAGCAGCAACAACTGCAACCAAGCGTTTGCGATAACGTGCAATGAGGCTTTTACAGCGTCCTGGAGGAATTTTGGCCCACTCATCTTTGCAGAATTGTCCTAATTCAGTTACATTAGAGGGTTTTCGAGCATGAACGGCCTTTTTAAGGTCATACCACAACATCTCAATAGGATTCAGGTCAGGACTTTGGCTAGGCCACTCCAAAGTCTTCATTTTGTTTTTCTTCAGCCATTCGGTGGTGGACTTGCTGGTGTGTTTAGGATCATTGTCCTGCTGCAGAACCCAAGTTCGTTTCAGCTTGAGTACACGAACAGATGGTCGGACATTCTCCTTCAGGATCTCTTGGTAGACAGCAGAATTCATAGTTCCTTTTATCACGGCAAGTCTTCCAGGTCCTGAAGCAGCAAAACAGCCCCAGACCATCACACTACCACCACCATATTTTACTGTTGGTATAATGTTCTTTTTATGAAATGCAGTGTTCCTTCTATGCCAGATATACTTGGACACACACCTTCCAAAGAGTTCCACTTTTGTCTCATTGGTCCACAGAATGTTGTCCCAAAAGTCTTGGGGATCATCAAGATGTGTTGTGGAGAAATTGAGACGAGCTTTGATGTTCTTTTTGCTCAGCAGTGGTTTTCTCCTTGGAACTCTGCCATGCAGGCCATTTTTGCCCAGTCTTTTCCTGATGGTGGAGGCATGAACGCTGACCTTAACTGAGGCAAGTGAGGCCTGCAGTTCCTTGGACGTTGTTGTGGGGTCTTTTGTGACCTCTTGGATGAGTCGTCGCTGCGCTCTTGGGGTAATTTTGGGCGGCCGGCCACTCCTGGGAAGGTTCACCACTGTTCCATGTCTTCGCCATTTGTGGATAATGGCTCTCACTGTGGTTCGCTGGATTCCCAAAGCTTTGGAAATGGCTTTATAACCCTTTCCAGACTGATAGATCTCAATTACTTTCTTTCTCAATTGTTCCTGAATTTCTTTGGGTCTCGGCATGATGTGTAGCTTTTAAGGATCTTCGGTGGACCTTACTGTGTCAAGCAGCTCCTATTTAAGTGATGCCTTGATTGTGAACAGGTGTGGCAATAATCAGGCCTGGGTGTGGCTAGAGAAATTGAACTCAGGTGTGGACAACCACAGTTATAGTATGTTTTAACAAGGGGGGCAATCACTTTTTCACACAGGGCCATGATGGTTTGGATTTTTTTTCACCTTTAATAATAAACACCTTCATTTACAAATTGCATTTTGTGTTTACTTGTGTTGTCCTTGACTATTGTTTAAATTGGTTTGATGTTCCGAAACACTTAAGTGTGACAAACATGCAAAGGAACAGGAAATGAGGAAGGGGGCAAACACTTTTTCACACCACTGTAAATGGGCAGAGGCTTGCTCCAGAGTGGAGTATCTTAAAGGAACAGGGCAACCCTTGCTACTTTTTAACCTTGAGAAGGACCCATTACTTCACACTTGTACAGAGTACAGTGAACTAGTATTATTATCTCCTATAATAGTTAGCTTAGCCTGATCAGAAGTGAAATGCAATATCACATTACTGATGTTGCAATTTCAATACTGAAATTTTGATCATTTAAATGTTGATCTATTATGCACTTAACATTTTTTTGATTTCAGTAAGTTTTCACCGCTGACCAAAGCTGAATATTACTTAAAATATTTTGTCTCACTGTGTCATGGGATTTTTAAGGGTGTCACCAGATTCAGGTAGAAGCTGTTCCTGCATTCTTATTAAAGCCAAAACCATTCCAGTGCTTTATAGATAGGGCTCTAAGTGTATTGATTCAGAGTGGGCAAACTGTCTCTTTTAGCTTCTCCATTCCGAGCCATGTTCTTGAGTGGCTATGACTTTGTTAGTGGGTTATTAAGGATAGCCAGTTGACTGGATTGGATTGACTTGGAAACCTTACGCCTAGGGAGCAGGAAGTAATAATCCAGCCTTGATCTGCATGATCACTGCACCATATTGATCATGTGGAACTTTCCAACAAATGTTCACATATCTTTCCAAGGTTCACCCTATGGTGCCTAATAAGGACAGTGCCCATATAAACAAGTCATGATTAAGCCATAGTAGCAGATGTATCCAATTTGCTTGTTAATTCAATGGTTTAACTTTGACATACATTTGTGTGGTGCATGTGCGTGTCCCTGAATGCACACTGTCTGCATTTGGGGCCATGCGCCCACACTAGCAAAGCTGTCAAATTTGACTAAATAAAGACTATTTGTCTTTGCAGCAACTGTATCCCACATGGATATGGTTTGTTCATTTTCCATTTCAGGCATATACAACCACTTTAAACACTGCATCGGGGGGGGGGGGGGGGGCTTGGGTGTATTAACCCTTGTCTACTCTCTCCTTCCATTGCTAACTGTGTGAATCAGTTATGACAATTTTCCTGACACAAGGCCAACCTGTAAGATGGCTTGCCCCCCCTCCAGCACAAAGAAGGTGATTTACAGCTTCAGCTCTGAATGTTTCCCAGTGAGACTGTGCAGAGGGGTGTGTGTTAATTCCCTCCCCTCAGGTCACCGATTACACTCAGCTCTCTGCTCTGTGCTGTGCAGTGTGTGATCCCCACCCCCTGTCTTCTGCAAACTGAAAAATAGCCTTTGATCTGTGAACTTTGAATGGCTTCAGAGAGGAGAGGGCAGCAAATATACAGGTACAACTTATGTAGAATTATTAAATTCATCTCTGTGTATCACCTGAGGCTAGTCAGTTCAGTGGGCTTACAGTATGTAAGGGTTTAATATGACTTTAAGGAGCAAATAAAAAATACACAAATTCACCTACTATACACCATCTTAATGTAGCAAGATCTTGCATACCAGACATATGGAAACATCACAATCCCTTTAGCCCCACCATTCTAGGACTGCTACCACCGCAGCCCCTCCTCCTGCCCCACATTTATTCCCTTATTCCTCTCCTCCCTCTTCCTCTCCTCATCACTCAATTTCCCTTCATTTTCCAACCACCTTTCACATTGTCCTTCTTTCTCATATCCATCCTCCTACAACATACCATCATTGCTTTTACGTGCTTTTCCACGTTTCACCTAGTGAACTGTCACAAAATGAATTTCACCATCACTATTCTTAACCTTAACTTTGGAAAAAAACATAAACACGTATTACCCTCAACACTCTTACCCTTAACAATGATACTATCATATAACCCATATCACCTTCACCAATCTTACCCTTAACAGTAGACTCCACCATCATAATTACAACATCATATACTCCACAATATTATTATTTTTTCATACACTGAGCAAAATTATAAATGCAACACTTTTGTGTTTATCATGAGCTGAACTCAAAGATCTATGACTTTTTCTATGTAAACAAAATGCCTATTTCTCTCAAATATTGTTCACAAATCTGTCTATATCTGCGTTAGTGAGCACTTCTCCTTTGCCAAGATAATCCATCCACCTCACAGGTGTGGCATATCAAGATGCCGATTAGACAGACTGATTATTGCACAGGTGTGAGCCGGGGGGGTCCGAAAACCAGTCAGTATCTGGTGTGACCACCATTTGCCTCACGCAGTGCAACAAATCTCCTTTGCATAGAGTTGATCAGGTTGTTGATTGTGGCCTGTGGAATGTTGGTCCATTCCTCTTCAATGGCTGTGTGAAGCTGCTAGATATTTGGCAGGAACTGGAAAAGTCATATACGCAGATCCAGAGCATCCCAAACATGCTCAATGGGTGACATGTCCAGTGAGTATGGTGGCCATGCAAGAACTGGGATGTTTTCAGCTTCCAGGAATTGTGTACAGATCCTTGCAACATGGGGCTGTGCATTATCATGCTGCATTATGAGGTGATGGTCATGGATGAATGGCACAACAATGGGCCTCAGGATCTTATCACAGTATTTCTGTGCACTCATAATGCCATCAATAAAATGCACCTGTGTTGGTTGTCCATAGCATAAGCCTGCCCATACCATAACCCCACCACCACCATGGGCTACTCAATCCACAATGTTGACATCAGCAAACCGCTCACCCACATGAGGCCATACACGCTGTCTGCCATCTGAGCCATACAGTGAAAACCGGGATTCATCCATGAAGAAAACACTTCTCCAAAGAGCCAGACGCCATTGAAAGTGCCCACTCAAGTTGCTTACGATGATGAGGACAACAAGCATGCAGATGAGCTTCCCTGAGACGATTTCTGACAGTTTGTGACAGAAATTCTTTGGCTATGCAAACCGATTGTTGCAGCAGCTGTCTTGGTGGCTGGTCTCAGACGATCTTGGAGGTGAAGATGCTGTATGTGGAGGTCCTGGGCTGGTGTGGTTACACATGGTCTGTGGTCGGTTTGATATACTGCCAAATTCTCTGACATGCCTTTGGAGATAGCTTATGGTAGAGAAAGGAACATTCAATTTAAGGGCAGCAGCTCTGGTGGACATTCCTGCAGTCAGCATGCCAGTTGCACACTCCCTCAAAAGGTGTGTCATCTGTGGCATTGTGTTGTGTGATAAAACTGCACATTTTAGAGTGGCCTTTTATTGTGGCCTGCCTAAAGCACACCTGGGCAATAATCATGCTGTCTAATCAGGATCTTGATATGCCACACCTGGTAGGTGAATGGATTATCTCGGCAAAGGAGAAGTGCTCACTAACACAGATTTAGACAGATTTGTGAACAATATTTGAGGGAAATAGGCCTTTTGTGTACATAGAAAAAGTCGTAGATCTTTGCGTTCAGCTCATGATAAATAGGGGCAAACACAAAAGTGTTGCGTTTATAATTTTGCTCAGTGAATAAGCAGTGTTTGTCTTTTCATATTTATGTAATTGTAAAGTTGAAACTATATCAAGATGGAACTCATTCTGTCAGATGTTTTAAACTGTATGTGGAATACTATATAAACAGATTTTTTTTTTTTTAATTGCACGCTAACATGCAATGCCCATAAGCAAAAGTATTTACTGTGCTCTGCGTATGAAATTTTAAAAAAGTGTCTCTTTAAGAGTGAGTTAGTAATATTTCTTATTATTTTAAGAAGATATTGTAGCTTTTTTCCTTTGTCAGTAACAGCAAATGACTTACGCAGAAATATTGGTATGGTTTCCAAGCACAACATCTATGTGACCTTCAATAGTCAATGGTTAAATTTTGGGCTTGCACAAACATACTACGAGAGGCCAAACAATGCAGTATTTTTCCAATGTAGGCACATGTCCGCTTGGTTTTAATGTGACCGACAAATTCATATTGCATTAACCTAAGCTTGGATTTGCTTGAACCCAAGTCTCTAAGGATGAAACCAGACACGACTTCTAAGCTATGATCATCCCGCAACACTGGACGCTTTGTAATTACACTCTGTTATTTTTACGTCTATGTTCAACTAAGTTGTACATTATTTTTATGATTTTTTGTTACTTTTCTGTGTATAGCCAGGGCACGCTGTGGCAGCACAATGAGAAAACCACCACCTCAGTTTCATTCTTTTTCCATCAGCGCTAACAAGTTTCACCACATTCCGTTTTTTTTTCTTTTAAACATTCGTATATAAACTAATCTGAGATCTGCCCTGGAAACCTAAATGTGAACTTCTTCCAAAGTCAGTAAAGGCTGAGTGGACTAACTCTCTAGACACATTTAATATTTGAAATCTATGCGCTGCTAACCACTTTATACTGCTGCTGCTAAAAAATCACCCAAGAAATTGATTACGTGCTACAAAATGAGAAAGTCAGCTAACAAGGCCTATTTTATATCTCAGGATAAAATGCATTATATTGGAATGATATCAAAAGGAATTTATAATAGAATGAATATCACAATTTCCTAATTTCTCTTTGAGAGATTGTAGGCATTTCCAGACCATTGAGCATGGAAGCATGAGAATCTAAGTGCAAAACCTTAAAACTGATATATTTCTGAGAAACCAGTTTTATTAGAAAGAAATGCATCTAACGAAACATATTCTGTCTTTAGTCTACTATTTAGATATGTAAATGGTTATTCTACTTCCAATTAAAAAGTAGAAGAACCACATGAATAACAGGACGTACCCCTGGGGGTATTCTTGTCCTTGGCTGAGAAAGTTGAAATATGCAGATGATCTGGCAATGGCTGTGATGTTTAGCTTTGAAATAAAAACCTGAAGGTGCTTTAATAATCAAATTCTGAGTATGTAAATTTAATGGGTGGCCTGGCTCATCCTGCCTATTATACACACTATTGGTCCTGAAATTTTAGGAGCACCTTCAGTAACCAATGAGAAGGTCAAGGGGGTGTGGATCAGCTCATACATTCATCAATCTTTAGATATTGAAGCTCATGAGATGCTCTGGAAGATATTCAAGGGTACATGCACCTTAGTGTGCCAGCATGTCTTTCAGACTGCCAGTAAAATCTTAACCTTAGTTAAACCTTAAAGCCTTTGTTACCCCGACACTTTATTTTCCTGATATGTGCCTGCTGTAGCAAGTATCCTGTATTGCTTCCTTTATGTATAATCCCTGGTGTTCCTGATAGTCCCCTTAATCCCTGTTAAAAACTGACCACACTAAGCAGGAGAGCACATCATGACCGGAGCTGAGCTGCAGCTCCGTGTATGCATTCAGACATGGAGTGGCAGCCCGGACCCATCCCCTCTCTCTCTTGATTGGCTGAGATTCATTGACAGCAGCAGGAGCCAATAGCACTGCTGCTGTGTTCCAGCCAATCAGGAGAGAGAGTCACGGATGGCCCAGGCACTCGTGGACATCGCTGGATAGAGAGGGGGCTCTGGTAAGTATTAGGGGGGCTGAGGGGGGGGGGGGGTGCTGCACACAAAAGGTTTTTTATCTTAATGCATAGGTAAAGATAAAAAAACCTTCTGCCTTTCCAATCATGTGTATGTCGAACCAAAAACTGTTTATTTTTCTTGCTTTGGAGAGAGTGGGGAAGGATTAGAATTTCTGATGCTTTTTACCACTATCCAGGGCTCCTTTAAAATGCTTCCCCCTGGCAAGTATTTTAGTCCACTACATCCAAAATTAGGAAAAAAAAAAGTTGGCTGGACATACATTTTGATACTTAAAACCCAACATTTTGGATGGAAAGGGTTACTTTAAAGTAAATATATGCTTTGTGAAGAAGGGCCAAGCAGATGTTTCATCAAATGTTTGCTTCTTCACCTTCAGCTACCAGAAATGAAGACACATACCTGGTACTTTCGCCATGGTGAACATATGTCTTACGTCTTTCCTCCCAAGTGACAGCACAAGTAAAGGTTGAACGGCTACTCAGGAACCCTGTGATGTCACATGATGGTGGTCTTCAGCTCTTTTTAAGCTTCAAATTATGGTGCTTACACTCTTTAGTGGCCGAATGGAGGAACGCGCGCACGTGCGGGGGGGGGGGGGGCAGGGCGAAGAAAACGTAAGTGTTTATATCTAGGGGGAGAGGGGAAGTTTAATAAACCTGTTGTTTTGTCATTCTTACCATAGGTTACTCAGGTTCCCTGGTGAACTCAAGTTTTGGCTTACCACTGGGAAACTGGAAATGTCCTGCAGTTTCTAGGGTTACAGGTTGCCTCCAAAACGAAAGAAATGTAGACATGACTGGTAAAACCAGAGATACTTTTAAAAAAAATAGTGGATAATATATTATTGTCAGGCAGTTAAATTATTCTGTTATAACTCTAACTTTAAAATAGTAATTGAGTAGTTGTATTACATACATGGAAACAAAAACACCACACAGTCTTTGAATATTTCATTATTATTACCAAACTCATGAATTGTGCGTGCCTCATCATCCGTCATTTAAAGTGAACCTGACAAAAGTCTAAAGAATTAGTTGTTATCTTCTATAAAGTTTAGTGCACTAAAAAAGATAACTATATAATTGGGCACTCAGCAGCACACATGGTCATATTTCCATTTAAGAAAATCACAGAAAATAGAGCTTTAGAAATGTGGCTCTACCTATACCTGTATTATCTTAATTTGATCAATGGCATTTGTAAAAAAAAAGCCCATACTTTGTACCTGTAAAAAAATAAATACATTTTATTCTTCACTTTAAACAAATCTAAAAAGCATTTAAAATAAACGCTGATCCCTGAAGGCCAAGTGTAATGTAGGCTCATAATAACTATCATAATAATATAACTTACATACAAAATTGGTACTTAATTATTGTGCTTCACAAGACTTTTTTTTTGCACATTCTTATTGCAGTGCTTGAGTTTACAACCTGTCCGATTGAAGCTTCTATTGTGTAAATTTGAAGCTGCACACTAGGTCCGTAGCCTTTGCCTTACTTTTAGTGATGCTGAACAAAAGCTTTACTGTTTTGGAATTAGCTTGCAGTGTGAGCAACGCAATGACAGCCTACGCCAACACCATTAAGCTTAATCACTAATTTAATTTTAAATTGAATTTTATTTGGAAAAACATCACATGTCCCCTTTAAATTGTTTAGGATAGAGTAGGAAATAGTAAAAGTGGAGGAAAACAATAACTATAAATATTCTTAAAAATGTTCCCTCCCCCAAATTTGATATACAGTGGTGTGAAAAAGTGTTTGCCCCCTTCCTCATTTCCTGTTCCTTTGCATGTTTGTCACACTTAAGTGTTTCGGAACATCAAACCAGTTTAAACAATAGTCAAGGACAACACAAGTAAACACAAAATGCAATTTGTAAATGAAGGTGTTTATTATTAAAGGTGAAAAAAAATCCAAACCATCATGGCCCTGTGTGAAAAAGTGATTGCCCCCTAAACCTAATAACTGGTTGGGCCACCCTTAGCAGCAACAACTGCAACCAAGCGTTTGCGATAACGTGCAATGAGGCTTTTACAGCGTCCTGGAGGAATTTTGGCCCACTCATCTTTGCAGAATTGTCCTAATTCAGTTACATTAGAGGGTTTTTGAGCATGAACGGCCTTTTTAAGGTCATACCACAACATCTCAATAGGATTCAGGTCAGGACTTTGGCTAGGCCACTCCAAAGTCTTCATTTTGTTTTTCTTCAGCCATTCGGTGGTGGACTTGCTGGTGTGTTTAGGATCATTGTCCTGCTGCAGAACCCAAGTTCGTTTCAGCTTGAGTACACGAACAGATGGTCGGACATTCTCCTTCAGGATCTCTTGGTAGACAGCAGAATTCATAGTTCCTTTTAGCACGGCAAGTCTTCCAGGTCCTGAAGCAGCAAAACAGCCCCAGACCATCACACTACCACCACCATATTTTACTGTTGGTATAATGTTCTTTTTATGAAATGCAGTGTTCCTTCTACGCCAGATATACATGGACACACACCTTCCAAAGAGTTCCACTTTTGTCTCATCGGTCCACAGAATGTTGTCCCAAAAGTCTTGGGGATCATCAAGATGTGTTGTGGAGAAATTGAGACGAGCTTTGATGTTCTTTTTGCTCAGCAGTGGTTTTCTCCTTGGAACTCTGCCATGCAGGCCATTTTTGCCCAGTCTTTTCCTGATGATGGAGGCATGAACGCTGACCTTAACTGAGGCAAGTGAGGCCTGCAGTTCCTTGGACGTTGTTGTGGGGTCTTTTGTGACCTCTTGGATGAGTCGTCGCTGCGCTCTTGGGGTAATTTTGGGCGGCCGGCCACTCCTGGGAAGGTTCACCACTGTTCCATGTCTTCGCCATTTGTGGATAATGGCTCTGACTGTGGTTCGCTGGATTCCCAAAGCTTTGGAAATGGCTTTATAACCCTTTCCAGACTGATAGATCTCAATTACTTTCTTTCTCAATTGTTCCTGAATTTCTTTGGGTCTCGGCATGATGTGTAGCTTTTAAGGATCTTCTGGTGGACCTTACTGTGTCAAGCAGCTCCTATTTAAGTGATGCCTTGATTGTGAACAGGTGTGGCAATAATCAGGCCTGGGTGTGGCTAGAGAAATTGAACTCAGGTGTGGACAACCACAGTTATAGTATGTTTTAACAAGGGGGGCAATCACTTTTTCACACAGGGCCATGATGGTTTGGATTTTTTTTCACCTTTAATAATAAACACCTTCATTTACAAATTGCATTTTGTGTTTACTTGTGTTGTCATTGACTATTGTTTAAATTGGTTTGATGTTCCGAAACACTTAAGTGTGACAAACATGCAAAGGAACAGGAAATGAGGAAGGGGGCAAACACTTTTTCACACCACTGTATCTTGTCTAACCTGTACAAAAAAAAATCTGTGCACTTACCTATTTTTAATAAGGTTATTAGTGCTTGGTGGTTACATAGTTACATAGTTAATCTGGTTGAAAAATGAAACAAGACACAATCTAGTTCAACCAATAAAAGGGAAAAAAATAATTATACAATACTTTAACCATCCTTTTCCTATAAACACAATCTTATACTCACGGTTGATCCAGAGGAAGGCAAAAAAACTCCCAGCAAAACATGATCCAATTTGTTCCAGCAGGGGAAAAAAAATCTTTCCTGATCCCCCAAGAGGTAATCAGTTATTCCCTGGATTAACTTTAACTATAAGTATTAGTATCCAGTTATATTATAAATATTTAGGAAAGAATCCAACTATTATCACAAGGGGCTGGAGGGGACTCCCCCCCACCACCACCTTCCGCCACTCTGCCCCATACACCAGCTGGCCGAAGTCCTGAACAAAGCTGTAATTGACTTCAATAGGGTCTCCGATATAGTAAGCCGGAAGCAACATCACAACGCGCAGATTTTTTAAAAATTACAGTATTCAAAAATGCATTTTGATTTTGGTGTTTTGAATACTTTGAAGTGCAGAGGAGGGGTTTGGGGTCTTTTAGACCTTAGGTCCCTCCATAAAGAGTATTTGTCACTGCCTATTACTGTCACAAGGGATGTTTACATTTCTTGTGACAGCAATAACATGTATCAGATTTTGTTTTTAAAAGAACAGTGTAAAAATAATTTTAGAAAATGTTACATGTTAGGTATCTTTTTACTTGACTTCACTGTTCACTTCACTGTTTTCTTATTTTTTTATTCAAAAAAGTGTATTTTTTCCCAAGAAATTGCGTTTGAAAGACTGCTGCGCAAATACAGTGTGACATAAAATATTGCAATGCCATGTTGTTCTCTAGGGTCTTTGCTAAAAAATAATATATAATGTTTGGGGGTTTTAAGTAATTTTCTAGCAAAAAATACAGGTTTTCAACTTGTAAACAACAAATGGCAGAAATAGGCTTGGTCTTGAAGTGGGTAAAGTGAAAAACTCAAGTTTATAATATGGACCACTTATGTATTTATACATGTTGATCATATCCCCCCTAATCTCCTCTTCTCCAGAGATAATAAATTAAGTTCCTAGTCTTTCCTCATAGCTGAGCTCCTCCATGCCTCTTGCCTCAGTGGAGGTGCTGCCCCAGACTGAGGTGTAAAGCTCTGTTGGCACAGGATAGTACGTATGCTCTCTCACTTTTCACAGCCAGTGATGAATAAGTTCTGCTATCTTGCTCTTACTCCCTACCCCTATGATTAAGCCCTGGTGGGTGGGGCAAAAAATGTCGGGGAGTGGCCCACAAAGCAGCATTGGCCAAAGCTTTCACATGAATGCATCCACACTAGGATCGGCTATGGTGAGCGGTGATTTCATGCTTATACCCATTTAATAATATTCTTCAGTCCAGACATGAGATCCTGCAGCTCTGTGTAAGAGAGTACTTTGCAACGACTATGAATTCCAGGAGCACCCATAGGCTTCCATGGACCAGCCGTTGTTGGCACTCTCTCCTCTCCCCTGCAGCAGAAACTCACTGACAGTGGGGAGCCAGAGCTGCAGGATCACGTGGCCAGACTGAATCAGATTAAAACCAGGTGAGTATACAGATCTTTTATATACTGAGGCAAGATAGATAGAAGGCGGGGGTAGGGCACATTCCTAAGAATTGTTATAGTTTGTCTTTTTTTCCACTTTAAAACACCATCGATTTATTTTGATGGGGTTGATGGGCGAGTTATCAGTGCATCAATTGCCCCAACTGAAGATCTTCCTTCAAAATTTGGAATTTCTATCACTTTCTGTTCCAGTGACATCAAAATAAAAAGAAAGGATTAATCACCCCAGAAGGGACACAAAAAGCAAAAAAAAAAAAAAAAACCTGATAAAGGTTCCAATATTTTAGCACTTAATCTAAGATGAAAAAAAAAGTTTGTTTTAGATACAGTTGTGTTTTGGCTCTGGTGGCTACAGGGTTTAGGAAAGTTTACGTATTTCTTCACTTTATATACAATGGCTGCCTCTGTGATAATATAGCTTAAATGATGAAGGGGTGCACATTATTTGGTTTATTACACGTAGCTGTTTCTAATAATATCATAGAGATTACTTATCTCAAACACATTGCGGAATACCATCTTCCAGATGGATGGTAATGAGGGTTCTGCCATCACAGATGGTACTGTCTGGATTAAACATGGACCCTTGGATTGTACTCTTGTGGCCCTCACAGTATATACACACTGAGTTATGTGTAGAGAAGAGAATGTAACAAGGTCATGTGAAAAGACATCCAAATAATAACACATCTGCAAGTATAACACATCATTGATCCACTTTATTAATTACATGAACAAGCCACCCAGTCTAAACATCTGACACCTACTCTCAGATAAAAGCTTTTATTGCTCGCTGCAATGTCTGCAACATTCATTATCCACATACATTGTAGATGTAGGTGACATTCAGCTTCCTGTTTTAAAGAAAAACTTGTCTAAAGGAGGCTTTATTTGGAAATATCTGTGCATATTATTTCCCTTATATAATTGTCTTGCAAACATTACACTATGCATGTTTCAACTAAATGAAGTTAACATAAAAAATATTGCAGGAATAAAGCAATTCTGCTGCCCTCTTGAGGCTGGCAATTAGGGCTGGGAATAAGCCGATTTGTAGTTTTTATTCTTCAGTATGAAAAAGTCAAATTGAAGATCCATATGAATCAAATATAAATTAAATCTTATTCCCTGGTTTCAGATGGGATGTGGATTATAATACATGGTGACCTATAAGTCTCCATACATAATAAACATTGTCAAACTCATATTATATTTATATTTCTAGTTATTATTAAATTATTATTAATATTTCATAACATTTTGTAATTAATATTGTGTAAATTAGAGTACATTTAGCTTGAATTTCCTTTTTTCCCTATGTATGGTGACTTTTTGAGACACCCTGCATAGCCCAAAAATATGTGCTTATACATAGTGAAAGGGGAAATAAATACTATCCTTTAAAGAATGCTGAGCCTGGATCCCACTAGTGATAGTCATGTGACCAAAGAGTGGGACATTTATTGCAGGATACCAAGCAGAAAAGGCTAAAACTTGCCATTAGAGAATGGTTGGATTGTGCCTCAATGTCTCAGAACATCGTTTGGCCCAGAGTCTTTCCTAAATGCAGGGGTCAAGTCCTGGGGAAAAAAGTGTGGGAACTCCCACCCAAGATCCACTCCTCCGCCAAAAAATAAATAAATGATATGCTCATATGCACGAACACTTCAAAAGGGGTATTTTTCATCCAATTTTCGTATTGTGTGTATGTAGCTTAACTGTTAGTACATAAAAAAAAAAAAACAATCCTCAATAAACATAAATATGGTAATTCTCTGAATAATCAGCATTCATTCAATTGTGCTTCCATGCAAATGTGAACATCATGTTCTGATCATTATTGGGGAATATGTTATTTTGTATATAGAGTGTTTATGTGGTGAGTTTACACTTTTCATTGAACAGAGTTTGGATAACACAGGGTTAAACGGAAAGGTCATAAATGAACTGCACATTATCTGGACAGAATGCTTGGGGAGATAGTGATGTGTTCCTGCTTAGGAGATGTATGTTAGCTTGGGGGGCTGCAAACTCTGCAGGGCTCCAACACACACTCGCTGCTATTCCAACCCTTCACATATTTCCACATAAACTTCCACATAAACTTCCCTCCTGGCATTAAACTTTGCCAGGTATTGTGCTCAGCTTACCACCCCAAACTGATGTTCCTCCCTCAGCTCACCTCTCTCCCTGCATGTCCTGTGAGCAGAATAGATGTGCTCCTCCTCTGGGTTCTCTCATCATATGGCACTGAAGATAGAGGAGGGGGGGATTCAGCAAGACACACAGAGCAAGTATGCAGGAGACAGAAAATCAGGAGGGGTCGGCGAGGAGGAGCGCATCACGAGAGGTCTGACTAAATACAATCTCTTAGCAGCAGGGACCTGATCTACCCATCAGCTAGCTGTGATTGACAGGTAGATCAAAGAGGAGGCTGTCATGGGGCCCCTACTGGCAATGCCTAAATGGTCAGTCCGCCCCTGTGAGAGGCACTTACTATTGCGGGCTGTGTCGGCGGCTGCTGGTGTAGCACCTGCCACATAGCTCGCATACTTCAAAGTCTTGTAGGATGTGGCTGCTAATGGGAACTGAGTTCCTGTTGTGGAAAAAGTACAGGAACTCCGTTCTCATGTGTTCCCACAGGACTTGAGCCCTGCTTAAATCCACTAGTGCACAACCAAGCAGATATTTGGTTGCCTGTTGTGCATCATCTGTTCTGGATCATCACCCAGCTCAGCTCTATTCGGTCAACAATAGGTGGGTTGGCTAACTTTGATCTAATGTTTATGAGTACCTTAAAGGATAACTTCACTTTCAAGGGAAAAAAAATAATAAAAAAAAATAAAAATTAATATGGCAAATACAATTGCTGCACAAGTCATGTTGTGACAAAAATCAGACAGAACCATGCTCTTCACAATATCTATGAATATCAAATCTATAAAGTGCTAAACTTTAAATTCAAGTAAATAATGAAATACATAAACAATAATTGTGACGACCAATAAAGTACTATGTGATGTCCTAAAAAAGTGCAATTCACATGTATAAGTCCTTAGCCCTTGTACACACGGTTGGAGATTCCGTCGGAATGTTTCCTATCGGACCGTTTTGTCGGATATTCCGACTGTGTGTGGTCTGCATCGGACTGTTTTCGTCAGAATATCCGACGGACCAATTTTTCCAACTTGCAGGTAAAATTTACCGACAAAATGCTCCGATCGGACATACTCCGATCATGTGTAGCCTACTCCGATGGACAAAGTGCCACGCATGCTCAGATCAAATTCCTAGACCAAAGCTATTGGCTACTAGCCTGAACGTAGTCCCATCATAACTAAATAACGTCATCACGTTATGTACAATTGGATTTTCCGACAACTTAGTCCGACCGTGTGTATGCAACATCACTTCCGGACCTCTTCCAGAATTAATCTGTCGGAATTACTCAGACGGATTTGGTTGTCGGAATCTCCGACCATGTGTACAAGGGCCTAGAGTCCTCAATAAAGTGCTTTCTGTGATGTTGAATCAAGTGCTTGCTGTGATATAATAACAAATAGACATGTGCATTCGTTTTCATCTGAATGCATTTCCATCTGAATTTTGGGTATTTTCATTATCTTTTAACAAATGATAACGAACGTACATAATCCAAAAACTGAAAGATCCGACATAAACAAATGCTTTATTTTCATTTTAGTTGCAACAGTTCCATATAGATAGGAGATTCAACATGATGCTGACAATAGTGATCTGTGTCCATCAAACCTGTGGTCGAATGTGCCTAGCCTATTAGTTCAAGATTATTCTACATAGAGAGAAAATATTCGACATTATAGAGACAAGAGCAAAAAAGGTTGAATGTGCCTAACCTAACTCCCAAGTCTAAGATTATTCGACATAGAGAGAAAAGATTTGACATAAAGATTTGACGAAGCAGTCACCGCGAGTGGACATTTATGGTCAAATGCTCCGCCCATAGGCTATAGAAGAATTCTAATGTTGGATGACTAGTAATAATAATTAATAAATATAATTATTACTAGTGTCATACAACATTAGAATTCTACTATAGCTTGTAGGTGGAACATTCAACCAGAAATGTACGATCACAGCATTGTACAGTTTAGCTTCTCCGTCGAATCTTCTTAGAACCTTTGACTGATACCATAAGCCTTCAATGACAGATTCAACCTTAATTATTTTCGAATTTTCGGACAAATTTATTTTTTAACACAACAAAATAAATAAAAAAATAATTCCAGAAGGGCCAAATAAATACATTTTTCAGACGAAAACTAAATTCCGAAACAAAATATTTCAGTGTGCACATGTCTAATATCAAAATGGTGACTTGATGATAAACAAAATCCACAAATCCGTGCTCCCAAGTGACAACACTCTTCACTTACTGGTAATATTTGACCTATTTTCTCAAAGGTGGTCAAAAAACACCCAATTGGAATTGAAATCATTAATCTATTAGTATCCACTCATCCAAGGGTGGGACTTTCCATCACACGTCACTTCCGGTCTATGGAACGTAGGTGGAGCGCAAAACGGCCTTCCTCATTTACTCTATTTACTCTATTTACTCTATTTACTCTATTTAAATACTTGTTTTTATTGTTCTCATGTACTGTAAGTGTAAATTTTAATACTTTGGAATAAAAGTTTATAATACTACACCATGAGGATAACTGTTATGTTTTCCCCTTGACAATGAGGCCACATAATTACGGATTTGTGGATTTTGTTTATCATCAAGTCACCATTTTGGTATTATATCACAACAAGCACTTTATTATACATCATAGCAAGCACTTGATGTCAAAGCAAGCAATTTAATGAGGACTCAGACTTTTCTATAAGAACTTTTACATGTGAATTGCACTTAGCACTTTTTTAGGATATCACATGGCACTTTATTGGTCATCACAATTTATTGTTTATGTATTTGCTTATTTACTTGAATTTTAAGTTTAGCACTTTATAGATTTGGTATTCATAGTGATTCTGAAGAGCACGGTTTCTGTCTTTGATTTATGTCATTATTATCCATCCTTTGCAGCTGTAAGACACGCAGCCCTTCTTAAAGTGGTTGTAAACCCTTACAAACCACTTTGACCTACAGGTAAGCCTAGATTAAGGCTTACCTGTAGGTCCAAGAAATATCTCCTATACAGTTTAGGAGATATTTACAAAAAGACAGGCACCGCTGTCTACGGCGCAAGCGCCGTAGACAGCGGCGTGCAGGCGCACTGAGCAGGCTGCAGATCACTGCGATATGCCGCTCATGTAGGCTCCCGTGCGCATGCATGGGAGTGACGTCATTGCGGCTCCGGCGAATCACAGCGCTGGAGCAGCGAGACCCGGAAGTCACTCCGGGATACATGGCAGCGGCGAAGATGAAGACAGAGGACCGCTTCAGGGGCTTCGTTCTCAGGTAAGTTATTGATAATGAGCTAGTATGCTATGCATACTAGCTCATTATGCCTTTGCCTTGAGGTTGCATTTTTTTTTTTTTAAAAGCCTTTACTTCCTCTTTAAACAGTGTTATTTTCAGTTTTGCGCTGGTACCTATTATTAAATAACAAGTCATGTTGTAATGGAATGTTATTAAAAATGTGCTTTGCCTTTCAATTTGCAGTGCTGTATTTTCTGTAAAATACAATGAAATATGGCTACCTGGAGGTGTTCTGTTCACATATATGATATGTAATTTCTTGCTTGTGTGATTGGCTTACTGATTTTCCCAGAAGTCTTCACTAAGCAATATTTTGGGTATTATACAAACAAGTGGCAACCATCCCAATCTATAACTGGCCTTTGCAGCAAGAAATAAACAGCTATTCCTTCAGAACAACAAAAAAGTAGGAACAAAGTTTGTTAAAATTCCTGCAATATACATAGATCACCCAGAGGGAATTTCTTTTTTCTTATCAAAAGTGGAGTTACTCTTTAAGGACCCATTCAGACTATTGCCAGTTGTTTTTAGTAGGATATTCTACAATTTTGTAACCACAAAGTGTGGGGCTTGCAGGACTAGGCATGGTTTTTCTCACAAACCAATGGACTGGGGCAACCCTTAAAGTGTATGTGTAATCTGTTCTCTAGATTTGGGTAGTGTGTATGGGGAATGGTTAGAGGCTCTGTTTTCCCTGAACACCCGATAGGTGTTCTATCAGGTTGAGGTCAGTCAAGTTCCTCAACCCCAATCTCGCTCATCCATATCTTTATGAACCTTGCTTTGTGCACTGGTGCACAGTCATGTAGGAACAGGAAAGGGCCATCTCCAAACTGTTCCCGCAAAGTTGGGAGCGTGAAATTGTCCAAAATGTTTTGGTATGCTGACGCCTTAAGAGTTCTTTTACCTGAAACTAAGGGGCCCAACCCCTGAAACACAAACCCACACCATAATCCCCCCTCCACCAAACGATTTGGACCAGTGCAAAAACCAAGGTCCATGAAGACATGGATGAGCGAGTTTGGGCTGGAGGAACTTGACTGGCCGGCACAGAGTCCTGACCTCAACCTGCGAGAACACCTTTGGGATGAATTAGAGAGGAGACTGTGAGCCAGGTCTTCTTGTCCAACATTAGTGCTTGACCTCACAAAAGCACTTGTGGAAGAATGGTCAAACATAGACACACCTAAACCTTGTGGACAGCCTTCCCAGAACAGTTGAAGCTGTTGTATGTTCAAAGGGTGGGCCAACTCAATATTGAACCCTACGGACTAAGACCGGGATGCCATTAAAGTTCATGTGTTCTGTATGTTCACAACATAGTGTGTATATATATATATATATATATATATATATATATATAACTTTTTTTTTTTTTATTGAAAAATCTCAAAAATAATTCATGGTATTTAACTAATAATAAAGTGTGTATTTATTATACTTTAATTTTTAGGTTTGACTAAAGTGTAACTGTGCAGTTTGTCCTTACATTGGTGATTTCCATGTAACAGCTGAATTCTGTCCTCATGTTTTACAGACAGTTAAACTCAAGTGACTCTGTCTTTTCGTAAGAAGGTATCTTGTAGAAATAGGATAAGTATTGTATAACCAAAGTGGTTAGTAATGAACTTTAATATACACTGTTGTGCAACTATAAATGAGATTCCCGGCTATTATTTTTACATTTCCCATAGAAGGATCTCTGCCAGCCTCAACAGGAACACATACATCATAAATGCAATATCAAGGGTGAAAAATAATCTAGGACTGAAAATTTTACCAGTCTTATTTGACTGCATAAATAATGAAAAGGTTATTTCCGTGATCACTTAAGAACTACGATCTTTGCCAAACAGTGGCAAAGTCTCATCGCAGACAGTAACGTTTTTCACCTACGTCCATAATTTTAGTTGTGGGATCACTGGAGGAAAGCCCGAAAAAAATGAAACATGACAAAGTCTGTCATTTTCATGTGTTTGCTACTGTGACATGATAATTTCCCATCCAGCTCTGCTGAGTTTACATTCACTAGACCAGGCCGTCAGTAAACTTAATATGTTACATCAGAAAATGCATATATTTGCACTGCGTGACTGAAGCCATGCAGCTAGAATAGTCTCTTACTGGAAAAAGTTTATTTCAGAAGACCAGCACACGTTAAAACTGAACTCAAGGCAGTTATAAAAGACACAAATTAACACAGATCTACAGTATACAGTATTTTTACATCAATAAATATTTTTTGGGTAAATGCAAGCACCTGGATCTGACCTGGTACCAGCTTCTTGCAGTCGGCTGCATGGCAGAGCTCAGAGAGGGAGAGGAAGAAGCAGCACAAATAGCCAGTTTGGTGGGCTGCAGTGTAATGAGCATGCTGAATGGAGGAGAGAGTGACGGCGAGATGAGTTAACCAGTGTGCTGCTCTTCCTTTCACTGTCCAGTCACAGAGAAGGTGGTGAAAAAGAGGCTACATACACACAAGTGGCTAGGGGTGCTAAACACTACCTGTGGATGCAGCAACACTCTGTGCTATGGTAACATACAAACTGGGCAATTAGCTACAACCAGTTTGTGTGCAGCCAAAACTCTGACCTTGGTTGCACATTATCTTGAACCTGGAGTCAGTCGGTGGCTCTATTTGCGTGTGACCTTCCAGATGAGCTGGGTGATGTGAACAGTGGCAGCACTGGCCCTTGAAAAAGTCAAAATCTGAGAGCCAACACTAACAGCTTCTGAGTCTCGTATACACGGTAGGGAAGCAGTGTTTAGAACAGCCTGTGACCTCTCAGTGACTAGCCACCGCTGGCTGCCACTGAGTGGCCATGTGAATGTAGCCTAACTGCAGCAAAGTTTAAATAGGCTGTCCTGTGTGGCAGAGGTGTCTACACTTCAAATCTGCATAGGAAGAAATACACACACTTTGCTATAATGACATCAGCATACACTGATCACCAGCTGCAGTCAATTGGCGGCAGCCAGTGATAAGTGAAGGTTTTATTGTGTGATTGTTTGACAGAAATAAAGCTAACGATCGACTTCTGTCAAACAGGGAGGGTCACACACAGATTGAAATTTAGTCGGTTCCTGCTGAACCAGCCAAATTGCAGTCCATCTGTACCTAGCCTAATGCCCCGTACACACGGTCAAATTTTCCGATGGAAAATGTTCGATGGGAGCTTTTTGTCAGAAATTCTGACCATGTAGGCTCCATTGGACATTTTCCATCAGAATTTCCGTCACACAAAATTTGAGATCTGGATCTCAAATTTTCCGACAAACCCCGATCATGTGTACACAATTCCGACGCACAAAGTTCCACGCATGCTCGGAATCAAGCAGAAGAGCCGCACTGGCTATTGAACTTCACTTTTCTCGGCTCGTCATATGTGTTGTACATCATCACGTTCTTGACGTTCGCAATTTCCGACCAACTTTGTGTGACCATGTGTATGTTGAGCCAACATCCAGGTCTTTCTGCAAGCCCCCTTTATCTAGCTATGACTGTAATCCAATTTAACTTCGGTCGTTGCAGGGATATCAAGAAATAAGTGTAGAGACTGGCAGTTTTTAAAAGTTGAATAAACATGAAGGCCATTATATCTGGTGTTACCCTCAACAATGCCCTTATAGCGTTTTTGTATTGCCTTGCCATTTAAAGGGTAAAGCCCCATCCCACTTCTCATAAGCCCCACCCCTTATAGAATCTACCCACTCCGTCCCCTGTATTCCACTTGCTTCCACCCATAGTGTCAGGCGCATACAGCTCAGCATCACAGGACAGAGTATATAGCCCCTGCATCACAGGACAGGGTATACAGCCCCAGCATCACAGGACAGAGTATATAGCTCAGCATCACAGGACAGAGTAAATAGCTCAGCATCACACATTAGGGTATAAAGCTCAGAATCACAGGACAGAGTATATAGCTCAGCCTCACAGATCATGGTATATAGTGCAGCCTCGCAGATCATGGTATAGCGCAGCCTCACAGATCATGGTATATAGTACAGCCTCGCAGATCATGGTATATAGCACAGCCTCGCAGGTCATGGTATATAGTGCAGCCTCACAGATCATGGTATATAGCACAGCCTCACAGACAATTTATACCCCACAGGTCATATATGTAAAATGTATACCCCACAGGTCATATATGTACAATGTTTACACCACAGGTCATTTCTATGTACAATGTATCTCCGCAGGTCATATACTGCATATGTATATTGTATACAATGAACACACAAGTCAATTACTGTATGTACACAAAAGTCTTATATGTACAATGTATATACACACAAGTCACATACACCAATCAGCCATAACATTATAACCACTGACCAACCATCTGTGAATAATACTGTTTATCTGATTACAATGGCATCTGAAAGTTGGTGGGATATATTAGCCAGCAAGTGAACATGTTTTCCCTGAAGTTGGTGTGTTGAGATTTTTTAAGTGTCAGGGACTTCTTTCCTGCATTTCTTTGGGTAAGACAGCCCTACACAACCCAGCACACAGATACACAGATGTGATCCAAGCCTAGGGGCTCATTCACACATGAGGTTTGGGGACAGTGAAACCATGCGGTTCAGCAGAGGTCGTACACATGCTTCAGTCACAGCAGGAAATATACCTCCCGTCACATTCAACGACACTATCATTTAAAAGTAACATACATACATAGGCACATACATAAACTCACAAACTTTCATATACGAACATAAACTCACATGCACACATACAGTATATACACACAAATTCATACATAAGGTCACATACATACAAACACACATACATATACACAAGCATACACACATAAGCTCACATACACATATTTACATGCATACTTACACATACATATATACTCACACATATATAAACTCACATACATACATATGCATACATGCACACACATCTATACATACACACACATATAGTACATACATAAATTATTTTTAAAAACTGCAGTACTGTACCCATACCTGCACACACATCAGCATTAACCACATTACAACCCCAGCAAAAATCCACAGTCACACTTCATGAAAGGAAATTAGTTCCAGCATGTACAGCAAACCTCTGAACATGACATGCCAAGAAAGAGCTCACACTATTCTATTGGAAATGTTATCTGCATACAGAAAGTCTTCTAACCTATAGACCATAGCTATGCTCTGCTACTGACATTCCTTCCTGCTGGATTCATGGCTCTCATATGGGGCGGCTGGACTGGTCATAGACACATGCTATAGGGCTTCTGAACTGGTCACAGACTCATCTTATAGGGCCACAGGCTATTGTGCTGATCAGACTGATACTATGGGGCTGCTGTGCCTGTCACTCACTTATCCTATAGGACTGAGGTACTGGTCTCACATTAATTCTATAAGGTTGTTGTACTGGTCACAGAATTTTACTATAGAACTGAGGTTCTGGTCACAGACTTATACCATAGGACTGAGGTTCTGGTCACACAGTTATACTATAGAGCATAGGTACCAGTTGCCTACTCATACTACACGCCGAGAGTGTACTGCAGACACATTGCTTACCAAAATAGCTCCACTCAGGCCCTGCATCCCACAGAGCTGCTGATGTCACTTCCGGTTTCTCACTGGCACAGGGAAACCAGAAGTAATGTCGAACTTGGAGGGAAAGCACCGCCTATGTCCTAGGGTGGTGCCAAGCTAGAAAAAAGCACCCGTAGTCATACTATGGGCAGAAGTATTCCGGCGCAATCCATTGCACCACAAGGCAGGTCAAAACCCGCAAATGAAGTGTCTTGTCTGCAATATCATGATTTCATAGACATCACGCTTCCCATAGTGCACTGTGTCTGGCGCTTGAGCACAGTGCACTTAAAGGACCCTTTTTTCAATTTTTTTTTTAAATGGACTTTTTTATTTTTTTCATTTTTGCGACTGGCACTGGGAGGAGCCAACATTTTTAAACAGACTTATATTTACCCTATACTTCCACTTTAAGTAAACGGAAAACAAAATATGTACAAAAAATGATGACACATGGATCAGGAAAACAAGCACTTCAGATGATAGTTGTGTGTATAGTAACATGAAGTGGAAATCCACATAAGGACCACAAATTTATAAAGAAAATGAAAAACCACTGAACCACTATTCCACATTAGGGCCACTATTTATCAAGAAACAGAAGGCGCCGCTCTTACTTTTACAAAGGAAGTTGTTTCTGATTTCTAAAGTAAATCAGCTACAAATGCAAAACTGGGATATTTCATGCTGTAGTGAGCTGCCTGTTTATTTACACATTTTAAATAAGCTGACACACTTGGCCAAGACGTCTGAATGAAATAAATGCAATGGCTTACAGAAAGGCTTAGCAAATCGCTGCCCGAAAAATTCTCTAAATAAGCACACAATTATACATTGCTTAATTTAAAGAGGCTTTTCGTTTGATATAACATGCTAGTGTTGGCAGAATGTATCTTAGTAATTGCTACCAGTCATTGTTCATATATAATATAACCAAAAAATGTCAAATATTCCAGCAGCAAGGCTTTTTGGCTGCTGGGAAAAGAAAGAGGGGGGAAATTAAAACAAGTCTTTTAAATCTCAAATAAGGGTTATGTAGCCATGCTTTTGAAAGGCATATTTGGGTGGAATATGAAGAGTGACATCAGTTGTGCGGTTCGCCAAGGTGGGGGGGGGGGAGATAAAATGGCAATGGATACTTAAGGTCCAGCAACTACTGACATATGCAATATTGTAAGTCCTGGACAGTGATATAATCAACACATTTTATTAAATATTATGTTTCTTTTTTCTATAGGTTTTTGAGACATTCTGTGGCCTACCAACGTTTGGTGGATGGATGTGGGAGGAGATTCTAGTCTGCAGAAAACTGAATTCCAGTTATCTTTTCTCTTGTGGTTAGGCCAATCCTAAGCTGCATGTAGGCTATTTCCGTAGTTGGAGACCCTCTTGGGTGGAACCTATGAGTACACCGTGTGATTGAAAAGATACTCTTGTGGGTGACTGAATACTAACACTTCAGACTGCGCTGGACATCTGCTAAACAAATGAAGATGCTAAGTGATGTTCAAATTTACAGAATTTCCCATGTGCAATACTGAATTCATTCCTATAGCCATAAAAGAACGTGTAGTGTTGAGAGTTTAGGGTGGAATGATGACAGTGGGGATATTCGAGAGATGTACACTTGATGATCTATAGTAGCTAGGAACTTGAAGGCAGATGTCAAACAGGTTATGCTTGTCTTCTGAGGAGAAAGCATAAGAGAAAGAGGAAACTCTTCGCCCTTGTACACACGGTCGGAGATTCCGTCTGAATGTTTCCTATCCGAGCGTTTTGTCGGATATTCCGACTGTGTGTGGTCTGCATCAGACTGTTTCCGTCTGAATATCCATCGGACCAACCTTTCCAACTTGCTGGAAATATTTTCAGACAAAATGCTCCGATCAGACATACTCCGATCATGTGTAGCCTACTCCAACGGACAAAGTGGCACGCATGCTCAGATCAAATTCCTAGACCAAAGCTATTGGCTACTAGCCTGAAAGTAATCCCGTTGTAACGAAATAACGTCATCACGTTATGTACAATCAGATTTTCCGACAACTTAGTCCGACCGTGTGTATGCAACATCACTTCCGAACCTCGTCCGGAATTAATCCGTCGGAATAACTCAGACGGATTTGGTTGTCGGAATCTCCGACCGTGTGTACAAGGGCTAAATTCTGGTTATGATGGTGATCAAGAAGGATTCTCTCCTGGAAGTGAGGAATTACTCAGAGCAGGGTCAGGTGGAGTAATGCTATGTCTCCAGAGAAAAAACATTAGGATGCAAAGAGGTCATATGTTCTGACAAACCAGCAAGGATTAAGAGTTCTGTTTGCTCGAGAATTCCTGAAGTAGACATATTGATGAGAGACTAAAGTGTTTTGGTAATAGACACAAACTTTGATATAAGTCACCACCGCATATGGAGGGAACACAAGGAAATTTACTACCTCCTTCTAAGTGAACTTAGTTTACAGGAAAACAGCTCATTAAAGAAGATTCTCACTTTGCCTCCTTAGTAAGCAATAGCCCTAGGTGTATATGTTCAGGACCGAGTAAGGTACAAGTAGCCAAAGAGCTGAAGATACAGGTAACCAGTGTGCCTAAAACAAATATTTTTATTCTTTTTCTATTTTATCCAATGAAAACTCATGTTCTCCCAAAATACAGCAGTGTAGATCAAGTATTTTCAGTTGCAAAAACCTGTGGGATTTTCTGCGTTGGTGGGGGGAAATTGGAGCCAGAGTTTGCATGCATTTGGTGTGACCTCTCCAAAATCCTGCACCTGTCTGTTGGCCACACTAAGTTTGATGGTCAGTCCCAGTGGCAAATAAGATATACATGGAATGGGAAGGTTGGGCCAAAGCACTATTATATACGCTTCCTGGCTGTATTTGGCTTCAATACGTTTAGAGCCAAGCCATTGAAACAGACATACAGATCAATAAATATAAGAAAGAAGGCAGAATTCATAATCTGCCTTGTTGTTTAAGCGCCGTGATTCGAAAAGTGTCTAAATCGTATCATCATGGCCATCAAGGAACTAGCATTTGCAATAGGAAAGGTCAGAAATTACATTTGCAGACAACAAGGGACATTGATCAACGAGCTACTAATACTAACCAGTCAAAATAACTTGATCTGAGCTCAGTTTAATACACTGCAGCCAGATTGCAAAAGGTTCCTCAACTGTATATGTGGGTCTGTTTACTAAAAACCTACAACCTCCTTAACCACTTCACATCCAGGCCAATTCTGACATTTCTCTCCTATATGTAAAATTCATAATTTTTTTGCTAGAAAATTACATAGAACTCCCAAACATTATATATGTTTTTTTAGCAAAGATCCTAGAGAATACAATGGCAGTTGTTGCAACTTTTTATCTTGCACGGTATTTGCGCAGCAATTTTTCGAAGCGTTTTTTTCAGAAAAAAAACTGTTTCATGCTTAAAAAAAAAACAGTAAAGTTAGCCCAATTTTTTTGCATAATGTGATAGATGAAGATACACCGAGTAAATAGATACCCAACATGTCACGCTTCAAAATTGCACGTGCGTGGAATGGCGCCAAACTTTGGTATTTAAAAATCCCCATAGGCGACGTTTTAAATTTTTTTACTGACTGGTTACATGTTTTGTGTTACAGAGGAGGTCTGGTGCTAGAATTATTGCTCTCGCTCTAACATTTGCGGCGATACCTCACATGTGTGGTTTGCACACCGTTTTCATATGTGGGCGGGACTTGCATATGCGTTCGCTTCTGCGTACGAGCTCACGGGGACAGGGGCGCTTTAATTTTTTTTTTTTTATTGTTAATTTTACTTTTATTTTTTTAGTTTGACACTTAATTGATTACTTTTATTCCTATTACTATTACTTTTATTCCTATTACAAGGAATGTAAACATCCCTTGTAATAGAAATATGGCACGATCGGACCTATTTACAGTGAGATATGGGGTCAATAAGACCCCATATCTCACCTCTAGGCTGGGAAGCCTAAAATAAAAAAAATAAAAAAAACGATCATGGCTTCCTAGCCAAATCGGCGCTGTTATTATGAATGCAAAGGCCGGGCGTGACGTCATAACATTGCGCCCGGCCTCCGAACGATCATAGAGACATAGGGACGATCTGATCCGCCGGAAATCTCTATGATATTATCCGGGGGCGGCGGATCCTGTGACCGACTCACCGATGGAAGCGGTGAGTCGGTAGAAGCACCGTAAAAGCCGCTATGATCATTCTTATGGTGCAGGGAATCGCCGGCTGAAAACGCCGATATCTGAATGATGTCTGTGGCCTCAGGCATCATTCAGATATACCCCGGAAAGACAAGGACGTCCCTGGACGTACCTTGGGCGGGAAGTGGTTAATAACTGCAACCATTTAAATTTCAGCTTTCCATGTAGATTTGAATCTGGTTGGTATATGTGAAAATATCTTAGTACTGACACTTTGAAACACAAGGATTTCTGTATGAGAGAGACAGAAAGAAGCCTACAGCAGGTGTATTTGGAAATACTTCTGCAGTGCAGACAGATAAATCAAAGGGGTTCCCAGATCACAAGAATGGGACAAAGGTCTAGGGTTGACTGGTATACTAGAGCAGCCTTTTTCAACCAGAGTGCGCAGGCACCCTGGGGTGCCTCCAGGCTTCTTCAGGAATGCCTTGGCAAAATGCCTAAGAATTGCCCAAAAATTGTATACAAGCCAGCAGGTGGACCCAGCCTGCCTTTTAGTTACACAGTCACAGGTTTTCATTGTGCACAATTACAACCTTTCAACCATCGGTGTTCTAACAACTAATGATGTTATCAATCAATAAGGAGGATGTAAGCAGGGCCGGACTTACCATTGGGCTTGACTGGTCCCCATGGGCCCCACCCAATAGGGGGCCCCGCGGGCCGCACAGAGATACATAGCCGAGTGTACTCAGCTTGGCTTGGCTCACAGTCATGCCCAGTCCCGCCCTATGATGGACATAACACAGGGACTGGGCATGACTGTGAGTCAATCCAGTACACAGGACTCTGTATCTCGGCGGCACCATTTTTAAACTTCAAGACTGCAATGACAAGGCTGAAAATGACAAGACTACACTGACAAGGCTGCAATGACACTGTTAAGGCTACAATGATGGGCAAGGCTGCAGATGGACACCGATAAGGCTGCATTGGTGGGCAAAACCAGCCTTAAAGCCTTTAAAGCCTTAAACTTCCCTCCTAAAAGTTTTTTTCCTTAAAATTCCCTCCTAAACTTGGGGCGTGTGTTATATGCTGATAAATACGGTAATGTATAGAAGGTAGGGCCTGAAAGTGACTCAAGCCCAGGGGCCCCCACCACCCTAAGTCCTGCCCTGCCTGTAAGGCATCTTTGCTTGCCCCTCTCCTGTCCCTCTCCATTAGCAATGGGGTCACATTAGCTGAGTGAGGGAGAGAAACATTGCAATACTAGTCAGTACCAGTGTGCAAAGGTATATATGCTTTGGAAGAATAAATTAAGTTGGGTGTCCTGCATGTGTGGATGTTGCTATGTTACGTAAAACTATTCGTTTAATTTCTTACATTTTAGAAAGTGGTGTCTTGAGATTGTACGTAATTTTAAAGGGTGATTGACAAAAGGTTGAGAAACACTGTACTAGAGCATTGCTGAACAAAAAACGCAAGTTCCGAACCTGTCATTCCTATACATACAGTACATCAAGTTTTCTTTTTCAATTTTGCCTGCAGTATACCTTTAGGTATTTGAAGTGCTGTGAAGCAAACCAGGCATCTATTACAACCAAGAAGAGGCACCATTCCATTACACCTCTATGAATGATAGTGTTGGCAATCAGTGCAGTGTTACCACACCTTGTATAACCCACACTAGAAAAATTGCAGCTGTAATCTGATTGGTTGCTACGACCAATATCACATTTCTTGATTTTATAAATATTCTTCAGCATTCAGTTTGCCTAGACGGAGTGCACCAAAATCAAATTCAAGTTGACAACTAGACAGACGGACATGGGCAGACTGGAATTTACTGGCTACATAAATGAACGTTGGCATTCTAAATAAGAGCTCACATGAAAGTGCGTAGGATAAAGGCTAAGTATTCACTGACCAGCTCTTTGTGGAAACTATATAATACAGCTGACATACTATATAAATACACTGGATCATGTAATAGTCATTTGCGCTTGATGTTTATAAACTTAACATGGATCTGTCATGAAAAACTAATTAGAGCGGAGTGGGTTCTTGCCTAAGTGCTGACATTTATGCTGAAAGCAATCTAAAAGAATCAACCTGCAACCCACATTTAATACTGTTTAGTCTGTCTTTTACCTGCAAGTCTTTTCAAGTCTCAGTTTCTAACACGTGAGAGATAAGCAGGTCAACCTGGCGTGTAATAGAATAAAGAACAATATCATCACAGTTGTATATGTCAGATAGAGTGTAATGTAGCATAGGTGTTTGCCTTGGAGAGCTGTCCTTTATTTATTAGCTGCATAAAAGTAATTAAAGTGAGCTTTGAAAATGACTGCCCATTAAATCTGTCTCAACAGATAACCAACATAACTCTGCCTCAGCAGCTATTTAATTTTGTCCCTAAAGTGGAACTCCAGACACATAGGATTTTGTAACTTCTGATGTATAAAGGAATATTATTGCTGGTCAGCTGTAAAAAATGTTTGGATCGCCTCACAGTACTTTAACTTTAATACTTTTATTTTTACTAGTGCAGCTCAAGTGGAAGTTCAGGCCCATTCTGGCTATTAGAGTTGCAGGTCGCATAAACTGCAGTGTGTAGGCAGGTTCTAATTATTTTAAGATGCACTGCATATATAAAAAGTTGCTGGTATCATTGGGGTTAACTTGATGTGCTGTTTCTGCTGTTTGACCTGCTCAGGTTCCCATAATTGGGGTATTGGTCATGGAAGTCGGTCATGGTATGGTGAGGGACCATACATGAAATTATGTAGTGATGTACTGAATAGAGAGTCACCCCTTGGAACCTTGAATGGGACTGGAGTGAGCCAACTACCATTACTTGGAAAATGTTGCAAGTCAGAGGTATGAGACACTACAGTACAGCCCTAAAGACTCTGCCATATGTTAGAGGAATACCATGTACCTAATGCCTGTTGCACTGCCTTGTGATTATTGTATGGAAACGTGTGGAAGAAGTTGTATTATAACATCTGTACTCAGTAAACAGGGATGCTGGTCTGTTATTTGGGAATAACTAATGAGTGAAGTCCTAGTACAAGTCTTGTGTTAACCTTCTGGGTAATGGAGCATTACAAGTACTACGGAAGGCAGAGCAGCCATTTCAGGAAAGGAGCCTATGGTTGGCCAGCAATGTTTTTTCTGTCAGAGGGATGGATTGATGACTGTATGGTCTTCTTCTATAGACTAGGCTTGGACCATAAGTATGGGAAGACTTACAGCAGTTTCCCTCCGTGCCTTTGGGCTGCAGCAGAGTGCAAAGTGTAATGTGTGTTATAGGAATTGGTAGAGGAAACTCAGTGCTTAATGCTACTTCCCTCAAAATAGCTTTGGGGTCAGTGCCAGTTGTCACTGGCTGGTGAGAAGACATTACCCTTCCGGTGTGGGGCCTGGTGTAGTGATTTGGCTTTAGTCAACTTGGGGTGCTTGGGGTTATTCACAGAACGCCATGGATTCTTTCAATGATTCAAGAATACACAACATTCTGTGAATGACCAAGCCGAGGGGAAGTGGAAAAACTATAATAGCACTGCAGTCTATGAGACCCGCAGCTTTCATATCCATATACAGTATAAGTATTCATTTTTAAGTACTGTGAAGCGATCCAGACATTTATTACAACCAAGAAGATGCTCCATTCCATTACACATCAGAAGTTAAAACAATCTCTGTACCCAGATTCCACTTTAAAGTGTATTGAAAGACAGAACATTTTTTTTTTGTATTAGGAGTTAGAGCCTCTGTCATATTTCATGTTTTTATTGTTGTCTGTGTCTCACCTGGGGAGATTTACCCTCTCTATCTGTCCTGGTGAACATTGTCACCAAGACAGAAATTGGTAAGGAATGCAGCGTAAAAGGTAAGTGGAAACTTTTCCAATTGGGACAAATGTTTTGGTGACAGCTGTCTAGGATAAGAAATGCCCCTAATTTTGGAAAATCCCCGGTTGTTTATGTAGAACAGGGTGTATTTTCCCAGAGAGACTGCAAAAAATATTCTGATAAGGGTTTTAACTTTTCACTACTCTACCCAAAACTAAAGACCCACAGACAGGAGAGAGTGTCATGCCCTAGCAGGAAGTGCCTGAACAAGAACCTTCATGGAAGGATCACTAGGTATTATTTGAAAACACGTCCTTACAATTTTTTTTTTTTACAAATAATTAATACAGAGTGCACCCATAGCACAAAATTCACAGAGCATTTTGAGTGTTCTAAAGCATTGGCAGCCCATCCACTAGGGGCGCAGGGCGCCGCCCCCCTATCCATGCGTCCAGCCCCCTGATCTACATGCTAGGGCACTGGATACATGGATTACAATGAAGGGGGTGTTTATGTTGAAGCACATGATTAGAGCTCTAATAGGCTTAAAAAAGGGTGGGTTTGGGGTACAGAGCACTGCACTCCGAGCCCACCCAGTTGTGTTACAATAGCGAATGCACATTCACTATTGTAACATTGAATCTCCTATTGACCAATGAGCACGCAGGTCATGAGACTCGTCACCCAACTGGCCGAAAGGAGATTGGCTGGCGGAAGACACACAGCATACAGATGAGAGGAGGGAGAAGAGGCATGCAGGGGAACCGAGCAGCAAACAAGCAGCCCGTGGCCTGGAGAGAAGCTGCCCGCAAGATGGGGTAAGTGTGGGGCCCCAACTGACTCCCCGACCAGGGGAGGTTGCCTACCGTGACCGGACGGCCATGCGGGGATTGGGGAGCTTCCATACGTCACTGACTGGAGCAGCAAACAATCCACCCACTGCCACCCCCCCAAAAAAAAACACCAGCCACCACTGTTCTAAAGTGAGAGCACAACAGAGGCTGTCTGTTATTTCTGTTCTTCTCCGACCTTACAATCCACATTTACTGGAATAGTTTAGACCCATGGTAACCTTGATTGTACAGAGAACTATCAGCCATTAGATCCTGAGTAGAACTGAAAGATCAGATATAGTTTAGTGTAAAATCTTTTACACAGATGCCTGAAGCCAGTACCCATTGGTTGGTGGATTGGGGATGGTAAGCCGAGTGGATGGGACTGCCTACAATAGGTAGTCTTTGTAATTCAGTTTTTAAGGTAGCTATAACACTGCTTAATTTTTTCTTGTGCAGCCTGAAAAAATCAATTGATTCCCCCACCCACACTAACACCGTTGATGATGGAGGGACCCCCATTGCTGGCTATCGTATTCAGGCAGCCACACCACCCACGAATGCCTGAACACAATGGCACTGTTGAACAGTGACTGCATCTGACAGGCTATAGTCAATGTTTGATCAATAATTTTCCACTTCCACTTCCACTTTGATTTTTAAATTGACTTTTTTTGATAGAGTGATATTTGCAGGGCAAGAATAATACTAAATTTGAGCTGTCTATGGTCAGCTTTACTGGTAGATTTTTTTGTTTTACATGGTAGTTACTCTTCAAGATTTGTCTAAACTCGTTGCCAATTTTACATCATTTGATGTAAAGCAGCTGCCCCAAACTGTCCACCATCAGTTTCCCGTCAGGAGACCCAGACAACCTAACGGGGCTCGACTAGCTGTACAAGATATGATATAGCAGTTCTGCACTTCCCGAGGAATGTGGGGTTGATGAACTATGTACAGTCTCGAAATACCAAGACCACAGTCAAACATATAGATCCTTCTTCTTCTGCCCTCCTCACTCCAACCAGCGAATTTACAGCACCAGTGTGCATACAAATTAGCAAGCTTTTTTTCAGCTTCTACAATAGCAGGTTACACGTTGTACCTCTATATTTAACATGAAATACTTCAGGACAGTGCAAAGGCAGAATTCCATTTTTTTTAAACAAAGTATTTGTAGAATAGCCAGACCCAATATTTTTTATTCCACCAGTTTTTTAAAGATTAATGGAATCACAGACTAATTTAATAAAGAATAGTATATAACCTGTCAAATATATTAACGAACGCAGCCAAGCCTTTAAACACAGTGACATATTTATGTTAATTGTGCTCATTTTGGATTCAGTCGGCTTAATAAGACCAGTGCTGTATTTCTGATTATACCGAACCTGTTGCCCAAAAAGCCTGCTGGATTTCTGGATTATAGTCAAGGGTGAAAATTAAAGATTCCGAATGTTGAGCCTTTGCATTCTGTATAACGAAGGTTTTATTTAAGCCAATTAGAAGCCAGTCGGCTCATGAAAACATTGTGAAAACTGCAAAAAAATAAAACTCTGGCCAAATACATCACATAAAGCCAAATAAAAGTACAGAAACTGCACTATTATGTCAAGCCCAAGCCCTAGCAACATTAAAGCAATTACTGTTGAATAAATTCTGCTTTTTTCGTGCTGTTTTTTTTTTTTTATATATAAAACTTTTGCCCTCCAACGCCTATGTTTTCACCAAGTCGCACCATACCTCTGAGAAGAATCAGACTTAAGCCTCATACACACGATAGGACTTTGTACAAACTTTCCCTTGGATTTTTGTACAAAGGGCGTCGGCCCTGAACTTGTATTGCATACACACAGCAGGACTTTTTCAGCCAACTTTCACCAAATCACGTGGTTTTTCTGCTCTTTACCGCCACCTTTGGTCAACTTCTGTATTGTTGTCTGATCTTTTGCATTGGTTCTGAGCATGCCTGTTTGTACTTTGTACAAAAGTCCTATGGTTTTCTGTACACACAATCAGACTTTGCTCCATCGGACTTTTGTTGCCAGAAAGTTTGTCCATTCGCACAGCCAACAAAAGTCAGATGAAAACCAAAAAAGTTTGACAAACTTTTTTGGTTTTCATCTGACTTTTGTTGGCTGTGCGAACGGACAAACTTTCTGGCAACAAAAGTCAGATGGAGCAAAATCTGATCGTGTGTACAGAAAACCATAGGACTTTTGTACAAAGTACAAAGAGGCATGCACAGAACCAATGCAAAAGATCAGACAACAATACAGAAGTTGACCAAAGGTGGCGGTAAAGAGCAGAAAAACCACGTGATTTGGTGAAAGTTGGCTGAAAAAGTCCTGCTGTGTGTATGCAATACAAGTTCAGGGCCGACACCCTTTGTACAAAAATCCAAGGGAAAGTTTGTAAAAAGTCCTATCGTGTGTATGAGGCTTAATGCTGACCATACACTATACGAAAAATCGGCCGAACCCATTTTCAAAAAACGAACATTCGTTCGTGAGCGCAAACAATAGTGCCATCATGTAACGACCGATAAATTGTTCAGTGGACATAAATTAATGCATTTTTTGTTAGTTTTTTTATATATACCTAGTGCAAACAGTTCAGATGGGAAACACATTAACCTTTCAATTTATCGTTCATTCGGCAGAAAATTTCCAAACTTGTCCTTCGTTTTTTCGGCTCAGAAATGTCCCAATGATTATCGTTTTTGTGCCCATTAACTGGCCGAAAAACGAACAAACTGTTTAAATGACCGAATTTCGGCCGATTTTTCGTATAGTGTATGGACGGCTTAAGAATCTAGCTCCACAAAGGCATATTAGGTAAACAGGCAAATGTGACAATCTAAACACTTTCAAACTGTCTACATAACCCTCCCCGCATAAAACTCCGATCTACTCCACAGCCTACACCAGTGGTCTCCAAACTGTGGCCTGGGGGCCAGATGTTTGGCTTTTGCTTGCTTTTATTCAGCCCTTAGGACACTATTTCAGCTACTGCTACCAACAATGGGACATAATTCCCCCCACTGGCACCAATAAAGGGGCACAATTCTTCCTAATGACACCAACAATGAAGCACAATTCCTGCCAATGACATCAACAATGGGGCCCAAGACACCTACGATGAGGCACAATTCTTTCCATTGACACTAAAATAGTTTTTTTTGTTTTTTTTTTACCATTGACGTCAGGACCTTTCCTACTCTCAATAGCCACAGTCTGGACCCCCTAAAGGCTGAAGGACAGTACACTGTACTTTAATTTAGAAAGTTTGGAGACCCCTGGGCTATTTTAAGTTTATGAAAAGTCATTTTTTCTTTTTTGATAGGGAAGGGATATATCTTTTGTCAGATTTTTATTTCTGTCTTTGTTTCCATGGAGAGATTCACCCCTATATTTTTCTGGTGGCCAATACCACAGAGATTGATGGTAAACCCAACTATTTTGAGTTGGCATCAAAGCAAAAGGTGAAAAAAGATCCTCCAAGTGGGACCCTTGTTTCTGTGAATTCTGTTCACTTTAGGAGATTTTCTTGGCTTTCCTGTTGAGTCTCCAGGGCAGGAAGTAGTGGAAAATCTCCCAAGCAGGACACAGACAGTAAATAATAAGCAGATTTTAACCCCTCTATATGCAAAAAAAATGAAAAATGAAAAATGAAAAAGAAAAAAGAAAAAGGTTTTTTGTTTATATACACTTTAATACACAAAACATGCAAATTGCTGCATTATATTGTTACACACACTGGAAAGAATATATAGACTTTGGTGACAAAGTAAACCAAGCTGGTTCACAATGAGTGGCATTTGTACCCCAGGGGGAAAATACTAAATATTATCATAATGGATAGGAGTACATAGGTATCTTTAGTTATTTAGCGTGGAAGTATAGGCAAATAGCTAAGTTCACAGTTAAAACACAAACAGTAAAACAGTAAAAACACAGTTAAAACACAAACAGTAAAAAAAAAAAACACACGGTCTGACTTTCTGACGGAAAATGTGCGATCAGATATTGTTGTTGGAAAATCCGATCGTGTGTGGGCTCCATCGGACTTTTTTCCATCGGAATTTCCGACACACAAAGTTTGAGAGCAGGATCTAAAATGTTCTGACAACAAAATCCAAATGTTTCAATTCTAATCGTGTATAGACAATTCCGCCGGACAAAGTGCCACGCATGCTCAGAATAAATTATGAGACAAAAGCTATTGGCTACTGTCCTCTTTATAGTCCCATCGTACGTGTTGTACATAACCGCGTTCTGAATTATCAGATTTTCCAACAACTTTGTGTGACCGTGTGTATGCAAGACAGGTTTGGGCCAAAATCCATCAGAAAAAATCCAACGGATTTTGTTGTCAGAAAAAATCCAACGGATTTTGTCGACGGAATGTCCGACCATGTGTACAGGGCATAACTGTGCAATATCTTACTAGACACAAAGCTTTATTTCTTTTCAGCCAGTTTTTTTTTGTTAATTCAGACATCCTTGTCTAGCAAAACTTTTGTTCTATTGCATTTAAAGCAATACAAGTAGGTCAAGGACCACCCTAAACATTTGACTTGATAGTGATGAAGCAGCAACAGGCTCATGAGATCAACCTTAATCAACCTTACCTCAACTACGAGCCAGTTCTATGCACTGCAGTAAAACCTGATTGCAATGCTCTAACTTCCTCACTCAGCCTGACTCCTGCTGTACAGGGAATTGAGGGACGCTAATATAAAGACAAACTTTTTTAAAATATAACGTATTTAAAGGGTAACTCCACTTTAGTGGGAAAACAAATAGCAAACAAAAAAATTAAAATAATATAGCGTATACAATTGCGAAAGTCATATTGTAATTGAATGTTATTAAAAATTACATTTCCTTTTCATTCTTCAGCTCTGTCATTTTCTGTAAAATGCAATATGGGTACCTGGACGCCCCTCAGAAACATAATTTCCTGCTTGTATGATTGGCTGATTTTCTCAGAAGTCTACATTAAGATACAAGTCAGATTTCAGGCATCCCCTGCTACAAAAATGTAATTGAGATACTCCCAATAAGAAATCGCATATAAAGGGATACAGACCCTGCAACGTTCCTCGTTAGAGCCCTGCAGGTGCAGCAGCTGATTAATAATTCTGATACCACTCCCATTAGATTCACTTTCCACATGGACACAAACAGCTCTTTCTTCAGAATAACAAAAGGTTGGAATCTGCAACAAAGTTTTTATAAAATCCTTGTAATATACACAGATCACCCAGAGGGGCATGTTTTTTTCTCAACAAAAGTGGAGTTACTCTTTAAAATATATGTATAGCCAAAAAATGTTTTGGTTAAAATGGTGAGTGGTTAGAACTTCTTTCAAGTTTTTATTGCAGTCCGAGATTCACCCCGTCTATGTGTCCCTGTGACTACTGTCGCTTAGACAGGAAGTGACTTTAGAGTGGTCACCAGAAGAGATGACGTAAATAAGGACACCTGTTAAAGTGGAACTCAAGCTAAAAAATAAAAAGTTGTGAACAAGCATGGCCTTTATTTCAGAAGAGACATGCAATGTATTTTCTGCAAAAAAATACATGTATCTGCTTGTTCACATGTGCATTTACATTCCTACTACACATGTGCAGTTTGTTTCGTTACGAATTTCCGAATTACAACAGTACCAAATTTAAACAAATCCGAAATAACAAAAAAATATTCAGAGGAAATTCGAATTCAAATAGTTTTCGAATAGTTTTCGAACATTTTTCAAATTTGAAAACGATTCAAATTTAAAAACTAGTCGAATTCGTAAACTATTCAAATTTTAAAACTATTCGAAATGTTTTCAAATTTGAATCGTTTTAGAATTCGATTTGTTTTCTAATTTGATTCGTTTTCAATTTCGAATAGTTTTTGAATTTCCACAGAGAATAAAATAGAATAGAAAATAAAGGAATAGAATAGAAAAAAAAATATAGAATAGAAATGAATAGAAAAAAAAAATAATAGAATAAAACAGAACAAAATGTTCAAACCATCTTCTGAAATTCAAATTTCAAATTAATAATTAATTCAATAAATTTGAATTTGAATACAAAAGAAAAGAATAGAATAAAAAGAATTAAACAATTTTCCAAAATTCAAATAGAATCAAGGAGAATTTGAATAGAATAGAAAACAATATATTAGAATAGAAAATAACAAAATAGTATAGAAAAAATGAATGAAATAGAAAGAATATAACCATCTTCCGAAATTCTAATTTTGAATAGAATAAATTTTAATAGAAAGAATAGAATAGAATAGAATAGAAAATAAAATAATATAAAAGAAAAGAAAAGTTAGAATAGAATAAACAAACAGAAAAAGAAAAGAGTTAAAAAAAATAGAATAGAATATAAATAAATATAACCATTTCCCAAAAGTCTAATATAAACTATTTGAATTTGGATAGAATAGAAAAGAATAGATTAAAATAGGAAGATGGTTATCGTCATTCCATTCTGTTTTTTTCTATACTATTGTTATTTTCTATTCTATTCTACTCTATTCTTTTTATATTCTATTCAAATTCAAATTGATTCTATTTGAATTTTTGATTTTTTTTATAATTATTTTTATTCTATTCTATTGTTTTGTTTTTTAAATTCTATTATTGTCTATTCTATTCGAGTTTCAGAAGATGGTTATAATCTATTTAATTATATTCTTTTTTTATTCTATTATATTCATTTCCATTCTATTCTTCTACTTTCTAGCCTATTTTGTTCTGTTTTGCTCTATTATATTCTATTCTTTTATTTTCTGTTATATTCTTTTCTAATCCATTATATTTTATATGTTCTATCCCTTTATTTTCTATGTTATTCTCCTTGGAAATTGGAAAACAATTTGAATTCAAAAACGATTTGTATTCAAACACTAGTCAAATTAGATAACTATTTGAAATTGATTCGAAAACTTTTCAAATCAATCCAAACTTGAATATTCAAATCGATTTGAATACGAATAAACAAAACAAATTCCGAAAACGAATTTAAGGGATTAAAACAAATCAAACGAAACTAATTCATGAAAATAACGAATTGAAACGAAACAAAACTCATATTTTCATTCCGCACGTGGAATGGGATGACTGCTCTCCTGTGCATGTGTGGAGGTGACATCACCCCACACCAGCCAATCAAAACGACTGAAGACAGACACTTGCAAGAAGCTGGAGAGAAGATGCTGGTGCTGTCAAGGGACTTCTCAGGCATAGGACCATTGGAACTATTTTTACCTTTAGTTCTGCTTTAAGGCAACAGTTGTCTAAGCCCTTGTACACACGGTCGGACATTCCGACGGAAAATATCCGATCGGACCATGTTGTCGGATAATCCAACCGTGTGTGGGCTTCATCTGACTTTTTACGTCAGAATGTCCGACCAACAAAGTTTGAGAGCTGGATAAAAAAAAATTCCGACACCATGATCCGATCGGACAAAGTAGAGAATTGTAGAGAATTCCGATGGGACCAAGTGCCATGCATGCTCAGATCAAATTCCTAGACTAAAGCTATTGGCTACTAGCCTGAAACGTAGTCCCGTCGTAACTAAATAACGTCATCATGTTACAAACGATCGGATTTTCAGACAACTTTGTCTGACCGTGTGTATGCAACACCAGTTTCGGACAAAATCTGTCAGAAAAATCAGACGGATTTTGTTGTCGGAGTGTCCGACCGTGTGTACAAGGGCTAAGAGAGGAATTCCCCTCACTTTGTAGAGATTTTCTCTCACTTCCTGTTGCATCTCCAGGAGAGGAAGTGAAGGGAACTTTCCTACCAGGAACCTGGACGATAAAAAATTACATAGGTTTAAACTTTCTGGCTATATACATAACCCTTAAAGAGGAAGTAAACCCTGATGAGTTTACTTCCTCTTTCATTCCCTGCAAAGACAAAGCATAATGGACTACTATGTATCGCATAGTAGTCCATTATGTGTCACTTACCTGACACAGGAGCCAGCGAAATCACCGCTGCCCCCTGTAGTCCGGCGCATCCATCTTCTCGGGGGGGTCTCGCAGCTCCGCCGCTGTCATTCGGCGAGGCCGCGATGACGTCACGCATGCGCATGGGAGCTGACACGCTGTCTACGGCGCATGCCACTTTAAAGTGGTTGTAAACCCTTACAAACCACTTTGACCTACAGGTAAGCCTAGATTAAGGCTTACCTGTAGGTCCAAGAAATATCTCCTAAACCTTTATGGTGTAGGAGATATTTACCCGAAGACAGCCACCGCTGTCTACGGCACATGCGCCGTAGACAGCGGCGTGCAGGCACACTGGGCAGGCCGCAGATCGCGGCGATATGCCGCGAGTGTCGGCTCCCGTGCGCATGCGGGGGAGTGATGTCATCGCGGCTCCAGCGAATCACAGCGCCGGAGCCGCGAGACCCGGAAGTCGCTCTGGGATCCATGGCAGCGGCGAAGAGGAAGACGGAGGACTGCTTTGGGGGCTTCGTTCTCAGGTAAGTTATTCATAATGAGCTAGTATGCTATGCATATACGTTGTCTATAAAAAACACAATGACTTGTTAGAAAAACAAATATTCATAATTAGGGCTGATTCAGCACAACTACACCACCTGCAATAGAAAAATCAGTTTTGTCCAGAATCGTCCCTTAATTTTTATACAAAAGGCATTTTTAAACAGAGGCTAGTTTTTATAAAGTGACTTGACAGAAGGTCCTTTAAAAAGAGTTGTATTCCCAAATTACGGCTTTTATTTGTAGTAAATTGTAGAGAACATCAATCAGTAATTAAGAAATTGCACGAGGCATACTTGGCCTAATAGAAATAAACTCAGTTTGTATACCCAAAGAAGTGTGAGGTTTGGTGGTTGCTGCCCAAGTAGACTTAAAATAGAGACGTAGCAGATTAAAGCTATAATCTCAAGTATGAAAAAAAGCATTTTGCTGGTACATGGTCAAAGGTAGACCAAATCGGTATCACAGTCCACAAACATCTCCATTTATTCAAGCTTTTGATGGGATTCAACTTTTGAAGAGATGCATGTTTGTGTTTGTGTGAAAGACAATATGGCGATTGTTAATGCCCACGAAAGGCATTTAAGAGCCATTATTTTGCCCTCATTAGAGGTTTATCATGGGTGTAGTTTATGGCTTCCTGTGTTGGGAGTATTTGCAAAATAATGGATGCCTTGAGATCAGGTTGGATTGCACTCTGAAAGACACAAATATTTTCTTTACAAATAAAAAAAAAGATCTTAGTCGCCTTCGAATGCTATAATTTGCACTTGACTCAGCTTCCAATGGGTTGTAGACCAAATGCTGCATTATGTGGTTATTTTGAATTGAGATTCCGTGACCTAAAATTACCCTCAGAACCTGAGGTCTTAAATCTGCTCATGTCACGTCGAATTAGGACAGCTCTAGTCCCAGAAATGATACTCAAGCACAGAGGTTGAACAGTTTTCAATATTTTCATGCAATACTTGGACAGGACAGCGCAGAGACCACATCCACAAAGCTGGGCTTCACTATCTTGGTATCAGCTGAAAAGCTACACAAATACACAAATACTGAAATCCAACTGCAGCCAGAACTTTTTTTTTTTTTGGATATAGCAAAGACATGTTAAAACCCCTGCTTTTTCTTCTCATGTCTTGTCTCTTTCATGAGCGTCAGATAAAACAGGAAATGAAGGGAAATACCCAACAGGGACACAGGCAGCTAAAAAGTAAATTTCTCTAGTAAAGTAGGCAAAGTTTAGAATTTTATTGCCGTGTACTCATTGGGAAAATTTGCCTTCAGTTAATGGCATCAGAAGTAGAAGAGAAATATGTTCTATGGGGACCCAGACAGCATTTAAAAACTCACAAAAAATGTCCATGATGGTGACACAGAAAGCAATCAAAGTACTGTATATATAAAAAGCCAAAACTTTTAAAAAACGTTTTTGGCTTTGGATAGAACATGGAGTGCTGATGACCTCTACAAGTTTTTTTGTTGTCTGTTTGTCTTTTCACAACCTGTCCTGGATATATAAAAGGAAATGATGGAATTCTCTACAAAATAAGGAGAGTTCCTCTCTTAAACAGTTGTCAACATATCAGGTGTCCCCATTGGAAGATTTCTCCTACCCTTGAGTTCCTCAGCACAAAAAGTATGGCTTTTCCCATCACCTTCTCCACTGGAGGCAAAGATCAAAGTCCAAAAGTCAGGGTATATCTTCCCAGTGGGGGAAATAGCAATATAAAAAAAATATTGCAGGGCTCTAATCTATCCAGATTCATTCCAAAACTAAAAGGTTTTTTTCAGTTTTAATTGGTGTTGGGCTATCCCTATTTAATCAAATTATAGAATAATTGCACTTTTGGTAAGAAAAAAAAAACAATCTCCTCTGGGTGATCTATATACATTGTAAATGATTTAAAAAAAAACTTTGTAGAGTCCTTCCTGTCTGTGTTCTAAGCCCTTGTACACACGGTCGGAGATTCCGACAACCAAATCTGTCAGATTAATTCTGACGGATTAATTCCAGAAGAGGTCCGGAAGTGATGTTGCATGCACACGGTCGGACTAAGTTGTCGGAAAATCCGATTGTACATAACGTGATGACGTAATTTCGTTATGACGGGACTATGTTCAGGCTAGTAGCCAATAGCTTTGGTCCAGGAATTTGATCTGAGCATGCGTGGCACTTTGTCTGTCGGAGTAGGCTACACATGATCGGAGTTTGTCCGATAGGAGCATTTTTACCGGCAAGTTGGAAAACTTGGTCCGTCGGATATTTCGACGGCAACAGTCCGATGGAGACCACACACAGTCAGAATATCTGACAAAGCGGTCCGATAGGACACATTCCGTCGGAATCTCCGACCGTGTGTACAAGGGCTTAAAGTGAGATTTTACCCACAATAATCCCTAACAACTTAATAAAAAATAATGTTATATAGCAAGGAACATACATTGCACATTATATTTCTCAACTTTTTGAGATAGAAAAGAGGAATATCTTTTGTACAATCTATGTATGCAAAGTATTAAGCCCTGCCATGTCCCATTATACAGGCTAGGAATTTGTATCAACAAATAATGGTTGGTGCCTTTTGTAATTTTTGCTGCTTTTTTTTAATAATTTGTTTTCCAATTAGCAAATGTAACAGTTGGATAAACTGTAATAAAACAGCAGGATAGTTAAACAGATTTTTTTTTTTTTTAAACTAAGGTCTATACATCATACTTCTAAACATTATGGTTCTGGAACCTTGCCTATGGTTTAAATTTGGTCAGCCAACTTTCCAGGTGAATGCCAAAATTACTGCCCACATTATGGGTTAGTCTTGTCTAGGACCCACCTCTAAATATGCAGCAAATGCTGCTTGCAGCCCAAACCCTGCAATTAATGCCTTTTTGATTAAACGCATGTGTGCAGTAACTAAAACAAGGTTGATACTGTGATCCCAGGACATGCCTAAGACCTAGTATGCCTAGTATGATCAAGACAGGGGATCTGCAAATGAGACTATCCCAACAAATTTGGGACAGTTAGCACATATTCATACCAAAATGAGTGAAGACTGAGGAGGCAAAAGGGACAGAGGGATTTGGTTTCATAAGAGGGAATGTCCCTCCATATGAGGGGCAGTTGGACTTTATGTGTGTAGCAAAGTCCCAGGGCCCCGAAGCCCAAGGGTGACCTTCAGAGTTAAGGACAGCTAACATCCTTCAGTGTAGAGTAGATTACAAGGCATGGTGGGTGTAATGCAAGATGAACAGGTGGGTGCCAGACACTTTTTGAATGAAAAAGGGATTTATTGTCTCTTAAAAAGAACTGTGGGGGAGAGGATTAGAGTCAGGACACTCTAAGGCAGATGCAAGACTCAGAGACTTCTATAGGTAGACAGTTATACAGGTGAAGGCCTCCAGCTGGACACCACTTCTGTATAGGTAGGACCACTGTCTCCTATGGCAACAGTCTTGTAGTTATTACTAACGGTAAAAGTATTCAACTTTCTGCAACACGAATAGTTCTCTTGACCCCTCACTCATTGTGGGTCTTCACTCAAGGATCTCCCAGTCACTCTCACTAGACTTCAGATCCACTAGTCACGGGACCCCCTGAGCTCTTTCACTGTAGCACTCGGTATCTGCCTCAAGCATCACTCTTGCTTCACTGCTGTGTCCCTGGCTTGACACTCACAGATACTCCTCGAGCTTCACCCCTGCTGACACATTAGGTCACTGGCTTGGAACTCCACAAGCATCACCTCTGCTGTCCCGCTGGGTCCCTGACTTGGCACTTGCTGATGTTTTGCTGCTTCTTCACAGCCCCCGGTTGGTGAGAGGTCTGCTCAGGTACTGGCCTCAGCTTACTCACAGTGGTCTCAGGTATCAAGGTGGATGGTCCCTTTGTAGTGACAGATTCCCCTCTACCTCTGATCATGACTGGTTCCCCGGCCAACAGAACTGTTAGTTCTGTTTGGACTACAAGCCTGTAGTCCCAACCCTGCACTACTTCTGGATAGGCCCTCAGATAGCCTAGGTTTCTGGCCTAGCAGCAGGGGGCAATACGACACATGTCCACCCAGACAGCCGTACAGGTGACACAGAACCGTGTTTTCCTGACTCCACCCAAATAAATAGGTTCTCCCAGCAGGCCAAGGGACCCCAAAAAAATCCCTGACCATTGACTGAGACACCTTGTTCATTACTAATCTGTCCGCGCAGTGTCCTTGTCTTATCTAATGTCACCAGATACCTAGCTATCTAGTGACAGAAGAAAGAAGTGCAGCAATTTTAGAATTAGGGCGAAATCAATTGACCGCCTAACAATTGGCCAAGGCAACCATCACTTGGCAAATAAATGTAATAGCAACCCTGCCTAAAGATCAGGGTGTTACATCTGTAACAAACTACTACATCTTGAGTCCATCCCTGCTGATGGGTCCAAACCATTGCAGGTGTCTTTTACCAAAAAAAAAAAAAAATATCTATCTATCTCTCTCTCTCTCTCTCTCTCTCTCTATATATATATATATCCTGAGATCCAGGACAGCACTGGAAAGAAAGTGAGGGGGGAAAATTCCCAAATGTGGATAAACACAGCAATAAAAACAAGAGTTCAAACCATCCCCTTATCCGTTGAAAATTGGGTTTTTAGTCCTGCTTGTGTCAACAGGGAATTTGTTCGCTGGTCCATGCTTGCTCTGGTTATGCAGTGTAGACAAAAACAGCCCACTCTCCTCTATGGGCAGTTGGAAGCAAATGGACCACCTGTCTGTTTACACTTGATCCAATCCGATCTGTCAAACGGATGGGGAACATATCCCCATCCCTCTGTTTTTAGCAGACAGAATTGGATCAGAGGTCAGTGGGTGTCAACAAACACATGTTCATTGACAACCACTGCTCCATAGAGGAGGCTGGAGGGTACGATTGGGTCCACCTAAAACAAACAGACAGGCGGACCCTCCTGGGCCCATGTGAAAGGGTCATTACAGAGGTTTTAGATCCTTTCCAAATCTGTCACAAACTGAAAACAAAAAACTTTTTGGCTTTAGGTGGGCTTCAAATTCAAGATTGTAAACGGCTAATTTAAGGTTATACCCATCCGCTTCATACTAATAATATTGCCATTCTGAAACATAATACATTAAAGATTTTTTACAGATTCTTACCTATTTCTGCTCCGGAGAAATAGTTGTTTGCCATGCCATATTGCACTAATTCTAAGTGGGAGGGGCTGGTTCATTATAATCAGCTGGTGAACTTGCAGTGTTCTGATGAGAAAAGTTGCAGTGTCTGCATCCCTTTAAAAGTATTTAACCCTTAGGGAGTACAAAATGCAAAGTGGTTATAAAGGCTCAAGGTTTTTTACCTTCTCTGTGCAGCAGCCCCCCCCCCCCCCACCCCCAATACTTACCTGAGCCCCATAGCGATCCAACAATGTGCACAAGAGCCTCAGCTCGCTTTTGTGCCACTGCTCTGCTTGTCCATTCACACACAGAGCCGTGACTCAACCCGCCTCCTCTTCATTCTCACTGCCTGAGACACTTCCACTGCCATTAATCACAGCCAGTGAGCCAATGAGAAGAGTGAGGGGGTGGGGCTGAGCCATGGCTCTGAGTGTGAATGGACACACAGAGCAGCGGCTCAAGAGCAAGCCTGCTTGGGTGCTCCCATTGCCACTTGCTTGCTCTGGGAGCACTCAGCAGGAGGGAGGGGCCAGGAGCAACAGCAGAGGACACGAGAAGAGGAGGATCAGGGCTGATCTGTGCAAAACTGCTTCACAAACCAGGTAAGTAAAACATGTTTGTTATTTTAAAAAAAAACTTTAATATCACCTTAAATTAACATTATGGCTTGTGTAGCAATTGTATGTACTATATATTTTTTTTTTACTATATTCTTTTTTCGACAAGAGTACAGTTACCCAGGGTGTAAATAAAGTACGGAATATTTTCAGTATAAAGCTATGATCAAAAATGCAGATGCATGGTCTCAAACTAGCACAAGCAAAGTTTAAGAGTAATGTTGGCACAGTCTTACAACTAGAGCAGTGAATCAATCCACAGTAATGCCCCATACACATGGCGGACATTCCGACAACAAAATCTGTTGGATTTTTTCCAAAGGATGTTGGCCCAAACTTGTCTTGCATACACACGGTCGCACAAAGTTGTTGGAAAATCCGATGGTTCAGAAGAACACGTACAACGGGACTATAAAGAGGCCAGTAGCCAATAGCTTTTGTCTCTTAGTCTTTTCTGAGCATGCGTGGCACTTCATCCGTCGGAATTGTCTACACACGATCGGAATTTAAACGATCGGATTTTGTTGTTGGAAAATTTTAGATCCTGCTCTCAAACTTTGTGCATTGGTAAATCCGACGGAAAGAGTCCAATGGAGCTCACACAAGATTGGATTTTCTGACAACATGATCCGATCGCACATTTTCCGTCTGAAAATCCGACCGTTTGCATGGGGCATAAGGTCTAAAAAGGTTAAAAAAACAAAAAACACAAAAAAAATTTAATATTAAAAAGAAACACTATAAAAATAGACAGAATAAATGGTCCCCTTGACCTTTATCTGCCTTCAATCTATGTTCTATTCTATATTTCTATGTATTGGTCATAACATCCAAGCTCCTGTAGTGTATGTGAGAAAAAAAAAAATACTAGGACTTCACTGGTTTTCACGAACAATGCCTCTTCTCCGTTTTCCTATGTGAGTCACATTATTTAATATAGAATATTTGTTTTGGTCATATAATCAGGTCCATAGTGGCGGTAAGCACATTTCTCAAAGGAAATCGCTAACACTGTTCTTGGTTGTGGTTTCCCACAAAAATGATTTAATAACAGGCTGTCATACACATATGTGACACTTGAATGGGGAAACACCAGTTTTTTCCATTTACTTTACAATTTATTTAATATTGAATGCTTATGATAATTCAAGAATAACTAAAAACTTTATGTATAATGCTGTAATATTTTCTCTAAGCTGTGCAGGTCCAAAAAAGGTCATTTAATGATGTACTTTACCTAAGAAGACAAATTCTGGGAAGAATAGGCCACTATCCCCAGTCTCATCCTCTCCTAGGCCACAGTAATCCAACGTTTACCCATTACACAACTTCATAGGAAGTTCACAGCAAACAGCCAATCCCTGTGAGCTTCCTTTAGTTGGCCTTATTAAAAAAAGTAAAGGGTAAGGCCGCGTACACACGCGGGGACTGTTCGCTCAACTTTGTCCGCTGAACAGTGTTTCGGCGGACAGTCCGCTCGTGTGTGGGCTTCAGCGGACAGTTTCAGCGGACAGTCTGACGAACAAAGTTTTTCGGAAATTCCGTAAAACTGTCCGCTGAAACTTAGTTTGAGCGGACAGTCCGCCGTGTGTAGGCTTGTTCGTCAAACTAAGTTCCGCGCATGCTCAGAAAGGATTTACACGGCGAAGGTTGCATTGCAGTGTATAGGACGTCGTATTTCTAGTCCCGTCGTACGTGCCGTTCACGTCATCGCGCAAGTTTCAGCGGACTGTTCGTTCGTCGTGTGTGGCCAAGTCCGTCCATGCTAATTTTGAGCGGACTGTCCGCTCAAACTGTTTGACGAACAAAGTTGGGCGAACAGTCCCCGCATGTGTACACGGCCTAAGGGAAAATGCAGAAGAAAGTCGTTGATAAATGGACTGTGAGTGAATTGGGTATTGAACCTTAAAGTGGAAATCCATCCAAGACTTTTGGTTGAAATGGGAACGGGTTAGAACCACTGTCAGGTTTTTAATTTCTTTGTTACCTTTGAGACAGTTTCTCCTCACTCTAAAGACACAGGAAGTGAGATAAAAGCCCAGCTTGAAACGTGGTCACAAGAACAAGTGTCCTTATTGAAGGATTTAATCCCACCTCTGGCTTTAGTGACATCTCTTAACTTTTTGGATTTCCTTACACTTCCTACCTAGGTGAAACTATCCAGCAGACACATATAGCAAATAGGTGTTTAAACTCTTCTGAAACACTTTGGCCGGAGATTCGCTTTAATTATTACTAGGCCTAGAGAACTGTATTAGTGGCGGCTCGTGCATTGTGGGCGCACAGCCGCCGACCACCCTATCCCTGCTGCCGCCTCCCTATCCATGGTCCTGGCCCCTTTCAGGACGCCGGACGCATGGACTCCTCCTGTGAGGGCAGGAGGGGGTGTATTTTTTGAAGCACCTGATTAGAGCCAGAGGCTCTAATAGGCTTCAAAATAGGGTGGGTTTGGGGCGCAGAGAGTGTACACTGATCCCACCCAATTCTGTAACCATAGCTAATTAATATTTACTATTTTCCCACCACATTGTCTCCCCAGCAGTCTGGAGGTCGGTCAGTGAGACCTGTTTCCTGATTGGCCAAAGCACCAGGTGTCCCTATTGAATGCTCAGCGCTTTGGTGGAAGTGGGACAGAGCGGAGGAAGCTCACTGGAGAGGTGACACTGGAGAAGAGACACCTTATCAAGGTAAGCGCCAGTCCTCCTGCATGGGGTGTCCCGTGATCCATCCGTGGAGAGGGGGGCGAACGGACTGGGGTCCCTGCAAACCATCCACGGGGGGTGGTACTTGGTGGTCACGGGGTGTGCTGCGATCCATCTACGGGGGGGTTGGATGGGAGCGCAGGGGGGTGAGTGGGTGTCCCAGGAGGGACACTGGCAGCATTTGATGGGCACACTGGCAGCATATGATGGGCAGACTGTCAGCATTTGATGGGCACACTGGCAGCATATAATGGGCACAGTGGCAGCATATGATGGCACAGAGGCAGCGTTTGATGGCACAGTGGCAGCGTTTGATGGACACAGTGGCTGCACTTGATGGCACAGTGGCAGCATTTGAGGGCACAGTAGCAGCGTTTGATGGGCACAGTGGCTGTGTTTAATGGGCACAGTGGCAGCATTTGATGGCACAGTGGCTGCAATTGATGGCACAGTGGCAGCGTTTGAGGGCACAGTGGCAGCATTTGATGGGCACAGTGGTTGTTTTTGGTGGGCACAGTGGCAGCATTTGATGGTACAGTGGTAGCATTTGGGCACAGTAGCAACATTTGGGCACAGTGGCAGCGTTTGATGGGCGCAGTGGCTGCAATTGATGGGCACAGTGGCAGCGTTTGATGGGCACAGTGGCAGCATTTGATGCACAGTGGCAGCATTTGAGGGCACAGTGGCAGCATTTGAGGGCACATTGGCTGCAATTGATGATTTTTTTTTTTTTTTTTGCGCCCCCCTCAAAAAAAAATTTGAGCACCAGCAGCCACTGCTGTATGTGTTGTTCATAGCTACCTATGCCTGCACCAGAAAAAGAAAGTGGGAGCAGATTTGATTGATATAAGCCAATATATAAAGACCCAAAAAGTTTAAATAATGAATTACCAGGATTGGGACAATAAGGGGATCCATAAGGCATGATGGGATATATACTCCCAACGCCACCCATAAAGGCATCTTTAATAATGTTTTGAACCTCTATAGTTACATACTGAATATTAGGCCTGCTGTGGCCAAGAACAAGAGAGTATATGTCAAGGAAAGGCTAATGATTTTCGTCCTGTACCTTGTTAGGATATTACACAACAAAATGTCAAGGTACCAAGTCACGATGAGCTGGCAATCGTATGTCCTGTACTATAACTGTTTAACTGTCAGAGGTATTAACTGGAAGTAAATGTGTCATATCTGATTCATACCAAAACAGAAACATATGTAATAAGACTAAGATAATTGGATACAAGCTGATTTACAAGCTGCTCTTATCTATTACAGAATGTGATTGCATAAAACTGAAAAGATCGCAAAAAACTCTCATATAGCCATTTTCCATACATTTTTCTACTGCAACGGGTTGGAGTAGAGGGGGTTCACTGTGCAAAGTGTGTGTTCACTTGGTTTTGCTAGCATATTATTGGTTGATCGACTAGTTGTGGACACTGTGAATACTACACATGCCCAAAAAATGTGATTGTTTGCACAAATTCTTGCACTTGCTGGTAAAACCTTATTGTTAAAATGACAGTTGGAATTGGTGTGTGACTACAACAGCTGTAATGGCTGCTCTTGTAAAAACAAAGACTGCCTGACACAGTGATTATAAACACTGTTCAGATGTGAAATAAAGAGATACAAAGTAACGTTGTTACCTTTCCATCTACTTTTCGTGTGTGCATCCTTTTCATTCATCTACAGATAAAATGTGTTCACACTTATTCCCTAATGCCGTGTACACACGATCGGAATTCTCGACGGAATTCCACTCAAACTGTCTTGCCTACACACGGTCACACCAAATTCCGACCGCCAAGAACGCAGAGACATACAACACGTACGATGGGACTAGAATAAGGAAGTTCAATACCTAGTAGCCATTACCAATAGCTTCCATCTCGTAGTTGAATCTGAGCGTGTGTGAGTTTTTGCGCGTTGGAATTGCATACACCCGATCCAAATTTCTGATAGAAAGTTTTTCCATTGGGAAAATTAAGAACATGCTATCAAATTTTTGCTGGCGGGAATTCGGCCAGCTAAATTCGGATGGAGCATACACATGGTCGCGTTTTCCAATGAAAAGCTCTCATCGGTCTTTTGCTGGCGGAAATTCCGATCGTGTGTACGCGGCATTAGTTTACCCTAATCTGTCCAAATTAATTTCTTCTCTACCCTTAACTTTTTTTCATTCTGATTTTTATTTATCTTTTTCAACCCATTTTAATATTACTTTTTTGCCTTTATTCATTTTGTTTATTAATTTATTTCAATGTCACATTTAGGAAAAATGCAAAATTGAAAAAAAATTATAATTTGTAAATATCTTTGCAGTGCTTTGTGATAGAATGAAAAATACAAGTGTAATTTTTAATGGGACATATAACTGAATATCATTATACTTTTCTCTACAGTTATGCCGCGTACACACGATCAGACTATCCGGCGGACTTTCCGAACGAGTAGACTTGCCCACATACGCCCACACATGACCGGACTTTTCCGGGTGGACTAGGTCCGGCGGACAATCCACGGACTTTGGCAGAGGTCTGCCGGACTTTTCAAATGAACGGACTTGCCCACACACGGAGTAAAGTCCGTTCCTTTTGAACGTGAATCCAGGTAGACGGGACTAGCGAAGAAAGTCAATGTCGTCGCCTCCATCCGCGAGATTGACACCTTGCTAGCCCCATCGCCTGGCAGCCCCAGCATCCCCCGGGACTGTGACATCATAAGGGGCGGGGGGTCACCATGTGACATCACCCGGTGACCTTGCCCCTTATGCCTATATAAGTCGCCGCACAACGCATCCCTGGCATGAAGGCCGGAGAGAGCTTCGTGTCAACATCAGAAGAAGAGAAGAAGAAGGAAGAAGAAGAAGGCGGCGACAGCGACAAGACCAGGCCAACGCTAGTAAAAGAGTTAGTAGAAGATAGCGGAGGCCCGGCAGAAGAACAGAAGAGCGGGACAAGACCCCCGAAGTTGGAAGAAGACCCCCGAAGTCGGAAGAAGACCCCCGGACGGTGGCAATGATAAAGAAGAAAGCCGGGCTCCTTCACTAGTAAATGAGTGGTAAAAGAGCAGAAGATAGCGGAGGAGCCTGGAGAGAAGACCCCCGAAGTCGGAAGAAGAGCCCTGGAGCTGTCTAATAAACCACTTTAAAAACCTGTGGTGTTTTTTTTTATTAACACTTTTTCCCTCGGGTGAATGGGTAAGGGTACCATGTTCCCCATACTCATTCACATAGGGTGGGAGGAGGGATCTGGGGGCCCCCTTATTAAAGGGGGCTCCCGGATTCCGATAAGCCCCCCATCCACAGACCCCAACATCCAACGGCCAGGGTTGTCGGGAAGAGGCCCTTGTCCTCATCAACATGGGCACAAGGTGCAACATGGGGACAAAGCACCCACCCCCCCATATTGAGGGCACGCGGCCTGGTACGGTTCAGGAGGGGGGGCCCTCGCTCATCCCCACCCCCTTTCCTGACTGGTCAGGCTGCGTGCTCGGATAAGGGTCTGGTATGGACTTCGGGGGGACCCCCACGCCATTTTTTTGGCATAGGGGTTCCCCTTAAAATCAATACCAGGCGGCAGGGCTAGCAAGGTGTAAATCTCGCCGATGGAGGCGGCGGCATTGACTTCCTTCGCTAGTCCCGTCTACCTGGAGTCACGTTCAAAATTAACGGACTTTACTCCGTGTGGGCAAATCTGTTCATTTGAAAAGTCGGGCAGAATAGCACACAGGCGGGTAGATTGTCCAGCAGACAATTTTGAGTCAAAACTTCTTTCTAAGTCTGCCGGACTTTTGGGAAGTAAAAATGTCAGCCGGAGCCCACACACAGGCGAATTGTCCTAAGTCCACCGGATAGTCCGATCGTGTACG